>NC_137675.1:42602524-43202524 GCF_963989245.1 Nansenia antarctica | reverse complement strand
GCCACTCTATTTGATCAAATGCCGTCTCCGCTTCCAAGGACAAGATGGCTGCCCTGGAGTCCTTTACCGGGTTGGCATATAGATTGTTTAGGAGCTGATTGCAGAATGAAAATCTACCCGGGATAAATCCTGTTTGGTCAGGGTGTATGATTGATGAAATATGTCTTCCCAGTCAATTAGCTAGTATTTTTGTGATTGATTTTTGGTCAAAATCAAGGTGAGCAATTGGCCTGTAGCTTCCAGGTTCAGTTTCTTCCTTGCCTTTTTTTAATAAGATACAGATATTAGCCTTGTACAGGGTCTTCGGGAAATCTATTCTTTTTAATGGAGTTGTTGATCATCCTGAGTAGAAGCGGGGCAAGTACCTTATGAAATGCTTTGTAGAATTCACAACCAAATCCATCTGGGCCTGCCGCCTTACCAGAGGGAAATGCTTTAATAGCCTCCACAAGCTCACTTTCTGAAATATTTGAGTCAAGCTCTAACCTGGGGCCTCATTTATAAAGCTTTGCGTACCTACGCACCTTAGCAAAGCAAGAACATTTACGTCGCCAACATTCGGATTTATAAAACGGTGCGCACGCCAGTGGAATTTGCAAGTTCCACGCCTGCTTCCAATCAACTCTGTTGCACACGTGAACGAGCGTCTTGTCCCACCCTTTTTGACGCCCATAGTTGCCTATAATAATAATAACTTTTTATTTCTATAGCACTTTTCCTGCAAACGTTGCATATAAATGGTCAGTCAAACGGCCGACAGAACGCCGGAAAAAAATGTGACGTGACGTCATGGAGTTGCAAAACGGGCGCAAAGTGCAAAGGCTTCAAATTTGTGGTCAAAGTTTTTTAGACCAAAAAATCTGATTTCGTTTTTTTGTCACCAGACACAAGTTAAGGTTTTGAACTACCCACTCGTTATTTTTTCGAGCAGTTTTACGATAGTTAAATACGTGTACTTAATCAACAAAATTTATTATTTTTAGCATGAATCCTGCTGTGAAATCCTCCCTTGTGGGAGGGGAGGAACTGGTTCCAGGTTGTTTCTCATTGGTCGATCGATTTGGCTACGAGAGGAGTCAGGAAGCAGCGTGCTTGTTTGTTTACTCCACTAAGACTCGTAAGGTAAGATCTTCTATTTTATGTTCATAGCGAATTTGTTAGTTAAGTTAGTTACTAGTTGAAACCAGTGTGTTCATGTATTTAGACATTTCTTTATTATTACCCACTAGCAACTAACTGAAAGCACATTGTTTAGTCTGCAGTAAGCTGGCCACCATTGTTGTTAGCATGCTAGCATTGTTGTAGCTCGGTATTCTGTCTACGTTGTAAGTACGGTTAGTATGTCTACGTTGTAAAAGTTGTGTATAAGACTCATGTTCAGTGTGTAATACTGGAATACTGTAACATGTCAAGTGTAATAGATTACAGAAATGTTAAAAGTTTAAAAACACGTGTTGCTTTCATTGTTATGAACGAGCTAGCCGTTAGCCGCTAACACTACTCTGAGCACTTAAGGTAATTATCATTGTCATGTATTAGGCTAGCTATTTTATGAACATGGTATGGTAGTATTTTATGAACATGGAGTGCCAGTAACTGTAGGCAATATTTTAATATACTATCTTCTTTCTGTTGCAGCTTTTGATGCCCCCCACCCCACCAGACACAGCAGCTCAACAACTCACTGGCAATATTTGGTTGAATAACAAGAACAGTTGGGCATAGATACAGCATTTTGAACTGTGTCATGATTTATTATCTATTGATAGTCAATTCACAGACCGTGCATGCTTACCTGTGTATAGTCTGTTGTATGTTCTCAGTTGTTGCCCTCAGTTCCAACTATACTTGAAACTTGAAACAGAACTATAAGGCTGGACATTGACTACTGAGCACCAGGGCTGGACTGCCTGTCAGACTCTCGCCTCTCATCCCTGATGCACATCCGCCTGTCTGAGATGACAACAGAGACGTTTGACCCAAAGCCAGCTGTTGACCTTTGGATGCAAACAGCTGATCGCAGGCTCAACCAGGGGGGGGGGAGGAGTAAGCCTACAACATCCTCTACCATGGTTGAAATTGAGGACAGTGATAACAGCAGTCAAGAGAGCAGTGATGATGATGATTAAGCTTGTAGCATAAATAAATGCTTAGGCTGTAACTTTTTGTTGAAAAGTTGATTTCAATGTTTACAGAACAGAGCAGTGCTTAAAGAGATGTCTGTTTATTTCAGTGTGTTTAAAGAACAGACATTCAGTTAGTGCTTAAAGAGATGTCAGTTGATTTCATTGTGTTTAAAGGAGTCTGACAGACGTTCATGCTTAAAGAGCAGTCATTTGATTTTGCATTTGTTTCTTTTGTTTTGCACACAATCATTTGTTCGTTCATCTTTATTTATGAATAAATGTCGTTTTGCTAATATAAGTTATCCATGCATCCCTTTTTTATCCATCCTGTGGGACGGGTCGTGACTCGCGAGCTCGGGGAGCACCAAGCAGCATCCCTAGGTGCTCCTCTGAGTACTGGCCCCAAAAAGTTATGTGCACCCCTGGTTATGACATATGTATGTATAGAAACACTTGACAGTTTGTTAACACTTCTTATCTGATTCAGAATTCTAAGACAGTTTCTTAAAATGAAATTATTACCAATCAGTTTGCCTGGGGATTCTGTCTTGGAGAAAAGCAAAGTATTAAGGGAAGAACCTGTCACACCTGTAGTTTCAATGTCCAGCCACAAGGGAGCACTGTTAGATGTTGCCTCCCCAGGGAAACCCCACTGCCAATAAGATAAAGCCCTAGCATTGGCTGCCCAGAAATAGTTACGAAATACGGGAAGGCCTAATCCTCCCTCAGTTTTTGACTTTTGGAGATGCGCTTTCGATATTCGATGAGCTTTATATCCCCAGATAAATGGAAGGATAATGGAGTCCAATTTCTTAAAAAATGCTGCAGTGAGGAAGATTGGGAGATTCTGAAATAAATACAAAAATCTAGGGAGAGATACCATCTTGATCGCGTTGATACGGCCTATCATAGATATGGGCAGAATCCTCCACCTCTCTATGTCCCGCTTTAATTTTGTGACCATATCGGCATAGTTCAGTTTAAAGTCTTTGGGTTTCGGGATATTTTGAGACCTAGGTATGTAAAGTGATCATATACTAGTTTAAATGGTAAAGCATTAAGGACAACTGACTTCATACCATCAGATAGAGGCATAAACTCACTTTTACCCCAGTTGATTGTGTAGTTTGCCAAATGACTTAATGAAATCTAACAGGGGAGGGATAGAGGCTTCTGGGTTAGAAAGGTATACCAGTGTGTCATCTGCATAGAGACTCACTCGGCTTTCCAGGTTTCCTACCCTAATACCTCAGATATTTGGGTGACTCCTGATTCCTATTGCGAGGGGCTCCAGAGCGAGATCGAAGAGTAAAGGAGACAAAGGATCTCCTTGTCTGACCCCACACTGCAAATCAAAAGGACCAGACCTATCATTGTTAGTAAGGATAGATGACGTTGGGCAGAGATATAGCATTTTGACCCACGCAATAAAGGTATCCCCAAATCCAAATCTTTGAAGTGTCTCAAACATATAGGGCCACTCTATTTGATCAAATGCCGTCTCCGCTTCCAAGGACAAGATGGCTGCCCTGGAGTCCTTTACCGGGTTGGCATATAGATTGTTTAGGAGCTGATTGCAGAATGAAAATCTACCCGGGATAAATCCTGTTTGGTCAGGGTGTATGATTGATGAAATATGTCTTCCCAGTCAATTAGCTAGTATTTTTGTGATTGATTTTTGGTCAAAATCAAGGTGAGCAATTGGCCTGTAGCTTCCAGGTTCAGTTTCTTCCTTGCCTTTTTTTAATAAGATACAGATATTAGCCTTGTACAGGGTCTTCGGGAAATCTATTCTTTTTAATGGAGTTGTTGATCATCCTGAGTAGAAGCGGGGCAAGTACCTTATGAAATGCTTTGTAGAATTCACAACCAAATCCATCTGGGCCTGCCGCCTTACCAGAGGGAAATGCTTTAATAGCCTCCACAAGCTCACTTTCTGAAATATTTGAGTCAAGCTCTAACCTGGGGCCTCATTTATAAAGCTTTGCGTACCTACGCACCTTTGCAAAGCAAGAACATTTACGTCGCCAACATTCGGATTTATAAAACGGTGCGCACGCCAGTGGAATTTGCAAGTTCCACGCCTGCTTCCAATCAACTCTGTTGCACACGTGAACGAGCGTCTTGTCCCACCCTTTTTGACGCCCATAGTTGCCTATAATAATAATAACTTTTTATTTCTATAGCACTTTTCCTGCAAACGTTGCATATAAATGGTCAGTCAAACGGCCGACAGAACGCCGGAAAAAAATGTGACGTGACGTCATGGAGTTGCAAAACGGGCGCAAAGTGCAAAGGCTTCAAATTTGCGGTCAAAGTTTTTTAGACCAAAAAATCTGATTTCGTTTTTTTGTCACCAGACACAAGTTAAGGTTTTGAACTACCCACTCGTTATTTTTTCGAGCAGTTTTACGATAGTTAAATACGTGTACTTAATCAACAAAATTTATTATTTTTAGCATGAATCCTGCTGTGAAATCCTCCCTTGTGGGAGGGGAGGAACTGGTTCCAGGTTGTTTCTCATTGGTCGATCGATTTGGCTACGAGTCAGGAAGCAGCGTGCTTGTTTGTTTACTCCACTAAGACTCGTAAGGTAAGATCTTCTATTTTATGTTCATAGCGAATTTGTTAGTTAAGTTAGTTACTAGTTGAAACCAGTGTGTTCATGTATTTAGACATTTCTTTATTATTACCCACTAGCAACTAACTGAAAGCACATTGTTTAGTCTGCAGTAAGCTGGCCACCATTGTTGTTAGCATGCTAGCATTGTTGTAGCTCGGTATTCTGTCTACGTTGTAAGTACGGTTAGTATGTCTACGTTGTAAAAGTTGTGTATAAGACTCATGTTCAGTGTGTAATACTGGAATACTGTAACATGTCAAGTGTAATAGATTACAGAAATGTTAAAAGTTTAAAAACACGTGTTGCTTTCATTGTTATGAACGAGCTAGCCGTTAGCCGCTAACACTACTCTGAGCACTTAAGGTAATTATCATTGTCATGTATTAGGCTAGCTATTTTATGAACATGGTATGGTAGTATTTTATGAACATGGAGTGCCAGTAACTGTAGGCAATATTTTAATATACTATCTTCTTTCTGTTGCAGCTTTTGATGCCCCCCACCCCACCAGACACAGCAGCTCAACAACTCACTGGCAATATTTGGTTGAATAACAAGAACAGTTGGGCATAGATACAGCATTTTGAACTGTGTCATGATTTATTATCTATTGATAGTCAATTCACAGACCGTGCATGCTTACCTGTGTATAGTCTGTTGTATGTTCTCAGTTGTTGCCCTCAGTTCCAACTATACTTGAAACTTGAAACAGAACTATAAGGCTGGACATTGACTACTGAGCACCAGGGCTGGACTGGGACAAAAATTAGGCCCTGCCATGTGGCTCAGACCGGCCAAACACAAGCGGTCCGACACCGCCGATCAACATGCTGGCAGTCTGTTGAATATACCATTTGTAAAAAAAAAACTATAGAGCGGAGTAAGTGACATGGACAGCAAGTATACCAATGCAAGTGTGAATGCAAGTGTGAACCAGTGTACTCACTCACTGTTGACGTAACGTACTCCACGGTGATGAGACATGGCTGCTGTATCTGTAGTAGGCCTAGCCCCCCCAGTCAATCCAGAGAACATATCTGTCAGTTTCTGACATTTTGAGGCATCCTCTGCTAGCTTCTTACTTTTTTTCTCCCTATTTTCTGGGCACCGACTTTCACTATCTTATCTACGAACATGACACTGCACTTGGGTTGTCGGCCGAGGGATCAGAGTGGGGGAGGGGGCCGATGGACAGCAGGGCCTAAGCATGTGATTGGGCCAGCCCATGTGTTAGTATAAACGGGGGCCGCCGCTTGATTCAGCGCTAGTTGATGCCGCGCTATTTTGGGCCGCGCTAGTTTGGGGTCGGCCGCGCTAGTTTTATATATATATATATATATATTTATTTATTATTTATTTTGGGGGGGGGGGGGGGGGGGGGCGGCCCGACCGGCTCAAAACTAGCGCGGCCCACCTGCCAGCGGGCAGGTAGATTGTATGGCCAGTCCAGCAGTGCTGAGCACTACACTATTTCCAGCACAAGACATCAGCAAATTACTCTTAATGCCTCCATAATAATAAGCTGGCTAATTAGCTACAGTAATAACATTGCTAGGTGATAATGTTAGCAATATCTAGCTAAGTACTGTAAACTTCTCTTTGAAAAGTCTATCTGACCCAGTGACTAACACTAATGTTTGCACACTGATTGTACTTTGCACAGCTTGTCGCACTATTGTTCTGCTGTAGTGCGACTACCATCACTTATACTTATCACTTTATTACGTATTATTGTGACTATATACCTTGTTGAAGAACCAAAGCGAAATATTTTTATTCTTGTGTACTGTAAAATAAATTCTGATTCTGATTGAAGACTTTTTTGTATCATTAAAAAACTAACAATAACAGTTACAACAACCATAAATAATAATAAGCTGGGTAATTAGCTTAGGTAATACCTTGCTAGGTAATAATGTTATAGCTGTATAACTATAGCTGTCTGACCCAGTGACCAATACTGACAGGTATTGACAGCTGATAGCTGTCAATCTAGAGGGGGAGTGGTTGGGGGTGGGGTTGACCAGCTATTGTTACCGCCCATTACCTGCCGGTGTGAAGGTGTGAAAAAGTCCCAAATTTTTGAAAGCCGTTTTCTCAGGATTTAGTTTTCAGGGTTAACAAGTTTCAAATACTCATGTCGTCTTACATTTTTTCCCGATGTCTATGTATGACACATCATTTGAAAGCTTACAATCTGTAGTTTAAGCATATGTAAAAAACAGAAAAATGACTTTGCCCCCTCCTTGATCATTCCACCAGATCGCGTCACAAATACTTTTCACCCAATCAGTAAATTCCGGGAAACGAACGTTCTCGCCAGACCATATATAACATGTTCCAGACTGCATCGACAACGGAATCAGTTTAAACGTGATTCGTCCTACTGTTGACCTTATTATTTATGATAATGTCATAACATCCAAGTATTGGTATAATATGTATAATAATTACAGATCCAATATGATTCCCGATTAAACTACAACATTTGAGAGGTTGTTTTGCAAAAACAGATACCTCGCTTTGTAGTTATTATACTAAATCATTTCTCTTTTAGATTAGATTAGATTCAACCTTATTGTCATTGAGAAGTACTAAGACAAGGAAACGCAGATGCATTTCATGTTCGTCGCCCCAGACCGAGGGCGATTGATGGTTATTTTGTCTTTCTGTCATTTTCAAATAATCACACAACAGTAACAAGCTGCTTGCTGATGGTCTTGTAGCCCATTCCAGCCTTGTGCAGGTCTACAATCTTGTCCCTGACGTCCCTGACCAACTTTTTGGTCTTGCCCATGATGGAGAGGTTAGAATCTGATTGATTGATTCTGTGACTTGCGTACGTACATGCGTACGTAAATCCTCCCGCAAATTTGGGATTTATAAAAAAGGAACTTGGCATGAAACTGTGCGCACCTCTAAGCACACTGGGACCCATGCGTACGCATAGTAACTGGAGAAATGAGCAACTGCGACTCCGCTGGCAGAAGGATGAAAGAGGAGAAACGCTTTGAAATGGATACCATTTCCACCGACATAAGAAATATTGCCTCTCACGTATTATGAAGGAGTGCACACAAAGGATACGTGCACACTACACATATCTTATTCGTCCTTGTCCTGTACGCATCACACTATATACATATATCTTTACTGTACATATCATATTGATATTCATGCAAATATATTTACTTTTTACATAAATATTCATTGCACGTAGCGCGAGGTTGACCACCGTCCGCATTGACTTCACAGTAATGTACGTCTTCATAAGGGTAACGTTCCCGATAAGTCCAATGATTGCAATATCCATACAGTGAAGAACATGAACAGGCCCACTGTAGACAATTGACTATCATCCCCAAGTAGGCCTACACCCCATCCCTATGTATACGGACTACGAAAACTTTAAGCGCACAGATTACTGAACTATCTATTATTACTAGTTGCATCACTAGTGTATCCTGTCTTAGCTGTAATATTGTCACCTTTATCTTGTATTATGCCTATTGCCTTATGTCTTGTGCTGCCATGTCAGGAACCGAAGCCTACGAATTTTACTCTCTTAATGTAACGTAACAATAAACTTGAAACATGCTTGGCTTTTCTACAATGCAGGTTAGATGACGAACTGCATTTCCTTGTGACAACCTTGTCAATGACAATAAGATTGAATCTAATCTAAAAGAAAAAACATGATTTAACATAATAAATACAAAGGGAGATATGTTGTACAGTTTAATCGGGAATCATATTTAATTTAATCTGTCATTATTAAACAATACTTGAATGTTATGAAATGTATTATCATAAATAATAAGGTGAACACGTTGTCGATACAGTCTGGAACATAGATATTATAGAGAGTTTCATATTGTTATGTGTTCGTTAAGCGGAACTACTGCGCAGAAATTGAGTGGGTGACATTTTTTTCGCCTTCTGTCGGGCATTGAACTGACCAATAATAGGCAAAGCATGGGTGTTAAAAAGGGTGGGGCGAGACGCTCGTTCCCGTGCGCAACATAGGGTTGATTGGGATAAAGCAGCCTGGTCTCACACGGCAGACGTCAGAATTCGACGTTTTCCATCGCATCCAAACGTAGAATTCCGACGTTCGCTCGTTTGAAAGCGCAGGGGTGCGCCTGTTATGTGCGCCTGTCGGGGCTTCTCGGGATTATTCCATTTTGAATTGCATTTGCATTAATTAGTTAGGCCACATTTTGATATACAACCAACGGAGAGGGCAGTGGTGTAGTCTACGTGATACGCAGGACTACGCCGTATACCCACTAGGAAAGGCCAAGGATTTGCGTATACCCACTAAAAAATGTGCGAGGATACGTAACGGCGTTTTGTGACAGAACTTTCACACTTGTATTCATACAATTCACCCCGTCTGTGTTACGAAGCACTTACTTCGAACTTTCTGACATGTTTGTTATCGCATAACCAGTCGTTCAGAATGCTAGTCTCAGTATTTCCCCTACAATTGCCTTGGGGTGGGCGGGCCAGACCTCCACACACAGCTTCGTGCTGCTGGAGAATGGTTTTGTTTTTGTTTTGTGTGCGCGAGCGACGCGAGAGAGTTTTTGCAGGGTGAAAGCTCTGCAGAAGAAAGTAAGCAAGTTGAAACGTTAGCAAATATAATTACTGTGTTCTGACAGAGAAAGTTGGTTCAAATTAGTCGTTATTATTGTGATTAGAAAGTGTCTGATTATAGTTTCATGGTGTGAATAATAGTGTCAAAGAACTAGCTAGCTAGCTCAAAGGTGATTAGATGAGCTAGTCTGCTGCACACATGCCAGCTAAAGAGCTAACTGGATGCACTTTATTATTTTACTTAAAGTATATATACAATCTTTCTTATTCTGCTAGAATTGGGCTTTATGGTAATACCATAATGGTATATAGTACATGGACAGTGGATTGAAGCATTGGAACAAACCCTCACTCATTGGAAATGTCTGTTTTTTGTAGTTGGACATACGATTTTCTTACAGGGGAGAGAGTAAGTAAAGACAGTATCTGACTCCACAGCAACCCAATATTCAATTAGAGTGATGTTATGATTTGATATGAATTCAATGTATACCTCTTATTAAATTATAAATACTCTGGTTGTTATATTTGCCTTTTGGTTGACAGCAAAAGAGGGAGAGAGGAGGATAGAGAGGGAGAGGAGGAGGAGAGAGAGCAGGATGGTGTCGGCACACCAGAGAGACAGCAAGAACCAGGTGAGAAAGTGGACATGTAGTCAAGACCACATAAGTAGCCTTGAGAACCGATGGTTCTCGAGCCTAACGGCCCTAAGGGGGCAGGAGCCTATCTCCTGTTTCTGTAGCGTGAGGCAGCTTGATGTACAAGTACAGTCCATGCCACCCCCCCCCCCCCCCCCCCCCCCCAAGGCAGCAAACACCGGTGTAGATGCATACTGTATGCATAAGTGAGTGTGGTGGTGCTTATGGGGTGTCGCTACGGGACAGGTGTCGCTCTGACTGGGAGGGCAAAATCACAGTATACCCACTAGAAAAAACTAGACTACACCACTGGGAGAGGGTTAGGCATAGGTGAAAGTGGGCCGGAACGGTCCGGTGCTGCGTTCCGGCAAGACTTTCTGTGCCGGAACGCCGTTGGGGGAAGAGATGCAGCTGCCTGTCAATCAAAATCCGATTGCTGCAGAGTGCAGAAGCAATCACGATTCACGATCCATAATTTCCAACAAGGAAACACATGGCTGACGTTATGTTTCGTTGCGTCTATTTTAATACCTTTGAAAAGGACATGTTAACCCGCTTTACAGTAGACCCGACGCGACGCGACGTGGTTGGGTGGGCAGCACTGGGCACTGAGACAGTCCGACCGGGATTACAGTCGCGCCGTATGGAAGCATATAGTGGACTTTATTCAAATGTTAATGCAATTTGAGATTGCATTTGTATGTTCCACTTTTGCATGCATTCTTTCAGACAATATTCAAATTCAAATGCATTTCTAATGATTTGCATTTTCATTTTCATGTACCTGATGTGCACATTCGCTGTCAATATTAAAATGATAATGCAAAGCCATTTGACATTTAATTTTCAAAGTCATGCGCTGCTTTGTAGCTGACAATTCAAAAGTTCATTCTAATGTGAAAATTACTATGCAATCCCAAAATAGCATATTCATTTGCCACTTTTGCCTGCGTTATTTGAGTCAATATTCAAATTGTAATGCAATAATGTGATTAGCAATTGCATTTATATGTTCTAGGAAACACATCCGCTCATTAGAATTGCATTTGAATTTGAATATTGTCTGAAAGAATGCATGCAAAAGTGGAACATGCAAATGCAATCTCAAATTGCATTAACATTTGAATTTAGTCCACTATATGCTTCCATAGGCAAGCCGTGTTGCCAGATTGGGATACTTTTGGTCACACTGGACGGGTGGATTCGGCAGCTTTTAGACTGGTTGGGCTGGAAATTGTCAATTCCATCTGGCAACCCTGGTAGCAAAATATGTGCATACGTATCTGGTACTGGTACTTTCAAGTCGCATCATATTATTATTATTATTATTAATAATAATAATAATTACAATTTACAATACAAATACAACAATTGGGGGTCCCTCAAAGAAAATTTGGGCGCACTGCGCGCGCACAACATCAACCTCCAAGGCTTGATTCTGACCCAGGAAAAACCCTGGTATGTACTGTATAACATGATAGCCATCTATGCACTGTATATAAGATGATGACCAAGGGTCTTTCTGCTGCTGACCAAGGGGTTGAGTTCACTTGATGAGGCCCAATTTTGTTTTAGACTCTGTAGGCTACTGTATTTGTTTATTAAGACTTAAGATATATTATCTGAATTTCTCTTGTTTTATCAAATGTTCCAATTATTTTCATTTCTTGTGCTGGTTTAAAATTGCAGGAAACTAGCACAAATAATTGTGTGGGAGAGAGGGGCCGCCGCTACCAAAACGTGCACAGTTTTGGGTCGCTCCACCACCAAAAACTCACTCCAAACTTTTGGTGAAACATGGCAGCCCTAAAGTGTTTCTAATTTCGACACCAACACCACGATGTGTGTGTTCAGGGATGCATGAAGCTGGGGGCAGGAGGAGAACAATATGAAACGATGAAGGTTGGGGTAGTAGCCTATAGTTCCTGTAAGAAACTCAAACCACTTTCACCCCTGGGGTTAGGGTTACCCTAACCCTAACCCTAACCTTAACCGCAGTAACGTGCAGTGAGGTCATTGGCTGGGTAGGCAGTGAGCTATTTTAAAAAAAGCATGCGAGTAACGCAGCAGCCAGACTTCAAATGACATAGCGCATACTATAAAGGCAATCAATAGCCCTTATATCTTTTGCCGCAGGCTCAAAACTCACTTCTTCAAGAAGTAGGCCTACCAGAATCCTCCCTCTTAAGCACCTATTGTATTGTTAGTTTGCTATTCTTCTCTATGCTATTGCTATATTGCTATACTGTATTTTTAGTTTGCTATTCTTCATTTTGCCTTAAAAAAGTACACTCCTACGTTAAATGCAATTATTGTAAGTCGCTTTGAATAAAAGCGTCGGCTAAATGACTGTAATGTAATGTAGGCTAATATACTATACTATAAAGTCAATCACATAGCCCATATATACTATACTATCAAATAGCTGGTCAAAAATTGTTATCTCATTACCTACATTCACCTGCATCTCAACAGGACTTACAGCAGCACGCAAAACAGCTCAATGACAATATAAATTCACCTGCATCAACAACACAGGATTTACAGCATTTGAACCGGCACGCAATAGCCTACATTATCTTAAGCATATGTAACATGCGTAGGCAAATGTGCGGCTAATTTCTCATCCTTTTCTGCCATCAAATGTAACAGTTCGACATAATTCCCACGATTGATGGAGCTACTGCTCTCGTCGTTCCCCCGAAATGCTCATTCTTGTTTAGCAAGGTAGCATGTTGCATCAATTAGGCTTTTCAAGATTTCCCTGTTCTCCTTTACCTTTGCGTTGTGTGCAGTAACATGCAGCCGGTGCTGCTCATCCAGGGCCATGTCTATGCGACTTTTGCCAAAGGTTTCCAAGGCAATCTGAGAGTGGATGTGGGCTGTGGATTTTTCATGCTTCTCTAAAGCTTTTGGAAAATTGTTCAGGTCACAGTAGCCCCCTTTCACCCACACGCTGTCGCTAGACCAGAACAGTAGGCAAGGGAAGCAGAATAGCTTGTTAGCCTGGCTACATCCACACAGCCAGTCCTTTTTTTTGTACCATTCCGTTTGAAATGTTCGTACAATCTTCTGTCCCTTCCTTTGGGTTAATTGAGATAGGTCAGGTGTTGCCCTCCCATTTTCAATCACATTTCGTTTTTGCTCAAAACTGAAGGTTGAAAATCTTTTTAACTGTTGGATTTCCATGATGCCGATCGCAAGTAAGCTGGGGAAATGTAGAACCGCGGCGCAAACAGCAGAGGATGCCGCTACGGCAAGCCAAACGCAAACTGTCAATCATGCTGTCAGAGGCAGCGTCGCACGGTGCTTCAACGTCCATCAATGAAGACAATGTGAGAACAGACTACGCATGCGCAAACCTACGAAACTGTTGGTCTATCACTTCGCATAGCACAGAGGCACAAGCACAGTCTGCCTCAGCCTCTCGCCAGCAATCAGCTAGCTTTGGGAGCAAACTCTCCTGGTGCCAGGGCATGCATTATATTTTTAAAACAACACATTTTACATCATTTATTTTTATTTTAACAACATTTTAACACATTAAAGTTAAGAATGATGAGTAAAATAAATAAATATATATATATTTTAGAAAATTATTTTAAAAAGACTGATATTCTTTTTCTTTCTTAAATGCCTGGGTGAGGCACTGCCTACCCTGCCTCACCTGACTGCACACCACTGCTTAACCCTAACCTTAACCCTAACCCTAACCCTAACCCTAACCCTAACCCTAGCAAAGTATCACAGGCGTTTGAAACTTTTAGATCTTTATTTTTAGATCGTATTGAGGAATCCACCCTACTGTACGAACATTTTAGAGATCATGGTAGGGAGAATCTCCTGATTGTAGGCCTGGAATCTGGAACCTGTTGGTCAAAAAGACAGAGAATGATGAGGGAAAGACACTGGATTAAAGAACTAAACACAATTTCACCCAGTGGTTTAAATGAAATATAAAAACTTACCTCTCATTTAATATGTACAGTCCAGTCCTGAAAAAAATCTGTAAAGGAAATAAACACTTACCTGCGATCCGATAGAACCTGAAAAAAGTTAAAAATAAAATAGAAAATACAGTTAAAATGGGTGCTTACCTGGATACCAGTGGCGGCTGGTGCCCAAAATTTTGGGTGGGGCACAGCAGTGTGGCGGGGGGGTCCTCTTTCGCGCGCGCAGCGCGCGCGATTTTTTTTTCGCGTGCACGATTTTTTTCGCGTGCACGCGCATAGAACACGCACTGGCATTACAACCACTGTATAATTTCAACTTTCACCCTTAAAATGACCGTGTGGGCCATGGAGAAGTTACCCTGTCAACTACAGACACTGAGGTGGAAGAGTGACCGGTCTATGGACGTCGGTACGGTCCAATACCCAGTGTCAGACAAGGAGGAAGTCTAGTCAACAAGGCTAGTACAGGCCTCACAGCTACACTCAGGTTAATAAAGGTAGCAGATGAATATGTGTACTATGTGTCTGTGTGACATGGCTACATCAATGAGCAGAGATGAATGCTGCAGTCAGTAGTACAGTAACTATCTATTTCATAGACACATGATGGATGATGATGGAGAGTGATGGTGGTAAACACATCACAGCAGGTCAACACATTCAATGATGTATCACAACCAGACCATGTCAGAAACACAACCAGACCATGTCAGAAACACAACCAGACCATGTCAGAAACACAACCAGACCATGTCAGAAACACAACAATGCATCAGCTGAGTTAAAGAAAACCAACTCTTACCTTTGATGACAGAACATGAGCCGTGTTTACCCGTACCTCCGCCTTGCCCCGCGCATATTGCTATGAATAGTTCGAAGATAGGTGCTTGCACGTTAGGTGCAAGGCTGCTTGGTTAACCCATTAGCGGGAACATTATTAGTTGCACAAAATAGGCTGATTTAATTGACCATGAACATCAGAGACAGACATTACGAATGTTCATTTAAAATACTCCGGAAGCCCGAAGTCCGGAAAACCGGAAGTCGAAAGTCCTCAGCATAATGCATTGTCTGCAATACAACCGGAGATTCAGGGACGCACATTTGTGCGCCCTGGCCAAGAAATAGAGACAGCCAATTGGAGCGCTGCTACAGCTCACGTGTAAGCCAAAAGTATTCGTCCTGGCATAGACTTTCATTGACCGGCGCCCCGCGTTCTCCCCCCTATGTATTTTAACAGTGAGTTTTACACACACACACACACACACACACACACACACACACAGATAAAAATGTTTATTGTATTGGAGGATTTTTAATGAATGCTGATAGGCGCCGACAGAATATCAGCCACATTTTGTGAATAAACAATGTTTATTTAAAAAAATAACTTTTACAAATCGCAACAAGGAAGTGAAGGTGGGGGCGGCGCCCCAGCGCCCTCTATCGGCCAGCCGCCACTGCTGGATACGTACTGAAATTCTGAAGCCGGAAATCCTTGTTGTGGATGGTCGACGACATAATCTTAACAAAGATCTGAAAGTAGAGAAAAAAACTAAAAGATTAGTGTGCCCGTGCATTCTGCGAGCCTTCGGGCAAGCAGAGCCTTTTATTCCCCTAACCTAACCCTAAATGTGGCCTAACTAATTAATGCAAGTGCAATTCTAAATGGAATAATCCCGAGAGAAGCCCCGACAGGCGCACATAGCAGGCGCAACCTGGTCTCACACGGCAGACTCCAAACATCGAATTCCGACGTGTAGCTCGCAGGGGTGCGCCTGCTATGTGCGCCTGTCGGGGCTTCTCTCGGGATTATTCCATTTAGAATTGCACTTGCATTAATTAGTTAGGCCACATTTAGGGTTAGGGTTAAGGTTAGGGTTAGGGTTAGGGTTAGGGTTAGGGTTAAGGTTAGGATTAGGGTTAGGGTTAGAGTTAAGGTTAGGGTTAAGGTTAGGGTTAGGGTTAGGGTAACCCTAACCCTCTCCGTTGGTTGTATCTCAAAATGTGGCCTAACTAATTAATGCAAATGCAATTCAAAATGGAATAATCCCGAGAGAAGCCCCGACAGGCGCACATAACAGGCGCACCCCTGCGCTTTCAAACGAGCGAACGTCGGAATTCGACGTTTGGATGCGATGGAAAACGTCGAATTCTGACGTCTGCCGTGTGAGACCAGGCTGAATTATTATATGCAACTAGACATTTTTCTACATTTAAGGTTCAAACACAACAGTAAATTGAATGTCTAGTGAAACCTATAGAAACTGATTTCCTGTTGTAAGCTCACAATGAAACCTGTTTTTCTCCATACATTTGAATATATGCAATTACCCTTTTGATTGTATCCGACCCTAGAAAGCCAGAACAATGCTGAGTCACACCAGAGTGATTGCCCGGCATTGTTCACCCTATGGTCCCACTCCTCACTTTTGTAATACTGTAAGGAAGGGAGGGTCAGTTTCCCCCCTAACCTTCATCCCCATCATCTTCCTCATGTACAGATCGACACCCCTTGTTAATGATTGGTTTAGAACTCAACCGAGGGCGGACTTGTTACCTGAGGGCATACATACTGAGATGAAATGAATGATCGAGACTTTACGAGGAACTTTGAATCTTCAGATGCGTCTGACGAACCTGTAAACTTCCTCCTTCTGCAGAAGCATATTAAATATCTTTTCTTATACATCTTGAAACGAAACAGGCTGCCATTATTGATAATTTGCACAAACAGTTGGCGACGAGGAAACAAGGGAGCGGCTGCGAGGGTCTCCTGTTTTGTCCGCTCTCGGCCATTTTCAGCTGACGAGCTGTTTTTTTTTATTATGAAAAGTTGAGAAGGAACAAGACTCTCGCGTTTCACCTAGCAAGTGACGCGGTTAAGAGGTCCCCTCTATTTTTGATTGGCTGAGAGCGGATGATCAGGGCCTTAGCACGCTGTCTACGTAACACACGAACGGTAAGCCTGTCGATTTTCATTTGTATACGGAACGGTATTTAATCGGAGAAAGATTATCTTTCTGATCATGGTTAACAAATTGGTCCATGCTGTTATCTGGTTATAGATGAGCTATTAACCAGAGGGAGTGGCTGCTTACCTGATTGCAGAGAGGGCCTAATCAGGGGGAGTTGCTGTTCACCTGGTTACAGAGAGGGCCTAACCAGGGAGAGATGCTGTTTTTGGTTAACAGAGGTCCAAATCAGTGAATCCTAGGTTAATCTAGGATTGGGTTTATTACACAGAGGTTTAGTTCTGTGTAAAAGTGGGGACATATTGGGTTATGGTCTAAGTATTCATCTTTTCCTGCTACATGTGGGACACTGAGCGTTAGCATGTTAAATGGGATTAGAATAGAATTGGAGACTTTTGAGAAAACACCTGTTGGAAAGAAAGCAAAGAATGAGATAAATTGGGATTGTTTTAGAAAGTGGGAACGCATGGCAGAGGACAAACACAAGAACTCAGAAGAGGGTTTACTTTTGAAATTGCTACAGAATCAGGTATGACTCATTCTGCACAAATTAGATTTTATGAAGGACAAGAGATACGTTCTAGAGAACAACATAGCCAGCCACAAACAAATAATAGGCAGCAGGTTGTTAAGGATTTTGCATGTTATAATTGTGGTAGGGGCGACCATTCCTACAGATCCTGTCCGACGTCAAAAAGGTTTCCTAACCATGGGAAACAGAAACATATGACTCATTGACACAACAGGGAGAGAGAGGCCACATGGACACAGCTCAGAATAGACCACAGAATGATGTATTCATGCCGAACTTGTCCATGTGAGAATGCCTCATGTATTAGTACCCAACATGTAATTTTTCTTTTTGTCATTTAAGGATACAGTAAGCCAGTAAGACCAGAGGAATAAGATTTTTAGAAATAGGAGATAGTCTATCATTGTTGTTCATCCATGTACAGGTCCAGTTTTTGTATATCTTGATGGTTTAAGAATGTCTTGTTTTCCGACACTTTTTGAATTTTCTTGTTGTGAAAAGAGACCCTAGCGGATTTTGAGTTTCTGTTTTCTATTTTAAAAACAATTTTCTTTGCATTAGGCAAGGTTTTATATTTTCTAACCCAAGTCATGGGGAGCTGCTTTCTTACGCAGAAAGACCCTGAGAGTTATTTCTATTCTCAAGAATGTGGGTTTATGTGTAAAACTCTGGGAAAACTGATCACTTTCCATTTTTGAGTTTTTGCATAAACCTGTCCAAAATTATATAGATCTGTTTGGTATTCATGCATTGTTCAGACCATGATGTATTGAGAAAAAAAAGAACCATGTGGCCTGTCGTATCAGAGGCTCATAAAAGACTATATTTTTGATTGCTCTAACTCCCACTAACTCATTAACAATTAACCCTGGTTTTTCTTGTTTTTGAATGATTTTTCAGTAAGTATATCTTGACATCATCAAACATGACACATTTGTTTATGATTTTCAAATCACACGAAAATGTTCTACAGTTTCCTATTTTGATATTATGATGTTGGTTTGATTAGACATAAAATCCGGTTGCAGTTTTTATTTGTTAAACTGTCTCCTCAGACAGACCAGTGGTGGCCCTGTATCACTGCAGCTACACTTGATTTTTTCCACGGCAAGAATGTGATATATATTTCAGAGTGGAAGCCGTTTTACCAGAATCCAGAGACGGCGTGCTACGCAATATCCAGCCGGATGATTGAGTGATGAACCAGGGCCACCAGAGAGGGAAGCGACGACCAGGGTTACCAGACCCACCAGAGAACACAGAGGAGATGACGATAAGGGTGGCCAGGCCCGCCAGAGAGAGAGCCAGGTGATTGGGTGATGAACCAGAGCCACCAGGGTGCCAGGCCCGGCAGAGAAGGACGCAGCCACCAGGGTGCCAGGCCCGACAGAGAAGGAAGCAGCCACCAGGGTGCCAAACCCGCCGGAAAAGGAAGCAGCCACCAAGGTGCCAAACCCGCCAGAGAGAGAAACAAACGCCAGAGTACGAGACCCGGCAGAGAACCACCAAACGACCATCGACGACAATAGTAGTATATATTCTGCTCTTTTCTTTGATCTCGATTTCCTTTGATCTTTTATGGGGGGGTCATAAATCAAAGGGTATTGATCTTTTACAGAAGGGGGGTTTAATTGTCCCCCGCCATTTGTTCAGAACACACCCCCCTTTGGTGAAGGTGTGAATATGAGGTCTGGTCCAAACGAATGTTGACGTAGGTGTTAGGAGGAGTTGACTAGAAATTTTTGAAATGTGTTTAAATAGCCTAGCTGTGTCTATCAGTTAAAGGTCAGAGGCGCAACAATGAGTAAGGTTTATAGGACGTTATCTGTAAGGACTGTCCCTGAGCATTTAGAGCATTATTTCGAAGAGTGTGAGGTGGACGACGGTTGTGAAGTTCCAGAACGTTTTATAACTAAAGAATCCGGTGTGGGTGAAGCCAGAGGATCGAATGGATTGTTTGCACTTTTCGATGAGTGTGCGATGGACGTCGATTGTGGAGTTCCAGAACATTTTATAACTGAAGAATCCAGTGTGAGTGAAGCCAGCGGATCGAACGGATTGTTTGTACTCTCCAACCCTGCAAGCTCTAAAGAGAGTTTAGAGCCACAACCAGTGATCATGGACGACTTCGCCACGGGAGCCGAGTGGGAGATGCTGATCGATCTCTCGGGAGGTCCGAAGCTCTCCAGCATAGTGACAGCTCTGGGGTACAGACTTATCAAGGCTACTGTTTGTCGTATATTGGAGAATATCATTGGAGCAAAAGTAGCAAAAAATTGTTATGGTTGTGAAATTAACCACCCCAGCCAGAAACATCATGCCTGTTTATATGAACCATGTGCGTACTATTACGAGATGAACATTGGATACATACGAGATCGTTTAGGCCTACACCGAACGGATGAGGATGGCTCGATGGACAGCGTTCTCAAAGACATATTACTGAACGGGCCTACCGGGCCCAGGCCCAGGGGCCCCAGAGATCAGGGGGCCCTTTGCATTTCTTGTCACAGGGATGCCGGTAGAAAATGTCCTACTGTAACTGGGACAAATGAGATTCCTTATATGAACGTAAAAAAACTATTTTGAATATACTTTTGTATAATTTTATAATTTGTATAATTTATAGGGGCCCACGTCTTGCAAAAAAAAAAGAGAAGCTTGTGTGGGCTACATAGTTTCTATAGCCTACTCAGATTCTAATGCGAATACAGGCTACATTCCCATTAGATTAATGAGTAGGCTATAGAAACTAGACACTAGAGGGCACCATTAAAGTTTGTGTACTGGGGACAGGTCACGAGGTCACACTGGTGCAGGTCTTTTACAGATCTTTTATTAAGGCTGAAGATGATAAAAGCCCACAAGGACTACTCCGCGTAATTATCGATTGTGGCCTGCAATCTATGTTTCCAAATGTCTATGTTGCGCTGCGGCTATTTTTGACTCTGCCTGTAACCAATTGCGATGGGGAGCGGTCATTCTCTGTGCTGTCCAGGATTAAAAACGAATTGCGGACTAAAATGACGCAACACCGTCTCAAGGCTCTTTCTCTCATGGCAATTGAGAGCGAACTGACCAAATCACTGGACTTTAATGATATCGTGGATGATTTTGCACGAAGCAGAGCCAGGAAAAAATGCATTGCATAAGGTAAGACTATTTTATGATTAATTTAGTCTTATAAAGCCATCCTGTGGTTGCTATATATGATACCATAGTGTTGCCAATTGTTTTTGGTTGAAAGCGGTGTATTTTGTTACTGTACATGTACTGTTGTTGGCTTCAATTGAGTGTGGCATGCCTGTGTTGTAAATCCTGTGTCGTTGAAATACAGGTGAATTTTTTCTAGTTATTGTGCTGTTGGCTTTGAGTGTTCCTCCGCTGTAAAACCTGTTGAGATGCAGGTGAACGTAGGCTATGTCTTATATGCTGTTGGCATTGTGTTTACTTGCGCTGTAAAAAAAAAACATGTTTGCGCTGGGGAGGGGGGGGGGGGGGGGGGCCTTTCTACACGTCCAGGCCCAGGGGCCCATTTTTTCATGATCCGTCTATGAGCGTTCTGCAACATGTCCTGAAAGCGCACGATTTGCATGTCGACCCCCTAGTGGTACGTGGAGTTGTGGAGTCCATACTATTTGAGCTGGAGTTAGTGAAATTCATATGTGCGCAATTGCGCCAGATGTGCGAAGGTCTTATTAAGCCAGACTGTGATAAAAGCATCAGAGACGCATTAGTCCTCTGGAGAGATAACATCTGACAAACACAATGGGGGGTTGTTTAATGAGCTATCTGAAGACCTATGATGCGCTGAGCATGAAGTTTGATTTATCAATGTTGCTATGCTGTGTCATCACAGATGATCCAACGAATATTGTTGTTAGAAAGAGACTTTCTAAACTTACCTATGTGACACCTATGTGACAGATGTTTGTGTGTTAAGACTGTCTAAAAATGAATGTGTCAATGTCACAGAGGTCGTCGACGATCTAGCTGGGTTCTTGGTTAACGACGACATCGCAACTTGTGTGTTTTTTCTACAGTTCCTAGATGCAGTGTGATTGTAAATAAGTGTGGCTATGCTCTCGGTTGAAATAAAAACATTGGGACAAAACACAACTCTTTTCATTAAGTGTGCTGAGTTGTGATAGATGTACATACAGACCATGGGGACCAGTATGAAGGATACATATTACGACCCTGCTTCTACGGGGTGTTTTGGGGGAGAATCTCGATTAAAACGTGGTTTCCGTGAAGCTACAGGATCGGTTTTAAAGAGTGATGAAGCAACAGAGTGGTTATGTGGGGAGGACACTTATTCATTACACAAGCCTACACAAACTATTTTCCCGAGGAATAAGGTGATAGTCTATGGAAAGGATAGACAATATCAGGCTGATTTGGTCGATATGGCGTTATATGCAAACGATAATGACGGAGTCAGATTTATACTGACATGTATCGATGTATTTAGCAAGTTTGGCTGGTGCATTCCATTAAAGAATAAGACTGCTGGGGCTGTCGCCCAAGGCGACATATATTACAAATATTTTGGAATGTGGAACAAGCCCTCTGAAATTACAAACAGACAAGGGGACTGAGTTTTTCAACTCAACATTTCACAAATTAACAAACAAATATGATAAACCATTATGCTACGTCGAGTGAGTTAAAGGCTAGTGTGGTGGAGCGTTTTAACAGAACTATTAAGGGTCGAATGTGGAGATTTTTGACCTATGCTAACTCTAAAAGATACATAGATGTTCTGCAGGATTTGGTGGGCTCATACAATACATCGTATCATCGTTCTATTAAAATGAGGCCTATCGACGTTTGTACCGGAAACGAAACATTGGTTTTTAAAACGTTGTATGGGGGGATGACATTCGTAACTCAAAATCCTGTTTTTAAATATAATTTGGGGGACACAGTGAGGGTGTCTAAAATGCGAGGGTTTTTTGAAAAGGCTTATGAAGAGACATTCACCCGAGAGTTTTTTACAATAGAAAAAAGGATAGCTAGGATACCACCTGTTTACAAATTGAAAGATTATGACGGTGAATTTATCGACGGGTCATTTTATGAGGCCGAGTTACAGAAAATCAAGATAGACAGCGACAAGGCGTTTAAGGTCGAGAAGGTGTTACGTCGAAAGAAGCAGAGGGGCGTGTGCATGGTAATGGTCAAGTGGCTCGGCTGGCCCCCGAAGTTCAATTCGTGGGTTCGTGAATGCGACGTCACCAATATATAAAAGGGTGGGGGTTTCAGTCGATAGAGCTCATAACACATAGTGTGTGAGGGTGTTCTGTAGAGTCAGTGTTTCCTCTACATGCATTTATTGGTGGCGGGCCGCCACGAATGAATTTCCTCCGCCACGAATTGATTCAGTCCACAAAAAAAAAAAAAAAAGTTCTAAAAAAAAAAAGAAAAAAATAACTGAACATTTTAGCTGATTAAAATATATCAGATCCTAGATCAGCGCTATAATGGATGTTGACTAAAAGTGCACCTAAATCCACGCCCATCTCTCTCTAACCGCTGATCCAAAATCAGATTAATGACATTCAGTTGACGACGTGACACAAGGGCTCCTGATTGGTCTAAATGTGAACTGTGGTATTATTGTTATTGTGTACAGGCCACCATAGTGACATCAGGGGGGTATTCCATCAACATCGCCAAAGGGAAAATCCAGGTCTAGTCTGATAAATCTCCAGGCATATTCAGGCATATTCTGATAAATATCCAGGCATATTCTGATAGGTCTCGCGAGAGTTATCAAAAATAAGCCAGGATTTTCCCCTAGCGACGTTGATGGAATACCCCCCAGGTCAGGTGGGCAGGTTACGACGAGACAACAAGAGACCGGTATTGTAGAGCTTACAGAGCGAGTTAAAATAAAGACACTTACATTGAAATACAGAAGGACTCACGTGTATGTTTAATAGAATAACACGACATGGTGTCAGAAGTCCTGTAAGTGAGTGTTAAGAGTTAGATCGGCCGACAAGTGTCATTTGAGCTCGTGACGGTGAGAAGGGAGAAGAAAAGATGGATGCTAATGCTAACGCGGGAGCAGCTGCAGTCCAGAGAACGGCGCCAGTTTCAAGTGCTACGTTAGCAGACATTAGCAAGTCAAAAAACGATTCTTATGTGCCGTCACTTTAGCAACGACACAGTATTGTCAAGGGGAAAAGAAGGGGAGACGATTTTTTTATTGACAACGGAATTACATGCTGGAAAAACATGCAGCTAAAATTCAGGGAACATTTGGACAATAAGAGACACACGGGAGAAGTACGGGAAAACAGGGCTCATGTGGGTCTCATCAAAGGTAAGAGTTTGTTTTCTTTAACTCAGCTGATACTCAGCTGTTTACCGAATGCTCCATCTGACTGTGATTTTACTGTAATGTGGTGGGTTGACATAATTCACGCACGGAACTATAGGTTGAGAGTATTGTTCCGTCCGCAGTTGATTGCGTAGTACCCAAGTTGTTTAGACTGTTCTATTTACTGCTTGAGTGTGTTGTTGACAATCGTTCATGTCCTTCATTAAACGTTTAGCTTTGTCATTTGATACGCCGCCTACGACTACCATCTCTCTGCACTACAGTAAACAGTTAATCAGTAACGTTAGCCGCTTTTGTGCTCATGTAGGCCTACTTCGTATTATATTATAGCTGATGATCTTTGTGTGTGTGTATGTGACTGTCAGTCACAAGTTTATATTCTGTATATTCATTTTTTATTTTTTTTGGCCATCCTCTAGTTTTGGCTGTGATTAGATCGTTGTTTTGAGCGCGCGTGCGCGTTTCATGCGCGTGCACCCCAAAAATATATATAATAAAAGCGTGCGCGTGCGCGTTTCATGCGCGTGCACGCTAAAAAAAATCGCGCGCGGTCAGGGCTATCCGCCACCAATGTAAAAATTCCTGGAGGAAACACTGAGAGTCATGGCTGAGAGTGAAGAGTTTTACATGACATTACCTTGCAATGCCTCTCAGAAGGTATATCCCGAAAACAAGATTTCGAACTATAGGACACGTATTTCTAAACCTGTTTGGCTAATCCATGGGAGGGTTCATTTGGGGGTTATTTTATTTGTTGTTTGTGATTGGTTAAAAGTATGCATGAGTGGAGTGATTGGTTAGATAGAAATGGGGGCGGGCTTAATGAGTGTGATCTGAGAGACGGGGGAGAAGGGAGATCAGTTGTATAGAGAGATGGGAGTTGGTAAGTTGAGTTCTGTATGATTGTGTAGTTTGTTAATTCTTTTCTGTTAGTTTGTTCACTGTTGTTTATTTACATGTACTAATATCAATGTATTGTGTTCAGTTTTACAATCTGTTTATTAGAGGAAGAAGGAAATCAAACCGAATTGTGTCAGTCTCATCATTTCACCCGTACTGCCGGAGCAAGCAGAAAATTCACCATTCAGCTAACTAGAGGGAGAGCTGAACAATTGTAAAACACCCGCTGACGACCGCAGGAGGACGGACCGTCAGTTAGCTAAGGAATACAAGCCCGGTTGGACGCAACAGAAGCTCCGGGAGGACAAGGATCCATTCACCGGAGATAAGAGCAAGCTAAAGCCTGGTCAGGTTAGTGACGGAGCCGCGGCGCCCGCAACTGTAGCTAACTAGCCACTTGCTAGCCAGCGTAGCATTAGCAAACTAAGCTAGCGTTAGCCCTGTTGTTGCAATAGCGCAGCAGGCACGCGGTAGAGCTTATAGCACTCAAAGCTACAGCTAACTAGGCCAGCAACGGAGCCGTGGCGGCCGCAACTGTAGCTAGCTAGCCACTTGCTAGCCAGCGGAGCATTAGCCAACTAAGCTAGCGTTAGCCCTGTTGTCGCAATAGCGCACAGGCACGCGGTAGAGCTTATAGCACTCAAAGCTACAGCTAGCTAGGCAGGCAAGGAGTGAAACAATCCACGGCTAGCTTCAACTGGTTAACCCAACTGCAAGAATCCACAGCCAGCTAGGCTAACCTACAAGACCCACCAAGAAAGGAATTGCGAGCTAATAGCAGCTACCCAGAGAGCTACCCACACCCAGCACTCTTCTCTGTGACTCTATTGACTGTTTGCATTAAAATAGGTTTGTGTGTACCTGGGTATTAAGTCGTCGGGGGGAGGAAAATCCTCTCCCACTTTATTATTTTATTTTTAGCAGTATCCCTGGGATGACCCCACGGTGAACCTGGTTCCGCTGCCGAAGACTAGTTAAGGAAGTGCAGGGACCAGCGCAAATCAGCTCAGGGAGTCAGAGAGGGCTGAAGATATAAGATAGAAAGACGAAACAGGTACACACAAGTTATTTCTGAGTCACAGGCAGAATGGAAGCACTAAGGACCGAAAGGGAAAAGTTGGCAGTCACTTTTGAGAGAGGATACCGCCACATCATCAGGTCAGTGGCATTGATGGGCGAAGATGACATGAAACGCGAGTGGATAGCGCTCCTATCAAACGCGAAAGACCTAAACTCTGCAGACGACAATTATGAGGAAGGTTTGCAGGCCAAAGCAAGTCAGGAACCTGAGACGGGTAACAGTCAGCTTCTTCAAGACATCACCAAGGCCGCTGAGGAGAGAGCTCAGAAGGTTGAACAGGTCGGTCACGTTTTAAAGGCCAACATGTGGACAAGGTTCGCGGGGGTCGAACTTTCATCCACAATTAGACGAGCAGAAAGGAGTCACGAAGGCGCGAAGAGGATCAGTCTAGAAGAGGCAACCCACGACGTTTGTAAAGAACGAAGCACACTCACAGAGAGGCTCATCATCAAAGCGCGAAGTCTGCTATCAAGCTGGGGGGAGTGGATCCCTGTAGTTGAGGCGTGCAACACGAGAAAGTCACTAGAGGAGCTGGAGGACAAAAGGGATGAACTTTGGGAAACGTTTGTGACTGAATTTGGAAGAGTTGAGAAGGAGAATACTGACAAAATGGCCGACAAGGCCGCCGCAGCAAAGCAAATGGCCACCGACGCTCTCGCCGAAGATGAGAGGAAAAGGGCCGACGTTCTCGCCGAAGATGAGAGGAAAAGGGCCGATGCTCTCGCCGAAGATGAGAGGAAAAGGGCCGATGCTCTCGCCGAAGATGAGAGGAAAAGGGCCGACGTTCTCGCCG
Organism: Nansenia antarctica; assembly: GCF_963989245.1. Classification (NCBI taxonomy): domain Eukaryota; kingdom Metazoa; phylum Chordata; class Actinopteri; order Argentiniformes; family Microstomatidae; genus Nansenia; species Nansenia antarctica. The sequence goes on along the minus strand of NC_137675.1, from coordinate 43,175,952 downwards.
AAGAAGAGAGGAAAAGGGCCGACGTTCTCGCCGAAGAAGAGGCCAAAGATCGAGCGGCGAATAGAGAAAGGGCCGACGCTCTCGCCGAAGATGAGAGGAAAAGGGCCGACGTTCTCGCCGAAGAAGAGGCCAAAGATCGAGCGACAAATAGAGAAAATAAAGAAGCTATTGCCAAGCTGGAAAGGAAAGCCGCTGAGGCAAGACTGAAGTCAGCTGATAGCGTGGCCGAGTTTGAGAAGGAGACAGCGAAGGTGAAATTGGGGGCCGAAGAAGAGATCGCTGAGGCAAGGCAGAAGGCGGCCGTGATTGAGTTGAAGGCAGCAGAAATAGCCGCTCAAGAGCGCGCCAAACTACTGGAGGCTCAGCGGGAAGCATGGGAACAAGCCCGGGAGGCAGGGCTGGAGAGCGCCACGTATGGAGGCAACCGCACTGGAGCCATCTCCAAGATCAAACTCCCTCCAACAAGGCTGCCCGTGTTCAGCGGGTGTATGAGAGATTTTCATCGCTGGCGGAAAGATTGGGAGAGCCTGCAGCAGCAGGGAGACCCATCGGGGTCGCCAGAAGTGAAGAAACTCCACCTCCTCGAGAGCATAGACCGAAAGGTTTTCGAGGAGCTCAAACTCTCGAGCTACCGCTCAGCGGAAGACGTATTCACAGCTTTGGAGAATCGGTTTGGAGACAAGGCAACCATCGCGCTGCAAATTATTGAGGAATTGGAAAGAATACCAGCGGTAAAAGGAAACCAGCCGAGGAAAGCGATCGACCTTATTCAGGCAGTGGAAAGAGCCCTCATGGACCTGACAGACTTAGGAGAAGTGGGCGCTATGAAGAACCCACTTGTAATTAAGGCCATCGAGAGCAAACTGCCAGATCGTGTGCAGGAAGGCTGGATTGCCTTTGTAACCAAGCCCAAAAACCAAGTCGCCCCAGACAAGCGGTTCGATGCTCTTCTTCTGTTTCTAAAAAGGCAGGAAGTAATCCTCGAGGGGATGGCTCGAATCCGAGGCCCCACGGAGACCTCTGGGGGAACACCGGAGAGGCCAGTCAGATGGGAGAAGAGGGCATTCACGAGGGCTATGGAGAGAGACTCACCGGTAGATGAAGAAGAGGAGGAACATCGAGGTGAAACCAGAGTCACGGGCAGGAACTCGGAAAGAAGAGAAGAGTGTGACATCTGTGGAAGCGATCAGCACGGTGGCAAAATATTCTTCTGCCAAAAGTTCAAGAGTGTCAGTCTGGCAGAGAAACGAGCCATAGCAAGGCAAAGCAAAGCCTGTCAGAAATGTTTGGGCATGCACGGCGCCGACGGGGAGTGTAGTAACCGGTACCTGTGCAGAGTGTGCAAGCGGGATGAAGGAAGGGCAAGTCATCACTACCTTCTGTGTCCCGAGTGGAGTGAGGGAAAGAAGACAGGGCCAGGGTTCTCTGATAAGCAACGAGAATTCCTGGATTCTTTGGGACTCAACCCTGAACAGGAAAGGAGGGCGAACGCATTCACCAGTAAGGCTTCGATGACGCTGAGCACGGGCGCAGAAGGCGGGGGTCTCTTCGCGGAGAATGGGCCAGAGGAACATCCAGTACTAATGATGACATTGATAGTCAAAACAGAAGCAGGAAATGCCCTGGGAACCCTCATAGACCTCGCCTCCGACACAAATTATATCACCAACCGGGCCGCCGATCGGCTCCAACTGGAGCGGAGGCAAGTAACACTGACTGTGCAGGGGGTCGGTGGAATGAAGGTCAGGGTCAAGACTAACAAATACCTGCTAAAGGTCAGGGCGTGGAGCAACAACAGATGGAGTCCCCACGAGATGGTATGCTACGGGCTCGACACAATCGCTCGTGCAGACAAGGTCATCAGTCCAGAGCGACTCTGTAAGTTCTTCCCTGGGGTCGAGAAGAAAGAGCTGATCCGACCTAAGGAAATCGAGCTCTTGATCAGCCACCGAGAGGGACGACTCGCTCCACGGTGGAGAAGAGGGACGGGAGACTTAGTGCTGTGGGACGGGCCTCTGGGGAAGACCGTGGGAGGAACGCACCCAGACCTGTTTGAAAGTTGGGAAAGATCCGCACACAACTCCCAGACGCACTTTGCACGTTCTCTGAAAACGGAGGCAGTAAGATTTGAGGAGATCCCCTGCAAGACGCCCAGCGCAAAAGAAGAGGATGGAGACCAGAAGCCGCAAGGTCATGAAAAGACCGGGAGAACAGCTGCAAGCAGCAAAGAGGTCCTCGAGTGGTGGAGCTGGGATAGCATCAGCGCCGCGTGCGAGCCAAAGTGCGGAGGGTGTCGCTGCGGAAATTGTCAGCCGGGCGGGAAAGAGATGACTCTCGCAGAGGAAAAGAAGATCAAAACCTACGCAATTACCCGCGTCAACATCGGGGACAAGCCAGCCGGATGCATCGCCCAGCTGGCCATGAGGAAGACGGCAAGGCTGCCAGAGGTCGCCCACCTAAAAGAAGAGCGGAGAGCGCTTGAGGAGGACACCTATGTAGACGACATTCTAGCGTCTCATGGCGACAGGAGAGAGCTGAGGAGCATCACGGAGGGAATCGAGAGGACGCTCAACGCTGGAGGTTTCGCTCCGGAACCACGGATCCAGTCGGGTCAAAGTGGGAGGAGCAAAGAGGGCCAGCCTGCAGAAACGAGGGCCAATGTGGAGCCAGAGTCAGAGGTGTTGGTACTGGCTGATCAGCTGAGCGAGGAAACATCCAGGGGAGTGGCTGTAAGTGCTCGAGACAGCGTGAGCATGCTGCAACGGAAAGCGTTCACTGCAACTGTAACACGCGCTCAGGCGAGGAAGGGGCTGGACCCGAAATGCGCCATTGAGGAGGAAGCAAATGCAAAGGGGACATCCACACCGGTTGGGAGTTCCAGGGACCTCGAGCATGAGAGGGAGAGGCTTTGGGGCGCTGCTCTCATGGACCTGATTGAGCCAGAACGCTTCAGTGAAATAGGGAGGCTCATTCGGGTAGTTGGGTGGGTCCGGCGAGCTGTTAGGCAGTGGTTGTTTTGCAGGAGGGCTCCAGAAGACGCAAAGTGGGAGGCTACTCGCCTGAGGGAGACAAGAAGCGGAGTTAGCCTCGGCGTCCAGGAAGAAGTGGGACGGTTTTGGCGACAGTGGAGTCAACTAGCTGGGCCCGGACTTCTCATCCGCACCAAGTGGCACAGAGAAGCCCGAAATGTGGCCGTGGGAGACGTGGTCTGGTTGGCTGACCAAAATGCCCTAAGGGGGCAATTCCGCCTGGGGCGGGTGGTGGAAGCGAGGCCAGACGAAAAGGGGTTGGTTCGGGACGTAAGAGTGAGGGCTTGCCTAAGCCAGCCTGCTCTAGGAGTGGGGGCTTCAGGACGAAGAAGGAGCGAAGGCCGCGATCTCTTCCCAACGCTCAACCGAGACGTCAGGCGGGTGGTCGTGCTGTTTCCCGTGGAGGAGCAGTAAAAATGACTGTATTGAAGAGAGGGAGAGTTGTGGTCCATTTAGTTATAAAGGACCAATGGACCAAGTGGGAGGTGTTTGGCTAATCCATGGGAGGGTTCATTTGGGGGTTATTTTATTTGTTGTTTGTGATTGGTTAAAAGTATGCATGAGTGGAGTGATTGGTTAGATAGAAATGGGGGCGGGCTTAATGAGTGTGATCTGAGAGACGGGGGAGAAGGGAGATCAGTTGTATAGAGAGATGGGAGTTGGTAAGTTGAGTTCTGTATGATTGTGTAGTTTGTTAATTCTTTTCTGTTAGTTTGTTCACTGTTGTTTATTTACATGTACTAATATCAATGTATTGTGTTCAGTTTTACAATCTGTTTATTAGAGGAAGAAGGAAATCAAACCGAATTGTGTCAGTCTCATCATTTCACCCGTACTGCCGGAGCAAGCAGAAAATTCACCATTCAGCTAACTAGAGGGAGAGCTGAACAAAACCATTAATACTAAAAGGCGAATGGCAAGTGGGATTAATAGAATTCCAATACCCTAGAACATGGCAGACATTTACAGTTGAAGACACTTTTTTAGAGTTAACAGATAACAGGTCATTGCGACTGACGTTACAGATACGTGAAGGTTTCTACTCAAAGATGTCAGAGCTTGTAGCAGAGATTGACAGAGTGTTAGAACCACACAACATCATATTCGGTTATTGCTCCATAAAACACAAGGGGCCCTATTATGCACTTCATCAATAAGACGAGGCGGTAGATCTAAACTTAAGACGTGGAGGCGTGGTCAAGGCCACTTTGCTATTATGCGTGCGGTAGTGGGCGCCTAAAACCCGACGCTAAGCAAAGAAATTAGTCATGGGTGTGTTTTGGGCGTCTTCTCAATCAACCCAATCAGCGTGCCAGGTGCCATTCCCTTTAAGAACCGGCTGCGTTGAGTCATTAGCGCTATGCTATTATGGAAGTCCTGAGAAGGAGGTCAGCGCGCTTCTCTGCCTCTCCTTTCTGAAATAAAGCATTTATACTGTGACCGTAATTGACGTCTTGCCGTGGAGCCACGTGCGTGTTCATGTGTGCCCACATGCATGCGCAAACCGCGGAGGCGCGCTCGTGTTTCAAAACGTGCATGAAGTCTAAACTTAAGACCTTTTCAAACCACTTCTTAGCGATAGGAGCAAAGTCAGATCGCATAATAGCAGGGGCGCCTAGTGCACTTCATTAACATATGAACACTCCCACAATGAGCAATATATGCACGGGAGTTTTACGTCTTATGTGTGGGCGCCTATCGACACCTGCATAATAGCAGTAGCGCGTATGAAGCGCATAATAAGGGTGGCGGTAGGTCTTAACCTGGCGGTGCGTCTTAATTAACACTTAAGACGGCAAGTTAAGAAGTGCATAATAGGGCCCAAGGTGTTCATGATTGTGGAGGATTTATACACTATAAAATTCAGAGGGAGATTAGCTCTAATACTAGGATTATACACGGATGGTATTAATGATGGGGAATATGGAGTGTTGGATTCGACTAGAGGTTCTATGGGTAAGAATGTATTGGCTGAAGAAGTTTTAGATTTGAACCAGACCAAGATATATGCACACCGCCCTGCAGATATTTATGGAGGGTTCTACACTCTATATGTTTACACGGATATAATTAATCACCAAATCGTTGGGGATCACTACGTCCAGTTATTGAGATGTGTACATATGACAGGAAAGGATCAAGAGATTGTTACAATCACCTACGTGTTGTGTCCTGTTTATACCGCCAGTGGGCGCTAGTATGCAAGTGATGTATGCAGTGACGGAAGTGATGTATGCACTTCCGGAGGTGAAGAAGGGAGTTGAATAAATGGCGAATTGAACAGCAGCTGCGTCTCCCGGTCTCATTCTTTTACTAACTACTTCTTACTACAGAATACCACATTTTTGGCGACGAGGATGGCTATTTCCGTACCCTTACCTACACCGTTCATGCCTGTGCCAGGCGAACCTGCTATTTCTTTTCCTACTTGGTTGAGAATGTTTGAAAATTACATGCTCGTAATTGATGCTACCGGAGAAAAATGGCCGGAGGAAAGAAAGCGCGCGGTTCTTCTCCATGCACTGGGGACCGAAGGACAAAGACTGTTCTACACTCTAAAGGATACGGGTGTTACCTACACTTCTGCCGTGGATGGACTGAAAAAGTACTTTGTTCCTAAGGTGAATGTGATTGCTGAACGTCACAAATTTCGACAAAGAGCTCAGGGTCCTGACGAGACGGTTAATCAGTTCCTTGCTTCATTACGCGAGCTAGCTGCAGCTTGTGAATTTGGCGCCATGGAGGAACAAATGATTCGTGATCAACTGATTGAGCGTGTTGCTAATACACGCATACGAGACAGACTTTTGCTTGAATCGGACTTGTCTCTGGACAAAGCTACTTCAATGGCCTTACAAATCGAGGATGGACTACGGAACTCCAACGTTCTCTCTGGAGCTACAGCTTCGGTGAGAGCCATCGAGAAACAGCCGACGAGGAGGAGGTTCGACAAGGGCAAGAAGAAAGATCCGACGACGACTGCACCTGCCACGGTCTACAGCCAGCCAGCTACAACTGGGAATCAGCGCGCCTGCTTCCGATGCGGATCCACAGGACACTTAGCTAACAAGCCTACATGCCCGGCGGTTAAGGTGACTTGCAATACATGCGGAAAAGTTGGACATTTTTCCAAGGTGTGTAGATCGGCTCAAAAAGAGGTGCGTGAGGTAGTGGTGAATGACGTTACTGTGCTTTACATGCAGGGGGCCGTCGTGAATGATAAAATTATGTGTACTGTACGAGTTGATGCAAATTATCATTCCCATGATGTTGAGCTGATAGTGGATACAGGCTCATCTGTTTCTATTATTCCAGAGAGTACTTACCAGACACTTTTCCATACATGTGTCCTTGCTGAGCCTACAGTGAATCTGATTACTTACTCCAGAGAGAAAATTCCTGTTAAAGGTTGCATGCATGTTACAGTTGTTCATAATGGACATTCAGTTACAGGTTCATTGATAGTGGTTGAATCAGGAAATGCATTGCTGGGACTAGATTTATTTGTAGCATTGCAGATGTGCATTGAGGGTAACAAAATTATTACTGTTAGCCCTGCTAGCTCTCCTACTGTGCTCCGAGCACCTACTGTACAGAGTACCACTCCACAGACCGAACCAGAGGTTCTAGTACAGGAGTTAGGGTGTGCAAAAGGTTTTATGCACAAAATACAGGTTAAACCAGATGCTGTGCCAGTACAGCAGAAACTGAGGAGGCTTCCGTTCTCAGTGAGGCAGGCTGTGACCGATGAGCTCGCAGATCTACAGGAAAAAGGCGTTATAGAACGTATAGACGCATCTCCATGGGTTTCCCCTATAGTTGTGACCCAGAGAAAGGGGGGAGGAAAGCCTCGCCTGTGTGTTGACCTCAGAGAACCTAATAAGGCAATCATCAGTGACTGTCATCCCTTACCGCACATGGATGAACTGTTCGCTGAGCTCCGTGGAGCCACAGTCTTTTCTACTATAGACTTAGCCTCTGCTTACCACCAGTTGCCATTGCATCCAGATAGCCGTGATTTAACTGCGTTTATCACGCATGAGGGTCTCTTTCGTTTCTGCCGAGTGCCATTTGGCCTCGCGTCTGCTCCTTCAGCTTTTCAGAAAATGATGTCGACTGTACTGACAGGCCTGCCAGGCGTACAGGCCTACCTGGATGATGTGATTTGCTACGGCATCACACAGCAGGATCACGATGTCAGCCTACGGAGAGTGCTACATGCTCTAAATGAAGTGGGACTTAAACTGAACATGCACAAGTGTAAGTTCAACCAGAAAGCTCTGCGCTTCCTGGGCCACACTGTGTCCAAAGATGGTCTTCATCCTGACCAAGACGGGGTCAGTGCTGTGGCGAACGCGCCTGCCCCGCACGACACATCCTCCCTGCGGTCCTTCCTAGGACTGGCTTCGTGGTATAGTAAATTCATACCTGACTTCTCTACTGTGGTGGAACCGCTACGTGCTACACTCAGGGAATCTACTGACACTAAGTTTGAATGGACAGCGGATGCAGAGTCCAGTTTTACTGAGGTTAAGAGACTGATTACTGAGAGTCCTACCTTAGCATTATATGATCCTGAGTTACCTACTTATGTCACTACCGATGCTTCTAACTATGGATTGGGGGCTGTAATGAGCCAGATTCACCCAGACAATACAGAGAGAACCATAGCTTTTGCGTCCAGGACACTTTCTCCTGCAGAGAGAAAGTACTCTACCGTCGAGCGTGAGGCGCTGGCATGCGTTTGGGCGGTGGAAAGGTGGAGAACCTACCTGTGGGGACATCGTTTTGTCCTACGCACAGACCACCAAGCGTTGACAACCCTACTCACTTCCAGGGGTACGGGTCGCGCAGGTCTGAGAATAGCGAGATGGTCTGCACGTCTACTATGCTTTACTTATGATGTCACTTACCATCCAGGGAAACGTAATGTGACTGCTGACTGCTTGTCCAGACTCCCTCTGCCTTCGACAGGAGAGGTGGAGGAGGAGCCAGACATGGTGGCTACTGTGTTCACAGGTTCCTCACATGCCATATCTGTGACCGAGTTCACTGCTGCCTGTGAGGCCTGTCCTGAACTGACTCAACTGAGACAGCAGATACAGAAAGGTTGGCCAAAATGCAGTAAGAATGTGACAAAGGAACTTGCTCCATATTTTAGAGTGAGAGATGAACTGGCTGTGGATGAACTACTTGTCATGAGAGGCCCCGACCGTGTGGTTGTTCCTACTACACTACGGTCTAAAGTTGTAAATTTAGCTCATGAAGCGCATCAGGGAATAGTGCGTACTAAACAGAGACTACGAGAGCTATATTGGTGGCCGCAAATGGACAGATGTGTCCAGACATTAGTAGGCTCATGTGTACCCTGTCAATACAATGACAAAACAGCCAAAACTGCGCCTGCACCACTTACCCCAGTGGAACTGCCAGGTGGACCATGGGAGAAGGTGGCCATTGACATTGTTGGTCCCTTTGACTGTGCGACATGGGACTGCCGTTATGCTATTACACTCACAGACTATTACAGTAAGTGGCCAGAGGTGGCGTTTGTCTCTACTGTAACTACAGAGGCGGTTATTAGCTTCTTGACTACAGTGTTTAGTCGTGAAGGTAACCCTTCCTTCCTGGTCTCTGACAACGGATGTCAGTTTACCTCCCATGCTTTTGCAAGCTTTCTGGGAGAGAGAGAGATAAAGCACCTGCGTTCCAGTGTTTATTATCCAAGAGCCAACGGGGCTATTGAGAGATTTAATCGAGTTCTCAAAGAGTGTATTCAGACGGCTGAGAGAATGCACAAGCCATGGAAACATGCAGTAACAGAGTTCTTACTGAACTATCGCGCTACGCCGCATGCTACTACAAGAGCTACTCCCTTTGAGTTGCTGAGGAACAGAAAGATGCGTACAAAACTAAATGTCCTCCCTGTCTCACAACAAATTAAGTCACATGAGAAAGTGCAGGAGACAGTGAGACGCAAGCAACAGGAGAGTAAGGAGTACACAGACAGAATGAGGGGAGCGAAAGTGCCCATGTTCCAAGTGAATGACACCGTACGTGTCCGCAGACCGGAGCATGTAAAAAAGGGATCATCAAGATTCACAGAACCGCTGACAGTAGTTAGTAAAGCAGGACAGAATACATACCTGCTCAGTGATGGTCGAAAATGGAATGCATCCAAGCTTACACGCTTCCCCAAGGATGCTCTGTCTGGCACCAGTGGTGAAAAGGAGATTGAGCTAGAGGAGTTCATGGTGCCCGAGCCAGAGAATGTGTTTAATGAACCAGGTCCAAGAAGGAACCTGAGAGTCAGAAACCCACCTAGGTGGCTGGTAGACTTTGTGCCGTAGAGAACGTACTACAAGGGTAGGATAGAACACGGTTCTAACTTAGTACAAAAAGGTCCTACAATGCAATGACAAAAGTGAATGTTCATTTCATGTTTCACTGTCATAAACTGTTTATTGTTGTTATTCATTATGCTGATTCATTCATTTTCATTTCCTTCGTTTTCATTTTATTTCAATTGTACTGACACCAGTCTACAGAATATTGCATTCGTTGAGGACTGTAATCCCTTTAAGAAAGGGGGAAATGTTGTGTCCTGTTTATACCGCCAGTGGGCGCTAGTATGCAAGTGATGTATGCAGTGACGGAAGTGATGTATGCACTTCCGGAGGTGAAGAAGGGAGTTGAATAAATGGCGAATTGAACAGCAGCTGCGTCTCCCGGTCTCATTCTTTTACTAACTACTTCTTACTACAGAATACCACACTACGACAGGGCCCACTATGTGCCTGTAACAAAAGGACACATCACAGATATCGTTATAGAGGTCAAGACAGATCAGAACGCGTGTGTGCCTTTTAAAGTTGTTGCAAAGCTTCATTTCAGAAGAGTGAAGGCTAGAGTGTAAGACGTCTAAAAGACTAGCGCCACTACTGCTACACCATGGCCCTTTACAGCAATTTCGACCCTAGCCCCAACCGGTACATAGATTATTACAAAGCACAGGCTGGTAATGGTATACCGGGGTTTTCAGTGAGTGTTGTGATGCATGGAGCTGGTTTAGGGGGTATATTTCGAGGTTTATTTAGATTCGCAGCTCCGTTATTCAAACAGGGGTTCAACATAGCCAAACCACACCTCAAGAATGCTGCAAAGGAGTGTCACATGAGTGGTTGACGAGAATGGCGGCGTGCGGAAGAGCTGCGCCTATCCCTGCTCAAAATTTGCTGTAAAACTCGATAAAGAACCCGTTTTTTTACGTTGTTAACTTGTTAACTTGTTAAAACATCCAGTGTAATAAATGCACAAACTAAGAAGCGGCATGGCTGCCCCTAAAAATGACTCCGGCCGAGACGAAGCGAACAAGGTGGCTGACGCGAGTACTAGTCAAACTCCCGACCCAGCTAGCACAGCCACACGTGAAGACACCGCCCCTGGGGATGTACTCAGAGAGCTTGCTAAAATAACCGCACCAATCATGACCCACGATGAGAAGCTGGAGGCTATTCGGGTAACAACAAGTGCCACTGATAACAAACTGACTGAAATCGTGAACCGCATCTCTCATGTTGAGAGCCGTGTATCCTTCCTGGAGGAGGCTAACGACCGCCAGCAGGCTAACCCCCCAGCGACAGCCACAGAAGTGGAGGCCCTTCGGCTAAAGGTGGATGACATCGAGAACAGGGAGCGGAGGAATAACTTACGTTTCATCGGGTTTCCGGAGGGCTGTGAGGATGGGGACACTCTCTCCTTCCTTGTTAAGTGCCTACCGGAGATTCTGAACATTAACTTTCCCGGGGGACTGGAGGTCGACAGAGCACATAGGCTGGGGGTACTGCGCAAGAGTCCGGATAACCGACAGCTACCAGCGCGACCCATCATCGCCAAACTCCTGAGATTCCAGGATCAGAACCGCATCGCCGAGGCTGCACGCAAGATGGGCACAGTCACCTGGAAGGAACATCGCGTCATGGTCTTCGCCGACTACTCCAAGCTGCTGATCGAGAAGCGCATGAAGTTCAACGAGTGCAAGAAGATGCTTCATGATAAACGCATCAAATTCTCTCTGGATTATCCAGCAATCCTCACTGTGAGGTCGGAGCAAGGAAAGCGCCGATTTGACGACCATAAAGGGGCAATGGACTACATTCACTCCCTGAGATGACTGTCGCGGCGTTTGTGCTCCTTTCCCCCTGGGTTTGAGAGTACCTGCCTCAGAGAAATCACGGGGGTGAGGTTAGTAAACTCTTTATATGAGGCGATGTTAAGCTGATATCGTTACGGATTTACACTGTTAAAGGTTACTGTAATGTAATACATTCTGGATGTGAAACTTATCAACGTGTTTTATTTAACTTTATTTATTATTATTTTTTATTAATTTTTTTTCTCTTCTCTTTCTTTTAATATACTATACATATCGGCCCAATGCATAGAGTTATATAGCCTATACTTTGCATACGGTTACCGTCTATGGATGTTAAACTTTGGATGTGAAGTTTGTTAATGTATAGCGTTATAGCCTATAGCCTATAGCCTATAACGGCGGCTCGCCCATTATGCTGACTCCTGAGCATGGGTGTTTTAGTTCCAGCAATTTGTTTTCTTCACATACCAGACCGCGTCAATGTTTAAAACCACCGCTAGACAGTTTTAGAGGTGTGTACTTGGTTATTATTATGACGTGTGATTGGGTTAGACAGGTAGAGAGGAGAGGGGCTCGGCCACAAGCTTTGTAGCGGGGAGGGGCGGGGCATTCTGTGCAGCTGTTCGTTAGAGAGTCACGGACCAAAATGAGGGTGGGTTATGTGTCTGTCTATAGACACATATTTGTAGTGTTAATTGTATGTATGTGTAGTTGTATTCTGTTTGTTGTCTCTTATAATTTGGTGAAGGCAGGAATAGAGAGGACATTAAAAAAAATGTTATTATGGAAATTACAGCAGGACTTGTGTAACATGAACTTTTCATCATATCAGTTAGTAGGAAAAACGGTTTGAAGTTCATGAGCTGGAATGTCAGAGGCCTTCATAATGCAGTCAAGAAAAAGAAAGTATTAACTTTTATTAAAGCAAAGAAATGTGACATAGTATTTATGCAGGAGACCCACCTACTAGTACAAGAATCTCGGAGACTTTGTTGTGACTGGGTGGGCTATGTTGGGGCGGCTTGTGGCAGTAGTAACAGTAGAGGGGTGGCAATATTAATTAATAAGCAACTACAATTCAAATGTCTAAGAGAGAGTACGGATGAGGCAGGGAGAATTCTACTGATGCTATGTGAGATTCAGGGTAACTATATTATACTAGCAAATGTGTACGGCCCAAATATAGATGACCCTGCATTTTTTGGACTACTTGAAAAGAAATTGAATGACATGGGAGACTATCCCATTATTATGGGTGGCGATTTTAATGAAGTAATGGACCCGGTGTTGGATCGTAGCTCTTCATTAACCCGCACTTCTAGAGCGCATATGGTGCTTGTCATGGTTTCTTAGGTTTTCATTTTAGAGACATCTAGTGGACATTTTATGACATTACATTTGTTACTGCCTTTATTCAGTTTCGGTTTTGATTAGTCACATGACGAACATTAGTCACATGACGTGAGCACACTGTTCAGACGTGATAGCTCGTGCAACAGCTAGTTGAGAGGAAAAGCTCCGGAGAATCTCTTTGTTTACATTCTTGCCCTGGAAAAGGCTTTGCTTGTAAGTTGCCTTTTCTTTTCTTGTTTAACTACAATGTATAATGTATATGTTTATAAATACATAGCTTATATTATTTAAGTATAACTATTTGTATTGTTATATTGATATTATATGTTGGCTACATACTGTTGATGTTGAAAGTGTAACAGTATAGTTTTGAGCATTACAGTAATTGTACTCTTATGTTTATTTACAGTTTTACAAAATAACCAAACGACCACTCATGTTTCTGAGGGTTGAGTAAAGAACTCCAGCGTCTGAGGATTCATTTGTGTGTCAGTGTGTGTTCGCTATCTGTGGAAGTTGCGCCCTGGTTACGCGCAGTGGGAACAGAATAGTAAAAAAGCAACCACTCAGCGGGCGGATCGACTCAAGGAGAGAGATCTTCAGCGCAAGCACTGCTCCCCATCATCCTTGCTCACGCCAAGCACACAGCAATATTCATGATGGAAGAGTTGAGCAATGCTGAGACAAGGTCAGTGGCCTCTAGCACATCTAGGTCTTTTAAATCAACAGCCAGTAGGGCAGCTGTCAATGCACGTGTCAAAGTGGAAGTAGCACGCACACGTGCTGGCTATGCAAAAATGGAATCAGAGATTATGATCGAAAAAGCCCAAATGGAAGCAAAATTAAAGAACTTGCTGCATGAGAAAGAAGTGGCAGAAGCCATCGCTGAAGCTAATGTTCTTGAAGCAGCAGCGGAGGAAGAAAACAACGGTATCGAAGCTGTCATTCATGCCACTGTTGACCGCACACGCCAGTACGTAGAACAACAGTCACAGCTACCACTATCTGCCGAAGATGTTAAGGACTCTATAGCCAATCTGGAACCGATAGTCCATAGGCTGAGATCCTCCTCACCACCCAGACAGCGTCTGACTGATTCATACGAGAGACAGCACTCCTCCACTGTGAAGCATGAGCACAGCTCTCCATCACTGCGACCTAGTAGGCCAAAGACATCAGGGCAGCCCTCATCAGAGCAGCCCACACCCAGCAGGCCCAAGGGTTCACCATACAAACCAACAGGAAGCGGTGACACAAGCGACATCAGTGATGTGGCTCGGTACCTAGCACGCAGAGACCTCGTAACCTCCGGTCTCACCAAGTTCGATGATCACCCAGAAGATTACTGGGCATGGAAGTCGTCCTTCAAGAACGCCATTGACGGACTACTACTCAGTGCTAATGAAGAGATGGACCTCATGATTAAGTGGTTAGGGAGTGAATCTGCAAAGCACGTGAAACGAATAAGAGCAGTACATGTAGGTCATTCATCTCAAGGTCTATGCAAAGCTTGGGAACGCTTAGAAGAGTGCTTCGGGTCTCCAGAGGTAATTGAAAAGTCCCTCTTCGACAGGCTGGAGAACTTCCCAAAGATCAGCAATAAAGATCCTGTGAAGCTGAGAGAGCTAAGTGACCTTCTCCAAGAGTTGGAAGCAGCCATGTTCGAAGGTTACCTGCCTGGTTTGAGCTATCTGGACACTTCACGCGGCATTTTGCCCATCGTAGACAAGTTGCCCTACAACATCCAAGAGAAATGGATATCACAGGGTTCCAGATACAAAGCCGAGCGACAGGTAGTTTTTCCCCCATTCACATTCTTCTGCGAGTTCATCACCAAAGAGGCACGAGCTCGCAATGACCCAAGCTTCAGGCTATCGATGAGTAACACAGCCCAGATGAAGTCAGAGCAGCCATTCAAGAGACAAAGTAAGAGCATGGTCTCTGCACATAAGACAGACGTCTCTCACGAGAAAGACACACAACACGGTTCAGGCCGAACAGCAGTGGACATAAAAAAACTATGCCCTCTCCATAAGAAGCCACACCCCCTAACACGCTGCAGAGGTTTCAGAAGCAAGCCCCTCGAGGAGCGCAAGGCCTTCCTCAAAGACAACGGTGTCTGCTTCAGATGTTGTTCCACAACTACTCATCTAGCCAAGAACTGCACCACAGCCATCAAGTGCATGGAATGTGAGAGTAACAGCCACACCACGGCTCTTCATCCAGGACCTCCGCCTCCAGCCCCATCTGAGGATGGCGGGGAGGGAGAAGGAGGATCAGACCAATCTGCAGTCACCTCAAATTGCACAGAAGTCTGTGGAGAGGGTCAAAGCGGCAGATCTTGCTCGAAGATTTGCCTGGTGAATATATTCCCAGAAGCACACCCAGAGAGAGCAACCAGAGCATACGTTGTGCTGGATGACCAAAGCAACAGGTCGCTTGCACGGTCTGAATTCTTTGATATGTTCCACATCAAGGGGTCAGATTCAGCATTCACACTTCGTACATGTGCAGGTACAACTCAGATGACAGGAAGGAGAGCCACAGGCTTTGTGGTGGAATCTGTGGATGGAGCTACAACAGTGACACTACCTACACTAATAGAGTGTAACAACATTCCCACCGAAAGAGCTGAGATACCTACGCCAGAAGCAGCGTTGCATCATTCCCACCTCAAGCCCATAGCATATGGTATACCACCTTTGGATTCTAAAGCACAGATCCTTCTCTTGCTAGGCCGAGACATCCTTAGAGTTCATAAAGTGCGGGAGCAACGGAACGGTCCACATGACGCCCCCTACGCACAACGACTCGACCTGGGATGGGTCATCATAGGAGAAGTCTGCCTAGAGGCAGCCCACAAGCCTTCAGACATCCAAAGCTACCGCACCAATGTGCTTGAGAACCAACGCCCTTCATTCTTCAGCCCATGTCCGAACAGGATCCAGGTGAAGGAGCAATATGTTCCGAAGCCAGCACATCAAATTGCCCCAGCGCAAGGCACCCACAGTATCCGGGAATGCAACTTAGGGAGCACCATCTTCAACACGTCCGGGGATGACAACAAGATTGGACTCTCTATTGAAGACAGACTGTTCTTAAAGGTCATGGACAAAGAAATGTATATGGATGACTGCAACAGCTGGGTGGCACCATTGCCATTCAGAACACCCCGTCAGCAACTCCCTCACAGCCGAGGCCAGGCCCTCACACGACTTACCTCTCTTCAAAACACACTGGAGAAAAGGCCCGAGATGAAGAGGCACTTCATCGCGTTCATGCAGAACATCTTCGACCGTGATCATGCTGAGCTGGCTCCTACATTGGAGAACGGACAAGAATGTTGGTACTTACCTATCTTCGGGGTTTATCACCCTCAGAAGCCAGGCCAGATTCGAGTCGTCTTCGATTCCAGTGCAAAATGGAAAGGCGTGTCACTGAACGATGTTCTCCTTTCTGGTCCGGACTTAAATAACAGCCTCTTAGGAGTACTGGTGCGATTCAGACGAGAACCGATCGCTGTCACTGTGGACATAGAACAAATGTTTCACAGCTTCGTTGTGAAAGAAGACCACAGGAACTTTCTCCGCTTTCTGTGGTACGAGGACAACGATCCTAGGAACGACATATGTGAGTACCGCATGAAGGTTCACGTATTCGGGAACAGTCCCTCTCCTGCGGTGGCAATCTATGGTCTCAGACGTGCTGCAGCTCATGGTGAAGAAGAATTTGGGTCTGACGCCAAACAGTTCATCGAAAGAGAGTTCTACGTTGACGACGGACTCCTGTCAAGGCCCACAGCACGTGAAGCCATCGACCTACTGAAGCGGACACAGGAGATGCTTGCTGTGTCGAACCTGCGACTTCACAAAGTTGCTTCCAACAGCCAGGAGGTTATGGAAGCATTCTCTGCTGAGGACCGAGCAAAGGGACTCAAAGACCTAAACTTGGATGTCGATCCCACTCCTATTCAACGGAGCCTTGGAGTGAGTTGGGATCTGAAGAAAGATGTCTTCACGTTTCAAGTAGCAGAATCCACAAAGCCTTTCACACGTAGGGGTGTTCTAGCTACTGTCAACGGCCTCTTCGATCCACTTGGATTCGTTGCACCAGTTACGATACAGGGAAAGATCCTGTTACGAGAGCTCACAAACGAAGCCTCCGACTGGGACTCTCCTCTTCCTCCAGAAAGGGAAGATGAGTGGAACGCTTGGAGAAGCTCTCTTCAAGACCTCAGGCAGTTGGAGATCCCAAGAACCTATTCTGCTTCTACAATCTCAACAGCCATAAGAAAGGAGCTACACGTGTTCTCAGACGCTTCAGTGAGGGCTATTGCAGCAGTCGCCTATCTCCAAGTAATGTTGAGCAAAAATGTCAAGTAGGATTTGTCCTTGGAAAAGCTAAGTTAACTCCACAGTCGGCTCACACTATCCCAAAATTGGAGTTGGGAGCTGCCGTGTTGGGTGTGGAAGTCGCTGAGCTAGTCACAAGCGAGCTAGATATAGCTCTGGATGCTGTCAAGTTCTATACAGATAGCCGAGTTGTCCTAGGGTACATTAGCAACCAGACAAGAAGGTTCTATGTATATGTGAGCAACAGAGTGCAGCGTATACGGCGGTCTTCTGAACCAACCCAGTGGCACTACATCTCCACAAGCCATAACCCAGCTGACCTTGGCACACGTTCTGTGCCTGCAGCTATGCTAGGTGAGACAACCTGGCTTAGAGGACCAACGTTTCTGCTACAAGTAGAGGAACCATCATCACCTGAAGTCTTTGACCTCATCAACCCGGACTCAGACATAGAGGTGCGGGCACACATCACCAACCTGCCCAACGACAGAACACACCTTGGATCTCACAGATTCGAGCGTTTTTCCTCATGGAAGCGACTTGTGAGAGCAACAAGTTCACTCATCCACATCGTGGAATCCTGTAAGGCTACCAGCAAAGATCAGGATCAAACTTGCAGTTCATGGCATCACTGCAAGCAGCCTCGCACAGCTGAAGAACTGACAAAAGCTGAACTCATCATCATCAAATGCGTGCAAGGAGAGGCTTACAAGGACGAACTTGCGTGCATAGCAAGTGGAAAGGACATCTCAAGAAGTAGTCCTCTGAAGAAACTCAATCCCTATTGCGACGAAGAAGGCCTCCTGAGAATAGGGGGACGGCTCAGACATTCAGATCTCGCCTACAAGGAAAAACACCCTCTTGTTATTCCGGGACGGAAACACATCGCAAAGCTACTTGTGGAACACCATCACCAAAGGGTGATGCACCAAGGCCGAGTCTTTACCGAAGGCGCTGTCCGCACTGCAGGGTACTGGATCATGGGAGCAAGACGACTGATCAAAGGCATCCTTCACGACTGTGTAACCTGCAAGAAGCTCAGAGGCAGAGTGACGGAACAGATAATGGCCGACCTACCTGTTGATCGCCTGAGTACTGAACCCCCATTCACCTACGTGGGACTGGACGTCTTCGGCCCCTGGCATGTAAGCACAAGACGCACAAGAGGAGGACAGGCAAACAGTAAAAGATGGGCTGTTCTTTTCACATGTCTAAGTACGCGCGCTGTCCACATCGAATTGATTGAGTCAATGGACACATCATGCTTTATCAATGCGCTACGCAGGTTCTTTAGTCTAAGAGGACCTGCCAAACAGATTAGATCAGATTGTGGAACAAATTTCACAGGCGCATGCCGAGAGCTGAACATTCTGCTGACCGACCCCAACATGCCTAGCATTCGAAAGTACCTGGGAGAAGAGGGCTGCTCATGGGTCTTCAACCCACCTCATTCATCCCACATGGGGGGCTCCTGGGAAAGGATGATAGGGATATCAAGGCGCATACTTGACTCCATGCTGCTCAAGGCTTGCCCTTCTCGCCTGACTCATGAAGTTCTCTCCACCCTGATGGCAGAGGTTACAGCCATAATCAACGCCAGACCTCTCACCCCCATCTCAATGGATCCAGACTCTCCTTTTCTTCTAACACCAGCTATGCTTCTTACGCAGAAGATGTGCACTCCACTTCCTCCTCCGGGAAATTTCAGTGATACGGACCTCCACAGACAGCAGTGGAAACAGGTTCAGCACCTTGCAAATACTTTCTGGAGCCGATGGAGACATGAATACCTCACGACACTACAGAGTCGCAGCAAGTGGCAAGAGGAACGTCCGAACCTTAAAGTAGGGGATTTGGTCCTTCTCAAAGATGCTCAAGCTAAGCGCAACGACTGGCCCTTAGGACTAGTCAGCCAGACATTCCCTGACAAGGACGGGAAGATCAGAAGAATCGAAGTGAAGATCACCAAACATGGGACGGCTAAAACGTTCTTGAGACCAATATCTGAGACAGTGCTTCTCATGTCGCCAAAGGACTGAGTATCCCTGAGTTAGTTCATAGTGGTATTTCCTCCATACCAGACGGGGAGTGTCATGGTTTCTTAGGTTTTCATTTTAGAGACATCTAGTGGACATTTTATGACATTACATTTGTTACTGCCTTTATTCAGTTTCGGTTTTGATTAGTCACATGACGAACATTAGTCACATGACGTGAGCACACTGTTCAGACGTGATAGCTCGTGCAACAGCTAGTTGAGAGGAAAAGCTCCGGAGAATCTCTTTGTTTACATTCTTGCCCTGGAAAAGGCTTTGCTTGTAAGTTGCCTTTTCTTTTCTTGTTTAACTACAATGTATAATGTATATGTTTATAAATACATAGCTTATATTATTTAAGTATAACTATTTGTATTGTTATATTGATATTATATGTTGGCTACATACTGTTGATGTTGAAAGTGTAACAGTATAGTTTTGAGCATTACAGTAATTGTACTCTTATGTTTATTTACAGTTTTACAAAATAACCAAACGACCACTCATGTTTCTGAGGGTTGAGTAAAGAACTAAACTTTACTCCAGCGTCTGAGGATTCATTTGTGTGTCAGTGTGTGTTCGCTATCTGTGGAAGTTGCGCCCTGGTTACGCGCAGTGGGAACAGAATAGTGCTCAAAGATTTGTCCAGGGCGTCTGGTCTGGTGGACGTCTGGCGGCTACAAAACCCGTCTTCAAGGGATTATACATTCTTCTCTTCCCCCCACCGTTCTTTCTCTAAGATAGACTTCTTTCTGGTTTCTCAGTCATTGTTGTCCGCTGTAGCATCGAGTGACATCGGCAATATAATCTTGTCGGATCATAGTCCAATATTTCTCCATATACTGTCCGTTAATAGGCAGAATAGGTCGACTAGATGGAGACTAAATTCTAGTCTTTTACTGGATGAGACTTTTAAGGAATCACTTAGATCACAAATCGAGCTCTATATAGAAACAAATTTACCAACAGCCCCATCTGCAGGGATAGCCTGGGAAGCCTTGAAAGCTGTTTCGAGAGGTCATATAATTCAACATTCTTCGTTTAAAAAGAAGGAACACTATGCTAAACTACAGGAACTAGAGAAACAGATCAAAGTCGCAGAGTCAGAGTTTAAAAAAAATACATCATCTGTCAATCTTACCAGGTTGACTAAACTAAAATTTGAATTTAATTCAATTATGACCAAAAAGGCTGAATTCTGTCTCTTTCGGGCTAGACAAAAATATTTTGAGGAGGGAGATAAGGCCGGTAGACTACTCGCCAGATATATTAAACAAAGAGAAGCACGGAGCACTATTCCAGCCATTAGGGGGAGTGATGGGCATCTTCTTTATGACCCCAAAGAAATAAATGGTGCATTCCGAGACTTCTATGTAAACCTATACACCTCTGAGTCAAAGGTGAACAAAACAGACATCACTTCTTTTTTATCAACTCTCAATCTTCCGTCGTTATCTGAGGACCAGCTCGAGAGTCTTGACTCACATATTACTATTGAGGAGATAGTTGACGTTATTAAGCACCTACCTTCAAGTAAAGCGCCAGGTGTAGATGGCTTCACGGCCGAGTTCTACAAGGCCTACTCCAAAGAACTTGCTCCATTACTACTAAACACCTATAATGAAGCCCTGGAAAAGGGAAAACTTCCTCCTACTCTATCGGAGGCCATCATTACCCTTATTTTGAAGGAAGGGAAGGACCCTTTAGATTGTAAGAATTTTAGACCTATTAGTTTAACCTCCTGCGATAGTAAGATATTATCAAAAATTCTGGCTAACCGCCTTGACAAGGTGATAAACTCTCTGATTCACCCCGACCAGGTTGGTTTTATACGCTCCCGTTCCTCTGCAGACAATGTTAGGAGATTTGTTGATATTATGTGGGCCACTCGGGACAATGCCTCTCCCATGGCCGCCATCTCGTTGGACGCTGAGAAGGCGTTCGACAGGGTGGAGTGGCAATACTTGCTCTCCGCCCTGGAATGCTTTGGTTTCAGCAAGAAGTTTATAGAGTGGATTAATCTTATATATACTAACCCTACGGCATCAGTGCTTACCAATGGCATTATGTCATCTCCCTTTGAGCTGGGTAGGGGTACGAGACAGGGGGACCCCCTCTCCCCGCTGCTCTTCGCTGTTGCTCTCGAACCGTTAGCAATGGCTATCCGGAGAGAACCCACGTTTCCAGGTATTCAAATCGGTGATAGATGTCATAAACTGATGCTATATGCGGATGACATTCTTTTATTTGTCTCAGATCCAGAACGCTCTCTTTCCTCCCTATTTAGAATCATTGACAAGTTTTCATCTATTTCAGGTTATAAAGTGAACTGGACAAAGTCGGAGGCTCTTCCTCTCTCGCCATATTGTCCCAAATCCCTCTTTCAAGCAGGCACCTTTTCTTGGCCTAAGAAAGGCATTAGATATCTTGGCCTAACATTTCCCCCCTTACTGGGTGACTTAGTTAAAATAAACTTTGTTCCCCTATTGGATAAACTGCGGGCAGATGTAGAGCGGTGGTCTCCACTATTTCTCTCCATGTGGGGCAAAGTAAATATAATTAAGATGACCTGTGTTCCTAAATTTAACTACCTGTTACAAGCTCTCCCAGTCCGAATCCCACTACACTATTTTAAACAATTTGATCAAATTTGTAATAAATTCTTATGGAACAACAAACGTCCTAGAATGAGCCTGCGGAAACTGCAGAGGCCTGTAGACCGAGGAGGTCTTGGTGTTCCTAACCTGTTATATTACCATTATGCTTTCACTCTCAGGCACATGGCACACTGGACTCTGCCTCCAGAGAGAGCCCCCCCGTGGTTCCATATTGAAAGTACCATCTGCACCCCTCTGGCACTCAGGTGCTGTATTACGGCCAGACTAGCCCAAGAGAATCGATCGCACCCTATTTTGTCCCATATACAATGGGTTTGGAAGAGAGTCGCTTATATCTTTAAATTTGACCCCTATCTTCACCAGTCTGCTGGGATCTGGCTGAACCCTAAGCTGTGTATAGATAAATCGCCCTTCTTTTGGAAGCCCTGGTTTCAAAAAGGTATCGAAGTTCTAGGAGACCTATATCAGGATGGAACGCTAAAATCTTTTGAGGCTCTTAGAAGGGAATTTGATTTACCATACAATCAATTTTGGAAGTATCTACAGCTAAGACACTTAGCTCCCCCACAATTGCCCCACCTAGTGGTGATACACTTGAATGGTTTTTGAACATTTTTGGACTAGGTCATGAAGCCTCTGCTTACTACTCGAGGATCCTAGTGGCCTCAGACCCAAACATATGGTCCCTTAAACTAGCATGGGAAACAGATTTAAAGGTATCATTTACAGAGGCAGAATGGGGAAGAATTCTCAAGAATGGGAAAAAAATGTCAAGGGAATTCCGAACGAGATTGATCCAATTCAAGATTATTAATAGAATCTACTGGACACCATCCAGGCTACATAGAGTGGGTCTGGTTGACAGCTCGGAGTGCTGGAGGTGTAGTGACAGGAATGGTACTCTAGTGCATATGCTTTGGGGATGTCCAAAAACCCAGGAGTTTTGGCTAGCCATACATGGTTTTCTGGAAAAAATTGTTGGCCTTGACATTCCGTTCACCCCCAGTCTTTTTATTTTGGGTGACCCCAAAGCATTAAGTGAGGTGACTCCACCACTCGCCAATTGGATCCAGACTGCGTTAATGCTAGGACGGAAACTATTGGTTAAAGAGTGGAAGGCCTCATCAGCACCAGCACCGTCTCTGTGGCAAATTTCTCTTGGGCAGCTGGCAGCCTTAGAACAATTATCATATAGGCTGCTAGAGAAGGTGGAGGATTACCGCTTGAAATGGGGGCAGTATCACTCATACAGTATATCTCAAAAGTGAGTACACCCTTTAGATTTTTGCAAATATTCTGTTATATCCTTTCAGGGGATAACATTATCCTACTGAAACTTTGATATAACTTAAAGTAGTCAGTGTGCTGCTTGAATAACAGTATAGATTTATTGTCCTTTGAAAATGACTCAGTACACAGCTGTTAATGTCTAAACAGCTGGCAACAAACGTGAGTACACCCCATAGTGAACATGTCCTAATTGTGCCCAATGATGTTGTTTTCCCGCCCTGGTGTCATGTGACTCGTTAGTGTTACAAGGATTCAGGTGTAAATGATAAGCAGGGCTGTTAAATGTGGTGTTTTGGGCACAATTCTCTCTGAATGCTGGACAACATGGCACCTCAGGGCAAGGAACTCTCTGAGCGGCTGAAAAAAATGATTATTGCGCTTCACAAAGATGGCCTTGGCTATAAGAAGATTGCCAACACCCTGAAAATGAGTTGCAGCACAGTGGCTAAGATCATACAGCGGTTTTCCAGGACAGGTTCCACTCGGAACAGGCCTCGCCAGGGTCGACCAAAGAAGTTGAGTCCACGTGCTCAGCGTCATATCCAGAGGTTGGTTTCCAAAAATAGATGTGCGAGTGCTTCCAGCATTGCTGCAGAGGTTGCAGAAGTGGGATGTCAGCCTGTCAGTGCCCAGACCATACGCCGCACACTGCATCAAATCGGTTTGTATGGTCGTCGCCCCAGACAGAAGCCTCTTCTGAAACCGATGCATAAGAAAGCCCGCAAACAGTTTGCTGAAGACAATGAATCCAAGAACATGAGTTACTGGAACCATGTCCTGTGGTCTGATGAGACTAAAATAAACCTGTTTGGGTCAGATGGTGTCCGGCGTGTGTGGCGGCACCCTGGTGAGGAGTACCAAGACAAATGTGTTTTGCCTACAGTCAAGCATGGTGGTGGCAGCATCATGGTCTGGGGCTGCATGAGTGCTGCCGGCACTGGGGAGCTGCATTTCATTGAGGGACACATGAATTCCAATATATACTGTGACATCCTGCAGCAGAGCATGTCTCTTCGGAAACTGGGCCGTAGGGCAGTTTTCCAACATGATAATGACCCTAAACACACCTCCAAGATGACAACGGCCTTGCTGAAGAAGCTGAAGGTTAAGGTGATGGACTGGCCAAGTATGTCTCCAGACCTAAACCCAATTGAGCACATGTGGGGCATCCTCAAGAGGAAGGTGGAGGAGTGCAAGGTGTCCAACATCCGTGGGCTCCGTGATGTCGTCATGGAGGAGTGGAAGAAGATTCCAGAAGCAACCTGTGCAGCTCTGGTGAATTCCATGCCCAGGAGGGTTAAAGCAGTGCTAGATAACAATGGTGGTCACACAAAATATTGACACTTTGGCACAATTGGCACAATTTAGACATGTTCACTATGGGGTGTACTCACTTTTGTTGCCAGCTGTTTAGACATTAACAGCTGTGTACTGAGTAATTTGAGTAATTTTCAATGGACAATAAATCTATACTGTTATTCAAGCAGCACACTGACTACTTTAAGTTATATCAAAGTTTCATTAAGATAGTGTTATCCCCTGAAAGGATATGACAGAATATTTGCAAAAATCTAAAGGGTGTACTCACTTTTGAGATATACTGTATATTGAGAAATAATGGCAATTCCAGCTCATGTAAATAGCAATATTTTTAATTTTTTAATTTACTTTCATTTATGTATAAATAGCAATATCCCAAATGTAAAACGTGAAAGTAAACTGCTATAAGTAGGATTGTTATGCTGTAGATTTATATTGCTGTACATCACCTTCATGTTTTGTTGTGTCTATTATTTGTCTTTTTAATGTATTGTCCAACGTCAACTGTTACCTGTGATGTATGTCTGTTCATTGTCTGTTTATTGAAAATAATAAAAACTATAAATCATAAAAATAAAAAAAAAGAATGCTGCAAAGAGTATAGCGTCAGACGTGATCGCAAAAGTAATGTCCAGAGCAGGGGGTAGACAGGATGGTTCTGGGTTGGTTGTGATGAAGCGTAAGAGAGCAGCCAAGCGCAGGGCGGTGCCGCAAGGGCCTCCAGGTTCCCGTCCAAAGAAGAGGAAAAAGGCTGTTACAAGGAGTGTGAGGGCAGTTGTTAAAAGTAAACACAGGCGACAGGTCAGAACACTCGACGGAGGAGCAAACTACATTCTAAAGATGGCGTTGCTACATAGTCTAAGTCGGGAGTGCATCAAATCCGAATTAGATCTTTTTACGATACCGTTAACACAGACAGCTATAGAGAAATCGACATATGTTGAAATTCCACCTATATCGGCGATAACTCCCACAGGGCCATTGGAGTTTTATATAGCTGGATCAGGCGGCGATTACATTGATTTAAACAACACCATGCTGTTTACACGACTGCAAATTGTTAAAGCAGATGGGACCGCCATCGGTGCTAACGCTAAAGTAGGACTGATCAACTATCCTGGAGCTACAATATTTTCACAGGTTGACATATCACTGGGCGATCGACTAATTTCACAGAGCAGCAACACGTATCCATACCGCTGTCTTATAGAATGCTTGCTAAATTACGACATGGAGACATTAAAGTCATCATTCTCTACAGGGCTTTTTTACAAGGATACAGCTGGACACATGGATGTGTTAAACGCTGTAGACGGGGCTAATGATGGTTTAACAGCCAGACAGAGATACACAGCTCTGAGTGGCATGGTGGAGCTCATGGCCCCCATACACAGTGACATGTTTTTTCAGGAAAAGTTAATGCTGAACGGTGTTGATATTAAAATCCGTATGACTAGAGCAAAGGATGCATTCTGTCTGATGCGTGATGCTGCGGACAATGAGTTGTACAAAGTGAATCTTGTCTCTGCGTCCTTATTTGTCAAGAAAGTTTCATTGTCACCGGCCGTACGCTTAGGACATGCACAGACACTGCTAACGAACACTGCCAAATATCCCCTGGACCGTGTCACCCTTAAGAATTTTTCCATACCAGCGGGCTCAAGAGTGTCAAACCATGAAAATCTGTTTCTAGGAACCCTACCCAAGTCTGTGGTGGTAGCGATGGTTGATAATGGCTCTTTTACGGGCGACTATGGCAAGAACCCATTCAATTTTAAGAATTATAATCTAGAATATCTGGCAATATATATGTTGACGGTGTCCAGTTCCCCACCAAACCATTACAACCGGACTTCCCTAATGGTTGCGTGACTCGTGAATTCTATCAACTGGTGTTATCAACAGGGAGACATTTAAAGAACAGTGCGATGGCTATTGATCGAAACGATTTCCTGAGCGGGTACACTCTTTATGCATTTAATCTGACACCTGACGAGGATAATAGTCAGCATCTATCATTGATCAAGAGTGGTAACATACGCCTGGAGACACGTTTCAGGAACCCGCTGCCTAATACCATCAATCTAATAATTTATGCGGTATATGATAGTATGATTGAAGTGTCCCATCGCAGACAGGTTTTAGTTGATTACTATTAAGCATCATGAATACTGTGGAACTGACAGCCATCATGGATACAATATCCGCAAACACCCATTTTCTAGGTGTTTTGGCTTGTGATAAACTGCCCCAGCAACCTCTACAAATAAGACCTAGTGCTATGATAATTAACACACACCCCTCTGACCAGCCTGGAGAGCATTGGCTGGCAGTTTATATATCATTGGAGAGAGTTGGGTGTTTTTTTGACAGTTTTGGAAATGCTCCAAATCATTCAAGATTTCCTAAATCGATTTATGACTTTTTAAACATGTCATGTGACGAGATACATTTCTCAGACAAACAAGTTCAGGATGTCACATCGGTCACATGTGGTGAACACTGTATCTACTTCTTAAATCACATGTGTAGAGGCATCACCTATGATATGTTGATATCTAAATATTCTTCTAATCTGTTTAAAAATGACACAATGGTAACACGTTTTGTGAAAAAGTTGCAACCGTGTGTGTGTGTGTTCATAATGTGTTTAGTTGTGTTCAACATGTTCAGACAATTGTGTAAGATTGTGCAAGTCAATAAAATGTTGGTCAAATAAATTATCAGAGTTCATGTATCATTACAATCATTTTTATTTAGTCAAGCAAGGGGTTTTAGTCAAACAATAAATCATAATGGTTCAATATCGACAAACATAGTCATTCACAATAAAAAATAAAAAATACAAACATTGTATACAAATTGGTTGTAGCAGAAATACATTCACAATGTTAACAAGGGTTAAAAATGTTAAAACAAAAATAAGTAAATAAATGAAATTAAAATAACAAATCTAGCTCAAATCATGCCACAACAATAGTGCAGCAGATTAATGAAATAATCGTTCGCTTGGCGATACAAGCACCAAATTTGGCACACAAGTGCTTTGGGACCTACTCTCTCAGAAAAGTACGGTTTCCACTTGAAAAAACAAAATGGCCACCATTTTTCAAGATGGCCGCCATTCGAAATGGATTCAAACAGCGTTTTTGACTGAATAATCCTATTTTGATGGCCTAGACATTGAAATATATTGTAGCGAACGGGAATCTGCTAGTGTAACTCGCCCCATGCGGGAGTCGAACCCCGACCTCCCACATAACTGACGGCCGCGCTAACCATTAGACCAAGAGAGTTAACTCCCTTGGAGGAGCTGTTAACGGGGCCTCATACAGGATCGTTACACTATCCTCACCGTTCGGGAGAGCGTGCCCTCACGCTTCACTATGTCAAGTCCCTCACGTGGACACGCCTCTCCGATGGCCTTCCTTCCATCCCACTTCTGACACCAGTGTAGCGAACGGGAATCTTCTAGTGTAACCTTGGCCAAATTCTACCCAAAGCCTTACTAAGCCTGCATCCTGAAGAGTCGCAAAAACATTGACTGCAACAACAAGAATATCTGTGTCGCATGCCTTGATCAACACAGACTTCATCTGTTGCTTGGCTGCATGAAGAGTATGTATGAAGATTCTGGAGTCAGCTTCCTCATGGTTACATGGACTTAAGCTTTCAAGGCTGATGGGCTTGTTTGATAGAGCCTGCTCCCCTTTGGTCACAACTATGACATTGTTGGGACACAGGGTCACTATCTTGTCGGCTAGGAACATGAAGAGCTCAGTCTTGTTGTTGCTGTCTCGCAGGAAGCTTTTCCAGTTGGGTGGCAGTTTGTTTTTGTCTGTCACTCTTCGTCGACCTCCCATACCTCTGTTTGACCTAGTTTCAGCCTTCAGGCTTGAAGTCCAGTAGACATCAAAAATGATATCTGTTCGCTCATACTTTGATGAGTAGGTCTGGATTTTTGGAACTACATCCTGGACAGCATATTCCTCAAAGGTCTTTGATGTCGTAGGAGACAATGAATGCACAAGAGAGGAACCATCAATGATAATGGCATCACATTCTGGTTGTTTGTCAGGAGGAGAAATGGTAGCTTCCAGAATTTTTGAAAGCTGAGACTTCTGGCCAGAGTGGAGTTTCCCTGTGTCACTCAGTGCAGCAGGGAAAGGTTGATTCTCATGCTTAAAGAACTCAATCAGGGCCCCGCGGTGGTGTAGCGGTCTAAGCACTGGCCACTAGTGCATGCTGCCCACCGGGGCCGGGGTTCGTATCCCGGCTCGCCAGACCCGGATATGGCCAGGGCACACACGGGGAACGGCATATTGGGCGGCCGCTCCCGAGGGGGGTATAGGAGTAGTTCCGGACAAGGATCCATCGCGCAACAGCGCCCCCGTCTGGTGCTGGAATAACGGTGCTGGGCTCGAGGAGCCAGTCAGCTAGTCTGCCTGGCGGCCTCCTCTGGGACTGCCGGCCGCGGGGTCGTGTGGCGGATCCCTCGCAATAGGCAGGGGATAATTGGATGCTAGGTTGGGTTCAATTGGCTACCAAATTGGGTGAAAAAAGGGATAAAAATCTGGGGGGGGGGAAAAAAATAAAAAATAAAAAGAACTCAAGCAGGTCACACTCTCGTGATTGGCACGATATAAAAAGCTGCGAGAACAGACGACAGTCATCTTTGAGTACCTGCTTCTTCATGTCACTGGAAGCTGCAGCTGCCTCTTGGCGAAAGAAGTCGGCTTTGTTCTTTTTAATGGGCTTATAGAAGGAACCCTCATCCCCCAGACCATTGAAAAAGTCTCTGAAGGCAGCTTGACCTTTCTCAAAGTGAGTTCTTACAAGCTCAGCAGCACTGGGATGTGCGATGGTTTTTGTGTCCAATGTGAGCAGATCTTTGGACTCTTCCTGGAAAGGATTGCCCAGATCCTTCATCACATCAAACAACTTTTGGACCTGGTCAGTGAAGGACTTCTGAGACTGACTGGTCTGCTCATGATGCCTGACATCTTTGTTTGCTTCTTTGACTTGAGATGCCAACTCATACTGGTTGACTAACTGGCTAACTTCTGGTCCAGACACCATCCACCGCCTCAGTAAAGATGGATCCTCTGTAAGGCCAATGGCACCACCATCACCTTTAACAACTGCATTGGCCTGCTCGTGAGCTTGGTCAATGGGTAAGCCTGAGAACTCCCTGTGAGTCTTGTGGACCACAAACTTTCCAAGCTGAAATTCATGGGAAACCTGAGGATGAGTTTGCTCCAAAGACGCCATGTCTCTGAGGTGGATGGGGAGCCATCGAGCATAGTTCACATTGTTGTTTGCAAAGAAGAATGGAATTAGAGCAGACAGTGCTTGACAATACAAGTTGAAGTTAGCTTCTCTGAAAGATCTGACCAAAGAGAAAACCACCAATTCCATTGACAACACAAGCTCCCAGAATTGAAACTGGGGGCTCTCCTCCCTGCGTTTATCACACCAGTCACTGAAATTCAGGGCTCCTTCATTCTCCTCTGCACAATGGTACTCATATGCTTCCTTTCGGAGCATGTAGAGACAACATGCTGTAACTTGGTGCATTAGGCGTGTTCTTGTGACACTTGAGGCAGAAAGAAATGAGTCAGCTTTTCCAGAAGAAGCTACCCCAGCCTCCACAAGAGCACCTGTCCACCCACTACTCTGAAGCAGGGTCCCCAGTGATCTGAATGCAGCCATCTCTATGTGGAGTCCACCAAACATTACAACAAATTTGTCCTCGCCATAGGCTACAGGTCAGGCCAGTGCCACTGGACTTGTTTGGCAAGAGCATAAATAGGCTGGTCTGCAGTTATCACGGGAACCTGGTTTGGGTTGAGGTGTGCAATAGCATCCCTGACTTTGTTCATGGAATGCCTCACTGTGGCAACAGAATGTGCCTCATCACGAAGAAGGGGCAAGAGTGAGGTAATGCCCACTTCAAATTCAAGACCTCGCTTCTTCTCTGCATGGTGGACTGAACCCCATGGTGAGTTTCACAGCAGTGATGTCGACAGATGGTTGACCACATCATCTCAATTAATGGTGATGAATGCTGCCCTTCAATTTAATGCAATATCTGTGATCAGACAGCTTCCAAAAACGCTTATTTTGAGTTACGTAATAGCCACCATCTTGAAAACTGGTGGGCCATATTGGAATTTAATTGACACAATTGAGTTCCAGTAAGGATACATTCATTTTGATGTTTGGACCATTAACCCATTTCTGTTCATTCAAGTTCTACTCCAAAAAACGTTATTTTGCATCTGATGAGGCGGCCATCTTGAAAAGTGGCAGCCATCTTGGATTTTCAGCTGGAAACCGTACTTTTCTTAGAAAGTACATCCTGGACATCATTTGTGCCAAATTTGGTGCTTGTATCACCAAGTGAACGATTCTTATGAAATATTGATTTAATCTGCTGCACTAAGCCTCTATGAGATTCTGGCCTTGATTTAGACTTGCGCCGAGATCGGCTGTCAGAGGCCGTTGTTCCTGAAGCCTCATACTCTAAGAATTTAGGGGCCAGAGTGAGACTGCTCCTAGAAGGGGTTTTAACAGCACCAATGGCAGCATCAACATTTGTTTTAGAATGTTTAACATCACTAATCTCGTCTTTGACATGTCTATTGGGTATTGTAGAAAGCGGTATGTTTAAAACTGAAAAACCTTGCACAAACTCATCCCAACCGTGGGGTCTGACGCTTGTTTTAGGTGCTTGAATCATGGTCGCTAGTTTAACAATATCTAAAATGTGTGACCCGGTCACGACGGCCCCTTTCAACACAAGTTCCCCAGATTCGTTCCACTCTAATACCCTTGATTTATACATCTTGGCCAAAATATGTTGGGCATTCTTCTTGCTCCTCAGGGGTAAATTATTTAAGACGTCTAAAGCTGTGTTATCTGTAGCAAAAGATGTAGACACCACTGGCTGTGGGGTCGCTTCATCCTCGAGTGGTGAGCTGTTTGGCACAATTAGTTTTAAAGTATTGACATCACTATCCCCCTGTCTGACCAATGTTAAATATCTCTGTAGTAACACAGCGTAATGCTGTGCTTTGTCATGTGGAGTTAAATCGTTTCTATTCAAAATGGTTCTCATCAAATCATCAATGTTATTTTCAGCACTCTGTCTGATAGTCGTTGGACCTCCAACACGTAATTTGTCCACATCTCTTTGCGGCACCAAATACATTTTCTCCATAATGACTAGTAGGTTGTTTGTACACACTTGTAGTATGTCGCTTCAACCCTGTCTCGACAGCAAGCTAGTGATAAATGGTACAGCTATGCTTAAAAGTGGTAATAAAAATCCTCCCTCTTGATTGATAACCCTCTTTTTTCTCGATATAGGAATCTTTTTGTCAGCTATGATTTTCAGATTAGACTTAACCTTTGACAGTCTTTTAAATTGTGTCTTTGATAGAGGAATAGTACCACACAGCACGTTCAATGCGACTTCACACAATGCCTGAATTAGATCTTTTGAAGCATTCTTTAAAATAGCCCGTATTTCCCCCGGCTTAGATTTCATCAACAGTTGTAGTAGCGATAAATGACGTTCTAATCTAGCAGACATTTCAGCCACTCGTCTTCCTCTGTTTGTACACAACCTGATAAGTGGAGCATAACGCTGTTCTGAGACGATAGGCCTCTGGCGTTTTAGCTTTATAATCAACCAACAAATACCCATAAGGGGCTTCTGTAGCATCTTTAAATGACTCCATAAAATATATAGTATTACCAGGATACATTTGTCTAGCCAATACAGAGATTTGATTATTATCACAGGGTTTTTTAAATAACACTAAATAGTTTGTGTTCAAGCTAATTGTCCTACTGGTTTTACCCTGGAAAAACAAATTCTGTACTAGATATAAAACACTGAGATTTCTATGGTGAACATACTGGGTAAAAACCTTCTCAACTTCGAGGCTGTTACTGGCGTCATTCATGACGTCGTCAATGATTAACAAATTATTCTTGGACACCGGCAGGATTTCATCATTGTCTAGTCTTTCGGGAATCCCCTCGACAAAATTGATATCCCTAATCTTTAACAAATCATCATATAACTGTTGCCAGCAAGCATATATATATACAATATTTTCAATGTGATGCGAGAGTAAAAACTCTGCATTAGCTAACAGCTCCTTAACAAAATAGGTTTTACCCGAGTTAGAAGGGCCCGACAACAGCAAGCTGAACGGATGCTGTAGTCTAAAATCAAAATCACTATTGACAAAATCGGACATGATTCAAAAACCATACGGTAAGGTTGTGTAGTCTTGCATTAAAACCCTTTTGTTGTAGACTATTCTAAACCTCTTGACAACGGTTGTGTTCTTCAATGTGAGAGATTTCTTAACACGTACAATATTTTCAGTGCGGGCCAACACATGACTTGTGCTATTCCTGTCGGCTACGAAATGATCAACGAGCTCCACCAGAGTGTCTAGTTTAACAACTTTAGAATTCTCAGCGTTCAGGGTAATACCTTTAGCTTTCATGCATGTAACACCCTTTAAAGTTCGATAACCATATGTTTTAGGCCCCCCTGAAGAAAACTCCACAATATGGTCGCCGCCCCCTATCTCGTCAGTTAAATCCCCCAAGTATGGGCCTAGTGGAGGGACCCAATCACCTGGCTTTGTTACAAAGATCACAGAATCCGTGTCACTATACAAAAGTCTGTCATCCAGTTTATACATCAGATCATACAACTCGAGCCTAGCATGGGCAGTTGTGAAAGCTCCTAGAAAGACATTGATATCCTTTGTATTCCATAAAGACCCGTCAGCATGAGCCCACTGGACCAATGCAACTGTGTCAGATATGAATGCAAAGTATTTCAAGTCCACATCGGGTGAAAATATGTATCTAGCAAAATCTTCAGGATCCTTCAACAATTCAGTGTTGGGGAGATTCTCTCTCATGGAGAATCTACCCCACAAGCTGTTTAGGAGTAGTTTGTTGATAGATCGTCTGGCCTGATTTAAAACTATTTTGGAAGGATCGAGTCTTATCCCTTCCTTGGCGTAATAATTATCCACATAGGCTTGCTTGTCGACATCTGACACAACATGTTCAGGGTACCCACTGGCTTCCTGCTTATATTGCAAGAATTTTTTTACATATCCTGCAAACAAGTCATCACTCTTTTGAGCAAAATGCCATACTTCGTCTACCCTGGTGACTATGTAACCAAGCTCTATAGATTTTAACAATTCGATACTAACCCAGGTACCTGAAATGGCTCTCTCGTCATCTGTATGGGTACACAACCCTGACTGGTTCTCACTCTCTGCACAGCTGCAGCACAATGGAAACATTAGTTTACCTCCGCATCTATAGGGTAGAACAGGGTGGAGCAACCCTCTGGGGGGTATTACAGTAGCCTTGATTAAACCGTAATAATTCTCCAGGGGCTCAAAATCGTTGAAGATGATTTGGGGGTGACCCACCGGGTAAGACTTACGAGCTTGGCAGAATGGGTATAACGATGTGAAGTCTAGATATTGTATCTTCTCATCAACACTAGCCTTGTGGTAGAGTTTATAGGCATTAGTACGGCCCCCGTAGAGTGCGTCCCTAGGTTTCAATCGTTCTGTGTGTGTGTATGTTGACATGAAATTAATAACTTGCTGATCATCGCGTTTAGCCCTCTGCCATTGGCATTCCCACATGATTTCGACAGTCAGCCCATGAACCCTTTCAAGTGTCTCGGCTCTCACATCGGCCTCTGCCCTCAAATCACCATATGTCTTTTGAAGGAGAGGGTTTAAATGATTTGGATCATGTTTACAATTGTGTCCATGGTGGAAACAGCCGTTAAATTCCAACGCCACTTTACCCCCGTCTTTCTCATAATAGCCGTCAACGTGGTATGCACCAAACTTTCTCTCCCCATCGTTTAAAGCATGTTGTACACAAACAGATCGAGTGTGTTTAACATACTCCAACCATTCAATCGACACAGCAGAATAGGTCTTGTGTTGTTTTATGTACGCATTGTCATAAGTCAAGGCAACAAGATCCTTTGGCAGGAATTGTGTTTTGTAAACAGCCATGCAACAGGCGGCTAGTGTTGTTTGGTTAAATGGATCAACATCTGTGCACGCCAGGAATTCAAGACGGTATTTTAGACAAGCCTCTCTTAACAACACAACATCATTCACACCATATGCGTGCAACTGTTTCTGAAAGTCAAACACCTCATCTTTAACCCCCTCGTACCACCTGTCAAAAACCTTTTGATCCTTATCGGACATATACTCAAAGCCGTACATTTCCTTTGAAGGGTATGGGCCTATGTAACGATCATTCACACGCTTGTTAAATTTGTGAGGAAAAAAGCCTTTATCCTGGGTTTGTAAGTCAAATGCAGCAACGGTCTTTGACAACCTCATAGGTACAAAAGAATAACTGTCAATATAACGCTGGTTGAACACAGCATCAATCATTGTCACCAATCGACCCCCACTCATTATGATTTTAACTACCAACCCCACGCTCGATAAATATTCTGCCAGAATATGATGGTCAAACCCTGCAGCGTTATGAGCAATGAATGTGTAGCCCTCAAACAAACTGTTTCTGAAATGTTTGACAAGTTTTTCAACACAATCCTCGCCCGTAGCATGAAATTCTCTACCGTCGTATGTCATAGCACAGACAAAATTAGCAACATGCTTGCCGTCTTCAAATCTAGTTTCAAAATCGTAGAAGATTAGTTTGTTGTTTGGCTTGCCAGCTTTCATAGGCTGTATAAAGCATTCATGCTTGGAATTTGGGACGAGATTTACCCTGCAATACTTGCATTTACCTATGACGCATTTATGCTTTTTACCTGCCCGGTGATAAACTCGGTCGCAGGTTTTGCAAAATATCAATGTATTGCATTGTGATGGTAGTGTGCTACCACTGGGGGTGGTCATACCCTCTTTGTGTCTGTTGTAACATTCTAGGGAATGACACCATCTGTTACAATCGCAACAGTACACCCACGATTTACCAGTGTCACAACAACCTTCCGTTGCACACGTCGAGCAATGATGGGGACAACGATGCGACCTATAACTATTGTGACCTTGGCAACAATGTTTACAGAAATAGGAGGTCCCCAAGAACCCGTGGACACTAGTTATTAAGTGGTAATGATTGTCTTGCAGGTACAAGTATGCGTTATTGTTGTTTGACGCGCTACCTGTCATAAACCACTGCATCTGGTTGTTTACATTCATGGTTACTACAGCTATTTTAACATCTAACACCCTCTCAAACGAGGCTATGTCATCAAGGGCTATTTCAGCATCCTGTGTAAACCCTGCTTTTGCATGTATTTCGGTCGCTATGCGGGGGATAGCTCTGTCGGCCACATTAGGATTCATATGTCGGGCTAGACAGTGTGAGAAACACATATTGTCTGCTGTATTGTTTGGAGAGTATAAATTTAGTTTCTTTCTGGTCAAAATCTCATCACGTGCTAGTCTGGTCAGCTGTTTTGTGCGGCCTCCACCACTCATGTTACGTACAATAGAGACTACAGCTTCTAAGCTATCATCAATCATAATGTTGTCATTACTCTGTAAAATCTTGCCAAACTCTTGTAAGATTAACTCGCTATCGTAACCTTGTTTAGTGTTTAACAGTCTGTTAACAGAGCTCTGTATGCTAGAGCCTCTTATGGTAATATTCAGAACTGCATTATCACCCCCCACCCTTCTGCTAAAATCTATGATCTCAGTCATTCTGGCTGTTATGCCATCCATGTAATTAACAATGTCATTCGTAGCAACCCCTCTAAAATTGAGATTTCTGTTCAATGTTAAACCCCTGAAATGGGGTCTGGCTGTCACTCTATACTCCCCCACAATCCCACCGTACAACCTGATGTTTTCAACATCTCGTGAATTTAATGAGTCACTATTTGCAATATTAACACTGGACCCTACACCACAAACCCCCAGGGCACCGCCTATTTGACTAGCTGGTAGTGTAGTACCACTGTCTACACTATGTCGACTGTTAAATGCTTTAAAACCCTGATTGATTAACTCTATGCTACACACATCTGTTGTGGGGAGTGAGACATCACCATGACACTGACTTGTTAAAAACATGCTGTCTCTGTTTGCCATATTAGACTGATCAATTGTGGCTTGTTGTGTGTTAAAACTCACAAGCTCGCAATTAATCATGCTGACGACGTCTATGCTACACCCAGCTGTTGGGTGGTCTGAGGCATCGCCACAAGGCTGATTTGTTAGAAACATGTTGTCTTGTTGCATATTAAAACTCACAATCTGTTGATTGATTAGTCTAATTACCTCAATATTAGCCCTAATTGTCTGTGTATCTGGACAAACCCCATACCCCTGGATGTCTGTTCTACGCCTCTTGTCCTGAGGCTCCATTATCAAAAAGTATAAAATACAGATAAATCAATATTAAGAAATGAGAAGGTAATTAAGAAGAGTTAGATGAAAAATAATAAATGAAAACAACTCATATTTACACAACACTACTCCTAAATATGGGTGACTTACACCCTAGGTCTCTTTGAACTATTACCATCTGTAAAACTGGTCGATGCTTGGGGGGCATGACCCAATTCGACATCTCTGGCCTCTGCCACAGTAGGGGATTGTTGAATTCTTACGGTTTTTAAAACAGTCATAACCGCCGTATACACGGATTGCCAATCGAGGCCAGTCAGCACGGCTAGGTCACTAGTCAGAGTTGCTACATTGGTTATCAGGGCTGTCGTCTTGGCATAAATTTCACCCAAACATCCATTTGTACTATGCAGCATACGCTCTAAAACATCCACTTTGCTCTCTAGCCTTTGCAAATATTGATTAGTGGCTACTGTATTAAGGCTCACAACATTGACAATATCTTCCTGATAAGCCACCCCATTACTCTCTAGCCTTTGCAAACATTGGCTGGTTTCAGTCGTAAGTAGGATAATATTGTCAATAGCATCCTGGTTATGTTTCACAGCTTGCTGCAGATCGTTAAGACCTTTTGCATTAAGAAACCCCTGCTTTTTCAATGCAGCCAACAAGTTACGATTATGCACAACACGACCAAACGAGTTCGGGGTTATCTTTGCAACACATGGTTCAGACCTGGGACGATGATCAGCAACATTCAACAAGCATGGCGTCGACCTCAATCCCCCTCCGACTAGAACTTCTGCAGGCCTGATAGCTGGGTTGTATGGAGGGCTGTCCAGTCCGCTGTCTGACGATTGGGGTGTGTTGTTGACCCTCTCAAACACTTTCAGCATATTGTTAGAAATACTTTTGTCACACATGTTTCAAAATCATTCCTTTTTCTGTTAATCTTCTCAAACATCATACATGTTTAGATCACGGTCGTCCTCTGCTACATCCAACTCGCATAAGTAGAGGCTACTGAGGTCATCGGCGTCGTAGTCTGGCTCATCAACAGCAGTGTTTTGCAGTGTCTCTGGAGCAGATAATATTGGGGTCCAAACGTGTTCAGGACTATCACCCAGGTCCAGAATACCAGCGTCAAACCTGGGATGCACGCATATAAATACAACCATGTTATTAAACAGTCACGACCCCCCCCCCCCCCCCCCCCCACACACACACACACACACACACACACACACACACACACACACACACACGCAAACCCAATCCTCCACAGCGGTTTTCATTTTAATAACTTGTATACATAGTGTAAACATTATTTGATTATTAAACCAACCCCCCACCCCCACACACACACACACACACACACACACACACACACACACACACACACACACACACACAAGCAAACCCAATCCTCCACAGCGGTTTTCATTTTAATAACTTGTATACATAGTGTAAACCAGTGGCGGCTGGTGCCCCAAATTTTGGGTGGGGCACAGCAGTGTGGCGGGGGGGTCCTCTTTCGCGCACGCAGCGCGCGCGATTTTTTTTCGCGTGCACGATTTTTGGCGCGTGCACGCGCATAGAACACGCACTGGCATTACAACCACTGTATAATTTCAACTTTCACCCTTAAAATGACCGTGTGGGCCATGGAGAAGTTACCCTGTCAACTACAGACACTGAGGTGGAAGAGTGACCGGTCTATGGACGTCGGTACGGTCCAATACCCAGTGTCAGACAAGGAGGAAGTCTAGTCAACAAGGCTAGTACAGGCCTCACAGCTACACTCAGGTTAATAAAGGTAGCAGATGAATATGTGTACTATGTGTCTGTGTGACATGGCTACATCAATGAGCAGAGATGAATGCTGCAGTCAGTAGTACAGTAACTATCTATTTCATAGACACATGATGGATGATGATGGAGAGTGATGGTGGTCAACACATCACAGCAGGTCAACACATTCAATGATGTATCACAACCAGACCATGTCAGAAACACAACCAGACCATGTCAGAAACACAACAATGCATCAGCTGAGTTAAAGAAAACCAACTCTTACCTTTGATGACAGAACATGAGCCGTGTTTCCCGTACCTCCGCCTTGCCCCGCGCATATTGCTATGAATAGTTCGAAGATAGGTGCTTGCACGTTAGGTGCAAGGCTGCTTGGTTAACCCATTAGCGGGAACATTATTAGTTGCACAAAATAGGCTGATTTAATTGACCATGAACATCAGAGACAGACATTACGAATGTTCATTTAAAATACTCCGGATGCCCGAAGTCCGGAAAACCGGAAGTCGGGAGTCCTCAGCATAATGCATTGTCTGCAATACAACAGGGCGCACATTTGTGCGCCCTGGCCAAGAAATAGAGACAGCCAATTGGAGCGCTGCTACAGCTCACGTGTAACAGAAAAGTATTCGTCCTGGCATAGACTTGCATTGACACGGCGCCCCGCGTTCTCTCCCTATGTATTTTAACAGTGAGTTTTACACACACACACACACACACACACACACACACAGATAAAAATGTTTATTGTATTGGAGGATTTTTAATGAATGCTGATAGGCGCCGACAGAATATCAGCCACATTTTGTGAATAAACAATGTTTATTTAAAAAAATAACTTTTACAAATCGCAACAAGGAAGTGAAGGTGGGGGCGGCGCCCCAGCGCCCTCTATCGGCCAGCCGCCACTGGTGTAAACATTATTTGATTATTAAACCAACCCCCCACACACACCCATCAGAACACACTACACATTAAAGGTCTTACCTTACATATTA
The DNA here is from genome assembly GCF_963989245.1 of Nansenia antarctica. Classification (NCBI taxonomy): domain Eukaryota; kingdom Metazoa; phylum Chordata; class Actinopteri; order Argentiniformes; family Microstomatidae; genus Nansenia; species Nansenia antarctica. The sequence continues at coordinate 43,136,573 of NC_137675.1, read as the reverse complement.
ACTTCCATGGCGATTTCGGGGTCTCTAAATACACTCGATGCTGGAGAATTCGTCAGGATTTGAGTTCTATCTCTCGCGGAAGTGAAGAGAAGAATTCGACAGACCTTGTGCTCTCTCTCTCTCTCACGAAAGTGTCTGCATCAAGATCTATCTTATATACCATTTAAACAGCCACCCTCCGAACGTCATGATGTGTATTGAATCATTCTCGAACTTATTTAAATGGTGTTGATCTGGACAAATGGTTCTCTGAACAACAACAACAAACGGTTGTAATCTGCCGAGCGAACTCACGCTGTGACAAAAGCCAAGCTCCGGCGCCTAGGTGTATCGTTTGAAATCAACGGCGCCACATCGCTGTATTAACACATACAAACTGATTAACCAAACATTATTTTAGACAGCCTGGGACACAGTAAATAATGACATACGAATAAATGTTCTTCATGTTAAAACGTTTTATTATAATCGACACAATCCACAGTGTAATTACCCCCCCCCCCACACACACACACACACACACACACACACACACACACGCTCCACACTCTCCGTCTGTTTGAACAAGGATGTGTAGTGAGCTTGCTAGCAGCATTTTAGCTCATCGTCTGAGTAATGTAGCAATTTAGTGACCGACGAACATTCAAAAATGTCATCTATTTCAGCCATTAATTTCTCCATGATCAACCATTCACCCCACGTAACATACATCTTGAGATGTCTCCACATTGCTACATATTCCATGTCGAATGTGTATTTCTCCCTTCCAATACCACCGTAACACAACGCCACATTTTTCATTGCATTAGTCGGTTTGTACTTAGAACCACTGTTAATGTCCTGGATACAGCTCAAACAGACATAATATGTCATTTTAGTATTGTCAGCAATCCACAATGTTTGCCAGGGAGGGTCCGTTTCTCCAGACATTTTAGGCATCACAAGACTACGTAGCATCATCCAATCTGCGGCGCTGAAAGGCATCAATGGAGTGTTATGATCGTATTTTTCTCCAGATTGCAGCAAGTAAAGATGCACCATTCTATCAGCTTTGTTGAAGGAATAGCCAGCTGAACGACCCTCGTTCAAACTAACTGTCCCTGTGATGTTTCCAGACTGTGATCTCCTGAACAACGCGAATGTCTGATCGGGGAATCGCTTGTGTCTCTTCCGCGGTGCCAACACTAGGGAGCCCAGACGACCGACCTCGGCGTCTGATCCGTTGTCATTGAACTCCATGCATGCGAATCCATCACAAGTATCCATTGTTGAGTCTCTTACCGTTAAGTGATGCTAGACGCGGCTAGGCTATTTAAACACATTTCAAACACTACTACACACCTCCTCCTAGCATCTACGTCAACATTCGTTTGGACCAGACCTCATATTCACACCTTCACCAAAGGGGGTGTGTTCTGAACAAATGGCGGGGGCAAATAAACCCCCCTTCTGTAAAAGATCAATACCCTTTGATTTATGACCCCCCCATAAAAGATCAAAGGAAATCGAGATCAAAGAAAAGAGCAGAATATTTACTACTGACAATGTTCCAATTTCAACAGCCCGGACCGCCGAGCCTTCAAATCAGAGCATGGCCGTTTCAAGGAGGAAAGACACATAGTATCATGAGAGATTTTGCTTTGAGGATGAATTACTCTGATTGTTGGATCTGTCAACAGATACCTGTGAGTCCAGCCAGGGTCCAAAGTGTGGACACCTGTACTAGTGAGGATGCTGGTGAGTGCCTGCATCATGTTTTCAATGGTGCTAAAGACCACTCCCCAGACCATGTCCAACATGGAAGGAGACAGACGACTGCCTGAACCTCAATGACACTGACAGACGACGACCGATTAGGAAGAGATTGAAGAGCAAGCAAATTCTCCAACTGGGGTCAAGTGCTAGTAACCTCTGACCCTGAAGATGCAAGAATCAAGAAGGCGTCGGTCGTTTGGATTTATTTTTATTTATTTTTTTGTCTTGTGTATGATGTACTGTGTTTAATTTTAAGTGTGGTTGTTAATTTTAGAATTTTTGGGTTGTGATGATTTTTTAATTATTCTTTCTCCAAAAATGTCTTGAACCATATTTTTCTAATTGTTCTTGTTTTAAGAGTTTACATCTTAAAAAAGTGTGGAATGTAAGAGAAAATTATTATATGCAACTAGACATTTTTCTACATTTAAGGTTCAAACACAACAGTAAATTGAATGTCTAGTGAAACCTATAGAAACTGATTTCCTGTTGTAAGCTCACAATGAAACCTGTTTTTCTCCATACATTTGAATATGCAATTACCCTTTTGTCTGTATCCGACCCTAGAAAGCCAGAACAATGCTGAGTCACACCAGAGTGATTGCCCGGCATTGTTCACCCTATGGTCCCACTCCTCACTTTTGTAATACTGTAAGGAAGGGAGGGTCAGTTTCCCCCCTAACCTTCATCCCCATCATCTTCCTCATGTACAGATCCACACCACTTGTTAATGATTGGTTTAGAACTCAACCGAGGGCGGACTTGTTACCTGAGGGCATAAATACTGAGATGAAATGAATGATCGAGACTTTACGAGGAACTTTGAATCCAGGGGAGGCTGGTTCATTAGGTGCAATTGGGCAATGCCCCACCAAAGGGAGAAGAGAGAGATTTTTTTTCTATGACTTCTAGACAGTGTTGCTTCTGAATATCATAGTCCAATCAGCTAGTGTTCTGTGGAGTATATCATAGTCCAATCAGCTAGTGTTCTGTGGAGTATGTTCCAATCAGCTTCAAGTCCCGCCCCTTTCGGGGCAACTTTCAGTCTACTCGAAGTTGCACTAGGCTGTTCTCGTAGACTTGCATGTAAAATCTATTTTGGTAACTTCAGGCCATTCGGTCAATTGTCTATGGGGTTTTGGGACATGCACCGAAAGGGGCGGGACTTGAAGCTGATTGGAACATACTCCACAGAACACTAGCTGATTGGACTATGATATACGCCACAGAACACTAGCTGATTGGACTATGATATTCAGAAGCAACACTGTCTAGAAGTCATAGAAAAAAAATCTCTCTCTTCTCCCTTTGGTGGGGAGCCAGCCTCCCCTGCTTGAGGATATTACAACTGGACCTATTACCGAAGTCAAACTTCGTTTGTGGTCGCAATCTCCGCGCAATCTCCGCGGCTGTTAGGCTGCTACTGTTGGTGTTTTGCGAAGCCAGAATACACAAACTCGACCTGAAGGTAAGAGAGTCAGCTAAGATAAAAGCTACTTCAAACATTTAGTAATATCGTCAGCATGGTACGTTTTCTATTGTCGTCTTTTAGCTTGTTTGTTTATGTATTCAGCACACGCACACACACACACACACACACACACGCACACACGCACACACGCACACACGCACACACACACACACACACACACACACACACACACACACACACTCACACTCACACACTCACTAGAGGGGATGAAGAGGTCTGTACAGGGGGGTAGGGGGGATGAAGAGGTCTGTACAGGGGGGTAGAGGGGATAAAGAGGTCTGTACAGGGGGGTAGAGGGGATGAAGAGGTCTGTACAGGGGGGTAGAGGGGATGGAGAGGTCTGTACAGGGGGGGTAGAGGGGATGGAGAGGTCTGTACAGGGGGGTAGGGGGGATGAGGAGGTATGTAGAGGTGGGTAGGGGGGATGAAGAGGTCTGTAGAGGTGGGTAGGGGGGATGAAGAGGTCTGTAGAGGTGGGTAGGGGGGATGAAGAGGTCTGTACAGGGGGGTAGAGGGGATGAAGAGGTCTGTACAGGGGGGTAGAGGGGATGAAGAGGTCTGTACAGGGGGGTAGAGGGGATGGAGAGGTCTGTACAGGGGGGTAGGGGGGATGAGGAGGTATGTACAGGGGGGTAGAGGGGATGAAGAGGTCTGTACAGGGGGGTAGAGGGGATGAAGAGGTCTGTACAGGGGGGGTAGAGGGGATGGAGAGGTCTGTACAGGGGGGTAGGGGGGATGAGGAGGTATGTACAGGGGGGTAGAGGGGATGAAGAGGTCTGTACAGGGGGGTAGGGGGGATGAGGAGGTATGTACAGGGGGGTAGAGGGGATGAAGAGGTCTGTACAGGGGGGTAGGGGGGATGAGGAGGTATGTACAGGGGGGTAGAGGGGATGGAGAGGTCTGTACAGGGGGTAGAGGGGATGGAGAGGTCTGTAGAGGTGGGTAGAGGAGATGTAGAGGTGGGTAGAGGTGATGAAGAGGTCTGTAGAGGTGGGTAGAGGGGATGAAGAGGTCTGTACAGGGGGGTAGAGGGGATGAAGAGGTCTGTAGAGGTGGGTAGAGGGGATGAAGAGGTCTGTACAGGGGGGTAGAGGGGATGGCGAGGTCTGTACAGGGGGGTAGAGCTATTCTCATGCTAAAATCGACTGTAAATCCAGATTTTAAAGTTGATATTCTTCCCCGTGGAGCATGCCCCCATAACCTGTGCCCCACCCAAAATGTTTAGCACCAGCCGCCACTGTTTGAATCTTCAGATGCGTCTGACGAACCTGTAAACTTCCTCCTTCTGCAGAAGAATATTAAATATATTGTCTTATACATCTTGAAACGAAACAGGCTGCCATTATCGATAATTTGCACTAACAGAACAAAGATACAGTAGGCTACATTGTGATGGGTACAGGACAAGGGAGAATAAGATATGTGCAGTGTGCACGTATATTCTTTGTGTGCACTCGCATAATATGTGAGGTAATATTTCGATTTATGTTGGTGGAAATTGTATCCATTTCAAAGCGTTTCTCCTGTTTCATCCTTCTGCCAGCGGAGTCACAGTTGACATTTCTCCAGTTTCTATGCGTATGCATGGATCACAGTGTGCGTAGCCTAGAGGTGCGCACAGTTTTTATAAATCCCAAAATTGCGGGAAAATTTGCTTACGCACCTTAGCGTAAGCAAGCTTTATAAATGAGGCCCCTGGACGACTCATCCAGCTTTAGTAAATTGAGGGAGTAAAAAAACACGGCAAAGTCTGCACTAGTAGCCTGAGATTTGGCTGTATATAATTCTTAGGTTATAGTTATTTATTTCCTTAGGATTAGTTAACAAATTGCCCGTCTTAGATTTAATTTTGTGGATTGCACGGCTCGCCTGTGCTCGCTTCAGTTGTCTGGCCAACAGTCTCTCCGGCTTGTCGCCCAACTCGAAGTGTCTCTGTCTGAGTTTGAGTAAGAGTTTACCAACATGCTCACCAAGAATGCGGTTGTATTCATATTTCCGGTTCAAAATCTTATTATAATTTTCTTGTAAAATACATTTTCTATAAGACTGTTCAAGAGTTGGGACGGCGGCGCTGTTCTTTTTTTTTTAAGGCTTCAAACGAGATGATGTGAGTCTGACACGTCCCCTGTGTCATTATCTTCAAGGAATTCATTAAACCGGGCTATCATATAAGCCATAAACACTTGATCGGTGAGCAACAGTGGGTTAAAACGCCAACAATAACTGTGTTTAGGCAATGCAAGCTTCAGTTCGAATGATACTGGACTATGGTCTGATATTAATATATTATGATATTTAGTTTGATCAATGTCAGATACCAATTTTCCGTCCACTAAAAAATTATAAAGTCTTGTGTAAGACTAAGAAAAAAATGAATAGTCCTTATCTGTTGGGTGTTGTAGTCTCCAAATATCTAGTCTGGTGACTGATACACATGGGAGACCCAACTGGCCCTCAATCGCCTCTGTTCTGTAGCATTTATATGAGTTTCTTGTAGGAAAATGTGCAAACACTTTCCCCCGCTTGACTGCATGTCAGAGCCCGCGTACATTCCATGAAACTAATGTTATGTTACTCATACTTATACAGTTGGGAAAATAATAATGGCCTAAAACGGCAGAACAGAAAACGAATGAACGAAAAAAGTAAACAATAAGCCTGGCAGCTCATAACAACAACAAACATTAATAAACCCCAACACCCTCCCCACTGCCACTTCCCCAAACGAAGCGTCATCTTCCCCATCTCACGTAGTGAGGACAGCCAGGCGTATGGCTCGTAAAAGTGCAACTATCAGTCTACTAACAAACCAGCCTATGAATAACAAGCTGTGTCAAGCTAACTGCCCTCTCCGCCGTTTAAATAATATAGAAACATAACATTATAAAATTGTACCGTCTTTAGTTAGTGTTCCTGAATGCTCTCAGCAAATCTATACACTGCAGAGGACTACCCATCTCCAGCATTGCGACTCAGTGCCCTGTCCACAAATGTCTTTGCGTCTCCGGGGGAGGTGAAGACCATTGTGTTGAAGATGAAGTTTGGCCGGGAAACGCAGGCTGTGCTTTAACTCCGATTCCTGCAGCGCTTGCATGATCTCCTGGAACGCGCGTCGCATCACCTCAGCTGTGTAGTCCGGATAGATGAAGATTCGCTGTCCCTTATACGTCAGGTTTCGCTGTTGTCGGGCGAGCCGCATTATCGTCTCCTTCTCCTGATAGTGGTGGACCCTGGCAATGAATGTGCGAGGTCTGGCTCCCTCCGCGGGCTTTGGCTGTAGGGTGCGGTGTGCGCGATCGATGACAACTGGCTTCGGGAAGTGTGACTCGCCCAGCAATGTTGGGAGGATGGCGCTTATAAACTGTCGGTTTTTCCCATTCTCCTCTCCTTCTGGAATGCCCACAATCTTTATATTATTGCGGCCGGAACGGCCCTCTAGATCATTTGTTTTGGCTCGCAAGCGAGTGTTCTCTGTTTGTAGCTCGCCTATGGTCTTCTCCATCATCACCAGGCGGCACTCGTGGTCTGAGGCCTTCTCGTCTATCGAGTCCATTCGTGCCGTTAGAATATTTTGCGATGACTGAAGGGATGCAAATTTGTTCTAGAACTGGTCATTAATGGTCTTTAGAATTGCCTCCGACATCTCCTTCAGCATTGCACTTGACCCCAGAAAGACGTGGCAGAGGTCATGCTTGTCGTCTGCTGCCAGGAAGTCGCAGCAGCAAGCGGCCCGTAGAAATTGTTTTGGGGGTGGGCGATCCATCTCGAAGGGAAGGTCTGGCGGGTTCTCCAGTCTTTTCTTTCACTTCCTTTGTTTTCGTCTTCAGATTTAAACCCGTGCTGACATTTTGGGGAGAATGAGGTAATGGAGGACACCCCTTTTATAGCACCCACAGGGCGGACACGGACATTTTCTGTCAATTGCTACTTTAGGTAGCGGGGTAAACCAATAGGAGCAGAGCTCCCCTATGGGGCGGAGCTCCACGATATAGAACTTGTATTGTTTGAAACACTGACACCAAAACGATGACTGTTATCGATATATAAGGTTAGCTACCAACTTTAGACTACTGTAATAAGGTTTCTCTGGTAGGTATGAAACCTGGATAGGCTGAGAGCCGCTGCCACCACCTTTGTTTTATCGGTATGGTCCGGATGTCAGAACGAACCAAAAAGATATATCACTTTATTTCATAAAACACAATTGAATCAGCTCTACGCGGGTTACTAGTGGACCGCTAGGAGACCGGCCCTGCCACGACCTATCCCCCCTCCACACAGTCTGTTCCCCCCCCCGAGTTAACTAGTTCCTTAATTTAAGGCAATCCCATGCAGTTCACACCCCCATTGGACCAGGCATTAACACACACACGCTCATGCCTGTGTAGAATTTCCCCCCCATAGTCAGCACTCCGAATGTCACCCTCTCACTAGGCACTCTGAGCACACCGCTTCACACACTTAGGAGGAGGTCCTAATTAACGGGGACAACCAAACTGCATTCCTCCCTACCGACTACTAACTTTCCCCTGACCCCCTTGATCCCACTAATTCCCCCCCACTACAATCGCTTTACAATTAATAAAACCTTACATTTAATTATCCCCCCACCCAGACACGGACAACACAACCACATACGACAAACAAACAACAAGACACAACACTTCCTAATTAAAAGGACCACTTAAGGCCGGTTTAGGCTTCTGCGTCGAATTTACGTGCGTAGCTTACGTAGGTCTCGCAATTTACCTAGTGTATCCATCTGCGCGCATCAAATCCATCACCCGGAAATGTGTTGGACCACGTCATCGTAAGCGCGTCGGTAAAAGAAACCGCGAGAAACCGCGAGATTTTGAAGGATCTTAAATGGCCGCCTGTATGACGCACTATCACTGATAGTATCAGTCTCCGTTCGCTACAATTCGATACAGATGACTACCAGTCTCCGTTCGCTACAATACAATACAGACGACGAAGAAGAAGAAGAATTACAAGTACAATGGCAAATGCAGCTCAGGTGAGAATTTCGAATTATTATTAATGAACATGTTATAGTTTTCATATATGTATTTATTATTTAGGTTGTTGCATGTGTTACGCATTTGGCTGTAGTTTTGTTCATCTGGCTTGGCTAATTGGGTAATTCTATGTGGTTTAGCGTTATTAGATATGAGATTAGATTCAACTTTATTGTCATTGCTGAGTACAAGTACCAACAACAAAATGCAGTTATGCATATAACCAGAAGTGCAAATAGTGACAAAACAAAGATAAACATGTACAGCCGGCAGGGCTAAAAAAACGCCGCGCTCAGGTGGGGGGAAGGGAATGGCTTTCACGTGGTCATTATTACAAGTAACACTAAGTTAAAGATGAACTATATGCTATTTTCGAACTTTGGTAGTGTGTTCACTGTTGTATGTAGGTTGCACATATAATATGTTGAGCTCAGGTCACATATTTTCAAGCAAGATGAATTAAAGGAATGAAATATTCAATTTAAAGGAAATGAAAGTTATTTGGAGTCACATTCGATACATTCACCTAATTATATTTTATTCTTCCATAGACCAACATGATGTTTCCAGATGGACAATATCCTGCGCTTAAGAGATTGGACTTGGACACATTCCAGTGTCCATGTTGTCACAAGGCAGGGAAGTACCCTGCTCTTCTATCTCATATGCAGTTCCACCATAGTTCTGCTGTGAAATATGGAGGTAAGTCCACCTATATATTATCATGTCATCATTTGAATTTTAAATGGTGTTAATGTGTTATTTCTGTGCCCCAGCACATCCTTGGTGTAAATTAGTTTTAGATCAGACATTGTGGGCTCATTTGATGTTTGTGTGAGCTTTCACATTCCACATTAGATTTATATTACGGTTCTGACCTGTTAGCAACGCTGAATTAATTACCTAATGTGGGTTTAATTATTAATTCAAATGCAAAAGTTCAAGTTATAGGCATGGACTCTATGTTATCGAATTTTTATTTAATAAAAGTTTGGGCATTTAGCAGACGCCTGTTTCCAAAGCGACTTTTAATCAATACATTTGACTAAGCAAGTGAATCATCAATTCACCAGTCGTAGCAGGAAGAGTAATCTACCTCAGACCAGGGGTCTATTATTGTTAGTGACATGATTATGTATTGTTCTCACAAACACCTTTTTTCAAATTATGTATTTACAAAAATACAACTTATTGGTATGTTTCTAGTAGGCCTATCTTCTAAATCACTTTCTTTATTTCTTTTAGGATATGCTTTTTATAAATGCTTTTTATAAATTTATAAATATAAGGGGTGTTGCTGAGAAAATTGTTGCGGGATCCTGGACAGAGAAGACTGGTCTGGATTTGGAGGTATTGTTTGAATGTTACTATCATATTATAGCTATAGTCATAATTACCTACTATTCTCTAACTAACTTTTCTTCGTACAGGGGCTTCCGAGGCAGACCAGTGGCAATGACTGTGGTGTCTTCATGATAATGGTGAGTTATGGTAATGCCACCAAGTGATATGGCACACTTGATTGTTCCTTAAAACCATCAAAAAAATGTGTAAATGTATGTAACAATGACTGACCACCACTTAGACCTGACCAACATTCTGTTTGTGCATTTGCAAATAAAAAGGTGTGCAATAAAAGGTATTAAGGAACATTCATGTGTGCAGACCTCTCATATCACTTTCCTATGGAGTTATCAGCCATGTACATTTCATTGGATGTGTGTGACTACCTTCTCACTGAGTTATAAGCTGTAACATGGTAATCTTGTCTTTGTGTCTTTTCTCATTACAGTATGCCTGGTATTTCGCCATGGAGGCTACCTTTGACTTCAGCATTGTAAGTATTAAGAAAACAAGAACCCATTATATCAATATGCTATAAGACTTTGAATGCAAATTGAGTAACTGCTCTTTCTTTAGGATGACATGTCTCTCCTGAGAAGGTGGTTGTTGTGCCTCCGAATCTGACACGCCCCCGTGAGCCTCGTTCTGGCGCCCCCTCCCGGCCGGATTGAGTGGGCCGGATCTCTGGCTCTGTTTGCAGCAGGTGTGGGCTATTACCGTTCAGCCCAGCTGTCCCAATCACCACCTGGACAGCCGCCTACTTAACCCTGCTACAGACAGAGATCAAACGCTTGAACATAACTTTCGGTATGGACTCCCTCGGACTTCTCTCTTTTGGATTTCTCTCCCTGGCTCGACCCCTGGACTCCCCTCTGGACTACTCTCTCATGGATCACTCTCCCTGACCCGAAAAGGATCTCGGACTTTGCTCACTAGGGTAGTATCGCAGCACATAATACAACACCCCTGACCTCATACACGCACACACACATAGTATAATTACACACCCCATAACTATCGCCTGCATCACACCTTTTGTTTGTTTTTTCCACTAGTTAGTGTAGGGCCTATTTCTTTGTTTATATTTTCCATATTAAATCATTATATATTCTCCTGGCCTCTGTCTCTGTTTCTCTGGGGTTCCACCACATTTGGCTTTCCAGTTTCAAGGTGTGCATAACAGTATGTCCAAGCCAAAATGAGCCAAGGTGGAACTCCAGAGAACAAGGGTGGTTCCCCGGGTATTGGGGTTCTCCCATTAGTCATAGATTTACGCAGAGAGGTAAATAGCCATGCTATGCAACTTACCAGTCTGCAGGCCGAGCTCCAGAAGGCCTTCCCCACGGTCCAAGGTCAGATAGCCGTACTGGAGAATACCACCCGTGCCACCGTCGGGGTTGTAAATAGTCTCGAGACGAAGATGGACGCCCTGTCCGGGTCTCTCGCCTCCATCCAGCGTTCTCTGGACCTCATCGCCGCTGGCAACAGACCACCCCCTGACACGAGTTCCATATCTGGGCAGATGACTAATCCCCCGGTCGATCCTGTGAACCCCGTTTTGCTCTATCCTCCTGTCGCTCACTGGGAACCCAGGTTAGTCAGCCCCGCTCCATTCCATGGTGACTTTGATTGTTGTCGGGGTTTTCTGACCCAGTGCGAATTAGTATTTACGCACCAGCCTTCCAAGTACTCCTCCGACGGGGCCAAGGTAGCGTTTATCATGTCTCTACTCGCTGACAAAGCGCTCAAATGGGCCATAGCCGCTGTCGGGAGCAGTTCAAGATACTCCACGGATTACCCCCTGTTTAAAGCGGAGTTCCGGTTCGTGTTCGACCACCCCCAGGACGGGCAGGATGTAACCGGCCGCTTGTTAGCCATCTCCCAGGGTTCCCGCTCTGTAGCCGAGTACATGGTCGAGTTCCGTACTCTAGCCACGGAGACAGGCTGGAATGACGGAGCCCTCCTCAGCCTTTTCCACAAGGGGTTACATGATTCCATCAAGGACCTGTTGGTGCGCGACGATCCCGGCACCCTTAATGAGCTGATTACCCTGGCCCTTAGGATGGATGCACGCCTCCAGGTACGACGCACAGACCGCGTCCAGCGAGCTGTCACGCGCCCCACTACCTATCACGCCGGAACGACCCCGCCCCCTTCTCTGCCCATGCTGCCTCCTCCTCTCGTGGCTACTTCCGGGGCTGGGGAGCCCATGGAGATCGGACGCTCTCGGCTCTCGCGAGAGGAGCGAGAACGGAGGCTTCTCAACAAGCAGTGCCTGTACTGCGGCAAGGAGGGGCACATCATCCGGGCGTGTCCTGTCCGGCCAAAAGACCCAGCTCACCAGTAGGGGACATACTGGTGAGCAACACCTCTCTCTCTCAGTCCCAGGTCACCCCCAGTCGCCTATTTCCTGCCACTCTCACCTGGGGGAAGGACACCCTGTCTGTCAGCGCCCTCATCGACTCCGGGGCTGATGGTTGTCTAATCGATGAAAACTTAGTCCACCAGGCGGGCATTCCCCTAGTCCTTCTAGACCGCCCCATCATGCCTAGGGCCATTGATGGCCGTTCCCTAGGAACTATCACCCACACCACTGGGCTTATATCTCTTACGATCTCCGGGAATCATACAGAGGAGATCCGGTTCTTTGTCCTTCAGATCCCCACGTCTCCCCTGGTGCTGGGTAGACCCTGGCTCGAGAGACATGAACCTCACATCTCCTGGGCTTCGGGCCAGATCCTAGGCTGGAGAGGTACGTGTTACGCCTCCTGCCTTCGCTCCGCCCTGTCTCCCTCTAGCGACCCCAAGTCTAAGATCACTCCGCCTGACCTCACCGGGGTTCCTCACATCTACCACGACCTAGCCCAGGTGTTCAGCAAGGACGAGGCACTCTCCCTTCCACCCCATCGCCCGTATGACTGTCCTATAGACCTCCTGCCTGGTGCCACCCTTCCTAAAGGTAGACTTTACAGCCTCTCACTCCCTGAAAAGGAGGCGATGCGTAACTACATTACGGAGTCCATCAACTCTGGTATCATCCAGCCCTCCTCCTCTCCCCTCGCGGCTGGATTCTTCTTCGTATCCAAGAAGGACGGTGGACTCAGACCTTGCATTGATTTTCGGGCTCTGAATGACATTTCTGTAAAGAACCGTTATCCCCTTCCCCTCATTAGCTCCACCTTCGAACCCCTCACCCATGCCAAGGTATTCACCAAGCTGGACCTACGTAATGCCTACCATCTAGTCCGCATCAGGGAGGGGGACGAGTGGAAGACCGGGTTTAACACCCACCTCGGCCATTTTGAATACCGCGTCATGCCTTTTGGTCTATCTAATGCCCCTGCTATTTTCCAGGCCCTGGTCAACGATGTCCTTCGGGACATGTTAAACATTTTTGTTGTTGTGTACCTTGACGACATTCTTATTTTTTCTCGGTCCGTGGAGGAGCACCACCAGCACGTCCGGCTAGTCCTGCAGAGACTCCTGGAAAACCGCTTATTCGTGAAGGGGGAGAAGTGCGTTTTTCACACCAGCTCGGTCACCTACCTGGGTAATGTGGTGGAGGACGGACAGATGCGGGCGGACCCTGCCAAGGTCAAGGCCGTCGTGGAGTGGCCTCAGCCCACGGACCGGACCCAACTTAGACGCTTCCTGGGGTTCGCGGGATTTGTGAGGCGGTTCATTAAAGGGTTCAGCCAGGTCGCAGCGCCGCTTACTGCGCTTACCTCCACCTCACGGCCCTTCTGCTGGACCGCCGCTGCTGAGACCGCTTTCGGCACACTAAAACACCTGTTCTCCTCCGCGCCAGTGCTGATCCACCCCGACCCCGAGAGACAGTTCATCGTTGAGGTAGATGCTTCGGACACGGGGATCGGGGGGGTCCTCTCTCAACGGTCGGGGGAGGACCAGAAGATACACCCTTGCGCCTACTTCTCCCGGCGCTACGAACCCGCGGCCCAAAATTACGACGTGGGCAACAAGGAGCTGCTGGCGGTTCACGAGGCCCTGAGGGAATGGAGACACTGGCTGGAGGGAGCCAAACTACCGTTCCTGGTGTGGTCTGACCATAGGAACCTCACTTACCTTGGGTCCGCCAAGAGGCTCAACTCTCGACAAGCCCGCTGGGCTCTTTTTTTTAGTCGTTTCGACTTCACCCTTACCTACCGTCCCGGCTCCAAGAACATCAAGGCTGATGCTCTCTCCCGCCAGTTCCCCAAGGCGGATTCGGGTGTCGCTGAGGGGGGAGATACCATCCTGTCCCCGTCCCGGGTGGTGGGGTTCGTAACCTGGCCCGTCGAGGCTTTGGTAAGACAGGCTCAGCGGGCCGAACCAGACCCTAGGACCGGACCCCCTAACCGTTTGTTTGTGCCTACAGCTGTCCGAGCCAGGGTGTTGGAGTGGGGCCACTCCAGCTGCTTCGCTTGCCACCCCGGCGAGCGGCGGACGGCGGCATTCATCGGGAGGAGGTTCTGGTGGCCCAATCTCAGGGGGGACACCAGGGAGTTTGTGGCCGCCTGTACGGTGTGCGCCCGTAGTAAGGCCTCCCATCGGCCTCCTGCGGGTCTCCTGCAGCCTCTCCCGGTGCCCAGCCGACCGTGGTCGCACATCGCCGTGGACTTTGTTACTGGGCTTCCTGTCTCCCAGGGGTGCGACACCATTCTCACCATCGTGGACCGGTTCTCCAAGGCGGTCCACTTCGTTCCCCTCCCGAAACTGCCCACAGCGGCCGAGACGGCGGACCTCCTAACTCTCCACGTCGTACGCCTCCACGGGATCCCCTCGGATGTGGTTTCTGACCGGGGCCCCCAGTTCGTCTCCAAGGTCTGGCGGGCCTTCTGCAGAGGCATTGGGGCCACCACCAGTCTCACCTCCGGGTACCACCCTCAGTCCAATGGGCAGGCCGAGCGTGCCAACCAGGCTCTGGAAGCCGCTCTCCGATGTGTCTCCGCCCACAATCCCTCCTCCTGGGCGAAATACCTGCCGTGGGTGGAGTACTCCCTCAACACTATGGAGAGCGCCGCCACTGGTATGTCCCCATTCGAATGTTCCCTGGGTTACCAACCCCCTCTGTTTCCCCAACAGGAGCTGGAGGTGGCGGTCCCAACCACCAGGGCCCATCTCCGCCGGTGTCGCAACGTGTGGAGGACCGCCAGGGCGGCGTTGCTCCGCGCCACCGAGCGCGCCCGGCGGAGCGCGAACCGGCGGAGGGTGCCGGCCCCTGACTACCAGCCAGGTCAGAGGGTTTGGCTGTTGGCCCGGGACCTGCCCCTCCAGACCTCCCAAACCTCCACCCGGAAACTCAACCCCCGGTACGTTGGTCCCTATCCCGTGGACCGTATCGTCAACCCCACGGCGGTACGTTTGACCCTTCCTCCCTCCCTCAAAATACACCCGGTGTTCCATGTCTCCCAGCTTAAACCTGTGGCCGCCAGCCCTTTGTCTTCCCCCAGCCCGGCTCCGCCGCCGCCCCGTGTCCTGGATGATGGGGACCCGGTATGGACGGTAAACAAACTACTGGAGGTCCGCCGCCGGGGTCGCGGGTTTCAATACCTAGTGGACTGGGTTGGCTACGGGCCCGAGGACCGGACTTGGGTGCCTGCGTCCTATCTCGCCGACCCGTCCTTATTGGAGGATTTCTACCGAGCCAACCCCGGGGCCCTGGGTCCGTCGTCCGGTGCCTCCCCTGAGGAGGGGGGTACTGTTGTGCCTCCGAATCTGACACGCCCCCGTGAGCCTCGTTCTGGCGCCCCCTCCCGGCCGGATTGAGTGGGCCGGATCTCTGGCTCTGTTTGCAGCAGGTGTGGGCTATTACCGTTCAGCCCAGCTGTCCCAATCACCACCTGGACAGCCGCCTACTTAACCCTGCTACAGACAGAGATCAAACGCTTGAACATAACTTTCGGTATGGACTCCCTCGGACTTCTCTCTTTTGGATTTCTCTCCCTGGCTCGACCCCTGGACTCCCCTCTGGACTACTCTCTCATGGATCACTCTCCCTGACCCGAAAAGGATCTCGGACTTTGCTCACTAGGGTAGTATCGCAGCACATAATACAACACCCCTGACCTCATACACGCACACACACATAGTATAATTACACACCCCATAACTATCGCCTGCATCACACCTTTTGTTTGTTTTTTCCACTAGTTAGTGTAGGGCCTATTTCTTTGTTTATATTTTCCATATTAAATCATTATATATTCTCCTGGCCTCTGTCTCTGTTTCTCTGGGGTTCCACCACATTTGGCTTTCCAGTTTCAAGGTGTGCATAACAGTGGTGGTGTATTGTCCTGGTGGAAAACCTTGGGCTGGAAGGGTATGCTGCAGTGCTACAAAAATAATAATTGTATTTGTACATTTATTATCAAGAGGACTTTGGGGTAACACCTGGCCCTACAATTCAACCTTCCGGTGAAGATAATGTGTGTTAATTTCAGATATGGAAGGAAGTTTGCTCACTTTAGTGAGGAAGGCAGAGCGACCCTTCACGACAGTGTCCCACCTGTATTCAGGACCTATTCAAGTGTTAAAAGGAGTCATGCAAGCAACACCATGGTCAGTGCATCTCTCACTAAGTATCTATGACCGTGTGCCTGTTTCTGAATGGGCTACTGCTCCTAAAACACATACTCCATGCAACTTTATGGCACATGCAATATGTTTAGTGGTACTGTGTCATTCTGAATCCAGCCTGGATCTCTTTTTGAAGTAGTTAACCCTTTCATGTAAAACATACTGGCAATAATGGTGGACTCTGTACAGATGCCACTGGACACTGACGAGGACCACACGTACTTCAAGAGGCCTTACAGCTTTCCTCCTAAAGAATTGGTTAGTGTGAATGAAGTTTATTGCATACAAACATACTATCCACCATTCACAGCTGTACACATAGTCATGCTTATGTGTGTATCCTGTTACCAGGGACAAAGATGTCAGAAGCCTGGAAAGTGAAACCACACTTTCTATCAGGACACTTGAGGTAGAATGATCAAGGAAAGAAAGTGACTCATTCAGTACTTAACTGCACCTTTTCATTGTAACATGGTTAAGCACTGTATTATTATTATTTTAGGAAAGGGCTCAACAAGTCCAACACCAACGAAGAGTGACCAATGACTTGTTAGTGCATTGCATTTGCAATGCATTTTGGAAACATGAGGAGAGTGCTAATACAATTTCCATGACAGTTTGCAACCACTGATGAATGTGAGTTTCTTAAATTAATTATTAATCACTTCTTTATAACATTTTGTCTCAACAGTGAGAAGCAGCTGTCTCACCATTATATGGTCGAAAATGTGAGAAGAAAAGGAAGCTGAAAGACCATAGAGACAATGTTGAAAGAGCACTTGTGCTAAAGTGCAATCAGCAATGATGTCTTGATTGAAGCGCATTGAGTCGTATCTTGTGAGATGCGCTATAAAAATAAAGCTTGAATTGATTTGATCCCTTGTACACTTTTTTTTGGCATTTGTGTTGCAACACACCTGTACATTCTGCACTCTACCCTGTTAGCCCCTTATTTTACTCTAGACAGAAGGGTTGTAACACTTGTTATTAATTCCATTTGGTATACCTCATAAACTTTCTTGCATTTCTGGTGTTTGCATTTTACATATTCTAAATATATGCTATCTACATGTCGCACTGGATGGGGTTATTGCTGTTGACTCATCAGAAAGTAAAGACTAATTCACAGAGTGTATGAAGATTCCAGTAAGGGTTTTGTGAAGGAGCCCTAGTGCTGTTGACATCAGAAATAGAATGTTTTATTTAGCTCATCAGTGTGCACTCAGCACCATGGACACCTCCAGCCCAGCACCTTGCACCACGGTTCCTGCCCTGCTCCATGGATTACAACGATGATCGCCTGACCCTTGCCTGACTCCACCAAGTCCTTTGCCTGACCCCTCAAACCTGTTTGACCTAATAAAGTCCCACACCTGGGGTCATTGACATTCTTTTATTTATATACAGTTAGGTCTGGAAGTATTTGGACAGTGACACAATTTCCATAATTTTGTCTCTGTATGCCACCACAAAGGATTTGAAATGAAACAATCCAGATGTAATTGAAGTGCATTTTACAGCCTAAGGATGGCCTGTTTCAGTTGCATTGAGAGCTCTGTTGACTGCATGTTGTGCGTATACAGCAACAGCCTCCAAATGCAAATGCCACACTTGGAATCAACTCAGACCTTTTACCTGCTTAATTGATAAAGAAATAATGAAGGAATAAATAGCCCACACTGGCCCATGAAACAGCTTTTGAGTCAATTGTCTAAATACTTTTGGTTATTATACATAAGAGCTATAATTCATAAACCCTTCCTTCAATTTGGATGTGAATACCCTTAACCTAAAGCTGAGAGTCTGCACTTTAAGCCCAGTAAATTATGTTGGAAATCTCATATAAGATACGTTAGATCCAACGTATCAAGGAGTATTGCAGTATTGTGCAGGGCAAAACATATTCTGGAACAGAGGATGTTGTATACTGTGGTGGGTTAACCTAATTCACCCCCGGAACTAATAGTTGGGAGTATTGTTCCGTACGGAGGGTTAAGTGGGTGGTACTGAGTTTTAGTTCCTGTTTTAAGTGTGTGATAACAACTGGTTCATGTCTGTCAATAAACGTCTAGCTGTGACATTTAATACGCCGCCTCCGACTCCCGTCTCTCGGCACTACATTGGTGACCCCGACGTCAGTCCCGTTGAAGTATCCGAGACTGAACCGAACATGGCAAATAACGCCGTTATACTCAAATTGCCGGAGTTTTGGGAGACATCCGCGGCAGCATGGTTCGCACAGACGGAGGCGCAGTTCGCCCTCCGTGGGATTGCAGACGACGCTGCACGCTACTACCATGTCGTCTCGGCTCTGGGGAGCTCCACTGCAGCCAGAACGGTGGGCTTCATTACAGCTCCCCCTGCCCTGAATAAATATACAGCGTTTAAGACTCTCCTCCTCAGGACCTTCGGACTATCACGGTCGGAACGAGCCCGACGTCTGTTCGCAATTCAGGGGCTGGGAGAAAGCAAGCCTTCCCAGCACATGGACATGATGCTGAACCTACTAGGTACGGAAGAACCAAATTTTCTTTTTATTGAACTGTTTCTTCGGCACATGCCTGCACATGTACAGACGGCGCTCGCTAATACGACTATTACGGAACCCCGTGAGTTAGCAGAGGAGGCTGACCGCTTCTTCCTAGCTACCCAGCGTTTTACCCCTGAAGTGCTAGCCCCGACACACAATTACACTCCCCCTGGCAGAGACAGGCTAGCTAACATGGGCCCACCTACCTCCGATAGCCGTACTAGCCCAGGCATGTGCTATTTCCACTCACGCTTTGGCGCGAAGGCGAAGAGGTGCCGCTCCCCTTGCAACTACGGCTCGGCGGGAAAACGGCAAAGCCTGCGTTCTGTAGTGGCTATGAGCGTGGGCACAGCAAACCAGCTACTGTTCATCAGAGACACTCTCTCCGGGTGCAAATTCCTCTGTGACACCGGTGCTCAGAGGAGCGTCCTGCCTGCGACAGTGGATGACACCGCCAGGGGAGGTCATGGCCCACATTTAAAGTCCGCTAACGACACCCCCATCCGCACCTATGGCACGAAAGCTGTAGACCTATGTTTCGGGGGTCAGCGGTTTACATGGGAATTCGTCACGGCCGACATCTCTTTCCCCCTCCTCGGTGCAGATTTCCTATGTGCTCACGGACTGCTCGTGGACGTCAAGAACAACCGCCTGGTGGACGCACTGACATTCTCCTCACTTGCATGTGTCCGCGGTGAGGCGACATACGGTGGGCTCTCCAGCTCACTCTCAGAGGGTGACAACTATCAGCGCCTGCTCAGCGAGTTCCCCAGCTTGACACAGCCCACATTTTCCGCCACCACTACCAAGCATGGGGTGGAGCACCACATAGAGACCAAGGGCGCCCCCATCTACGCTAGGGCCCGGCGGCTCAACCCCGACAGGCTAGCAGTCGCTAAGTCTGAGTTCGCCAACATGGAGCGCCTTGGTATCATCCGCCGCTCAGACAGCCCATGGGCCTCACCGCTACACATCGTGCCGAAACCAGACGGCGGATGGCGACCGTGTGGCGACTACCGCCGCCTCAACGACGCTACGACACCCGACCGCTACCCAGTCCCCCACATTCAGGACTTCTCTGCGCATCTGGCGGGTAAGCTGGTTTTCTCAAAGGTGGACCTAGTGCGTGGCTACCACCAAGTCTCCGTGCACCCTTCAGACATTCCCAAAACGGCGGTGATCACGCCGTTTGGGCTATTCGAATTCCTACGCATGCCGTTTGGACTTAAGAATGCGGCCCAGTCCTTTCAGCGGCTAATGGATTCGACGCTCAGGGAAATGCCATTCCTATTCGTCTATTTGGACGACATCCTCGTTGCCAGCTCCTCGGTGGAAGAGCATCTGGCACATCTCCGAGACCTCTTCACGAGGCTCAGCCAACATGGCCTGATCATTAACCCGGCGAAGTGTCTGTTCGGGTTACCCTCCATCCGATTCCTTGGGCATCTCATCAACAAAGATGGGGCCGCCCCCCTCCCATCGAAGGTGGAGGCCGTTTCCGCCTTCCCCCGCCCACACACAGCTCGAGCACTCCGAGAGTTTCTCGGAATGGTGACTTTTTATCACCGGTTCATCCACCGTGCAGCCCACACCATGCACCCGCTGTACGAGGCTATGAAGGACAAATCCCCCAACCAGGCCATCGACTGGACGGCCGAGAGGGAAGCCGCCTTCATTGCCACCAAGACCGCCCTAAGCCAGGCCGCCATGTTGGCCCACCCGTCACCCAAGGCCCCTGTTGCCATCACCACCGATGCGTCCGACTACGCCGTCGGCGCGGTGCACGAACAATGGGTCGCAGGCGCCTGGCAGCCGCTCGCCTTTTTCAGCCGTCAGTTGACGCCCAGAGAGCGCAAATACAGCGCGTTCGACAGGGAGCTCCTTGGCCTCTTTTTGGCAGTCCGCCACTTCCGGTTCCTGCTGGAAGGCCGTGAGTTCACGGCGTTCGTGGATCACAAACCCCTCACGTTCTCCATGTCCAAGGTGGCCGAGCCTTGGTCTGCCCGCCAGCAGCGCCAGCTCTCGTACATATCTGAGTACACCACAGACATCCAACACATCGCTGGCAAGTCCAACGTGGTCGCGGACTGTCTCTCCAGAGCGGTCGTCGGGGCCGTTCAACTGGGTCTCGACTACCTCCGCATGAGTGCGGACCAGGCCTCCGATCACGGGGTCCAGACCCTCAAGAACGCGGATACAGGACTACGCTTGGAGGATGTCGCAGTCGGTGACTCAGGCGCAAAACTGCTGTGCGACTTCTCTACGGGCCAGCCGCGGCCGCTAGTCCCTGTGAACTGGCGCCGGCCCGTTTTTGAGGCTGTACACAACCTCTCCCACCCCGGCAGGAAACCATCCGTAAAATTGGTTTCTGAGAAGTTCGTATGGCAGGGACTCAAGAAGGAGGTAAGGGGCTGGGTCGACACGTGCGTGGCCTGTCAACGCGCCAAAGTACACCGCCATACCAGAGCCCCTTTTGAGCCCTTCACTGTTCCTGAGAGGAGGTTCGACCACGTCAACGTCGACCTTGTGGGACCACTGCCCGCCTCTCACGGCTTCACCTACCTTTTCACCATGGTGGACAGGACGACCCGCTGGCCCGAAGCCGTTCCCCTCTCCTCGACGGCGTCTTCCGACGTGGCCCGTGCGTTCATCGGCACGTGGGTCGCGCGCTTTGGGACCCCGTCTGACCTGTCCTCTGACCGTGGCTCGCAGTTTACCTCGGAGCTGTGGAACGCTGTAGCTAGTGGTTTGGGGGTTAAGCTGCACCGCACTACTGCCTATCACCCCCAGGCTAACGGTTTGTGCGAGCGGTTCCACCGCTCAATGAAGGCGGCCCTACGCGCGGGTTTGACGGACGGCAACTGGGTGGACAAACTTCCGTGGGTCATGCTTGGCCTCAGATGTGCCCCCAAAGAGGACTTGCAGTCCTCGTCTGCCGAACTCGTGTACGGCCAAACCCTACGAGTCCCCGGGGATTTCATCCCGGATGCCACTGTCCCCTGGTCTGCAGCCAGGCAGCGCTCCTCCCTACTGGAAGCCGCTGAGGTGTTCGCACCCGTCCCCACTTCACAGCACGGTACCCCTGCTTTCCGGGTCCCCACCGAGCTGCGCTCGTCAGACTTTGTCTTCATTCGCCACGACGCCCACCGCGGCCCCCTACGCCCCCCTTACGATGGCCCGTTCAAGGTCCTACAACACGGGGACAAGACCCTGGTGGTGGACGTTGGTGGTAGACACGAGACGGTCTCCATTGATAGGATCAAGTCCGCTCACGTGGACGTTTCCCGGCCATTGGAACTGGCTCAGCCCCCACGCCGTGGCCGCCCCCCCAATCCCCACCCCCCGCCCCCGGTCGCGGTGCCTTCAGTTGCCCCTGCCCCTGCCCCTGTCCCGGTTCCCCCGGCCCCGGCTGGCCCTGCCCCGGATGCCCCTGCGTCCCGCACCCGCCGGGGTCGGATCGTCGTCCCTCCCCGACACAGGGATTTTGACTATGGGTGAATTCTGGGGGGGCTTGTGTGGTGGGTTAACATAATTCACCCCCGGAACTAATAGTTGGGAGTATTGTTCCGTACGGAGGGTTAAGTGGGTGGTACTGAGTTTTAGTTCCTGTTTTAAGTGTGTGATAACAACTGGTTCATGTCTGTCAATAAACGTCTAGCTGTGACATTTAATACGCCGCCTCCGACTCCCGTCTCTCGGCACTACAATACTCTATATTGTTGTCTTGTCTTACCCTATTTGAGTTACTGTGTGGAGATATGGGGAAATGAATATAAAAGCACTTTAAACCCATTGATTACACTACAGAAAAAAGCTATGAGGATTGTACATGAGGTCGGATATCGTGATCACACTAATAACTTGTTCCTAATGTCAAAAATATGAAGAAAATATGAAGGAAAGCAGAAATATTGCTCTATTGCTTTATTTAAAAAAAGGTTTAAATTATTTTTAATGAAAAAGTATTAGAACGGATGATACTGAAATATATGTATTAATTAATTGGATTATATAATGTAAGCATAATTGTTAAGTATAAACAGGGGTAGGACAGGCTTCTTCCTACTCCTTTTCGAACAATTGATAGGACTGTACTCTACATATTAGTTTTTTCCGTAGTTTTCACCGTAGTAAGGCCGTAGTAAGGCGATTCATGGTTTACTCCTAGTGTATCCTTCTGCGCGCATCAAATCCATCACCCGGAAATGTGATGTACCATACGTCATCATACCGCGCCTGCATATTTGCATAACACATTTCCGGGTGATGGATTTGATGCGCGCAGATGGACCCTACTCCAATTTACACTTCTGCGTAGGCCGTGCTGCAATTACACCGTCACATCGCTAGGTGGCAGTGTGTTTTCAGCCCCTGTGCTGTGCCTCTTCCGGTTAGGAACTCAACGGAGCTCAAAGCTCTAAGCGGCATAATAGCGATCTTTTTGTTGTTATGTTGTTGTAAATAAAAGTTATATGATGCATTGAAATGACATTAAACTAAGATAATACGATGGTTATCATAATTTTTCAAATCTTTATTAATAAGTAATTACAGAAAAGGTGAATGACATTTCTGTCATGACTTCCGCATTTTGGGCGACGAGAGAGTCGGAATCTTGTCTGAATCATGTGCTACAAAGCGGACCAATCACAGAGCTATCAAGGACCCCAATTGAAATAAGCCAGTGGCTTTCTTGGGTTTTTATCCTGTTAGTTGACCTTGTATGTAATATGTACTTTCATGTACCTACTTCTGCAAATCTTCTAATAAAGTTTTCAATCAATCAATCTTACGGTTAACGTGCGCTCTGACGCGTGGATAGATTTTTTGAGAGGAGCACGTCCAGGCTACGCACGTCCACGCGGGACTACGTAAGCTTACGCGTAGCCTACGGCGTCGACTTTACGCAGAAGCCTAAACCGGCCTTTAGCTCTCCCGTAGTCCGAGACCCCCCTGGTCTGGTCTGGTCTCCCAAAAGTCTTTCAGACCTCCAATCCAGCGCAGTGAGGTATCTCAGTCCCCAGGCAGTAGGAGAACCTCGTCCCACACTCTGGAAGCGGAAGGCACTCCTAACAGGTCGCCGCTAACTCGCCCCACTTACCCTGCCTATCACTGGAACCTCACCCTGCAACCTCGGCTGCCTATCTTCGCGTTGGCAGCCCTACACGACATGCGAACGGCACCCACCCCCAATAAGTTCGTTAAGTGCAATTGTTTGGTTGCTCGGCGGGGCATAAGCCCGGTATCATACACCATGCTCCGCTCCCAGACACGAGCTGCCCTCGCTCGGCTCTCATTTATCCCTCGCATACCCAGCAATCAAAATCAGCTGGGCATGATCAATTCCAAGAGTCTCGAGGCCCTGTCCACACCTATACGTTTTTTTGATAAACGTGGATTTTTATATTCGTTATGGGGGGTTCGTCCAGACGCAAACAAGTTTTTGCCCTCTGAAAACGAAGATGTTTAAAAACGCCTGCCAGAGTGAAGATGTTTAAAAACGCTGTATATTCGCCGTATATTTTTTACGTGTGGACGAGATAGACGGAGCTTTTTGTATTCGTCACGTCATCATGCGCGTAGATTTCTATGATCATGCGCACTGCAGCTGTTTGCTGTTCCCTCCAACGTCATATCCTAGCACCAGTAACTACTATGTTTACAACAGGCAACGGTGGTCGGGGCTACACAAGCGAGGAAAATGGATGTGAACAGAGTGCTTCTAGTTCTTTCACTGTTAACTGGATTTTTAACCTGTTTACAGATAAATGCACAGTTAATGATCGAGAACATTGAGAGACAGAGGCGTCTGATTGGCCAGCGGGGCTATGGGGATAATATTATATCACTGACTACTGGTGTGGAATGCTCAATGACAGCGTTTATATTGCGTTCATGCGTATGCATGTGGACACAGACATTGTTTATAAACATGCTGGTGTGGACGGTAATATTTTTATATACGAAAAACGTTTATCAAAAAAACGTATAGGTGTGGACATAGCCTCAGTCAGCGCGGCCATTCCCCCCCAGGTAAACCCCATATCCCTAATTACTTGTCCCGCTCCCATGGGAACCAAAGTTCACTACACTACTTACCTGGCTGAACATGCCACAGTAAGTAAGCCTGGTAAGTGGCTGACGTGTGGTACACTCAACCGCTTGGGTGGCCAAGTTAAATGGGTGGGCAAAAATGTATGTGATGCTAGCCTGCCCTCTCTCACTTCCAACGTCCATATTCCATTACATCCATTGTCCAAAACGAATATCGGGATTCATTTTTCATCTCACCGATTTGAATCGTAAAATATTTGTAACAATAATTAACTTTATCACCATGAATCGTTACATCCTTAGAATATATATTGTAGTATATGTATATATATATATATATATGAAGAGTTTTATAGCTAACTAGCTACGATTTATAATCAAAATAATGAACAGCAAACTACAGCCAAAACTAGGGCCGGTGGTGGGGGGCAAGTTAGCTAGTCACATTGGACAGACTACCACAACCGTAGGTAGGTAGAGACACTGGTAGATAGAGACACTGGTAGAAAGAAACACTGGTAGATAGAGACACTGGTAGAGACACTGGTAGATAGAGACACTGGTAGAGACACTGGTAGATAGAGACACTGGTAGGTAGAGACACTGGTAGGTAGAAACACTGGTAGATAGATACAGTGGGCTCAATAATTATTGGCACCCCTGACCAGCAATGAACAAACAATACTTAAATGAACAATATAATTATAGAGAAAGGGAATACACCAACATGTGCCAAATAAGTAAGTAAGTAAGTAAGTAAAGCTTTATTTATATAGCGCCTTTCGTACATGAAATGCAACTCAAATGCTGTACTTTATTAATGTTTCAATGGAAACAACCAAAATCCTAACAATCATTTAATAAAAAATAAATTTCACCAAAATCAAGGTTTCAGAATTATTGGCACCCTTCACCGAGTACTTAGTGCAACCACCTCTGGCAAGGACAACAGCATGGAGTCTCTTCCTGTAATTTTTTTTACAAGGTTAAGGAACACACTTGGAAGGATTTTGGACCATTCCTCTTGGCATATCCTTCACATTCTTGGGTTTGTGCTTATCAACTGACCTCTTCAACTCACCCACAGGTTTTCGTTTGGATTGAGGTCTGGTGACTGAGATGGCCATTGCAGAACGTTGATGTTGTTGTCACAGAACCATTTCTGTGTGGATCTTGAAGTATGCTTTGGGTCATTGTCTTGTTGGAAAGTCCACCTACGGCCAAGTCTCAGCCTTCTGGCAGAGGGAACCAGATTTTCTGCCAAAATTGCCTGATACTTGGTGGAATTCATTATGCCATCAATCCTAACCAGTGCCCCTGGACCTCTGGAATTAAAACTGTCCCAAAACATGACTGACCCACCACCATATTTCACCGTGAGTATGAGGTGCTTCTCCTTGTAAGCATCTCTGTTCCTACACCAAACATGCTGATGCTGTATCTGACCATTTTTAATTTTGGTCTCATCTGACCAGAGCACCTTGTACCAGTCATAATGTAAATGACGTTTGGCAAACTCCAAGCGCTTTCTTGTATGTCTTGTGGTCAGAAAAGGCTTTCTTCTAGCAACCCTTCCAATGAGACTGTGGATATGGAGGTGGGGTCTGATGGTGCTTTTTGAAACCTGGTGACCCCAAGATGGCACCAAGGCCTGTAATTCTTTCACTGTGATCCTTGGAGATTTTATTGCTTCTCTCACCATTCTCCTCAGTATCCTGGGGGGCAAGATGCAGTTGCATCCTCTACCCATGAGGTTTTCAACAGTTCCATATCTTTTGAACTTTTTTATAATTGCTCTGACAGTGCTCAGTGGTATATTCAATCGTTTGTGAATATTCTTGTAGCCATTACCACATTTATGAAGGTCTACGATCATCTGCCTCTTTTGAACTGCCAATTATTTTGTTTTCTTCATGGTGTTGGATGACAAAGGGATATTGCATGTGTGTTACCTCATTTTTATACCCTAGTGAAAGAGGAAGTGATGTAATCACTCAATACAGTTCCTTAACACATAGATAAACTTAAATAAGTGGAATTTAATGCCTGGTTTAATTTTGGTAGGTATTATTTACAATAATATGTAAGGGTGCCAATAATTGTGAAACATTGATTTGGAGGAAATAGATTTTTTATTAAATCAGTCAATTATTTGTTTTGGTTCCAATGGAACATTAATATAGCACAGTATTTATCAAATGTTGGTATTTTGAGTTTGTCTATAAATATATTGTTTAGAATTTTTTGTCAGTATTGTTTGTTCATTTTCTGTCAGGGGTGCCAACAATTTTTGAGCCCACTGTACATTGATAATGCAACATCCTATGGTTGAGTCCCATAGACTCTCATCTAACCCTCCCATTGGAGGAGTAGATCCAAGGTACCTCCCCAAGCTCTTCTCCTCTAAAGCATTTAGCGAAGCGAGGAGATTGTGTGAAGAATAGACTCGGGACGCAACCTACTTAGTCAGAGATGACGTCCAACAATGATGTCGTTGGAGAAACAGCGGCAGACCTCCTAATACCCATACCTTTATTTGCCAAAGCTGTTAGCCAAAAGGTAAATAATTAGCAACTAAACTTCAATAGTGTACCTTTAATCATCCCACAGCAATCTCATATTCTGACATTTGGAAAGAGGTACAACTCTGAATTGAAATTTCAAATTTGAATTGAAATTGAAAACACTTTTTTGCATAAAGAGAACCACCGTGGAAATAAATGTTTCACACTTATGTCATCCTCTGGGCCACATGCTGTGTGTTTCCCAACATTAAATCAATCAATCAAAAGGGACCACTGATCAATGTCATATTGGACGTTGAATCTAAAGAAATTCATTTCTCAATGACTAACTGTTGTCAAAGGCCAGAAGGGGAGGACAGATGATGTCACACAGCCAGAAGGGTGGAGGACAGCAGAGTATATTTCAGCCAGAGAATAGGAGTTTACACAAAACAGCCCAGTCAGGCAGCAATCGACAGAACACAAGCCCATACAAGATATTACATCATGGAAACATGTATTCATATACATTCAAACCTCCTCAGACACATACAACAAAATAACTAACGAACAACATGGAAGATATAGTCCTTTTAATACTTGCCAAGACAGAGGGCATACCACACTGGAGACTGGTAAACGGATGATGTGTTTTTCTCTTGAGGCAACACTTTACATAAAGGCACTCTAATAATGAATTGATGGGGTTAGTGATAGCAGACACTATCAAGAGATGGTGATGACATGATGGTTGTTTAAGATAACAAATAAATACAAATATAATTTAAGACCATCATATAGACCATCATATAGTGTTTGACTCAAATAATGGCTCACTTAAAACTAATCTGCAGTTTAGGTTAATCTGCAACCAACCGTTTTTATGAAGGACAACCTCCGCTGCTCAGAAAAGACTACAGCCAAACAAAACAAGTTGCAGAATTCAGCATAAGAAACATTTAGAATTTCATTCGTGAACATATTCAAATAATTTATTGTTTGAATGACATTATGAGAATGGCTAGGACTCCTAAACACATCCGAAAGGGTTAGAAAGAACTAGAATATGAGGTTGAAACCAGACTTTACTTTGTTGTCGGAAATTTGACCCTACCCCTTGCGCAATTGACCTTAACACAACCTCAACCTGTTAGAACTTAGAATGCATCGATGACAAGACAAAACCATGTTGATTATGACCTGTCAATAAATAATGATAGCCCATTCTCCATGGTACCATTTCAACAGTGCTTTTACCTCAACCTGTTAGAATGCATCGATGACAAGACAAAACCATGTTGATTATGACCCGTCAATAAATAATGATAGCCCATTCTCCATGGTACCATTTCAACAGTGCCTTTATGTGAGGTGTTATGGTGTCCCCTTCATTGGCCGATATACAGTAAGCCCCGGAATATCCCCCCGCTTGTTGGCCAATGGTAAGCCATTCTCTTGTTGACATCATGCAGCTATATATAGATACATACATATATATATATATACATACATATAATATATATATATATGTATGGTCCAGCGCATAACAGTTGCTCTATTATCTCATCCCTTGGCTTCCTTGTAGGTCAGAATGCAGGTTCACAAACATGGCTTTGGTCGAGGTTTCGGTCACTGGGGGTTGATGTTTCAAAGATGACCACATCTCAAACCCAGTGACTTTTTGACAGCTACATTGATGGCATCGGGCACTATGTCATGAGTAAATGGCATGAGAAACATGTCCAAATCACCAGTAACAAACACAAAACTCAAAATAGTGGTTGAAACGGTCTAAAAATGTGGAACTCAGGAGCCAATGTATAAGTCAATATAAGTCAATGTATTACAGTCTCTTCCGTTCAAATCCCACAAGTTCTTCAGTACAGAGAGAGAGTAGAGTATCACGGCGGGGAGTGGGACACGTGCAGCCAGTATGCATTTCAAGTACAGCGACATTAATACGCAACACTGCAACACCCGAAGTCTCCCAGACCTTTATAACACTGTTGGATATCATCTCAGAAGGGCGTGCGTCGGCAGTTCCAACGATAGTACTACATTCAGTCTGGAGGGGGCGCCCTAGTCATCTCCCTCGTGATAGTACCGTGGCAACGGTGCTAAGACTGCTGGTCAGCCTGACCGAGCTGGGGGGAGGGGTGTGGTTGGGGGTTTGGACAGTCATGTGGCCTGTACAGCATCTCACCCGTCTGCGTCTATTGAACCCTTCTTCCTTTGTCTGCTATCTCTCTCCTCAGCAGTCCCGAGAGGTGAACAGAGTGAAGGGTTACAGGAGCATAAATAAAAAAAAACTACCCGTACTAAAAAGAAATCACAATTCATAAGTTAAAACAATCGAAAAAACAATCAATAAATAAATCAATAATTCAAATTATTCATATTATTTGAACGATATAAAAACCTGAAACAATAAAATTGTGTATAGTATGTACACTGGTCACATTGGGGGGGTGGGGTCCTGTTGCCTTCCCGCACGTGTCTGAAAGAGAGTAACAGGGTAGAGAGTCCCGTTCAGAGGAGAGGTAAAGGCAGTTGGCTGTGTTCTCTGTTCCTCAGTCCAGCCACACAGCAGATCAGGAACTTCAGATACTGGCATTGTTGCACCCACCCCACCAAAATCGATCTTTTTTTCTTTTCTTTTTTTAACAGTATAATACATTCCTACATCCTGCCCAGCCAACCTAATCGAGAACAGCGTTTTTTTTTTTACATTTCTCTTTAAAAAGATTACAATCAATGATGTACTTGCAATCCTTAGTAGAACTGAAATTATCTGAAGATAGATCGATATCGATCTCTCTCTCAACAGCTCTATGTTTCTCTACTTGATTGGCCGACTATCCTTCAAAGTGGAATCCTTTCTTTCCTTCCGCTTCCTGCAGCTCTTCTTGCTGCCTCAGGTCTGCTGGAGGTCTGCGAGACCACAGTCATGGGAGGGCTCTGTGGCGTTTGACCCTTTCACAGATGCTCCTCTCTTCTCTGCTTTAAAAGAACCTCCTCTCACTCACTCACCCACTCCCTCCATCAAGATCAATATCTCTCCTCACCCCCTCCACCGCAAGGTCTGGGTAAAAGCGAGCGGCGGAAGGAGAGAGTGGTAGAGGACGGAGGAAGGGAGAGAGGTAGAGAGAGAGGACAGAAGGAGGGAGAGAGAGTGGTAGAGAGAGGGAGAGAGAGTGGTAGTGAGAGGGAGAGAGGTAGAGAGAGGGAGAGAGTGTTAGAGGACAGAAGGAGGGAGAGAGAGGTAGAAGACCAGACACACCTCTCCTCTCCCTCTCCTATGTTACAGTACACAGTGCAGTCTGAGGCCAGCCCTGGTCCTCCATTTTGGTTTTTGGCTCCAGTGTCGTTCAGTTCAGTTTGTTTCTCTACAGTACATTACAACAACCCCACCACCCCATCCCCCCGCCCGGCCTCCAACAGGGATCTGCTTTCTCCTCCCTTCTGCTTTCTCCTCCCTTCTCTCCGTCTCTCAGTGTGCGTCTGTCTCCCCCTCCTCCGCCTCGCGGGGGGGGCTGTATCCATTAGCGGGGGAGGTGGCGAAGGGGCTTCCGTGGCCGGGGGGGGGGCAGTCCGAGTCAGGCTTGAGGGCGAGGCCGGGGCGGGGGCGGGAGGCCCCGGTGAAGAGGCGGAAGGCCCCCCTGCTGATGAGAGTGAACCAGTAGACCTGGGGGGCCATGAGCAGGGCGGCCCCCGCGTTGCACTGCCAGGGGACCACCAGGGGCACCTTGTAGAGGGGGATGGAGGCGTACCTGCAGTGGGGGTGGGGGGCACAGGGGTTAACAGGGTCTGCTTTACAGTACCAGACACTTAGAACATGGAACATATACTGCAGAGATGACACTGTCTGACTAAGCACAGAACAGAGGATGATGGTTTATTTAAAAATGTTTTTGCTCCATTTGAACTGGACAGAGCGCATGCCCCTAGAGTGGTTGCTGATTGTCATATGCGTCATCGTTTTACCACCGTGTAGGACTATTTTTGCAGAGCCCACATAATCAGTGTCAGTTTTCACTGCTAAAGGTTAAATTATGACATCAATTAAGGAAAAAAACAAAACAAAGAAATCAATTTCAGATGCAATATTCAATTACAATGGCCTCCTCCATCCAAGTCAGTGACAACATATTATATTGGTCATATGACCAACATGTGTACTCATTGTCCAAGGTTGCTCTAGGGATGGAATTCAAGAACTGGTTCCAGTTGAGAACCGGTTCCAAATTGTTATGGTTATCGATTCCTTTTATCGATTCTTATGTTTTTCTGACAGTTGCATGTTGCAAAAAATCAAGCGTCAGGACGTCAAACTGCGGTGTAGTATCGCAGTGTAAAGTTCTATTTACAAGTACAGTATTCAAGCGCTCATGCCTGGTATCCGTTCACAAACTTTGTTTGAGAAAGCTGATAAAGTAGTATGCTATCTACCGTATTTTCCAGACTATAAGTCACACTTTTTTTCATAGTTTGGCTGGTCCTGCGACTTATAGTCAGGTGCGACTTATATATCAAAATATATATATAATTTCATTAACATTACTGTCTACAGCCGCGAGAGGGCGCTCTGGGCTTGTGACAACTATATGCTGCTCCTGTACCACTGAAGAAATTGAAACTAAAACATTAACGGGAGCTTGGTGATCTTGCTTACCGGTAACTTGCTTGTTGGACTCGCTAGCTTGTTATGTTAATTTAGCCTATTCAGCCTCCCAGGTATGTTCTTTATTAGTGCTGTCCCAAACGACTATTTTTCTAACGATTAATCTAGCGATTATTTTATCGATTATTCGATTAGTCTAACGACTAATTTATCGATAAGTCTAACGATAATTTTTGTACTGTAAAAAAAAAGAGAAAAAAAAAACGTATTTGTCTCCACCTCACTGCTATGTTTAGCCAACTTGAATGCCAACATGGCCATTTAGAAGTCTATCCATCACCACAACACATAGCTAGCTAACGTTACTCTCGCTGCTATGTTATGATTAGCTAAATTGATGCTAACGTAGCATGCGAGCTACGAGCTAGATAACGTACAGTAGGTGCTCGCACCACAATGACAATAGGCTACCGTAGCTAGCCAGCTACATAGCTAACGTTACTAACACCAGAAGACAAGACATACGAACTGTGGTGAGCTACATGGCTTGTGTAACATTAGCTAGTAGCTATCCATTTTCCACTCATACACTTAATTGTCTCGCCTGGTAAAATAAAGGTTTAAAAAAAAAAAAAAAAAAAAAAACGCCATTTTGTTTATTTACGACTAACCGACGCATATTACGCTAACCGACGTATTGACGTAGTCGATGACGTCGACGACGTCGAATAATCGTAACAGCCCTATTCTTTATGCTATTATGTAGCTGAATAACTGTTAATGTGTTACGTTAACATACCGGACACCTATTCAGCCTGTTGTTCTGGCTATTGTGTAGTTGAATAACTTGACTTTCCAGATTAAATGTCTGTTCTTGGTCTTGGATATTGTGAAATACATTTCTAAATAAATGCGACTTATAGTCCAGTGCGACTTATGTTTTTTTCCTCTTCATGACACATTTCTTTGATTGATGCGACTTATACTCCGGAGCGAATTATAGTCCGGAAAATACGGTATTTAAAATGTGACAAACAAAGTCAAACGAAACGCAATGTCGTGGATTCTAAACGGTAAACAACCTGCACATCGCTGCCACTGAATAATAACGCACCCATTGATACTTTGCGTTCCATGCCAGATAGTGCTACCAATGTGTTGCTTTGTCTCAAGTGAGGTAAATGAATCGTGCATATACACTGAACAAAAATATAAACCTAACACTTGGTTTTGCTCCAATTTTTCACGAGTTGAAATCAAAGATCTAAGACTTTTTCTGTGTACACAAAAAGCCTTTCAATTTTTGTTCACAAACGTGTTTAAATCTGTGTTAGTGAGCACTTCTCTGAGATAATACATCCACCTGACAGGTGTGGCATATCCAGATGCTGATTAGACGGCATGATTATTGCACAGGTGTGCCTTAGGCTGGTCACAATAAAAGGCCACTCTAAAATGTGCAGTTTTATCACACGGCACAATGCCACAGATGTCACAAGTTTTAAGGGCGCGTGCAATTGGCAGGAATGTCCACCAGAGCTGTTGCCAGTGAATTGAATGTTAATTTCTCTACCATAAGCCGTCTCCAAAGTCAGTTGGATGTACTGCCAAATTCTCGGAAATGCCTTTGGAGACGGCTTATGGTAGAGAAATGAACATTCAATTCACGGGCAACAGCTCTGGTGGACATTCTTGGAGCCAGCACGCCAATTGAGAGAAATAGGCAAAAACAAAAGGGCCATTGAGCTTCCACAACCTAGCTACAAAATGACAATGGGGTGGTACTAAATGTTGCAACCTCATTTTAATTCTATGGCTAGAGACACCAGCTGAAGCTTGTAGCTTACCATAGTGTCGGGATGTCCCGATCCCATTTTTTCACTACCGATACCGATACCTGGGCTTCAGGTATCTGCGATACCGATATCAATCCGATATTTGTATTTATTGTTTTACTCCTGAATAATAACAAATACTTCCCCAGTATATAGTCCACAACAACAGTTGGCTATTAAAGACTGCCAGCCTTTATTCAAGCAACAAAAACAGTACTCTGCAGTACTCAGTGACCAACTGGTTTAAAGTTAAAACTATTTAAACTGCAGCATTCAGCATTGTAGAAAAAAAAAGAGTTACTGTCTGATTTCTAGTTTTAGTGCCTTCAGGTTTTTATTCTATTTATCTTCTCTTACAAATGGCAAATCAATTATAGCACCCTTTTTAAAAGTGTAGCCTAGTACCACTCAATATAATATACAACAGTTTAACGATCACTAAATACTTATAATCTGTGGGTTGGATTCACTGTTGCCAGAGGCTACCGGTAAGTGATACCTGGCTTGTAAACATACTTTCGTTTTAGAACGAAACGTTAGCCGCTAGCTGTTAGCAGCGTTTTTAGCAGTCACCATTCTTGAGCAAAACATTGATACAAACAAGCATTCAAATACTCGTGTCGTCTTGAATTTTTTTCCGATTTCAATGTATGACGCATCATTTGAAAGCTTACCATCTGTAGTTTCAGACTATGTAAACAACCGAAAACTTACGTAAGCAAATGATTTATGATTTCACCAGCTAGCATCATGACATTGTCAGACTCATTACACACAGGTAGCTACTAGCCAACTCTCATGCCCGTGACCACTGACTACTACTGTTGTCATCACGTGAGTGACACGCCGGATCGCAAGTCCCAGATCGCTGCCTATTTTATTTCTGGTGCGATCTGCGATCCAGCATTCAGGACCAATATCGCGGCGATATCAATATCGGATCGGGACATCCCTAATAGTGTCATGGTCAAATGTTTCAGTGTGTTAAGGTTAGCTGGCTTACTAACTTTGAACTTTGACCCAGCTAGTTAAATACAGCGTGGCTACTAGATCACAAAGAGAATGCTGACATGGTACTAACTGGATGTCTTCACAGAAGCTAGCGTGGTTATCAGCTGCTAGCGTGCTAGCTTCATTCAAACAGGAGGATGTTATCAGCTGCTATCTTCATTCAAACAGGAGGATGTTATCAGCTGCTAGCTTCATTTAAACAGGAGGATGCTATCACCTGCTAGCTTCATTCAAACAGGAGGATGCTATCAGCTGCTAGCTTCATTCAAACAGGAGGATGTTATCAGCTGCTAGCTTAATTCAAACAGGAGGATGTTATCAGCTGCTAGCTTCATTCAAACAGGAGGATGTTATCAGCTGCTAGCTTCATTTAAACAGGAGGATGCTATCACCTGCTAGCTTAATTCAAACAGGAGGATGTTATCAGCTGCTAGCTTCATTCAAACAGGAGGATGTTATCAGCTGCTAGCTTCATTTAAACAGGAGGATGTTATCACCTGCTAGCTTAATTCAAACAGGAGGATGTTATCAGCTGCTAGCTTCATTCAAACAGGAGGATGTTATCAGCTGCTAGCTTCATTTAAACAGGAGGATGTTATCACCTGCTAGCTTAATTCAAACAGGAGGATGTTATCAGCTGCTAGCTTCATTCAAACAGGAGGATGTTATCACCTGCTAGCTTCATTCAAACAGGAGGATGCTATCAGCTGCTAGCTTCATTCAAACAGGAGGATGTTATCAGCTGCTAGCTTAATTCAAACAGGAGGATGTTATCAGCTGCTAGCTTCATTCAAACAGGAGGATGTTATCACCTGCCGAGTAAATGGTCTATGGTCTAATACTATTTGCCGGCAATCAAAAACCCTATCTTTAAGTGTCAGGTAAATTGCTAACTGCAACAGTTGGGGAATGTTGAGAATGTTCAGCCCATCTAAGGTAGAGCTTCCTGTAAAGACCTTTGCCTGGTCGGCACAGCTCTGTGAAGGTGTTATAAACATGTTGTTATTTATGCACCGTCACAACAGCAGCAGACGTTGGTGACCAGACACCTCCAGTCAGAGTGCTCACTGATAGGGCGTTCACACCGGCAAAGAACCGTGCCGGCGAACCAAGTCTGGAACCGGCCGGCGCGTTCAGACCGAAACTCAATTGGTTCGGAGCCTGAAAAGTTGGTTCGCAGCGGGAACCAGAAAATAGTGGTTCTCAAGAGCGAACCAAAACGTAGAACAGTCACGTCGTCAGTGGGTGTGTCATATTCTAGGCTGCAGAGACCAGCAAGAAGGAAGTAGACAAATTGTAATCTAATCTAAATCTAATCATTAGTGATCAAAAACAATATCAAAAGTTTAATTATTCTCTCTATCTTCCTCAGCAAACACACACACACACACGCACATGCGAGCGGACATGCGCAAACGCGAATTTCGTAAGCCATTTCTATTCCAGTAATGGAGCAGCTGATTAGTAAGAGTAGTAGAAAGTGTCTTTTGTTTTGTTTCATAGAAAATTGTGTTTATTTCAGATACTGTAGTGGAAGATAATATCCTCTTTTCCAGTGAAGTAGCTGCCATCTAGTTGTGACATTTTTGTTTATCCCGCCCCTTCATCACCCATCGTTGATGACGCGGATGGTTCTGGTTACACTGGTATGAACGCGGGTTCGTTCGCCAGACAGCACCAACGTTCAGAGGTTCCCGAACGCGAACGTGAACCAGCACAGTTCTTTGCCGGTGTGAAAGCCCTAACATTGAAACCGTAGATACACAGGATTCTGAAGTATTCACTAATGGAAGTGATTGGGTTATTTTGGGAATATGACCACCTTCTACCACAGTCAAATAAAACAGGTAGAAACAAAACAGGAAGGCAGACAGACAGGCAGAGACAGACAGACAGACAGACAAACAGGCAGATACAGACAAACAGGCAGATACAGACAAACAAGCAGACAGCCAGCCAGAGATAGACAGAGACAGTGTGACAGCCAGAGAGACAGGCAGGCAGGCAGGCAGGCAGGCAGGCAGGCAGGCAGGCAGGCAGGCAGGCAGGCAGGCAGGCAGGCAGGCAGGCAGGCAGGCAGGCAGGCAGACAGACAGACAGACAGACAGACAGAAAGAGAGGCAGGCAGACAGAAAGAGAGACAGACAGACAGACAGACAGAAAGAGAGACAGGCAGACAGTAAGGCAGACAGGCAGACAGAAAGAGAGGCAGGCAGACAGACAGAAGGAGACAGGCAGACAAACAGACAGACAGAAAGAGAGACAGACAGCCAGCCAGACAGACAGACAGCCAGACAGACAGACAGACACAGACAGACAGACAGACAGAAAGAGAGACAGACAGACAGACAGACAGACAGACAGAAAGAAAGAGAGACAGACAGCCAGACAGACAGACAGACACAGACAGACAGACAGACAGACCGACCGTCGCTAGGGGAACCGTACCTGCTGTATGCGTAGTAGAGGTAGGGGAAGAGCAGGACACGACAG
Organism: Nansenia antarctica; assembly: GCF_963989245.1. Taxonomy (NCBI): domain Eukaryota; kingdom Metazoa; phylum Chordata; class Actinopteri; order Argentiniformes; family Microstomatidae; genus Nansenia; species Nansenia antarctica. The sequence goes on along the minus strand of NC_137675.1, from coordinate 43,099,340 downwards.
ATGAAGAAAGTGACCAGCATGAGAGCTCCGTTCACTTTGTGAACAAGTGTGTGCTGCTTCTTGTACTGAAGAGAGGGAAGAAAAGGAGGGGGGGAAGGAGGAAGAAAAAACAAAATAAAACAAGGAGAGCGAGAGAAGAAAGAAAGAGAAGAGAGAGTTCAAAGGAGAGATATTAAAAGGGTAAGGCTGCCGTGTTGGAACCAGACAGGGAGGGTAACATGAAATATACCTCAACCCTGAACACCAATAGAGGAAGACAGAAATGAAGTTCTGTGTGTGTATGAATGTGTGTGAGTATGTGAGAGAGAGAAAGAGAGAGAGAGTATTGGAATAGAGAGAGGGGGTGATGGTGGAGGGAGATTACCTGGATGAGGATCTTTCCCAGACAGACGGACGGAGTGCTGAGTTCAGCCATAAACATGACACCCTGGAAGTAATCCCCCTTCCCCTGCCTCCAGAACTGAGAGAGAGAGAGAGAGGGATAGAGAGATAGGGAGAGAGAGAGAGAGGGATAGAGAGAGAGAGACAGAGAGAGAAACAGAGGCTGTGTTCGGAATAGCATACTACTCATACTAGATATGACGTAGATTTGAGTATGCGAGAGCGTTCACACTGTACAGTATGCAAGATTTGAGTATGCGAGAAATTGAGTATATATACTATATTTTCGGAATTATTTAAGTGTGATACAACTGGACACTTCTGGGGTACTGATTCCCCAAAATGCATTGCGTGTCCAGGGTTGCCAGATGGGGCGGGTTACCGCCGAATGGGCTACTGGATTTTGAGGTTATAGAAAGTTTAGGCTGTAAATTGTCAATCCCATCTGGCAACCCTGTGCGCTTTCAGCCTTGTCAAACAGTGTCATACAAACTTGTCATAGTAAGTAAGTAAGTAAGTAAGTAAAGCTTTATTTATATAGCACCTTTCATACAAGAAATGCAGCTCAAAGTGCTTTACAACAGGAATAAGAACATAAAGTGAATATAAAAACATATATAAAAACATATACATGCATAGAATGAATATAAAAGCAGGGGAAAACACTAAAAAGAGTCGTGAATATAAGAGCAGGGGAAAACAGTAAAAAGAAAAGGTAAAGAAAATACAATAAACATTTATTTAAAAAAGGGCCTATGAAAATATTTACTACCACTTGCCTAATGGCAAGACTGGGCTTTATTTTATTTCCACACCAACTTAAATCCTTTGTCTATGAAAATATTTACTACCACTTGCCTAATGGCAAGACTGGGCTTTATTTTATTTCCACACCAATTTAAGTATTTCGCCTATGAAAATATTTACTACCACTTGCCTAATGGCAAGACTGGGCTTTATTTTATTTCCACACCAACTTAAATCCTTTGTCTATGAAAATATTTACTACCACTTGCCTAATGGCAAGACTGGGCTTTATTTTATTTCCACACCAATTTAAGTCTTTCTTAAAAGAAAGAAATAAAAGAAGTTAAAACAAATGAGCAGTAGGCAGGTGCAGATGAGCTAGTTGAAGGCTATATTGAAGAAGTGCGTTTTTAGATTTCTTTTAAAAATATTTAGTGAGCTGGCTTCCCTGATCTCTAAAGGTAATGTGTTCCAAAGCTTTGGGGCATAGTTGGCAAAGGCTGCGCTCCCGATCTTCTTCTGACTATTGCTGGGAACCTCTAATAAACCTGCGATAGATGATCTTAGTGTTCTTGAGGGTACATAATTGGCAAGGGAATTAGCAATGTACTTTGGGCCTCGCCCATTAAGGGCTTTGTATATAAGGAGGAGGACCTTAAAATCAACCCTACATGTTACTGGCAGCCAGTGCAGAGTAGCTAGGACCGGAGTAATGTGCTCTCTCCTCTTGGTTCTAGTTAGAAGTCGAGCTGCAGAGTTTTGAATGAGCTGAAGTCTTGCTGTAGTTTTTTTAGGAAGGCCAGTAAAAAGTGCGTTACAGTAATCGAGCCGGCTTGAGACAAAGGCATGAATCAGTTTTTCAGCATCTTTTTGGTTTATAAGTGGTCTTACTTTAGCAATGTTTCTAAGGTGAAAGAATGATGTTTTCGTCACCTTGTTAATATGGGACTTGAAGCTTAGGTCTGAGTCGAAAATAACACCTAGGGCCGGTTTCACAGACAAGGCTTAAGCCTAGTCCTGGACTAAATCACACTTTCAATGTAAAATCTCCATTGAAGATGCTTTTTAGTCCAGGATTAGGCTTAAGCCTTGTCTGTGAAACTGGCCCCTAGACTTGTAACCTCAGGTTTAATCCATGATGTCAGTTTCCCCAGATTATTAAGCAGCATATCCCTCTTTGCTTTAGGGCCGATCAGTAGGACTTCAGTTTTGTCCTCGTTTAGCTTCAGGAAGTTATTGCTCATCCATTTATTTATTGCTAGAAGGCAGTTCGTAATGAAGTCTATAGCTGAAGTATCATTTGGTTCAGCAGAAATGTACAGTTGGGTGTCATCGGCATAGCTGTGGAAACATACGTTGTGCTCTCTAATGATGTCCCCGAGTGGTAACATGTATAGTGAGAATAGTAGTGGACCAAGGCAGCTCCCTTGTGCGACTCCGAAGTCGCTGTCATATTTCTCAGACACATGATCTCCAAGCTAGGGCTGCAACTAACGATTATTTTGATAATCGATTAATCTGCCGATTATTTTTTCGGTTAATCGGATACAAAAAAAGCGGGGGGAAAAGATGTAGTTTGCAAATTTTATTTTATGTTTTCTAAATCAGCCAGGCCTATACATATACATGTGCAAAATGTAAAAAGTATTAATAAAAAATAATAATATATATAAATAAAAAAGGCTTTGCTACATCAAATAGGTTTAACAACAGGCCATGGACTATGGCGGTAGATTGTTTCAATAAAGTAGTTGAACTCTAGCTCAATACATGCATTGTTTTAGGTAATAACTTTGCTTAATGTAAAGGTCAGTAACCCAAAGTGCAATATAGGCTACAGACAAGACACTAATGTTTTTATATAACAGATATGCTCCAAAACAATGCAATGTGTCCTCTCACTCCATACAATAGGCTAGGCGACAGTCAGTGCCTCACTCTAACTCACGGGTAGCTTGGTAGGCTACCACTAGCTAGCCTTTAGCTTATCACCTCTGCTCTACCACTGACGTTAGCCAGCTAGCTAAATACACTTGTCATGCAATATTGAATTCATGAATGCGAGCAAACACTCACTGGCTATCGCATTACATTACAGTCATTTAGCTGACGCTTCGCCAGAACTCACACTAACGCATTTGCATGGAGAGCAGGAGACCATGGAAGGGCTGAGCCCAGCAGGACTTATATAATAAAACAATAGGAAGTCAGCTGTAACCTCCTCTATAGAAACATAGTTACTGCTCTGGTTCTCAGCACAGCTACGCAGACTACAGCTGGACGAGCAGCGTAGTGAAAGTCAGCTAGCGGCAGCAGCGAGCTAACCCTGCTAGCTAACTCACTAGCATGTCCTGACAGCAGACAGCAGACAGCTTCACTCTCAAGGCTTTTGAGTAGCATGATTTAAATGTAGCCGCCGCGCCGGTGTAGGTACCGGATTTTCCCACTTTTCCGGTTCCGGTCATAGGTTCTGCCCTTTCCGGCCATATGATTCGCGATGCCTACACCGGCCGCAAGACAGCGTGGCGTGCGTCAACAGAAAGTAGGTTTGTTATGGAAACAAAACCCGACAAAAAATAAATAAAAACGACGAATCGATAATAGCATTCGTCGCCAACGAATTTCATTATCGATTTTTATCGATTTCATCGATTCGTTGTTGCAGCCCTACTTGACATACTGTAGAACTTTCTCCCTGTAATGTATGTTCTGAACCAATTTAACACGCTGCCAGAAAGACCAACTAACTCTTCAAGACGATTGATTAGGATATTGTAGTAACCTAACTAATGAATAATGGGAATGCCATCCAGGATTCAAGTTAACCTTTTATTCAAGAACAGGTGGTAACAGCATGGTACTCCGGGCACTGCCTGGCTTACTCTGGGACCCCGTCTATATAACAGGTAACTCCAGCCCAACACCTCTGGGGTTCCCCTACTGGCGTGGGGTGGTACTACAGGTAGTCTAACCAGGATATCACAGATATCATGGTCGATCGTATCGAACGCTGCACTTAGATCTAATAGGACGAGAATTGAGACCTTATTAGCATCAGAGTTTAGTCTGAGATCACTCACTATTTTAGTAAGAGCAGTTTCAGTGCTGTGATATGTTCTAAAACCTGATTGAAATTCCTCCATGACATTATTTTCTTTGAGAAAGGAGTTGGTTTGTAGTGAAACTTCCTTCTCAAGTATCTTACTAATGAATGTGAGGTTGGATATCGGTCTGTAGTTTTTCAGTGCATCGGCGTCGAGGTTGGGTTTCTTTAATAGCGGTCTTACAACAGCTGTTTTGTAGGCATCTGGGAAGATGCCTGTTTGAAGCGACGTATTTATGATCTTCAGCACATGATTTGAGACACTATCAAACACCCGCTTGAAGAATGCTGTTGGTATAGGGTCAAGGCAGGAGGTGGAGGAATTAGATTTAGAGACTGTGTTACAGAGGTCCAGTAGTGTTATACAGGTGAATTCACTCATAGTTGCTGCTTTTGTTTTCCTGAGGTCGACTATGTTTGCGTCAGGGGTGATGCTGGCTCTAATAGATGTTATTTTATTATTAAAGAACAGTGCAAGCTCTTCACATTTTGTTGCCGACGGCTGCTGTTTACATTGTCCGATAGCCTTGGGACCGAAAGCTTGCAATAAACATAGTTTTTTGCACAGATTTGATTGTGCAGATGCTGCGTTTTTGCACTTTATTTGATACTCTTCAGCTGCAGCACCCCAGCTAAGTCTGATCACGGATGAGCGGTGGTATTTTCACTACTGGGAATTAACAGGGTGAAATGCATTCTTAGACAAGGCTACGTCGTCATGATTACAAATATGCCACTTGAAATGCATGAAATCCAAGTTTATTCGTGTCTTACACACACGTTCACCTAGTATTTGACTGATTGTAGCCCAATCACGAATGATCCCAGTATTGTCGCTTCAGACGGACAAGTTGGTTGTATTGTGCTTGCTGCAGCAAGCCCACGATATGTTATTGCTCATATATATTTATTTTAATCATGTTCTTTTACCAACTGCTAAGACAACAATATGAAAACTGGACACATTTTGGAAATATATGTGGTTACTTTCTCACCTGAAAACATATTAAAACTTCATAAAATGACATGTTAACACAAAGCCAGAATTACAGCTTTTAGCCAATGGAGGTTTAAAATGGAGGTTTAAATTCCCCCTCTCCCGGCGAAATGCATACTGTGTAAACGGTCGGCTGGTTTTCGCATACTTATTATGAATTTAGTAGGCAGTATGCAGTACATACTCATTGAGTATGCAGTATGCTAGTATACCATTACGAACACAGCCAGAGACAGGAGATAAGACAAGATAAGTGTCTCCCTGTGGGGAGCATGGCGCGTTCTGGCATGCAGGTGGAGCCAGACTGTGGTGGGGGGTGGATGACGAGCTGATTACGGACAGGTGTCAGTAATCAGACTTGTTTTCCAACCTGTGTGTGTTTGTTCCCCCTAGATAGAGATAGATAGAGATAGAGATACAGAGAGAGAGAGAGAGAGAGAACGACGGCAGATCAAGCTGAGTCCTGAAAGGGGAGTCAGCGCCGTTTGAAGTCGCCGCAGTGGATCCCGAGAGGGGAAGCCGGTGGGCTGAGCTTATTCTGTATTCCCTATTATTTGAAAAGACTCGCTCAGCACGTAAGTGACGTTGCTGAGCTGTGCTCCACGTAAATAAACACGTTTCTACAGCAGTTCCTCTGTGTCGACCTCCCTCTGTGCCTAGAGACTCTTAGGGTGTGTTATCACTAGAACATTTGCTTCACTTGGAATCGGAGTTTAGGATAAAATTCGCTCTGCTCTGCGTCGTTTGGAGCTGTGAGAACGCGCATTCGAAGTCGCTCCCGGAGCAAACAACCGACGCATGCTCCGCCTGCTTCGCTTTTGGTGAGAACGCTGCTCGAGGCAGTCCATAGGAAAACAACAGCGCACGCCTGTTGATCTGGATAAGAGCGGGTCGAACGGGCAATTTTACATTTTCCAATTTTCAATCAACTACCATGTCTGTTGCTTTGATTGCGTATATGTTACTTCGTTTACATAAAGGACTGTGAGAACGCAAATCAGAGAAATAATTTATGCAATGATGTTGCAATCTCATCCAATTGCTCCGGCTCATGATTCGGATTTTCATGTGAGAACATGACCTTACACTCCCCAACTGAGGGACATTTGTCCTATTTTGAAACTTGACTATTCACAAGTGTTTGAAACTTGACTATTCATTCACACAAACACACACACACACACACACACACACACACACACAATTAAAGTCATGCTAGTACCGGTCTGCTGTACCGGCTACAAATAGCAGCAGTCTCTATGGAGACAGGGAGGCTGATGGAGGTACAGGAAGCCTGCGAGGGCCATTTCTCCAGTCTAGAGACCTGAATCTCACCCTCTCACTTCTGGACAACTATGAGGGTTAGGTGTATATACCTGGGTTTCCGTTAACCGGTAATTACCGGTCTTTGTCCGGTAAAATGTGTTGAAGTCCGACAAATTTAAACCTCTTCGGTCATAATGTCCGGTGAAAATAATTCCCTCTAAGCACAATTTGAATACAATTCGCTAAAGTTTAATTGTCACATTCTGATTCCTTCTATATTAAAAAAGAAGGTGACTCCGCGAAACAGCGGCAATAGCCTGCCTAGCGGCAGGGTTGCCAGATGGGATTGACAATTTACAGCCTAACCAGTCTATTACCGTTAAACCCAGTAGCCCATTCGGCGATAACGCAGCCCATCTGGCAACCCTGCGTAGCGGGCCACCATAATAATAATAATAACTTTTATTTGTATAGGCTAGCGCTTTTAACCTGCAAACGTTGCAGCTCAAAGTGCACCATAGCGAGCGAGAGGTAAACATGGCAAGACAAAGTTTAAGTAGTGCCGTAGTGGCTCCTCCAGCCAAAAAGTCTCGAGGGTTCCGAGTTGAATGGAAAGAAAATTTCCCCTGGCTGCGTTTAGATGGGGAAGGAAAAATTTTCTGCTCACCGTGCAAAAAATCAGGGAGGAATAACGGATTCATGAGAGGAGCAACGAATATGAGAATGTCGGCTCTCACTGATCACAGTCGGTGCAGTGACCACATATCGGCGGTCAGTTTGAGGCAACAGCAAACCGCTATGAAAGGCCACTGTGAGCAGGCTAACAATAAGCTGCACTCTCAGCTACAAGTTGCATTTCACATGGCAAAAAATGGCATCGCATGTCATCAGTATGTGGGACTGACTGAGCTACTGAAAGCCTGAATAGCAGGCTATTTTATTTAAGGCTATCCCCTATCTGAGAAAAGGCATAGGCTACTATAGGCCTATTAACATCGAACGGAAATTAGCCTATGCGCATTGCAAGTTCATTTAAAGCCTATTTATTTTCAAAGAGTTTTATTCTATTTTATTTTATCTGATAAAAGGCATATGAACGGAAATTAGGCTAGCCTATGTGTCACGCCAGAAGCCTACATGTAACCTCTTGCATTTTTCAATAAAATGTTATAAATCTAGACATTGTGGTATTTCTTTATATACGTATCCCAGCCTGCCTATCAATTGTTTCTCAATAAACAGTTATGTTCTCCTCATTGTCATACTCCCGAGTCCGATTAAGTATGATTTGACAGGCAGCTAAACTAAATGCCTTCCCAACCAGCGAGACCTGGTTATAGAAATGACGTTGTTTTATTGATAAAAAAGGGTAAAACTGAAAAGAGAAAATAGAAAACTCACATTAATCCCAAACAATTTAACAGACTTCAGTTAACGTAATGTGGAGTCCGTTCATTGATCGATGCAGTCTGTTCAGTTCCCAGTGTGGCGCGCGTTCAGCGCTGGACATATGGCATAGCGCGCATGCGAATCATGAAAGCCTATATTATTATATTTATTATATAGCTCGCATCTAATCGTATCGGATGAGAAATAGACATTAAACGGCATATATAGGCTAGGCTACACAACAGTAATCACCGCGACAAACAGCTATATTATATTTTAATATGATGACCGGAATATCTCACGTTTGTCCGGTAAATTGAAATCTTCCCGGACACGTTGACCGGCACAAATTTTTGGAAACCCTGGTATATACATATGACGTGTGTGTCTGTGTGACACAGACATTCAGAGAGACAAAGAAAAAAGAAGAAAGAAAAAACGCAGCGATAGTTACCACAGAGACGGGAAAGCAGACGGTCACCATGACGACGTGGTGCAGCACCATGAGGAACTCGCGGCGCAGGTAGCTGGGCACGGCCGTTCCTATGGCCACAGGCCGCGCCCCTCCCTCCTCGTGACCCTTGACCTGCAGCTTGTGCCAGTAGCACATGAACATGGCGTAGATGTCGTACGCAAAGTAGGGCACGGCGAACAGGATGTAGGAGCTGGTGAGCCAATGCCTGGAGAGGAGGGGGGGTGGGAGGGGGAGGAGGAGAGGGGGGAGAAGCAAAATGTTTTTATTTACCATGCAATCAACTTGTCAGTCAATTGTTGGAATTTGTTGTTTTTTTTTGCTCTAGGCACAGGGTCAGACATAGTTGGCGCCCCCTTCCCCCCCCCCCAGAGCAATTAGGGGTTAAGTGCCTTGCTTGAGGGCACAGGGTGGCTGGACAGAAGGCAAGGCAAGGCAAGGCAAGGCAAGTTTATTTGTATAGCACATTTCATACAACAGGGGCAATTCAAAGTGCTTTACATGCATTATTTAAAAATACAGCAAGAGGAGCAGAAGAAAATAAAAATTTCAATGAATAAAAGCAAATATAAGAAGTAAATAGATAAAACATTTAAAAAGACAATAGTTAATGGAAAAAGACATTGATAGAAGTGTTTGTGTTTAATCATATCCCTCCATATCCCTCTACATCCCTCCACATCCTTCTACATCCCTCTATAGAAGATAAAACAATTGAAAAAGGTGTGGACTGAAACAAGTTGGAAGGTCAGAAGGTCATGAGTTCAAATCCCACCTGGGAACACCACCACTAGTGTGTCCTTGAGTAAGACCTGGGAACACCACCACTAGTGTGTCCTTGAGTAAGACCTGGGAACACCACCACTAGTGTGTCCTTGAGTAAGACCTGGGAACACCACCACTAGTGTGTCCTTTACATCCACGACCTACCTGATACAGCATCTAGAAAGTATGGCTACGCAGACGATCTTGCCATCATGCTGAGCCGACCAACATGGAAGGCGATGGAAGAGGGTCTTAACGTAGACATAGGCACACTGGTAGCATACCTTCGAAGGTGGCGTCTACAACTCAGTGTCGGAAAGACAGTCGCAGCGGCATACCACCTTAGCACCAGAGAAGCCAGGAGGGAACTTGAGGTGCGCGTTGACAACAAATGTCTGGAGGTCCAGCAAGCCCCGAAGTACCTTGGAGTGCGCCTGGATCGGACATTATCCTTCAAGCAACACCTGGAAGAAGTCAAGGCCAAAGTGACATCCAGGGCCGTGCTGATCCGCCGCCTTGCTGGTACAACCTGGGGAGCCTCCGCTAAGACGCTAAGAATATCCACCCAAGCCCTGGTCTTCTCTGCAGCGGAATACTGCGCCCCAGTCTGGAGCAGAAGCCCTCATGCGAGAAAGGTCGACGTGGCTATCAATACCTCCCTGAGAATAATAACTGGATGCTTGAAGCCTACCCCTGTGTCCCTCTTGCCAGTCCTCGCGGGAATAGCACCGGCCGGCCTCCGACGGGAGGCTGCCACCCTCACCCTCGCCCTGGCCAGGAAGGCACAAAAGCATGACTGGCACATCCTGCACAACACCACCATAACACCAGCACCTCCAAACCGACTCAAGACCCGCCACCCTTACAACAAGGCAGCACAAGCCATGCTCAACTCCACCTCTGAGGACATCTCCAGAGATGCATGGTTGGCAGCAGCTTGGAAGCAGGAGTGGGAGTCAGCCGGGCCCTCCCGAATCCACCGCTACATCTGGGACCCAGGAGATGGCGCCATTGGAGGAGACGACCTACCACGCCGGCAATGGACCACACTGAACCGTCTACGAACTGGTGTCGGTCGCTTTAAAACATCAATGAAGGCGTGGGGCCTGGCGGACAGTGCGGCATGCGAGTGCGGTGACCCAGAGCAGACCGCCGACCACATAATCACCATCTGCCCCTTATATAGACCACCCTCAGAAGCCAGCCTCTTCGACCTAGAACCAGAGATGCGGGCATGGCTACGCGACACCGAGTTGGACCTCTGACGTTACACGAAAGAAGTGTGTCCTTGAGTAAGACCTGGCAACACCACCACTAGTGTGTCCTTGAGTAAGACCTGGGAACACCACCACTAGTGTGTCCTTGAGTAAGACCTGGGAACACCACCACTAGTGTGTCCTTGAGTAAGACCTGGGAACACCACCACTACTGTGTCCTTGAGTAAGACCTGGGAACACCACCACTAGTGTGTCCTTGAGTAAGACCTGGCAACACCACCACTAGTGTCCTTGAGTAAGACCTGGGAACACCACCACTAGTGTGTCCTTGAGTAAGACCTGGGAACACCACCACTAGTGTGTCCTTGAGTAAGACCTGGGAACACCAACACTAGTGTGTCCTTGAGTAAGACCTGGGAACACCACCACTAGTGTGCCATTGAGTAAGACCTGGGAACACCAACACTAGTGTGTCCTTGAGTAAGACCTGGGAACACCACCACTAGTGTGTCCTTGAGTAAGACCTGGGAACACCACCACTAGTGTGTCCTTGAGTAAGACCTGGGAACACCACCACTAGTGTGTCCTTGAGTAAGACCTGGGAACACCAACACTAGTGTGTCCTTGAGTAAGACCTGGGAACACCACCACTAGTGTGTCCTTGAGTAAGACCTGGGAACACCACCACTAGTGTGTCCTTGAGTAAGACCTGGGAACACCACCACTAGTGTGTCCTTGAGTAAGACCTGGGAACACCAACACTAGTGTGTCCTTGAGTAAGACCTGGGAACACCAACACTAGTGTGTCCTTGAGTAAGACCTGGGAACACGTCTGGATGGTAAACAATTAGATTGTGAAAATGCTTGGGAAACAAATGAGCAGCGTGTGTAACTCTGACACGACCCCCCCCTCGTGCACGTACACTCTCCTTCGCTAGCGATCGGAACGCCAAAAAGGATGGACAGACTTTCGAGCTTATTACCGTAACACACTTCTCTTTTTCAACGTAATGACAAATAAATTGTTCCTCCGTCACAAAACCACTTGGTGCTCAGCTTCACTCCATCCACAGAGCCGCTGGGAGCCTGAGAGAGACTAGGGCCCAATCCCGATTCTCTTTTCTACCACTTCGGCTCGTTTTGGAGTCACTCGCTTTGGAGCCAAGGCCTCCGAACAGAGCCACAAGCCGTAGTGGTTCCCCTAAGAAATGGGACAACCCAATCATTCACAACTTGAATGAACTTGAACGCTATCAATCGATCAAACAAGTCATCAAATAAAAAAGAACAATGCTTCATTATCAGACCATGATAGAATAAGCTCTAACCTGTATGAAACCTGTGCTCCTATGCTGCCGGTCTGCACTGATATAAGACAACAGTGCAACAACTTCGCGGCTGAACTTTAGTTACATTTACGGCGTCATATGCCATCAAAGGGAAACATGGAAAAATGCATGACTTACAGATTTATTTTTAAGACGTTACGAAATCCGATGTGACAGGAACGCTGGAGAAACAGCCGTTGTCCACTGCATTAGTTAACTACATGTCCTTGATGAATGAATGAAAACCTTTATTGTCCCCAATGGGGAAATTTTGTTGTCAAACAGCTTAGTTAGGGCAGACAGAAAACATTCAATAAATAAATAAATAAAACAGTGCAGGCTCAATAAGTAAAAAGTGCAAGTAAAGTGCTCAAGTGCATGTATAGTCCAAGTAGCAGTCTTAACGGCCTCTCAGCTCCAGGTCTCCCCCACCCTGCAGGGCCTGGTTGTAGAGTCGGAGTGCAGCTGGAATAAAGGACTGTCCAAATCTTTTTGTACTTTGACGGGGGAGAACAAATCTGTGGCTGAACTTGCTCCTCATCCCCGCCAGCTCGCAGTACATCGGATGGGAGGGATTGGCCAGCATGGCCGCCAGTTTTTTCCCCATCCTCTGTTCTGCCACCACCTCTAGGCTGTCCAGCCCGGTCCCCACCACAGAGCTGGCCTTCTTCACCAGTTTGCTCAGCTTCGCAGCATCCCTGGCACAGATGTTTCCACCCCAGCAGGCCACGGCGAAGAACAGAACGCTGGCGACCACCGACTGGTAAAACATTCGCAGCACGCCGAAAGACCTCAGCCTTCTCAGGAAAAACAGTCTGCTCTGCCCTTTCCTGAGAAGAGCCTCGGTGTTGTCAGTCCAGTCCAGTTTGTTATTAATTTGTACTCCCAGGAGTAATTACAGAAAAAGTAAATGACAACTTCCGTATTAACTAGAGCGAAATCAGAGCGAAATCATTTCTGTAGATGATTCGCAATGCTTTCTGGGGCGAAGGGTTATGGCTCCGAATGGAACGTGCCCAGCGAATTTCTCCAATTGGAGCCATGGCTAGCGCTAGCCCTAGCCCTCCATGAAAGATGAATTGGGACACCACTACCCCTACACGTGAACGCGCAAAACGGAGCCGAAGGGGTGAATTGGGATTCACCCTAGACCTCAGAGAGACAGACAGACAGACACTAGACCACAGACAGACAGACAGACACTAGACCTCAGACAGACATACAGACAGACAGACACTAGACCTCAGAGAGACAGACAGACACTACATCTCAGAGAGACAGACAGACAGACACTAGACCTCAGAGAGACAGACAGACAGACAGACACTAGACCTCAGACAGACACTAGACCTCAGACAGACAGACACTAGACCTCAGAGAGAGAGAGAGACAGACAGACACTAGACCTCAGAGAGACAGACAGACACTAGACTTCAGACAGACAGACACTAGACCTCAGAGAGAGAGAGACAGACAGACACTAGACGTCAGAGAGACAGACAGCCAGACACTAGACCTCAGACAGACAGACACTAGACCTCAGAGAGACAGACAGACAGACAGACACTAGACCTCAGAGAGACAGACAGACAGACAGACAGACACTAGACCTCAGAGAGACTGACAGACAGACAGACTTTGGGGCAGGGGGACGGGTGTGGGATTTGCTAGTCAAAGGAACAGGCTGGTCAGGCGAGCGCTGCTGCCCACTTTGACTGGCAAATGAGGGAGTCAGAGGCTCTCTCCTCTCCCACTCTTCTTCTTTACAAATGTAAGTTTAGATTAGATAGATTAGATTCAACCTTTTTGTCATTGCACAACAAAGCAATCAGCGGTTAAGTGCTTTGCTCAAGGACACAATGGGCAGTGGTAGATATGACACCTTAGATATGACGCCAGCAACCCTCCAGGTGACCAGCTCTCATGCAGCTAACCACCTGAGGCGGGGAACCAACCAGTGACCTTCCGATTGCTAGCCGGCCTCTCTAACCTCTAGTCTACCTGCCACCCCCCCCCCCCCCCCCCCCCTACTCGAGACTACTGAGTTATTAATAAAGGAAAAGAGGATGGGGAGGGGGTTAAGGAGGGGTGGGGTGGGGGGGGGTGAAGAACACCACCTGTGTCCCCCCAGACTGAGTCATCTGGAGGACGACATCTGACTCAGGGAGAACCAGTGGAGGCACGGTCTCTCTCACAGTCTCCTCCTCTCCTCTCCCTCACCAGGCCAGGTAGGCCTCAGAGGTAGACAAGACCGGAGGAGCTACAGGACTGCCTGTAGGAGGAGGAGGAGGAGGAGCTACAGGACTGCCTGTAGGAGGAGGAGGAGGAGCTACAGGACTGCCTGTAGGAGGAGGAGGAGCTACAGGACTGCCTGTAGGAGGAGGAGCTACAGGACTGCCTGTAGGAGGAGGAGGAGGAGGAGCTACAGGACTGCCTGTAGGAGGAGGAGGAGCTACAGGACTGCCTGTAGGAGGAGGAGCTACAGGACTGCCTGTAGGAGGAGGAGGAGGTACAGGACTGCCTGTAGGAGGAGGAGGAGCTACAGGACTGCCTGTAGGAGGAGCTACAGGACTGCCTGTAGGAGGAGGAGCTACAGGACTGCCTGTAGGAGGAGGAGGAGGAGGAGCTACAGGACTGCCTGTAGGAGGAGGAGGAGCTACAGGACTGCCTGTAGGAGGAGGAGCTACAGGACTGCCTGTAGGAGGAGGAGGAGGTACAGGACTGCCTGTAGGAGGAGGAGGAGCTACAGGACTGCCTGTAGGAGGAGCTACAGGACTGCCTGTAGGAGGAGGAGCTACAGGACTGCCTGTAGGAGGAGGAGCTACAGGACTGCCTGTAGGAGGAGGAGCTACAGGACTGCCTGTAGGAGGAGGAGCTACAGGACTGCCTGTAGGAGGAGGAGCTACAGGACTGCCTGTAGGAGGAGGAGGAGCTACAGGACTGCCTGTAGGAGGAGGAGGAGCTACAGGACTGCCTGTAGGAGGAGGAGCTACAGGACTGCCTGTAGGAGGAGGAGGAGCTACAGGACTGCCTGTAGGAGGAGGAGGAGCTACAGGACTGCCTGTAGGAGGAGGAGCTACAGGACTGCCTGTAGGAGGAGGAGCTACAGGACTGCCTGTAGGAGGAGGAGCTACAGGACTGCCTGTAGGAGGAGGAGGAGCTACAGGACTGCCTGTAGGAGGAGGAGGAGCTACAGGACTGCCTGTAGGAGGAGGAGGAGGAGGAGCTACAGGACTGCCTGTAGGAGGAGGAGCTACAGGACTGCCGTCTGAACGGGCTTTCACTCACATTTTAAAGCAGACACTTTTTTCTTTTCTTTTTTTTTTTTATCCCAAGGGACTTCCAATTAGATACTAGAACAGGGGTCGGGAACCTTTTTGACTGGGAGAACCATAAAAGCCAAATATTTCTAAATGTATTTCATTGAGAGCCATATAGTATTTTTAACATATAATAAATTAAATATGTCTTACTTTTAATGCGATTTCTGGTGCTGCATGGTTTTGCTGATGTCCTTGTAGTCTGGTTCATACGTGGTGAGGTTGAGCTTCATGCAGGCGTTGAGGCTCACGGAAATTCCGTGATCCGTTCGGATCGCCCTCCACGGTTCGGAACGCATGTGTACCGCGGATCAATTGCAAAATGTTAACAAGTAATAATATTACTTAATATCTTACTTAATATCTCTTGTAAATCACAATGTAGAGTTGCCATGAAAAGATAGACGCGACAGTTGCGGGCTTTGTTTTACTCTAAAGCGCAATGATAGGTTGATAATGCGAAAGAAAAAGAATCCGTTGTTTGCTCACTACACGTGAAGCTGGGAATCCACAACAACAAGGCTGCGTTCGTAAATCCGCTCTGGGATCTGATCAGCGTTCAAGGAACGCCTCTTGTCCAATCAAATTACTTGGTCCCTTTATGACGTCGGACCCAGTGTGCGCTCCGGCGCTCTCAAAGCGAATTTACGAACGCAGCCCAAGTGTATCATGTTACGTTGTTCGGCGGAGAACTCGAAATGCCTCCCTCGTCATTTAAATCCCATGTATGGGAGCACTTTGGCTTCTCTGTCAACTATGACGGGAGGCACGAAAAAGGTAGCTCGACAACTTCTGATAATGTAGGCATTTTTTTCATACCATGTTCAAAATAAGGGTTCACTTTATTATTTAGTTAAAAGTGGCATAAAACATGTTTATTCATCTGCTTTAAAGAGCCCAGTGATTCACTGCTGCAACCAGGCGCCTCCTCCCTCTCTCCCATCATTTAAATTGAGTGTATTTCAGTTAGGGATGTCCCGATCCGATACTGATATCGGATATCGACCCGATATTGGTCCTGAATGCTGGATCGGGGATCGCACCAGAAAAAAAAAGGCTCCGATCCGATCCCACTGTCATCCGCAGTCAAACTTATGTGTATAAGCGATGGGGGAATGAAAACAGTGAACAGAAACGCGTGTCGCAGAAATGCTTCACGCGAGTCGCAGAAATGCTTCACGCGAGTCCTATATGCGCTTAAAATGCGCATAGCGCTGTGTGCTTCCGGTTTCATTACAAAGAGGTTAACCCTATATGTGCCTGACGTCTAACAACATTCAAATGACTCTAACTTCATATTTTTTCGGATTTCAATGTATGACACATCATTTGAAAGCTTATGATCCGTAGTTCCAATCCACAACACGTCGCATTTGTTGCTTTAATAAAGGCTGGCAGTCTTTAATTTAACTGTTGTTGGTGTGGACTATATACTGGAAATATCGGATCGGTATCGGTATCGCCGATACCCGAAGCCCAGGTATCGGTAGTGAAAAAGTGGGATCGGGACATCCCTAATTTCAGTATAATTATGTAATGTTTGAGTGTAGAATATGTTATATATATTATATATATATATATATGCATGTATATATATATATTACCAGTTTTGACATCTTGAATGTTGTTGGTTTTTGTCACATAGTAAAAGTGGTGTTTTTACAGAATTCAAGGAAAAAGCAGTTTTTATAAAAACAAAAATGTTTTGTGTTGATCCGAAAAATGATCCGATCCGTGACTCAAAAACCGTGACACGATCCGATCCGTGAGTTAGGTGATCCGTTACACCCCTAGTTAAACGTGAGCGTAGGTTGGTCTTAATGTTCCTCATATGCGAGAATGACTGCTCACATACATATGTAGAGCCAAACATGGTCAATACGGCAATACTAACACGCTGCATTGTGTGGTATGTCACAGGAAGCTCGTTCCAAGTTTTCAGAATCAGCTGGTCTTCAGGTTGAAGTTTTTTCATTTCTGTCCACTTGTGTTCCCTCGCCAGCTCTGCTCGCTGTCGCGCAAGACTTTCCAACTCTCCATTAAGTGTCTTGAACTTACTCATCCACATGTCTGATGCCTTCAGGTCAGCAACTTCCAGCTCAAAGTCTCCCATAGAGACCCCAGGGATGCATGTCAGCTCGATTTTGTCCACTGCACACTCATGTGGATGAGTGATGAACTTGAAAAGACCAGTGCGCGCACGAAATTCTCCAAAACGTGCTTTGAATGACTGCAGGACGTAAAGCCAGCTAGCTGCTGGAGATCCAGATGTTGAGTGGAGTCACTTGCTAAGCATGCATCTCTAAATTGTTGCAGTGTTACAAAGTGCAGAAGACGACCTGTTTCAATGTCCCTGAGAAAGACTTCCAGCTTGCTTTCAAATGCAAACACTGCTTGTTGAAGGGATGAGATTGTATTTCCAATACCTTGCATTTTCACATTGAGCTGGTTCAGATGGCCTATTATGTCCACGAGATAGTGAAACTGCAGGAGCCAGTCAGTGTTGTCTAGCTCAGGATGCTTGACGCCTTTCATTTGAAGAAAAGTCCGGATTTCACTCAGGCAAGCTGCAAAACGGCTGAGCACCTTTCCCCTTGACAACCAACGCACGTTGCTGTGTAAAAGCAGACTGGGATAATGATTCCCAACTTCTTCTAACAGAGCTTTAAACTGGCGATCATTTAAAGCTCGGGCAACAATGAAGTTGACCACTCGAATGACCAGCGACATCACCTCACCTAGCTCCTGGCCACAAGTCTGAGCGCAAAGCGCCTCCTGGTGCAGGATGCAATGAAAACGTAGGATGGCTCTCTTTTCATGTTCACGGAGAAGCGCTACAAATCCTTTGTTCTTCCCCAACATACAGGGTGCACCATCAGTACAGACAGAAATAAGTTTATCCATCGGCAGTTTTTTTTCTTTAGCAAACTCCATGAAAGACGTGAATAAATCCTCTCCTCTGGTTGTCCCTTTCATTGGCAAAACAGCCAAGCTTTCCTCACGCAGTGTGTCACCTGCAGCATACCTGGCAAATATACTGAACTGAGATAGATGGCTAACATCTGTTGACTCATCTAACGCGAGAGAAAAGTATGTCACCGTCACCGTGACACCCACGCAGTTGCTGTTGACTCGTCTGCACTCTCCGCTGTAGCTCCTCGCATGCCTTTTTCCTGCTGTCCCCCGCTGGATATTTCGATGCAAATGAAGCATGATGCGTATCTAAGTGCCGCTTTATATTTGACCGTTTCATCGATGCAATTTTATCATTGCATATTAGACATACCGCAGATCCTGCGATCTCCACAAATGCAAATTCCTCTGTCCACGCAGCATGGAATGCACGGTAATCATCGTCTTTTTTTCTTTTTGACATCTTTCTCGTTACAAGGGTTGAAGCGTATAAGCTAGTTCACTATCTGATCAAATTGTTTTTTATTTATTCACCTTTACAACGACCTCTGACACTCTCGCGAGACATTGGTTCCCGACCCGACCCACGGGTCACGGGTCATGGGTCCCGTGAAGAGTCCCGTGAAATTTAACTTCAAAACTAATTTCTGTTTACTTTAAAATGACACAGTATTATTACGCAATACCACAAGTATTTTAAAATCAGTTCCAAACAGTTTTTTTTTTTTTTTTACTTTTCAACCCAATTGTCTGGGAGCCATATGCCGTCACCGGAAGAGCCAGTTCCCGACCGCTGTACTAGAAGGACAGTGTCTCTGGAGTAACGTAGGGCTAAGTGCCTTACTCAAGGGCACACTAGTGGTGGTGGTGGTGTTTCCCAGGTGGGGATTTGAACCCATGACCTTCTGATCACTGGTCCAACTCACGATGTGCTACTAGACCACCGCTATGGTGGTTTGGCAGAACAAGTAGTGGCGGAGATGAGACAGGAGAGGAGGAGAGGAGACAGGAGAGGAGACAGGAGAGGAGGAGAGGAGACAGGAGAGGAGGAGAGGAGAAAGGAGGAGAGGAGATGAGACAGGAGAGGAGGAGATGAGACAGGGGGAGGAGGAGAGGAGACAGGAGAGGAGGAGAGGAGACAGGAGAGGAGGAGAGGAGACAGGAGAGGAGGAGAGGAGACAGGAGAGGAGGAGAGGAGACAGGAGAGGAGGAGAGGAGACAGGAGGAGAGGAGATGAGACAGGAGAGGAGGAGAGGAGACAGGGGGAGGAGGAGATGAGACAGGGGGAGGAGGAGAGGAGACAGGGGGAGGAGGAGAGGAGACAGGGGAGGAGGAGAGGAGACAGGGGAGGAGGAGAGGAGACAGGAGGAGAGGAGACAGGAGGAGAGGAGACAGGAGGAGAGGAGACAGGAGGAGGAGAGGAGGAGAGGAGACAGGGGGAGGAGGAGAGGAGACAGGGGAGGAGACAGGAGAGGAGACAGGAGAGGAGGAGAGGAGACAGGAGGAGAGGAGATGAGACAGGAGAGGAGGAGAGGAGACAGAGGAGAGGAGACAGGGGGAGAGGAGACAGGAGAGGAGACAGGGGAGGAGGAGAGGAGACAGGAGAGGAGGAGAGGAGACAGGAGGAGAGGAGATGAGACAGGAGGAGAGGAGACAAGAGGAGAGGAGACAGGAGGAGAGGAGACAGGAGGAGGAGAGGAGGAGAGGAGACAGGGGGAGGAGGAGAGGAGACAGGGGAGGAGACAGGAGAGGAGACAGGAGAGGAGGAGAGGAGACAGGAGGAGAGGAGATGAGACAGGAGAGGAGGAGATGAGACAGAGGAGAGGAGACAGGGGGAGAGGAGACAGGAGAGGAGACAGGGGGAGAGGAGACAGGAGAGGAGACAGGGGAGGAGGAGAGGAGACAGGAGAGGAGGAGAGGAGACAGGATGAGAGGAGATGAGACAGGAGAGGAGACAGGAGAGGAGGGGAGGAGACAGGAGGAGAGGAGATGAGACAGGAGAGGAGACAGGGGAGGAGGGGAGGAGACAGGGGAGGAGGAGAGGAGACAGGAGGAGAGGAGATGAGACAGGAGAGGAGACAGGAGAGGAGGAGAGGAGACAGGGGGAGGAGGAGAGGAGACAGGAGGAGACAGGAGAGGAGACAGGGGAGGAGGAGAGGAGACAGGAGGAGAGGAGATGAGACAGGAGAGGAGACAGGGGAGGAGGAGAGGAGAGGAGGGGAGGAGAGGAGACAGGAGAGGAGGAGAGGAGACAGGAGGAGAGGAGATGAGACAGGAGAGGAGACAGGAGAGGAGGGGAGGAGACAGGAGGAGAGGAGATGAGACAGGAGAGGAGACAGGAGAGGAGGAGAGGAGACAGGAGAGGAGACAGGAGAGGAGGAGAGGAGACAGGAGGAGAGGAGAGGAGACAGGAGAGGAGACAGGAGGAGGAGAGGAGGAGAGGAGACAGGGGAGGAGGAGAGGAGACAGGAGAGGAGACAGGGGAGGAGACAGGAGAGGAGACAGGAGAGGAGGAGAGGAGACAGGAGGAGAGGAGATGAGACAGGAGAGGAGGAGAGGAGACAGGAGAGGAGGAGAGGAGACAGGAGAGGAGACAGGAGGAGAGGAGATGAGACAGGAGAGGAGGAGAGGAGACAGAGGAGAGGAGACAGGGGGAGAGGAGACAGGAGAGGAGGAGAGGAGACAGGGGGAGAGGAGATGAGACAGGAGAGGAGACAGGAGAGGAGGGGAGGAGACAGGAGGAGAGGAGATGAGACAGGAGAGGAGACAGGGGAGGAGGAGAGGAGACAGGAGAGGAGGAGAGGAGACAGGAGGAGAGGAGATGAGACAGGAGAGGAGACAGGGGAGGAGGAGAGGAGACAGGAGAGGAGGAGAGGAGACAGGAGAGGAGGAGAGGAGGAGAGGAGACAGGAGAGGAGACAGGAGAGGAGACAGGGGAGGAGACAGGGGAGGAGACAGGGGAGGAGGAGAGGAGACAGGGGAGGAGGAGAGGAGACAGGGGAGGAGGAGAGGAGACAGGGGGAGGAAGCCGTCGAGACGCTCTGAACATGAACAGTTGGAATGCGCCAAACTTTGGGGGGGTTGGCATGAAAAGTGTTTCAGGACAACGACCCTCTAGTGTAACGTTGAGTTGTCAAAGTGGAATATCATGGAGTGTTTGGTGCTGCCGACTTAAGAGAGATAGTTACCCCGGTTACATCTAGGGTTCAGTGAGAGAGAGAGAGAGAGAGAGAGAGAGAGAGAGAGAGAGAGAGAGAGAGAGAGAGAGAGAGAGAGAGAGAGAGAGAGAGAGAGAGAGAGAGAGAGAGAGAGAGAGAGAGAGAGAGAGAGAGACAGAGAGAGAGAGAAAGAGAGAGAGACAGAGAGAAATAGGGTGTATCAAAACTTTGACTGGGAGAAAACATTCTATTTCTACTCAATGTTGTCAAAAACCTAATCAAAACCCACAGACTAGAAAGGTCCAGTCATACCAGTACTTTTGTGAGGACAGAAATGTTCGTGGCAGAATGCTGTCGTCTTAATTTAGAGTCTTCTGGGTGACTGTATCCTGTATCCTTTTGCCGGAGAGAGAAGCTAATTAGGTTGAGATTTTAATTAGATTAACAGGGACACAAGGGTCAGCGGAACGGGGAGAGAATGACACGTTCTTACAAGCACAAGCGCAAGTGCACACACACACACACACACACACACACACACACACACACGACTCTAGAGAGAAGCTTGGCAAGGTGGGCCATAATCCCACTCCAACACACACACACGGCGACGACTAGTAACAGTACTTACTCGTCCTCCACGATGTCCTCGCAGGAGGATGCGATGACGTACCCAGCGGAGGAAGCCATGATGGCCTGGATGGACGATACCAACCTGGCAGAACCAAAGTCCAGGGGGAGGAGAGGAGAGGGGGGCGCAGGTTACCAGTTCACATTAGTACACAAACCTCACCTACCGACACCCAGGATCGTTATCACGAGAAAAAAGTGCCGATTGAAATGGCGTTATCGTGTCTCGTAACGTTTACGTACGATGTGTTTTTATACAGCTGCGTACGAAACTACTGCCTGACAAAAAGACTGGAACAATGACGTTTTGGGGACGTCTGAATGGAAGCGTGGTGTGTGTGTGTGTGTGTGTGTGTGTACCTGGCAGACACGATGACGGCGTCGCCTTCGCTCCACTTCAGGCCTGGCAGGCGTCTCAGACATTTCTTGGACAGCAGGAACAGACCCGGGAAGAAGAGGGAGCCGGCAGCCAGGATACTCAGCATGGTTCCAGTGTGTGTGTGTGTGTGTGTGTCTGTGTGCGTGTGTGTGTGTGTGAGTGTGTGTTTATGGCTGTGTGTCTGTGAGCGTCCCACCCTTGCCCTCAAAGCACTTAATAATGAGTGGGGAAGGATTAATGACAAAAGCTCTGTAGAAAGAGAGAGAGAGTGTGAGTGTGAGTGTGAGTGTGTGTGTGTGTGTGTGTGTGTGTGTGTGTGTGTGTGTGTGTGTGTGTGTGTGTGTGTGTGTGTGTGTGCGCGTGCGTGTGTTCAATCTCCTTTATGCTGATAAGATAGCGTAATGTCCATACAGTGTTGATAAGTATATCCTAGTTGCTGAGGTACTTTGCAGCATAAAAGTATTGTCTAGAGAACTCTGTCTGGTACAGACTTGAACGGATCCAGCACTAATTAGCAGTGTATTTGGGTGTAGGGGGTGGGGCGATGCTGTTATCTGTCAGTTCAAAAAGACTGAATCATTTGGGGGGTATTTTGTCTGAATTAAATGAAACAGACTCTGATGGTGCAGATAACAAAGTGAAGTTTGTGTTTCCAGGAGACGTATGTGACGAGATGTTTACCACGACGTCACGGCATTGTTTTGCGAGTGATATGTTTGTCCTCTTCCCTCATCTCCCTCCCACCCCCCTGATCCTGAGCTGCAGAGGCCTGAGAGAGTCTGTCTAATTAGAGAGAGAGAGAGAGAGAGAGAGAGAGAGACAGAGAGAGACAGACAGAGAGAGACAGAGACAGACAGAGAGAGAGAGACAGAGAGAGAGAGAGAGAGACAGACAGAGAGAGAGAGACAGACAGAGAGAGAGAGACAGACAGAGAGAGAGACAGAGAGAGAGACAAAGAGAGACAGAGAGAGAAAGAGACAGACAGAGAGAGAGAGAGACACAGAGAGAGAGAGAGACAGAGAGAGAGAGACGACAAACAAAAGATGGGGGAAGAGAAGAGAGAGGGACAAAAAAAGAAATAAAATAAAGTTATTTCATCACCCCAAATCTCCTCAGTACATGACATGTATGTGGAATGACGTGTCTATAGCCAGAGGTGCTGACAGGCTCCAGTGGGAATGAATAGAAGGTTTTCCACTGTCTCTGCTCTTCAGGTTGATGTATGTACACAGAGGGAGAGAAAGGTTGCTGGGATGGAGAGGTGGAGAGAGAGAGAGAGAGAGGCAGGGAGAGAGGGGGCTCAATCCAAAATAGATTGGGAAGGGATTAGAAAAACAGGAGATTTAGACAGATTACAGCTGGGATCTGGAGAGCAGGGGGCAGGGAGAGAGGAGAGAGAGATGACAAAGAGGAGTACAGTAGCAGCACAGATGGAATATGAGATGGGGTATTGTAATGGGCGGGGGGTGGGGGGGTCGGGCGGGGGTCTATTGTTCATTCTGTGTCCTGGACAGAGAGCTGACATGTTGCGTCACTCCACAACACAACAAGTCCCCCAAAAAACAACAGCTAATCGGGTTGAACGTTGAACACGTTTTTTTTACAGAGTTCGGTTTTGACTTCCTGGTGATTCAATTCTGGACACTTATATCTAATGGTTAAAATCACAGCTTCTCTTCATTTTGCGCACACATTGTTATATCAACAGTATCTCAACGGTTGCACATGGTTTAAAGCTGATGGAGGGGAGGGGAGGGGAGGGGGGAGATAGGGTTATCCCCAATACCGTCGTTCTGAACATGCTATTGCCTTTTGCATCTGTACCGTGGCAGACATCCAGGGCCAGACCTGTGGCAGACATCCAGGGCCAGACCTGTGGCAGACATCCAGGGCCAGACCTGTGGCAGACATCCAGGGCCAGACCCGAGGCAGGCCGGGTCCAACGTGGCCGAGGCTACGGTCAAAATCCGCAGTGCGCTAACGCACATCCCTATGTAGCCGTCCCTTCAACCCCTTAACACCGGGACTATACTACAATACTACGCTGCCATTTAACGACGTGAAACTGACGATAAATCAATCGACAACAGTTCTGTATATTAGCTAAATCCTTACGGATCTGTACAACCGCCTTATAAGTATACTGTTATTTGGCACTGGCCCCCGAATCTAAGCATCACCTCCTCCATCTGATGTCTCTTAGCATTACAACGCTTTACCAACATAAACATTTGAGTCGGACCGCAGAGTTTAGTTAGCTTTACATGCGAGATGGTTCGTTTTACCTGATAACACCGGCTGGCTGGTTCGTTAACAGGTCGTGTAGCATCAATGAATCAGCTTAACAATAATACCAGGAGGGTGTCTGTCTGGCACGGCTGGTCCCGGTGTCTGTCTGGCACGGCTTGGTCCTGATAGACAACATGCTAACATCACACATGCTAACATCACACATGCGGGTGGAAAGGGTTCAGAAACTACGTTGTACGAGGTTTGCAACATTTCTTTTCTTGACTACAGCGGTCGTTTTCCAGCGACCTCGGCGCAAGAATGGATGAAAAAGGACAAGGACTGGATGATGAAAGGAGAATATAAAGGTGTGTGTAGGATGGAGACGTTTACATTGTCGTTGCGGCCCTCCTGTCAATGTGCTGGTCCCGGCGGTGTCGGCGACGTGATCCACATGTTTATTGGGGGGGGGGTTCAGGGTCGATATATCAGAATTTTATCAATAGGCAGAAGTCTGAAATGCGCGTTTTTTAGGCGAGGCAATGGGGGGGGGGGTCAAATACCGACCGACTCCGGTGCGGTTTAGTAGCCGGTGCGGCTACCGCTTCTGAGGTCGTCACTCGTCGGTCCGTGAGATTGTTGTTTTGGGGGAATTTACATCTCAAGAACACTGCATCCCTCCTCGGTCTCCATGCTGGTCTGACATGTTTATCCTTCCATATCCATCGACCGATGTATTCGCATATATCTTCGCTCTATCCTAGCTGATACATGTTAACCAGTTATTAAAGCTGGGTTTACTTCCAAATCCCTTTCCGTCTCTGGGTCGTATGTGTTAAGCCTTCTTGGCCGAGGAGCAGCATAATGCTGGTGTGTCCTATCATGGCCAGTCTGTGGGTCTGTTCCAGGGCTGTGTGGGGTGACAGTGATGGACGCCCCCGCAAACATGCAGTGATTGGAGGCCCTGGGAGTCCCACCCTGCCTCCCCCGGGTCTATGTCTGATTGGTGCTGTGAATTGTCAGTAGTCGGCTATCATCTTTTTGGACATCAATGGCAGGAGCACATTTTGATTTCTCGATAGCCATTTAAACACACCGACCGTGTTTGAAAGGATAATTATTTTAGCAGTTTGCTGAACAGCGCCTATCATTAACTATTGCATGATGGGGAACATCTGATGAAATAACTGCCCGCCTCCGAGCCCCACATTGATGAGCGCACACACACACACACACACACACACACACACACACACACACACACACACACACACACACACACACACACACACACACACACACACACACACACACACACACACACACACACACACACACACACACACACACACACACACACACACACACACACACACACACACACACACACACACACACACACACACACACACACACACACACACACACACACACACACACACACACACACACACACACACACACACACACACACACACACACACACACACACACACACACACACACACACACACACACACACACACACACACACACACACACACACACACACACACACACACACATAGCTCCAGTGACTATTTATTTATTCATTCACTACTTTTTTTACTCTAGTCTTTTTTTTCTTAAGAAATTCAAGTATTTGTTGGGAACACAAGTCAAAAAAATACTTTTCCTAAAGCGCCATGACAAAAAAAACAACAACCAACAGAATATTAACATTTTCAAAAACAGCAGTATTCAACATTGGTTCATATTCATTAATTCTCAATTATTAATTATTATCAGAAAAAATGTCTAACATCTAAGATTCCAAGGTGTTTCTGTCTTTCTTCCCATGCCAGTTCGGCTCGAGAGCTTTCAAGTACAAGGGAGACGGGAGAGACGAACCCTGGCTGTCTACTCTAAAACTCAGCCTAAGATGTTCTCTACTAATAACACAATAGCAAAACTGTGAAACCAACAAAGAAAAAAAAGAGGAGTACATTTTTAAAATGGGTCACATCACAAACTTAACGGGAAAAAAATAAAAAAAAATAAAAAAAATCCTAAAATTAAATATCACAATGCAGGTTTGTCGATATCGACAACTCCCATTGCACAGCATTCAAATCCACAAATTTCTCCTTTTATCATAAATACACACATGCTGATACACCACGTGAAACATTCTGGCAGTCCCGACAACCCCCTATATCCAATACCACCATCTAGTGGTGAGATGGAGTAGGTAGAAGTCACCCACAACCACTGATACAGGGTCAGATATATCTTTTTCTTTTTTTTTTTCACAATGTATTGAGGGTAAAATAATCTGGTCCTAGATCTTTGGTTACAGGAAACCTCTACCTGGAACAGGTGGGTCATGGTGACTGCTTGTGATAGCATAGCCATGCCAGCTAGCACAGTACAGACTTGTCTTCAGGAGCCTACGCTAGTCTAGCTAGAGTCCGTTACGCAATCCTGTGGTTCCTCATTTCAGTTCAGGCACACTCTTATTGGTGAGTAATCTGTGTGTGAGTGTGTGTTCATGTCGTCAGGTCCACAGTATGCAAAGGGACACCTGAGCCTTGAACTGAACTTGTGAATAACGCATTCCCCAAAAAGAACAAAATACAGCAGCATTTCATCAACCGATTCCAACAATCTGTTCTTCCATCCCTCTCTCGCCGAGAGGAAGGGGTCTAGGGAGGGAGCGACAGAGGTCAAAGAACAGAGTGATTTAGTACAAAGGAACGTCACATTACAGTACATGGAAGTTGAGTCGGGTCTATCTACAAACACCCAGTCCACTCTGGGTCCCCTGTTGATCCCAAGTGTTTTTGAGGTAATGAGATCACTTCAGCAGAAGACTGCACTTTACCTTCAGCTCTACGCACATTCATGCGACGCACGCACACGCACACGCACACGCACACGCACACGCACGCGCACGCGCACACACACGCGCACACACACACGCACACACACACACACACACACACACACACACACACGCGCACACACACACACACAAAAGGAGGACACATTCTCTAATATGGCTGATTATGCTCAGTACACAGTGGACATGACGGAATGTGAAGCTGCACTCCACAGAGAAGCTAAAACAAATGCACAATAAATTAAACATAAAATAGATTTCTTTAAAAACAAAAACAAAAAAACATGCATCGTCTGCACAAGGCTCCGCCTATGATCTTGGAGACTCCTCCCTCCCTCCCACCCAATCAGAATGCACGGCCAATTTGTCTTTGATACGGTCAAACTAGTAGGGTGGAAACAGGGAGAGGGGGTCCAGGTTGGGCAAAGAAACACGCATGGCAGTTGTCTTGCAGCACAGATCTAGAGTTTACCTACCTACCCCCCCCCCCCCCCCCCCAACACACACACGGAAATAACACAGCGCTGCCCCCTGTAGATCAGTGCTCAAAAGAACTTCCACTTGCAACAAAAACACCTCCCTCCACATCTGCCGCACAGCACAGTAGAGAGACAGGTTAAGTGGAACAGAAACATGGACAGCAGTGACCGTGTGTTCAGTCTGATGTGCTGAAGACCAGGCCAAGCCTCTGGCCTCACCCCAGCCCAGCACACCAGTAAGACCAGTACAGTACACCAGTAAGACCAGTAGAGCACACCAGTAAGACCAGTACAGTACACCAGTAAGACCAGTAGAGCACACCAGTAAGACCAGTACAGTACACCAGTAAGACCAGTAGAGCACACCAGTAAGACCAGTATAGTACACCAGTAAGACCAGTACAGTACACCAGTAAGACTAGTACAGTACACCAGTAAGACCAGTACAGCACACCAGTAAGACCAGTACAGTACACCAGTAAGACCAGTACAGTACACCAGTGACATTTAACGGTAGCAACCTCAATATTATTAAAATCAAGTGACAGTGTGAAGTAAAGAGAGCACAGTTGAAGAGTTCGGAATCTCCCTGTGTTGCGCGTCGCTTTGACACATATCGTTATATTGCACATGGCTGGAATGACTTTGAAAAAGTTTAACAGAACAAACAATTATTCTACATAAATTATTCAAATCGCTAAATCCTTTGTCTCCGATATCAACCGGGGTCAGAGAAAACCCAATCAAGTGTTCTGGTATGAAAAGTTTCTGATAAGCTTCTTCCATAAGATATCCTTTTTCTTTTCTTTTTTTCCTCTCTCTTCCTCCTCTTTCCTTTATTTCTTCCTTGTATTCAGCAGCACGTCAGCATCAGGGAAAATGTTCTGTAGCGTAAGGACGTCAAGTCTTCGTTGTGAATAGTAGTTGAGCTACCGGTGATGGGAAATGTAGTCTTTTGTAGAATTGAGCGCATCTGTTTCGATACTGTTCTTTTCATTGGAGGGGTGGGGTGGGGGTGAGTGTGTGTGTGTGTGTGTGGGGGGGGGGGGTTGGTTAAGTGTTTCATCCACACATTCCCAAGAGGTCTAAATCCGTCTACTACATTTCACTGATAAACCTTTTTCCCTGTATCACACTGCATTTCCCATGGCTCATCCTGCGCCCCTCTCTCATCTCTCCTCCTTCCTGGAGACTTTGGAGGAATGCCAAGCGGTGGACCTAAGAAAGAAAGAAATAAGAGAAGTTAAGTTAGAAAGAAGTGGATGTAGCTACGGCATGTGTTTAATGGTGTGCATTTAACGGCATGCGTTTAATGGCGGTCCCCCTGACTCGTCCATCCTCTTCCTCACCTGATGAAGGTCTTGAAGGCGGCGCTCTGGGGGTTGATGCACAGCGGCACCCGCTTCCCCTGCTGGTGCTCCGTGATGAAGTGATGGATGAGCTCTGAAAGGAAAGAAAACATGGGTTCAGGTTGGCCGTCGGCCAGCCAGTGTCACGTGACGTTTCCACAGCGAGGGGAGAACCCACCCTGCGACACGCCAACAACACTGAAAAAGACTGACGGTGGACAAATGATAGTGTGACTGTGTGAAAGAGAGATAGAAAGCTGGCTAGTAGCCCCACGGTGGTGTAGCGGTCTAAGCACTGGCCACTAGTGCATGCTGCCCACCGGGGACTGGGTTCGAATCCCAGCTCGCCAGATCCGGATATGGCTGGGGCACACACGAGGAGCGGCATATTGGGCGGCCGCTCCCGAGGGCGGGTATAGGAGTATTTCCGGACAAGGATCCGTCGCGCAACACCGCCCCCTAGGTGCCGGAATAACGGTGCTGGGCTCGAGGAGCCAGTCAGCTAGTCTGCCTGGCGGCCTCCTCTGGGACTGCCGGCCACGGGGTCGTGCGGCGGATCCTATGCAATAGGCAGGGAATAATTGGATGCTAGGTGGGTTCAATTGGCTACCAAATTGGGTGAAAAAGGGATAAAATCTGAAAAATAAATTTATAAAGAAAGCTGGCTAGTAGGATATGGGGAGAAAGGAAGGAAGGAGTGAGGACTAGACAGGAAGATTTTAGACAAGAGCACGAGGGTAGCGACGGGAGAGAAGAGAAACAAAACAAAGAAAAAACCAAAACGCGTGCTATCATGTACGAAAGGCGCTATATAAATAAAGCTTTTACTTACTATCTAGCGTTAGCTCCTGCTACCGTTGACCTGTGTGGGCACTGAGCAACTTTATCTTGAGTTATACCTATCGCCTTATTGTCTTGGGCTGCAATGTCAGGAACCGAATCCTAAGAATATTTTACTCTCTTACACAGGGATTAAAGCAAAAAAAAATCTCCTGACTGAAAATTTGTTCAAGCCAAGTCATATTCTCATTTTAACCTCCACTATATGTTTGTATTTTATAACGTTAGCGTTTTAAGGGAAGAAGATTCTTTTGAACAGCTTTTCTATTGCCAGTTTGCTTTTATGTGATACGCTCGGCGGAGAGGGTGATTGGCTGCCCTTTGCCCCCCCTTGAGGCCCTGTTTAAAAGTAGGGCTTTGGGGAGGGCCAGGAAGATCATGGCTGACCCCGCACACCCAGGACACGGTCTCTTCGCCCCGCTCCCCTCAGGCAGGAGGGTGCGGTCCCTAAAAACTGTGAAGGCCCGACATACAAACAGCTTTTTCCCCACAGCCATCCGGCTCCTAAATGCCGCTGCCCCCCCCCCTGACCTGACCCCCTATCTATCTATCTACCCTCCCTCCACCCCCACTGGACTGTCTGGATATGAACACTTGAACACTTGATCTCTGCACTTTATATTTATATTAATTATGACTCTTGCACTTCGATGTTGGTTTGCACTGTCTTGTCCTGTCTTGCACCTGTCCTGCTGTAAACCGTGCTCCATTGTTCCAAACCAAATTCCTAACATGTTTACATGTCATGGCAATAAAAGTCTTCTGATTCTGATTCTGATTTATGTGATATCAATGCTGTTTTCAATTCATGAAATAAAATTGATACTTATTGCAAGGGTTGACTCTGACATACAAATAATCAGATAATGGGTGTGGCTTAGACAATTAGGGGGAGTGGCTTGTATGAAAGTGGGTGTGGCCTGTCGGTGGGGCCGAGCCGATTCGTAAAATATCTGAACCGTGTCTGTGGCACTTGTGGTTGCTGAGCTAAAGTCCTTTAACCTTCCTTTAACCACTAGGCCGGAAAAGCCTTCATTAAAGTGGGTGGCTGCTGCTGGCGTACGTTTGGGCCCAGGGAACGGGCATGGAAAGAGTCACAGTCACCAAACTCTACACACTCCTTGATTGTATCCCTACATTGTACCAAATCAACTTTCAGAGTCCTAGGCCATTCCTGGGAGGCCTTGCACGCGAGCTAGCGGGAACCTGTAGGGAGCTCTAATGCTTGATGTGAAGTGCCTAGTGTAAAAAGACATGTTCTCACACGTACAGGGAGTACAACATGTTGCATTTTCATGCCATTAGGGTTAGGGCTTCCTAGGGTTTCCTAGGGTTAGAGATGCATTTGGACTTCTGGAGTACCTCCACTACTTTCAATGGGTTCTGAAGGTCTGAGAGCAAAGGGCTTTCTACCAGGGGTAACTAACCCTGGGTAGAACCTTGGGTTCAAATCTGGAGTGTGTGGGACCAAATGTGTAGATGTGGTGAGCTAATGAAGCTCTTTGAGATTGAGATGAAAAAAGGGCGCTTGTCTCTTTAAGGCCAGGAGGGAGTTAGCGACTAGCGATGTTAGCTTAGCGCCAGTTTAACAGAAGTAACTTCACTTTTAACATGACTTCCCGTGGTCGTAGCGGGCTGGTTGACGGCTTAAAATGACCGTGGAGACCTGTAGACCTTATCCAGCTATAGTCTTGTGTTTCTACCCCGGGGCATAGCCGGTGTTATTCACGGACAAACACTCCGTAGTAGAGTGGTTCTAGTACACTGGACATATGTAGCCAATTGACGGAAATCCGTCGCGACTTGGAAAAAATTGACGGAAATCCGTCGTAGCGACGGAGAACTTTAATCCCTGCTTACATTTGTGTAATGTGAAGTTTTTTTTTTGTTGCAAAAATGTAAAAAAATATTTCAAACAAAAGAAACGCATGCTAGCTAGCATTAGCTCCTCCTAGCGTTAGCTCCTGTTAGCGTTGACCTGTGGGGGCGGCTGAGCAGCTCCCTTACCTTTGCCCTGCCAGACAGAGAGCAGGCTCTGCTCGTAGCTGTGGCTGAAGGGCCGGTCGGCGGGGGGCTCAAAGTCCCGGGTGTAAACCCGTCCGCTGGGCACAGAGTAGCAGCACTGGCACATGCAGGTGTGATACCGCAGACGGCCCTCGTCCAGGTAGGGGTGGGACAGGGCATCACTGCCTGAGATACGCTTGGCCTGGGGAGGGAGAGAGAGGGAGAGAGAGAGAGAGAGAGTCAGTCACACACACACAGAAAAGTCACACACACACACTCACACACCCCTGGTCCCCCCCCGGTCTCTCCCCCCCCGGTCCCCTGTACGCACCGGATCAAAGACCAGCATTCGACACAGCAGGTGGATGGCCTCATGGGTGGCCCCGTCAGACAGCATGTACAACACAGAGAGGGAGGGCTGCAGAGAGAGAAAGAGAGAGAGAGAGAGAGAGAGAGAGAGAGAGAGAGAGAGAGAGAGAGAGAGAGAGAGAGAGAGAGAGAGAGAGAGAGAGAGAGAGAGAGAGAGATTGTTAAATAAGCTACTGGCATGTGATGATGACAGGGTATATGGTGCATTTCTCTATTGTCTGGGTTGGTTCTGGTCAGAGGGAGCCTCAGGTGTTAACGGCTGGCCAGGTTGGGAACCAACACCTGACCAAAGGATGAGACACACCTACCCCCCAAAAGTACAAACTCAGCTTTCGAAGATTCTAATCTGCTTTCACCAGACCTGACCAACAGCCAGGCTATAGTGTGTGAAAGGCTGGAGATGGTGTGGTGTTGGTGTGGTGTTCTGTTGTGTGGTGTTGGTGTGGTGTTCTGTGGTGTTGGTGTGTGGGTGTGGTGTTGGTGTGACGTGGTGTTGGTGTGACGTAGTGTGGGTGTGGTGTTGGTGTCACATGGTGTTGGTGTGACGTAGTGTGGGTGTGGTGTTGGTGTGGTGTGGTGTGGGTGTGGTGTGGTGTTTGTGTGGTGTTGGTGTGACGTGGTGTTGGTGTGGTGTGGTGTGGTGTGGGTGTTGGTGTGACGAGGTGTGGGGGTGGTGTTAGCGTGGGTGTGGGTGTGGTGTTGCCGTGGTGAGGGTGTGGTGTTGGTGTGACGTGGTGTTGGTGTGGTGAGGGTGTGACGTGATGTTGGTGTGGTGAGGGTGTGGTGTGGTGTTGGTGTGACGTGATGTTGGTGTGGTGTTGGTGTGGTGTTGGTGTGACGTGGTGTTGGTGTGACGTGGTGTTGGTGTGGTGTTGGTGTGACGTGATGTTGGTTTGGTGTTGGTGTGACGTGGTGTTGGTGTGACGTGGTGTTGGTGTGACATGGTGTTGGTGTGGTGTTGGTGTGACGTGATGTTGGTTTGGTGTTGGTGTGACGTGGTGTTGGTGTGACGTGGTGTTGGTGTGACGTGGTGTTGGTGTGGTGTTGGTGTGACGTGGTGTTGGTGTGACGTGATGTTGGTGTGGTGTTGGTGTGACATGATGTTGGTGTGGTGTTGGTGTGACGTGGTGTTGGTGTGACGTGATGTTGGTGTGACGTGATGTTGGTGTGGTGTTGGTGTGACGTGGTGTTGGTGTGACATGGTGTTGGTGTGACGTGGTGTTGGTGTGGTGTTGGTGTGACGTGGTGTTGGTGTGACGTGATGTTGGTGTGGTGTTGGTGTGACATGATGTTGGTGTGGTGTTGGTGTGACGTGGTGTTGGTGTGACGTGATGTTGGTGTGACGTGATGTTGGTGTGGTGTTGGTGTGACGTGGCTGGCAGACTTGTGGAACACGTACAGGTTTGTGAGGAGCCCTCAGGATGTGGGCCCGCGCCCCTTCACAAGCAGACGCCATGGCAGAGAGGGGAGGGGTACCCAGCAGGTCAGTGATGAGGTCCAGCTGAGAGAGAGAGAGAGAGAGAGAGAGAGAGAGAGAGAGAGAGAGAGAGAGGGGGGGGGGGGGAGAGAGGGGGTAGAGAGATAGAGAGAGAGAGGGGGGAGAGAGACAGAGAGAGAGGGAGGGGAGAGAGGGAGGGGAGAGAGGGAGGGGAGAGAGACAGAGAGAGAGAGGGGAGAGAGACAGAGAGAGAGACAGAGAGAGAGAGAGGAGAGAGACAGAGAGAGAGAGAGGAGAGAGACAGAGAGAGAGAGAGAGAGAGGGGGGGGGGGGGGAGACAGAGAGAGAGAGAGAGAGAGAGGGGGGGAGAGAGACAGAGAGAGAGGGGGGAGAGAGACAGAGAGAGGGAGAGAGGGGGGGGAGAGACAGAGAGAGAGAGGGGAGACATTTAGCATCATACTCAAATTCAGGCAGAAGGGCAGGGCCCGGGCAGGTGCACAGTCAGACTGCCAATGCATCATATACTGTAGGTACATAATTCAGCATGGTTATAGCGGTTTCTTTTTCTATTCTACTATTCTATTCTACTTCTGCTGTCTGCGTCTCCCTGGGTATTCCCTTACGCGTGATGAAAACATGTCTACTAAACATGTCTTAGATGGCAAACAGTAAAGAAATGCCACAATACCAGGACTTAACAAACGAGATGCCCAACAAAGGATTTGACAAACCCTGGCCCGTTTTGCGCAACAAGTGGAAGACTCTGAAGCAGCGGAGACAGGGTTACCAGATGGGCTGGTTTTTGGTGGATTTAGCGGTTCTTAGACTGTGGTTAGGCTGGAAATTGTCAATCCCATCTGGAAACCTTGAGCGGAGATTATACACATGGTATGTTTACAGATATCGCACTGCTGGAGATGCACACCACACCTTGTTAAAAGAAATAAAGATTTATTGAACTTTTCTACTGATAATACATTCTACTGATGTAGTCTACCATTTGGTTTTAGTTATATTGCTCTCAGTTGTTTGTACCTTTTGCTAAATCAAGCATTTAGAATGTAGAGTGCATGTTGCGAAATTTCGCAACGTCAATATAACAAATAAACGCATTGGACTCTAATAAAACGCATCGGAGGTCAGTGTGCAAGGTCTCTGTGCGTAACGTTTTTTTCCGGATTACGGATTTAAAAATATGCATTCATTGGTGTGCAAGGGCCTTAACTCTGGCACGCCGGCTAGAGATTGGACCTATTTTTTTCGAGCCACGCACATTTTCAGGCAAAACTCGATGTACAGAGACATGGCTGGTAGTAGCAGCTCCGCAGTTAGAGCCACGGAAGACACGCAGCCGGTCTGAAAGCCGCAACAGAGAGAGCCGCAGCGGTTCCGCCACGCACACGCGCTGCTGAGGTTGATCGGCAATACCCCGCCCCCCCCCCTCCTTTCTGAAGACGGTCCTGGCCTGACTACCTGTTGGATGGTCCTGGCCTGGCCTACCTGTTGTGGCGCATTTCCATTGACCGCCACGGTACGGCACGCATTTGTATCCTACCCGTACCGTACTTTCAGAAACGCTTCTCCGTTATACACAACAGAGCTGGAGCGAGCCGAGACAGTAGGAGGCATTAAGTGTCATAAGAGCACTTCACTTTAATAAGTGCCGCTATACAGCAGAATTACGTCAAAATGCAGCACTATCATGCACAGATTACATTTACATTTTTTACATTTTTGGCATTTAGCAGACGCCTTATTCCAAAGCGACTTACAATCAATACATTTGAATACTAAGCATGTGAATCAGCAATCCATCATTCGTTGCAGGAAGAGTAATCTAGCTCGGGCCCGGGGCCACTGATAGAAGGAAAAACCTTCTCCCTATCGCCTTCTACTAAAACCTTATTTTTTTTGTTTTTTTTTACTGGAGAAACTGAGAAACAGTACAAGGGGGGCAATAGAAGTTCTTAGGGACACAGTAGAGGGGAAAGCGGGTGTCTTTAGGAGACGTAGTGGTGAGGGTCGGAAGATTTCTCAGGAGGAGCAGTTAAGATGTAACCTGAAGAGATGGGTCTTCAGTCTACGACGGAAGATGGGTAGTGACTCTGCCGTTCTGACAGCCGTGGGGAGCTCATTGCACCAGCGGGGAGCCAGTGTTGTGAAGAGACGTGATCGGGCAGCCCGACTGCTGTGTAGAGGAGGTGGGGCCAGTCGGCCAGCCGAGGTGGAGGAGCGGAGTGAGCGGGCAGGGGTTTGGGGGGTTACCATTTCCTTCAGGTAGGCACTAGGCAGGGGCTGTCCCTTTAGCTGCCTGGTATGCAAGCACCAGGGTCTTGAATCTGATGCGAGCTGCTATCGGGAGCCAGTGCAGGGTGCGAAGGAGAGGGGTGACCTGCGAGTATTTGGGGAGGTTGAATACCAGCCGGGTAGCAGCATTCTGGATGAGCTGCAGAGGTCTAATGGCTGAAGCGGGGAGCCCAGCCAGGAGTACATTGCAGTAATCCAGGCGGGAGATGACCAGTGCCTGGGTCAAGAGTTGCGCTGCCTCTCTGGTAAGGAATGGTCGTATCCTTCTGATGTTGTAGAGGAAGAATCTGCAGGAGCGAGCCGTTGCTGCAATGTTCTCCGCACAGGATAGTCGGTTATCCAGGAACACTCCAAGGTTCTTGGCTGTCAGGGAGGGGGTTACAGTAGAGTTCTCCACTGTGATGGAGAAGTCTTGGAGAGGGCAGGCTTTCCCGGGGATGAAGAGGAGCTCGGTCTTGTTAAGATTGAGCTTGAGATGGTGGTCAGCCATCCAAGTTGAAATGTCAGCGAGGCATGCTGAGATACGGGTTGCCACGTGTACATCAGACTGGGGGAAGGACAGGAAGAGTTGAGTGTCGTCTGCGTAGCTGTGGTAGGAGAGCCCATGTGAAGAGATTACTGAGCCAAGAGACTTGGTGTAGAGGGAGAAAAGTAGGGGCCCTAGGACAGAACCCTGGGGTACTCCAGTGGAGAGGGTTCGTGGAGAAGATAGCGATTCTCTCCAGGTCACCTGGTAGGAGCGGCCCGCCAGGTAGGAAGAAAACCAGGAGTGTGCGGTGCCAGAGATGCCCAGGTCGGAGAGGATGGAGAGAAGGATCTGGTGATTGACTGTGTCGAAGGCAGCAGACAGGTCAAGGAGAATGAGAACAGAGGAGAGGGAGGAAGCTTGGGCAGAGTGGAGGGCTTCCGTGACAGCAAGGAGCGCAGTCTCAGTGGAATGCCCAGCCTTGAAGCTGGATTGGTGGGGGTCTAAGTGATCCATCTTCCGGAGATAGTCAATCAGTTGTTTAGATGCCGCGCGTTCAAGGGTTTTGGAAGGGAAGGAGAGAAGGGATACAGGTCTGTAATTGTGGGCAGATGATGGGTCAAGGGTAGGTTTCTTGAGGAGAGGCTTGACTCTGGCTATTTTGAAGGCCGCTGGGACAGATCCTGTGGATAGGGAGGAGTTGATTAGGGTGGTAAGGTAAGGAAGGATGTCGGGGGAAATGGATTGGAGAAGGGGGGAGGGGATGGGATCAAGAGGGCATGTGGTTGCCCGCTTTGATGTGATAAGTGTGAGAATCTCATCGGGGGAGAGGGGGGAAAAAGATGACAATCCAGAGACCGAGTGTTGAGGAGAGAGTTTGGAAGGGGTGTTAGCATTGTTAGTGGGAGGAGGGAGAGGTGGAGGGGAAAAGGTGCTGCTGATGTCGTCCACCTTTTTTTCAAAGTAGGTGACAAAGTCATCGGCGGACAGGGAGGAAGGGGGAGGGGGAGGAGGTGGATTAAGGAGTGAAGAGAAAGTGGAAACAGTTTTCTAGGATTAGAGGCAGAAGAATGTATTTTGGAATGATAGTAGGATGCTTTAGCAGCTGATGCCGAGGAGGCGTAGTTGGCAAGGAGAGAGTGATAGAGGTTAAGGTCATCAGAAAGGCCAGTTTTTCTCCATTTCCTCTCAGCTGCTCTGAGCTCAAGTCTGCAAGCATGTAGCGTTTCAGAGAGCCAGGGAGCTCGAGGAGAGGATCGAGCTGGCTTCAAGGTTAGTGGACAGAGGGTGTCGAAGGATGAGGTGAGAGCGGACAGGAGGGTTGAGGATGCCGCATCAGTGGATAGAAGGGAGAAGGATTCGACAGAGGGTAGGGAGGATAGGACAGAAGGAGAGGGTGCTGGGGGACAGGGTACGTAGGTTACGACGAGAGGGTCTTAAGTGGTTAGAGGCTGAGAGGGAAGAGGAAGTTTTGAGGGGAAGGGAGAAGGATATAAAGTGGTGATCAGAAACTGGAAGAGGGGTAACGGTAAGGTTGGAAGTGTGGGAAGATCTGGTGAAGACAAGGTCGAGCTGATTGCCTGCCTTATGAGTCGGAGGAGAGGGGGACAGGGTAAGGCCGAAGGAGAGGAGAAGGTCAAGTACTCCAGATGAGAGAAGCTTCTCAGATTGGAAATTGAAGTCACCTCGTCAGATCAGCCTTAAAACATGTAACGTTAGATATATAACGTTAGACAGGGAGCAATGTATTTCTATGGAAAGGCTGTGCTTGACGCTTCCATTGGACAGGGTTCCTACAAGTTTCAACAAGTCAAATTTAAGACCTTTTTCGACCTCTTTGGATATCATTTTAGATCTATTCGTGACAGCTTTTTGTCATCCTCGAGGTGATGAAATTAGGGATTTCACTGCCATACAGACGAAAAAGGAAGCGAATTGGCATTTTTTTGGTTCCAGCTTGATTAATTTCCGCGTAAATAGATGTGGTCGGACTGATTTTTCCTTTTTTTGTTGCAGAGGAACGGGGTGACTGGCACCCTGTGACAAACGCACAGATATGAGTGCTCCGGTGTCTTGCTGGTAGTCTTTTATTTATACACAGGGGTGCACATAACTGGTGCGCCAGTGCGCATGCGTCGCCAAAATGCATGCTGCGCGGCAGATCAGCCGCATGAAGGCGCTTTTGCGCACCAACAGCTGGGTCCAAGAAGCAAGCCCCACTAAGTAACTATTTGCCGTCCCCTCAGCCGAAGGCCCGACGAGTAATCCATCACAACAGTCGACCGACGACGACCACGGCGACTCCCCTCACGAAAACATTCGGAAAGTATGTATCGTAACTCGTACTTTCATTCCGCGTATCGCGTATCGCATGGTTATCACGCCGACACGTGAAAATTCAGTCCCGAACATCCTCTACCATGGTTGAAATTGAGGACAGTGATAACAGCAGTCAAGAGAGCAGTGATGATGATGATTAAGCTTGTAGCATAAATAAATGCTTAGGCTGTAACTTTTTGTTGAAAAGTTGATTTCAGTGTTTACAGAACAGAGCAGTGCTTAAAGAGATGTCCGTTTATTTCAGTGTGTTTAAAGAACAGACATTCAGTTAGTGCTTAAAGAGATGTCAGTTGATTTCATTGTGTTTAAAGGAGTCTGACAGACTTTCATGCTTAAAGAGCAGTCATTTGATTTTGCATTTGTTTATTTTGTTTTGCACACAATCATTTGTTCGTTCATCTTTATTTATGAATAAATGTCGTTTTGCTAATATAAGTTATCCATGTATCGCTTTTTCATCCATCCTGTGGGACGGGTCGTGACTCGCGAGCTCGGGGAGCACCAAGCAGCATCCCTAGGTGCTCCTCTGAGCACTGGCCCCAAAAAGTTATGTGCACCCCTGTTTATACATCATATGGATGTTACGTGCCTGTTACTTGCCGCTTTCATAATTTTATTTAGCCTATATAGCACAAGTCATGCATTGAATGTAACCTCAAGTGCAGCTGAACAGTATTAAGTAAACCACAATACATGAGTGGGTGTCCGCGTCATCGTTATCGACAAACGCACCGAATCGCCGTCCACACGACTCCAAAAACGATGCGGCAAAACTAAATGTTGAAATAGTAGTAATAGCACGTTCATTGATAAAAGGACATAAGGGATGGAAAGGGGGGATGGCAGTTTTAGAAGGGGGATGATGAAGCGTGCTGGAATGTGGAACAGTCTAGCATAGGCACAGCACATCGCCATAATAGTAAAAAAAGTAAATTACTTTTTCCGAGAGCGAAATCTGTTGTGGTATTTAAAAAATGGCGGTTAGCTGTGAACTCTATAAACATTGGATGACGATGTTGTGAGGATTTCCATTAAACAATCAACGGTCTGCAGCGTCACACGTCACACACAGCCTAGCACGGATAGTACCTTTCGCTCCTAGTCAGAAAGGGTAGCTAAAAGCAGTACGGGTACTTCGGCTCGGTTGGCAGTGGAGAAAGCAAAACCGGGCACACACGGTACGGTAGGGTAGTGGAAAAGTGCCATTGGATGGTCCTGGCCTGGCCTGACTACCTGTTGGATGGTCCTGGCCTGGCCTGACTACCTGTTGGATGGGGCTCTGTGCCTGGAAGAGGATGCGTCGGCCCAGGAGCTCGGCGAAGATGCAGCCCACGGACCAGACATCGATGGCCGAGCCGTAGTGGCGGCTGCCCATCAGCACCTCTGGGGCCCGGTAGTACTGGGTCACCACCTCCTGGGTCATGTGACGCGACGGGTCGGGCTCCTCCACGCGGGCCAGACCGAAGTCGCAGATCTAAGAAGGAGACGGAAGGGTTATGACCGTCATCATGCTTCTTCCAACTGGCATTTGGAGCTGTATCATTACTCTGATGAACAGTCACATATGGACAATGTGTGGTCCAAGGGAACTTCATGTATTCTTGTATTCGTACACACACGTACACACACATACACATACACTACCTTGAGCAGACAGTTGCTGTTGACTAGAAGGTTTCCAGGTTTTATGTCCCTGTGCAGGATCCCAGCAGAATGCAGGTACTTCAGCCCTGAGCAAGGAGAATGACCATTATTCACCACGGATGCACACACACAGGCCAAAAGAAGATAGGACACCCCATGAAAACCATTTCAAACATATTTAAACTAGGGCTGTCAATGTTAACGCGTTCACGGTTATGATCACGCTTAATTTGGAAACCTTAACGCTGTAAAAACATTACGTGAATTAATATTATTACCATAAGAGAGCTAGCTAGCTAGCCAGCCCTGAGCTTGGTTCAAAAGACAGACAGTGTTCTGAGACACAGCCAGCTGTCCTACCCGCTACGGTGGTTAGATCCAGAACAGATCTGCCCCAGACAAGGTCCGGTGTAACAAACCAGTTGTGAATAGCAAGTATATAGCAAGTATTCAACGTGCTTCTGTCAGTGTACA
The DNA here is from genome assembly GCF_963989245.1 of Nansenia antarctica. NCBI lineage: Eukaryota > Metazoa > Chordata > Actinopteri > Argentiniformes > Microstomatidae > Nansenia > Nansenia antarctica. The sequence continues at coordinate 43,058,455 of NC_137675.1, read as the reverse complement.
ATCATGTTTATTAAAAGTAACAATCAGCAATTTTTAAATGTTCAGTTAACAAAGGAGAGACATGCACCTGTGATATCAATACGAGAATGAAAACAACACAGATCAGTTTGAAGAAAAAAAACTGTCATCAGAAAGACAAATTTTGTCAAAGTCGAGTGCTTGGAGATGACTGTTTTTCTCCGCTTGTTGAACTGTAGTGAAAGTCGGAACAGCGAAGATATAATACATTATAGTATTATCAGTACAGTGTATCTGTGTAGTCTGAGGTTTGGCAGTTAAGTGCAATTCTGACTGCATAGCTTGAGACTTTTTTTTACTTTTTACGATTCTAATCTTATTCAGAAATCATCAAAAATAAGAGATGTTTTACATAAACGTCTTTATTCCAACTCCACACATGTTTTTGTTGTAACCCCCCAAAATACATGTAAATACTAGTATTTTAAACATGTGATTAATCATGATTAATTTCAGAATATTATTGTGATTAACTTGATAGAAAATGTGACTTTGATTTTAACAACATTAAGAGATGGAGGTAATATAACTAAAACAAAACAATAATATAACAAACTAAACCTCATTTATTACTAAAAATACCTAAAATTAGAATCAAGTGCACAGGAGCCTGTGTTAAATGACCTCAGTCATTTAGTTTGGTTTTCTCTTCATTGTTGAAGTCAGTGGTATCATCATGGTGAGATAAAAAGAGCAAAAGGCCTTCAGAAAGAAGGTTGTAGATGTGTATGAGTCTGGGAAGGGATTTAAAAACAACTCCAAACAATTAGAAATCAGCCAGTCCACTGTCCGGAAAGAATGAAAGTGGAGAACATTTAAAATAACTGCCAACATGGCCAGGTCAGGCCGTCCTAGCAAGCTCAGCCCAAGAGCAGACTGCAAGATGCTTAAAGAAGTCTCCAACAATCGTAAAATGTCATCACAGGACCTACAGGTAGCTCTTGCCACAGTTGATGTCACACTAGGGCTGCACGATTAATCGATTTTAAATCGAAATCGCGATTTGAAATGATGCGATTAGCTAATCGCAAAGCCTGCGATTTGCCTGCGATTTAAAAAAAAAAAAAAAAAAAAAAAATAAATTTTTAAACCTTTATTTTACCAGGAAGTCACATTGAGATTAAAACCTCTTTTGGAAATTTGATCAGCACTCATGGAATGCCTCTTGTCCAATCAAATTACTTGGTCTCTTTATGACTTTGAACCCGGCGCTCTCAGAGCGAATTTACGAACGCAGGCATAGGTTGTGTCACGACAGTCAGTCCAATTATTATGAGACTTCGGGCTAACGTAACGGAGACAATTAGACACCACATGGCTTACTGGACGTATGATAAACGTTAGTATGTTATAATTGCGACAGGTAAGTGTACAATTTCACTATACTAACTGTACCAGCCAAGTGCATGTCGGTGCTGTTAGTCCAGCCTTAAACTTAGCTTAGCTAACTTGTAGTCTTCGAGACGGTAGCTTAGCTTAGCTACTCATGCTAACCCGGCGTTAAAGTACAGACACAGAGTTGACAGTCTCAGCAACCTGCGGGTTGGTGTTTATATAGTATAGCAGGCTTATGGATACATGGAAGTTAACTGTTCTGTTGTCAAACATGAATGTGTCCTGTATGCATAACCTCATACCATTCGTTCATACCAGCCGGCTTTAAAGACGCAGAGGTTAGCCTAGCCTAGCCTTGGGCTGAAGTATGTCACAGATTCCTAAGTCAAGGTGACGTGTGTCTGTGCTCCATAGTCAGAGACCACCATTCTATCATTCATCAGTTCGACTGTTGACCGAGTCATCTAGATGTGGTCCTTTCAGTTATAGTCACAGTGTATCCCCAAATGATCATTTTAATAGCTGGATCATCTTAGAAAGTAGCCACCTGTCTAGATGAGATGAGGTTATCATATATACAATTCATATCTTTTAAGTTCTCATCCTTGCATTAGAATTAGAGCAGTTAATAGTTTGATGGTATCATGTGGTAATGCTCTCTGAAAATAGGTGATAGACAGATTCATCCAATCACCTGCCAAGTATTTTTTTGAAAGTACCTGCCCTTTTCCAAACAGCTTCCAATTAAGCTTTCCTAGATGGTTGTGTGAAACAAACCACCTGAGTCAGGTTAGTAATGCTCCATCACATGTTTTAATCTGAAGCTTGATTTTAAAGCAACCCAACTTTAAAGCAACCCAATGTAAGTTTAGTTCTTTCACTCGTAGCTCGGGCTGTGGGGGTGCTAGAGGAGTGAGCCTCTAAGTCCCCTGAAGACGTACAAACAAACTGCACGTTGATACGACCTTCCTAGCCGGAGATATGGCCACACTTTACAAAAACTCCCTTTTTTTTTTTTTTTTTTTTTTGCTATTTAAAAAATAAATAATCGCAAATTAATCGCAATCGCGATATCTGTCCAAATAATCGCAATTCGATTTTTTTCCCCAAATCGTGCAGCCCTATGTCACAGTACATCTACCATCAGACTGCACAAGTTTGAATATCATGGGAGGTCTGCAAGGAGGAAACCCTTGCTCTGAAAAATAACAACATCAGGACAAGACTAAAGTTTGCCAGAGAATACTAGACAAACACCAGGACTTCTGGAACAATGTGTTTTGGACAATCATCTGTCCAATCTAGATGAATTATTTGGGCACAATAACAGAAGACATGTTTGGCACAAACCAAAGACAGCATTTGAGCACAAGAACCTCATATGAACTGTGAAGCATGGGGGTGGAAATGTCATGGTTTTGGGATGCTTTGCTGGTTTTGGGATGCTTTGCCAGCTCAACATCATAGAATCCACTATGAATTATTTATTGTATCAGAGGGTGCAAAAATGTGAGATAGGGATTAGGGATGCACGATATGCATTTTTTCCAACCGATACCGATACCGATATTTACCCGCTTCTCGTGGCCGATAACCGATATTTTTTTTCTTTTTTTTTTCTTTCCTAGCACCAGGGGAGCCCCCCCTCCCAAATTTCGTTGTTTGGTACCTGTACTATATCAATGACAATAAAGACCATTCAGATATAATTTCACAGTTGATAACCTGTAGTTCATGCACACCTGAAGGTAAGAAAGGCTATGTAGTGAGCAAAGATTGATGATTTAATATTCCATAGTGATCTCACCAAATCTAACTTACATCACTATTGTTAACACAACAAAGAGAACACTTCTGACTCTTCAAATGTTCATTTATTATTTCCTCTAACAAACAGAATCTGTTATAGACAGTGCACAATGCTTTTTTTAGCCAAGATCTGGCCTCCTTTTATGAAAACAAAAAAGGCTCACCTAAGAGTAATGAAGTCCTCATCCAGCCGCTGGGCCGTCAAACTAAGCATACTGACTGGACTAACGTCAGAAGTCCATATGTCCGTGGTAAAACTTATCTGGCTTACGCTAGTATCGATCAGACTATGGATGTGTGTGGCGACTGGATCATACATAGCAGGCAGGCACACGTCTGCAAAATAGCGGCGACTTGGGAGTGTATACCGGGGCTCTAAATGTGAAATTAGCTGGTGAAATCCTTTATCTTCTACTAGAGAAACGCGCTACAGAGAGTCGTGAGAACAGCACAGAAGATCACCGGCGCCCCCCTCTCTGGAAGAGCTGTACAACACACGCTGTCTCAGGAAGGCCTCCAAGATCTCCAGGGACCCGACCCACCCTGGGCACGTACACTTTATCAGGCTGCCCTCGAATAGGAGGTACAGGACCCCGGCCGCTAAGACAAACAGACTGAAGAACTACTTCTACCACAGGGCCGTCAAGGCCCTGAACACAGCAAAGGCCTAAGTTCTGGGCCCAGGACAGTCCGGACGGATTGTATGGCAGCTAGTGCTGAGGCACAAACATGTACATTTCAAGCCTGCAAACTGTGACACTTTAAAATAACGTGAAAAAATACTTTTGTGCAATATGACAACCCTAGTTGACTATCTGTGCAGTATAGTACAGTGGATTGTGTACATAGCCTTTATTGATGTAAACCAGCTCCTTACCTTCTTGTGATTTTATGCTTTTTCTAAAATGTTTTTTTTTTTTTTCCTTTCCTAACACCAGGGGAGCCACCCCTCCTAAATTTCGTTGTTTGGTACCTGTACTGTAGCAATGACAAATAAAGTCCATTCCATTCCATTCCATTCCATACAGAGAAAGGCTGGTCGTCGAGGGCCATAAACTCCATTATTTTTTCATTGATTGCTTGAGCCTCAGAAACTGTGAAGAATGTCCACACCGGGGAGCGGATTTGCAGAACCTAGGATGGTAGGGCAATACCGCTACCTGATTGGTTGGCGAAGCACTCGTGAAGAGCCCCCTCATTGGCTGGCGAGGTATTGCCCTACCTTCCCTGCTTCGCCAACCAATCAGGTAGCGGTATTGCCCTACCTTCCCCTACCATCCTAGGTTCCGCAAATTCGCCACCGGGGAAGGCATGTTTCGCTCTCGTCTCGTCTATACACTGCGGCTTCATTATCGGCTAAATATCGGCTAAAATTTTATAAAACCGATAAATACCGATAAACATTAATTTCCCATTATCGGGCCGATAAATATCGGTGCCGATAATATCGTGCATCCCTAATAGGGATGTCCCGATCCGATATTGATATCGGATATCGCTGCGATATTGGTCCTGAATGCTGGATCGCAGATCGCACCAGAAAAAAAATAGGCAGCGATCTGGGGCTCGCGATCCGGCGTGTCACTCACGTGATGACAACAGTAGTAGTCAGTGGTCACATGCATGAGAGTTTGCTAGTAGCTACCTGTGTGTAATGAGTCTGACAATGTCATGATGCCAGCTGGTGAAATCATAAACCATTTGCTAACGTCATTTTCCGGTTGTTTACATAGTCTGAAACTACAGATGGTAAGCTTTCAAATGATGCATCATACATTGAAATCTGAAAAAAATTCAAGACGACACAAATATTTGAATAATTGTACAGCTCAAGAATGGTGACTGCTAAAAACGCTGCTAACAGCTAGCGGCTAACGTTTCGTTCTAAAGCGAAAGTATGTTTACAAGCCAGGTATCACTTACCGGTAGCCTCCGGCAACAGTGAATCCAACCTACAGATTATAAGTATTTAGTGATCGTTAAACTGTTGTATATTATATCGAGTGGGTACTTTAAAACTTCAAGTTGCCTGTTATGAAAAAAATGAAAACCAGATATTGTTGACACCCCTTCGTTTCTGCGACTGGTTTCTGGTCTCACCAGCAGGCTACACTTAAAAAAAGGGTCCTATAATTGATTTGCCATTTGTAAGAGAAGATACATAGAAGGCACTAAAACTAGAAATCAGACAGTAACTCTTTTTTTTCTACAATGCTGAATGCTGCTGTTTAAATAGTTTTAACTTTAAACCAGTTGGTCACTGAGTACTGCAGAGTACTGTTTTTGTTGCTTGAATAAAGGCTGGCCGTCTTTAATAGCCAACTGTTGTTGTGGACTATATACTGGGGAAGTATTTGTTATTATTCAGGATTAAAACAATAAATACAAATATCGGATTGATATCGGTATCGCAGATACCTGAAGCCCAGGTATCGGTAGTGAAAAAATGGGATCGGGACATCCCAAATGTGAGACCATCTGTCCAAAAATGTAAGCAGAAGTAGATGTGGACCATGCAACATGACAATAACCCAAATCATTCTAGTAAATCCACCAAGGAATGGCTCAAAATAAATAAATGTAGATGCAAAACTCTGAAACAACCCCCGAAACACAGCCCCCACCAGCACAGCGTTCTCACCCGACGAGTTAAACCACTTCTACGCTCGCTTCGACAACAAAGAAACAGCCACCAAAACCGAGCTGACCAGCCTCTCACGCTCTCCGAGGAGGAGGTCTTTCACCAGCTAACCAATGTGAATGTACGGAAAGCTGCGGTTCCTGACGGCATTCCTGGCTGGGTCCCCAGGACAGGCGCTAGACCACTGACCCTGGTCTACACTGACATCTACAATTTGTCACTGGCCCAGGGAGTGGTCCCCAAGTGCTTCAAGGCAACAACCATCGTGCCTGTCACTCTGCTGCAGTGAGCCTGAAGGACTTCCGCCCTGCTGCACTCACGTCCGGCCGCATGAAGGTCTTCGAGAAGGCGCTTCTGGTCTGACGACTGCATACCGATGCACGGATCCTGACCAACTTCTACCACAATTGGGAGTATCCTCACCAACTGCATCACAGTGTGGTACTGCAACTGCACTGTGTCCGACCGGAAGGCCTTGCAACGGTGGTGAAAACCGCCCAGCGCATCGTTGTCACCAAACGCCCTTCCATCGAGTCCCTCCAGGCAGACCGGTGTCAACGGAGGGCGGCAAACATCATCAAGGACACCTCCCACCCCAACCGCGGACTGTTTGACCCCCTACCTTCAAAGAGACTCAGGAGGTACAGGATCCTCAGGTCTGTTTGACCCCCTACCTTCAAAGAGACTCAGGAGGTACAGGATCCTCAGGTCTGTTTGACCCCCTACCATCTAAGAGACTCAGAAGGTACAGGATCCTCAGGTCTGTTTGACCCCCCTACCATCTAAGAGACTCAGAAGGTACAGGATCCTCAGGTCTGTTTGACCCCCTACCATCTAAGAGAAGGTACAGGATCCTCAGGTCTGTTTGACCCCCTACCATCTAAGAGACTCAGGAGGTACAGAATCCTCAGGTCTGTTTGACCCCCTACCATCTAAGAGACTCAGGAGGTACAGGATCCTCAGGTCTGTTTGACCCCCTACCATCTAAGAGACTCAGGAGGTACAGAATCCTCAGGTATGTTTGACCCCCTACCATCTAAGAGACTCAGGAGGTACAGGATCCTCAGGTGCCGCACCAGCAGCTACCCCCCCTCCCCTCCCCACTGAACTATTGCGCCCCCCCACCATGGGATACTAAGGACTACACTTGATTCTATCACTCTATGACCTCTGCACTACTGATGTTTACATTACTACCTTTGTACTACTGTATATTGCACGTCTCCTGACATACCGTATTTTCCGGACTATAAGTCGCGCTTTTTTTCATAGTTTGGCTGGTCCTGCGACTTAGTCAGGTGCGACTTATATATCAATGAATATATAATTTCATACTGACTGACATGAACCAAGGAGTAAACATTACCGTCTACAGCCGACAGAGGGCGCTCTGGGCCGCTCTGGGCTTGTGACAACTATATGCTGCTCCTTTTCCCCTGAAGAAGTGATCTAAAACATTAGCTTGTTGAAGCTAAGCAAACGGTAGCTTGGTGAACTTGCTTACTGGTAACTTGCGTGTTGGACTCGCTGGCTTGTTATGTTCATTTAGCCTATTCAGCTTCCCAGGTATGTTCTTTATGCTATTGTGTTGCTGAATAACTGTTAATGTGGCTTGTTATGTCAACATACCGGACTTCTATTCAGCCTGTTGTTCTGTGTGCTATTGTGTAGTTGAATTGTGTAGTTGAATAAACTTGCCTTTCCAGATTAAATGTCTGTTCTTGGTCTTGGATTTTGTGAAATATATTTCTAAATAAATGCGATTTATAGTCCAGTGCGACTTATATATGTTTTTTCCTCTTAATGTCTCATTTTTTGACTGATGCGACTTATACTCCGGAGCGACTTATAGTCCGGAAAATACGGTAGCTTCTTTTATACTCCGCACATCAGATACTGTACCAGTGTTTCCTCTATATGCATTTATTCGTGGCGGGCCGCCACCAAAGAATTTCCTCCGCCACCAAATGATTCAGACAGTCCACTTTGATTCAGGCTGCGCAGAAAGGCAGCGAGTTATTATGACCGGAAAACAGAAAAAAAGCAGATTGAAGCTAGATTTAGGCCGCTTCCAGACCAACATTTCGTTACGATTTAGCGGTAGTTATTTACAATTTGTTACAATGTTGCAATTAACCTCGTCGTTTGTGTTCGCACTGCAATCGAGACTCAACAGGCGCGCGGTGCGAGGCGACGCGCTTTCAAAACAGTTTTGTGATTGGTCCGAATTTAGCGGGACATTTGGATTTCAGGAAATCCCTCTCCTCTCTCTCTCTTAGCCCGTCGCCGGTGCCTTTAATCCCGTAAACGTATCCTAATCGAAAACGGAACATCATCAGCGACGACTGTGGGTTATTGCATTTACTGCTGTTCTCTGGTTCATGTTCTTATACCAGTGCTCAGTATAGAGTATTTTAAATGAACATTCGTAATGTAGTCTCTGATGTTCATGGTCAATTAAATGCGGTGGTAGCTGACGTCAGCACGTTGCGCCGTTCTGAGCGGCAGGAGGTCTCGCTGCTCTGTTTTTAATGTTTGTCCGTTTTTTGTTGTATAATGTCTAATGTTACAACCTCAGCCAGAGTTGTTTATACCAGAAGTGCCCTCTTTGCACTAAGAGAGACTGCAACACATGAGGGTTTCAAACACTCATTACCGAAGGAACTACGGAAGAAATACCGGGGGTGCAAAGCTGGAGCGAAGCTAAAAGCTAAATCGAGGAGGCGGTGGAGATACAAGCCGTTTCTACCATCAATCGTAATGGGAAATGTTAACTCCTCCTTACCCAACAAATGTGACGAGTTGGAGGCACTCGTGATGCATCATTCAGTGTCGGGAGACGGGAGTGCAGCCTGATGTGCTTCTCTGAGAGCTGGCTAAATGACAACATCGCCGACTCATGTGTGGAGATCGAACTATTCATAGCAATATGCGCGGGGCAAAAATAATCTATTGCTTCTAAAATCACCACGAACAGAACGGCGGAGGTACGGGTAAGCAGGGCTCATGTTGGTGTCCTCAGAGGTAAGAGTTGGTTTTCTTTAACTCAACTGATAGCATTACCTTGCTGTTGTTGTTTACCGAATGCTCCATCTGACTGTCACACTGTGATTTTACTTGTGTAAACAGTTAATGAGTAACGTTAGCCGGTTCTGTGCGTGTACTCTCACGTAGGCCTACTTCGTATTGATCTTTCTGTGTGTGTGTGTGTGTGTGTGTGTGTGTGTGTGTGTGTGTGCGTGTAATGCGCGTTCCGCATGTTCCGCTGCAGCTGTAGGATATGTCGGTATTTGATCACCTTCTATATAAAATCACCTGCTCGGCTTTAATGACTTAACCGCTATTTAAGAAATTATAATTGTTGCCACCCTCTATACTAGTTTTTGGTGAAACCACGTCTTTGTTTTGAGCGCCAGTGCGCGTTTTATGCGCGCGCGAAAGATAACCGCTCCGCCACTAATGTGAAAAATCCTGGAGGAAACACTGTGTACATAAACTACCTCACTGTACATAGCTCATAACTGTATATTGCCCATAACTGCATATACCTCTAAACTATACTGATGTTTACAATACTACAAATAATACAGTATATCTCAAAAGTGAGTACACTCTTAAGATTTTTGCAAATATTCTGTCATATCCTTTCAGGGGATAACACTATCTTAATGAAACTTTGATATAACTTAAAGTAGTCAGTGTGCTGCTTGAATAACAGTATAGATTTATTGTCCATTGAAAATTACTCAGTACACAGCTGTTAATGTCTAAACAGCTGGCAACAAAAGTGAGTACACCCCATAGTGAACATGTCTAAATTGTGCCCAAAGTGTCAATATTTTGTGTGACCACCATTGTTATCTAGCACTGCTTTAACCCTCCTGGGCATGGAATTCACAAGAGCTGCACAGGTTGCTTCTGGAATCTTCTTCCACTCCTCCATGACGACATCACAGAACCCACGGATGTTGGACACCTTGCACTCCTCCACCTGCCTCTTGAGGATGCCCCACATGTGCTCAATTGGGTTTAGGTCTGGAGACATACTTGGCCAGTCCATCACCTTAACCTTCAGCTTCTTCAGCAAGGCCGTTGTCATCTTGGAGGTGTGTTTAGGGTCATTATCATGTTGGAAAACTGCCCTACGGCCCAGTTTCCGAAGAGAGGGGATCATGCTCTGCTGCAGGATGTCACAGTATATATTGGAATCCATGTGTCCCTCAATGAAATGCAGCTCCCCAGTGCCGGCAGCACTCATGCAGCCCCAGACCATGATGCTGCCACCACCATGCTTGACTGTAGGCAAAACACATTTGTCTTGGTACTCCTCACCAGGGTGCCGCCACACACGCCGGACACCATCTGACCCAAACAGGTTTATTTTGGTCTCATCAGACCACAGGACATGGTTCCAGTAACTCATGTTCTTGGATTCATTGTCTTCAGCAAACTGTTTGCGGGCTTTCTTATGCATCGGTTTCAGAAGAGGCTTCTGTCTGGGGCGACGGCCATACAAACCGATTTGATGCAGTGTGCGGCGTATGGTCTGGGCACTGACAGGCTGACATCCCACTTCTGCAACCTCTGCAGCAATGCTGGAAGCACTCGCACATCTATTTTTGGAAACCAACCTCTGGATATGACGCTGAGCACGTGGACTCAACTTCTTTGGTCGACCCTGGCGAGGCCTGTTCCGAGTGGAACCTGTCCTGGAAAACCGCTGTAGGATCTTAGCCACTGTGCTGCAACTCATTTTCAGGGTGTTGGCAATCTTCTTATAGCCAAGGCCATCTTTGTGAAGCGCAATAATCATTTTTTTCAGCCGCTCAGAGAGTTTCTTGCCATGAGGTGCTATGTTGTCCAGCATTCAGAGAGAATTGTGCCCAAAACACCAAATTTAACAGCCCTGCTTATCATTTACACCTGAATCCTTGTAACACTAACGAGTCACATGACACCAGGGCAGGAAAACAACATCATTGGGCACAATTAGGACATGTTCACTATGGGGTGTACTCACTTTTGTTGCCAGCTGTTTAGACATTAACAGCTGTGTACTGAGTAATTTTCAAAGGACAATAAATCTATACTGTTATTCAAGCAGCACACTGACTACTTTAAGTCATATCAAAGTTTCAGTAGGATAATGTTATCCCCTGAAAGGATATAACATAATAATTGCAAAAATCTAAAGGGTGTAGTCACTTTTGAGATATACTGTATATTACATAGTTACCCATCACTACATCTTATTCTATTTATATCATGCCCTCATGTATTTATATCATGCCCATACATCATTATTAAAATCTAAAGGGTGTACTCACTTTTGAGATATACTGTATATTACATAGTTACCCATCACTACATCTTATTCTATTTATATAATGCCCTCATGTATTTATATCATGCCCTTACATCATTATTTGCACTTCTGGTTGGATGCATTTCGTTGTATAGTACTTGTACTCTGTGATGACAATAAAGTTGAATCTAATTTAATGAATCTAATCTTCTGGAATGGCCAAATCAAAGCCCAGATCTTAATCCATTTCAGATTCTGTGGGGTGATTTGAAACAGGCTGTGGATGCCAGTCACCCCTCAAACATCACACAGCTGAAAGAATTCTGCATAGAGGAGTGGGAAAAACGTTCTCCCAGTTGATGTTGAGGTTAGTTCAGCCTTTTAATATAAACAACTGCTTTTTCAGCTTTTTAAATATAAAATAAATTATGTTATCAAATCAATTATAAGGTTCGTTGTATCATTGTTTTTGGTTCAATTACATCACTGTTATCTATAGATATTGTTTGAAAGAAGATGACATATTGATATGTCCATACTTCTTAAAAAAACTCAATATTTCATGGGGTGCCCTAATTTTTTCACATGACTGTACATACTGTGCATTGCAGAAATACTCAACACCCCTCTACCATTTGTACATTCTCTGTTGCCTCAGAGCCTGAAATCGATGTTCATTCAATTAGGATTGTTTCCCCACTGATCTACATGCCAAACAATTATAAAAGGAATTTGAGCCCAATTGCCCAAATCCAAATAATCCAAATCGACAATCTTGAGATTTTGTGATGATCTGAAAGGAAAATGTGCAACCGAGTTGAGACGGTAATCCCACTCCTCAAGGTCAAACCCATGCTGTTAAATGACATAGGTATTTGCAGAGACGATCACATGTTGGCAAACCCAGTGACCCGGTGTCAACATGTTGGCAAACCAGAGGTCACAAGTTCAAACCAGGTCAGTTCCAGGCTCGGTCGGAGCAAGTGGAATTGCGGGGGATGTTCGCAGCAACTTGAGACGCATGCCCCGCCCCCCCCCCCCCCCCCCGACACGCGCATTGTGACCCCTCAACTTTGACCTGTTCCAGCACTCACCTCGGAGGATCTGGTAGAGGAACACCTTGATGTGGTCGGTGGTCAGCGGCTGGGGAGACACGATGACCTTGTGGAGGTCGCTCTGCATCAGCTCCGTGATCACATAGCTGCAGGGGCAGGGTCAAGGCCACAACACAAGCTCCTCCACCCCTCCCCCCTCCCAGCGGAGCAGCCAACACAAGACCAGCGCTGAGGAGAGGGAGGAGTCAGTGGGTGACAAGTCTGATTTAGACTGTACACGTCCAAAGGAGGGCATGTCGGAGAGAACTTATAAAAGAAGAAACTGGGACAAGAGGGAGTGCAGAATAGATGCGTTGTAGAAGCCTTGAACTGGTGTGGTGTGAGAATCTATGTATATGACAAGTGTGTGTGTGTGTGTGTGTGTGTGTGTGTGCGTGTGTGAGAGAGGGACTGAGTGAGTAGAGTAAAGGATACATCTCCTCGAAGCAGTCTATCTGTGGAGGCTGGAGAATGTCCAGGGCTGACAGCACCTGCAACAACAGACACAACACCGACATGCATTAATAATAATAATAATAATAATTCATTAGATTTATATAGCGCTTTTCCGAGGCTCAAAGACGCCAAACTTTGATTAAAGACAACAAACACAACACTGACATGCATTAAAGACAACAGACGCATCACCGACATGCATGAAAGACAACAGAAAGAACACCGACATGCATTAACAGAACAGTTCTTAATGCCATTTTTGTTTTACACTTTTTGTTTGTTTAACATGTGTCACTTTACGAACACGTGGGCATGTGCAAACAGCTTCCAAATGCATTATGTCGACAAAAGCTTGGCATCACAAGTTCCTTTTTATGATTTTTGCCGTAACCATGTGGGTTTTTTGTCGAAAAAAGGTGAAATTATCGTTTCTGAACGAGCGACTGCCTGGTTTGTGTCTGTCCGTCAATAACGGCCATCTTAGCTTAGATGTGCCTCCGTGGCTGGCTGGAGATGCAAAGCACTATGGGTCGTCATAGGAGTTCCATCATTCAGACAAGATGGTTTCAGACAAGATTTTTCAGTTTTGCCGAACCCATCACCGAAGCGTTGTTAGTGCCATGCTCCACCGACTGAGCCACAGAGGACCACCAAAAAAGCCAGAAGGATCTTCTGTCTGTCCTCAGCTCTACTTCTTTCCCTGCCTCCTCCTGTCTGTAGTTCCATCCCTCCCTCCTCTCTTACGTTGTCCTGTCTGTGGTTCCATCCCTCCCTCCTCTCTTACATTGTCGTGTTTGAAGAAGCACAGCATCCTCAGCTCTCTGAAGACTCTCTTGCAGGACACCAGGTTCTGGAAGACGTTGGGCATCTTCTTCAGAGCCACCTTGCGGCCATCGCGGGGGTCCGTCACTGACCTACAGGGAGCGGAGGGCTGTGGATTAGCACCGAGGACCACCCACCCACCCACACAGCTTCTCTTTCCAACCATTCATTAGTTGTCAGATACTACACCGCCTCCATGCACAATTGGCCAGTGGGAAATTTGACTACGTTGACAAAAAAACATCACTGCAAAGTCTTCACCATAATGACATTAGTGTATTTAACTCCCATGTTGAAAGGACTTCACTTACCAGCAGTGATGCCGGTAACTCGCTACTAAGTAACGGGTTACTCTAATCTGAATACTTTTCCCTGTAACGAGTATTCTAACGCGATACTATTTCCAAATCAGTAATCGGATTAAAGTTACTTATTCAAGTGACTGTGCGTTACTATTGCGTTACTACCTCATAACTTAGGCTAAATGCAGTATTTCTTTGTAATGTTCGATAGCTTTTCTCGCGTCTTGGGGAGTGACGTCAGTGCTCACGTTTTCAACACGAGGTTACTATGGAAGGCCATGCCCGCAAAAAACGGCTCTCGACTATCGCGAGATTGCAGCAGAATCGCTCACGTGTATCACCACGCTGATTGCACAGTGTAAACAGAAGCGTAGCCTACACAATGGAGCGAGAACAGAGATATGCGTTAAATAGCTGGAAATATAAGGATTATTTTGAGTTTGTGTCAGCAAAGGATGACAAGAACATAAATGTTGATCATTGATAAACTCAGACTCACCCAGTTTAGGATTAGGATTATATTAGGATCATATCTGAATGGTCAGGGTAGGTTTTAGGTTTTGTGAAACCACTCCTTGCTAGTTACTGTTAAATAAAGATTATATTTATTTTATTGTTTAAAAACAAGTATTTATGTTGGGTGAGGCAAAGAAAGACTCTTTATTTTGTTGTTTTAAGTTATTGTTTAAAGTTTAATTATGTAATTTAAGTTACTGTTAAAATAAAGTGAGTTTTGGCAAAACCAGTTTTCATTTTTATGTTGCGGGGGGGGGGGGGCGGGTGCCTAGGCAGCTGCCAATAGTAACTAAAAAAGTAACTAGTAATCTAACTTAGTTACTTTTAAAATCAAGTAATCAGTAAAGTAACTAGATTACTTTTTAAAGGAGTAATCAGTAATCAGTAATCAGAATACTTTTTCAAAGTAACTGTGGCAACACTGCTTACCAGACCACACCAAAGGCGCCGTAGCCGATAGGACGATCAGGCTCCATCTCAGCAGGACTTGGCACCTCACTGGCGGGGTTACTGTGAGGCTGTGGTACCGCGGCCCCGCCGCCGGCGCTGCCCCCAAGTGATGTCGGGTGGCGAGGTATCCCCGCCGGGGCCGTGGGCCCGGTCAGACTCGGTGTGGCGCTGAGGCCCGTGGATGTCGCACCGGTTGCGGTGTTGACACAAAAATACTTATGGCCTAACTCAGCACCGGGAAACAAGTTACCACATACTGTCTGTCGGCCTGTGCCATGGAATGCCATTCTATTTCAAAACAACCTTATCTATTTAACTAGTTTGAGAGGTATGTCTTTGGATAGGAATTTGTAGGCGTTACGTGCATCACATGTACATGATCTGAGTTGAATTCTCAAATTCAATTCTCTACGCACACACGATTGATAAGCTTCTTGCTTGCATAACACGGAAACAATGTAAACAGTCCCTCTAGACAGACTCCTATCAGAGATCTACCAAGCTCACGTTTAGGTCTGGACTCCCAATCATTGGGTTCACTGAGGTAGAACAGCCGACAGATCGCTTCCTTGCAATAAATCAGCAATATGCTTACGGACGCTGTCAAGTCATAAAGAACTTCAGATCAAAAACGACTGAACTAACGTAAGACCCATATGAACTGATCAGCTAATGAACCAACCAGGTTAGCATCAAACCTGGAGGCTGTTTGAACCCAGGCAGCTACCTAGCTATTGCTGAAGGCTTGTCGTCTTAAAATCACCAATCTGATTACAAATTGTATGGGTTTCTCTAAATGGTGCACCTCCAACTTGCTTCCTCCCACTAGTGACAGACTAGCCACAGACAGTTCATAGCTAGCTACCTTTGTCTAGTTGATGATCAGTAACTGATCGTCCTTTCACTGAAAACTACACACCTAGCTAAGCGATGTGACTAGATAACATAACCCTCCAACTCATACCGCTCCTGCAGCATCTCAACAGCCCTTCTTCATGCGTGAGATGTCGGTCAGTGAAATGTAGAAATGTTAGCTAGCTAGCTTGAATGCTAACCAGCTGTTTCATGACCCAGATACAGTAGCTAGCAGGCTAGCATGACCTAGATATATATCCTTTGAGCAACAACACTCTCTGTAGACAAATGGGTTCCGACAAAACGGACAAGGAGCAAAAAGCACACCATACAGGTGTTTGCAGCGAAATTAAGTTGACTGGTAATTTGACACAACAAACAAACTCCTACTTCTGCCTGGCTGGTAGCATAGCTGGCTGGCTCAGCTGCTACTCCCTACTTCGCTAGCTTGCCCAAAAACGAGATAGCTAAGAAGCAGCAGTTGTATATTCCATCGCTCTTCCTCGTCTTTTGTAGATAACTTATCTTCGGAATTGTTTCGGTCTTTCTTGTAAATCAGCTGTATAAAACAGTGCGATAGGACGAGTGAGTAGGAGGAGTTGGGGGATGGATAAGGCAGCAGTGGGGGAGGTTGGCCCGCCGTGGGGGAGGGAGGGTGGGGGAGGGTGGCCCGCCGTGGGGGAGGGAGGGTGGGGGAGGTTGGCCCGCCGTGGGGGAGGGAGGGTGGGGGAGGTTGGCCCGCCGTGGGGGAGGGAGGGTGGGGGAGGTTGGCCCGCCGTGGGGGAGGGAGGGTGGGGGAGGGTGGCCCGCCGCCGGTGTCAACAATACCAGGGACCAGAGCTCAACGGCTCATTCGGATCAGCATCTGTCATCTTTTTGGCTCTCCTGTGGTTTGTAGAGAAAATTATATATGAGTGTATATATTATGACAATCAGTATTTTGTTACAGTGCGCAAATTGCTCTCAATGCAATTAGAGATGAGGTCTTTATGTAAGTAGTTCATAGAGATACATAACGCTTTATTACAGTGACATTAACTTAACAGCCGTTTACAGCAACAGATGAACGTAATATCACAGCCTCACAAAACGTGTCACAAAGGTACAAATGACTACTACATCAATTCCACACTTTGAAATAATTACAAATTAATTAGCATCCAGAATAATAAGATCACAAAGATCATTGAAATAAATCAATTACGAGAATCAGTGTTCATACATGGAGAATCACACAGATAGATAGGGCCTTCCCATTCTGTTGACTTCATCTTTGTAGGTCATAAGATAAATGGCAAAACCCCTTCTATCCCTCTGTTAGCTATGGGTCCCTGATAAAGAGTTTATATCGTTCCGTAGTTAAAAAGTAGTATAATGAGTGTATGGATTAAAAAGCAATTGAAATGCATCTGCAAAATCCAATCGGTTTTATAGGTTGGCATTGTGTAGCTGCAAATGTAAACCTCGTAAATAGGGTTGGAGCTTTCACATTTTCTCACGTCTTTCAACAGTAACTTTTAAACACTGATCGTGAGGGAATCTGTCCCTTATTTCGTTTTCTCCTTCCTCTTGCCATAAGCAGTGTTCTCCTCCGTCCTCTCCTTGGTTGTGACCAGCGGATCCAGGTAGAAGTTTAGAAACAAATGATATGGAGCTATTTTATTGCCAGCAGAAATTGAATTGTATTTGACAGATTGATTTGAATATGAGCACAAATTGAATTGTATTTCACAGATCTGAATTGTATTTGACAGATTGAATTGAATCTGAGCACAAACTGAATTGTATTTGACAGATTGAATTGTATTCAATTCAGTTTTCATTATTTTAATTCAGTTTTCAAATTCAGTTTCTCTAAATACAATTCGGTTTTTCTCAAAATACAATTCAGTTCTCAAAATACAATTAAGTTTTTCTCAAAATACAATTAAGTTTTTATCAAAATACAATTCAGTTTTGGAGGCACTCATCCGGGGACTCTGGGCTAGGTAGAATAATAGAGCACCGATTCTAAGAGCAATTGCGCGTCATCTCCCTGTCATCAGAACGATCACGTCCCCTGTTGGGTGCTAGAAGTGTAGAAGTTTGACTGGTAGTCAATGGAAATGTGTGGTCTTTGCTACTTTAATCCGATAAAATAAGAAAACTGTATCGCTTTTTAGATATTAGGATCTCAAATCCGATGGCCAGTCAGGCAAACAATTATATAGTGTCGTTGCCGATCAATGATCGACGTCGTTATATGGAGAACATTTATGAAATGGGCAATGAATGTGTGTCCTTTCAGTCTGCCTCCATCCATGTGGATGAACCACCCGACCCAAAGGCCTGAGGTGTTGTAGGGGGGTATTTAGTATAACAGGCTAATGGGTTTACTGTGAGTTTACTTTGATTGTTTGTTTATTGCCTTGATCACCGTATTGAGAAGTCATATGGTTATGGGGGGTGATATTGCAAGGTAATTTAAGCACCTGCGCATCTTGCATGGCGGTAGTAGAGAGAGGGAAGCGATGTATTTTAGTTGACCGCATTATACGCATATTCTATACGCATTGTTTGTTATTTTTCTGGTTTTGATCGCTTATGGATTATTTTTGTACGTCGCCAAGTTTGATTGTTCTATTCAATAAATGCTCTAAAACGTACTTTTCATGCTTGCGTCTCTCAGCGACTTTTTACTTTTGGCTCTATCTATCTATCTATCTCGCTACAGGTGTCATATAACCCTAACCCATGGCCTGTCATATAAAATTACCTTATTGAATCTCCAGGTAATGTATTTCTGACGTCGTTAAGATACTTTATTTTTCTGTTTTGGTAGTCTGTCCAATGTGACACTTGCCCTCCTCCACCAGCCCTAGTTTTGGATCTCGCTTGCTGTTCATTATTTTCATGATAAATCGTAGCTAGCTAGCTATAACATCTTCATATACACCATACAGGCTAAATACTGATTAACAGTAGGCTACTTTGGCAAATGCCCATTGAACAGATTTATTCATTATCCTATCTTAAGAAAACTAATGTAACACTCTCATCTGGGGATTTACACGGCAAATCAAATGAAGAACTACACATCCCTGATGACAGGGAGATGACGTATGACTGCTCTGATGAATCAACCCCTATTTCATAAATTTTCTGTATATAACGACGCCGATCATTGATCGGCAACGACACTGTTAGGGCTTTCACACCGGCAAAGAAGCGTGCCGGTTCGCGTTCGGAAACCTCCGAACGTTGGCGCTGTCTGGCGAACGATACACTGGTATGAACGCGGGCTCGTTCGCCAGACAGCGCCAACGTTCTGAGGTTTCCGAACGCGAACGCGAACCGGCACGGTTCTTTGCCGGTGTGAAAGCCCTATATATAATTGTTTGCCTAACTAACTGGCCATCGGATTTGGGCTCCTAATATCTAAAAAGCACTACGGTTTTCTTATTTTATCGGATTAAAGTAGCAAAGACCAGAAATGTACATTGACCGCCAGTCAAACTTCTACACTTCTATCACACAAAAAGGGCCGTGGACATGACGGGAGAGCAAAGTACCCGGATGTGTTGCTCTTATGAATTCGGATGGGAGGGATTAGAATCGGTGCTCTATTATTCTACCTAGCCCAGACTCCCCGGATGAGTGCCTCTAAAACTGAATTGTATTTTGAGAAAACCTGAATTGTATTTTGAGAACTGAATTGTATTTTGAGTAAAACTGAATTGTATTTTGAGAACTGAATTGTATTTTGAGAAAAACCGAATTGTATTTAGAGAAACTGAATTTGAAAACTGAATTAAAATAATGAAAACTGAATTGAATACAATTCAATCTGTCAAATACAATTCAGTTTGTGCTCAGATTCAATTCAATCTGTCAAATACAATTCAGATCTGTGAAATACAATTCCAATTGTGCTCATATTCAATTAAATCGGTCAAATACAATTCAATTTCTGCTGGCACTAAAATAGCTCCATAAAATGACTTCAAAAATGATTTGAAATGACTGCTTCCTTATTCAGAGTCATTTCGTGTCCAAGTCAATGTCCTGAAGAGATCTAAGTGGCGGAGAGACAGATAGTTGAGGGAACGAAGGGAGACGTCGCTGTCACTTGTTCCGTGTTACTGCGGTGAGGGTGAGGAAGGGATGCTATGGTAAATGCTGCTGTCATACACATATAAGACACACACATACACACACGAAACATCAAGTTTCACTGGCACACAACAATCAACTCATCCACTCTCACCTGTCTTGACCCCTGTGTCTTCGTGGCCCTGCTCTGTCCCCCGCCCCCCCTCGCTCCCCCCCCTCCCCTCCATGTGCCTTGCAGCCAGCTAGGGGGGCTGGGGGGAGACGCCAGGGCAGTCAGTCCCCAGCAGGCCCACGGCGGGGGAGCCAGACACGGCCACAGCCACGCCTATGGAGCCGGCAGGGCTGGTGGGTCCGGGGGCGCCCTGGGAGGCGTGGGTGCCCATGTGCCCCTGGAGCTGCGTGGCCGTCTTGCACTGCACGCCGCACAGCTGACACAGCAGCACCCCCCCGGCCCCCCCGAAGCCCCCCCGCGCCCCCCCGCTCTCCTTCCACTCCTGGCCGTGGTGCTTCTGGGCGTGGACTCGCAGGTACGTGAGAGTAGTGAAACCTGGTGTGTGAGTGGTGGGGGGGGGGAAGAATAGGGAGGGAGTTAGAAACAGGTAGATAGAGAGATAAGAGAAGGACAGACGGAAAGTGAAAGGTGCGGAATGAGAAGGTAAAGAGAAAGACGGGGGCAATGTGAAAAGGAGAAGGAGAAAGGGGGAGGGGGGGGGGGGTGAAGGAAGAAGTACACAGGTGAAATGCATTTCGACAAACAACTAGAGATCAATCAACTGTCTGACTGAACAAATTAAAACAGTAGCAGCCCGTCATAACGATCCTCATCCAACCAAATCAACTCCCAACTAAAAAGAGAACAACCAACAAAATCAAAAACCCACTGCGATTGCACAGATGGCAGGCGTGGTGCTGGGATTGGTTGTGGACCCTCATGTGATCCGTGATGTAGGCGGCGGACAGCAGCTTGCCGCAGATGTGGCAGGGCACCTTCTCCTCGTGACGGATCAGGTGTGCGCGGAGACGGTCCCGCGTGGCGAATGCAGAGGTGCAGGTCTGCAGAGAACATGCACACACACACACACACACACACACACACACACACACACACATCAACCCACACCAACACAAACGCACGAACACACACACACCAACGCACGTACCCCCCCCCCCCCCCCCACACACAAAGACTAAATAATATCTTAATATTTGGCCATTTGTTTCAAATCAAATTGTTAGCCAACCCGTTGAACCCCCACTAAAGCGACGGTGCAGCCCCCCGTTCTCTCCCCCCACCCTCCCTCCCTGCCCCCAACCTCCCAAACCACTCTACCCCCAAACTCCCAGAGACACTCATCCACTGAGTTCTCCTTCCTCCAACTCACGCCGTTCCTGCCTTTCTCAGAGGTTAGAGAACATGGTGAAGACAGGAGTAGAGCTCACCCAGAGAGCTGCTCCATCTCAGGCAACTCTCCATTCTACAACACCTGGCCCCACACTCCCTGTGACGACAGCCCCATCAACAGCCTCATCACCCATCCCCCTTCCCCGGGTGACACCCATAGTCAGTTGATGCTCTAACAGTCTCCATAGAGTTGATACCATTGACATTCCTGATATGAAGCTGGGACTCTCAATTCATGCTATCCCTGTTCATATCAGTAACAGAACAGTTAATCACAAGTCAGAATGTTTTATATACCCCTCAAATTTAATCTCTGTACCCCGCCACACACAGCCCACACAGAGACCAAACACAAAACCACTCAAGCTAGCACTTTTCAATGCCAGATCCTTAGCGAATAAGTCTCTCTTAATCAACGACTTGATTAGCTCCTATGAACTAGTTTTTGTATTTATAACTGAGACTTGGTTAGATAAAGATAACAAGACACCAATTCTTATTGAGTCAGCACCCCCCAATTTTAGAACCTTAGATGCCGTTAGATCCCATAAGAAAGGAGGTGGAATTGCCTCCGTTTTCAGAGACAGTTTTAACTGCAAAGAGACATCATTCTGAGAATGTTTATAATTTGAATATCTTTCAGTTGTTTTAAAATGCCCCCCTTTAATCATCTTCAAAATGTTATACAGACCACCCCAATACTGTACTATCTTTTTCAATGAACGGAGCTTCATTGAAGAGCTTCTCTCCATCATTACTACTGAATTTAACGGTTTAATCATTGCTGGGGCTTCAATATTTATGTAGATAATGTAGAGGAGCCAAATAACTCTCTGTCCTTTTAGATGTTTTTAAACTTCAACAACATATGAAACTCCTGACTCATAATCAAGGTCATACTCTGGACATTATCACCTAAGGCCTAGATATTTCAAATATTATTGTACCTGACATTGCTCTATCCGCCAATTTTTGCATATTCTTTGACATATCTATTTTCCCTGTTATTCAAACTACGTATGACTGAAAATAGTTCCAAACAACATATAAATGAAAATACTGTTCATCGAGGCCTCTTCCCTAGCCCCCCCCAAAAAACGTATATTTCAACCTCAGCAAACAACCTTCTAAACGATTTCAACTTACAAAATCACAAAAACTATTGATGGTATTGCAGCCTTAATGTCCAAACGCATCTATGGTTCCCTGGAGAACTGCCCCATACGTAAAGACCCAAAAAAGAGAATGTCGCAAAGCAGAGCGCAGATGGAGAAAAACAAACCTTCAAGTGCACTATGGTATCTCTAAAGAGAATCTTCAAAACGATATATATAATGGCGCCAGACAATCGTTTTTCTCTAAGATCATAAACAATAATATCAATAACGCCTGCATCCTTTTCAAAACTGTTGACAGACTAAGAAATCCAAAACGCCTCTGCTAGGGTCCTAACAAGTTTGAACACATTACACCAATCCTGAGATCCCTACACTGGCTACCAGTCTCTCAGAGAATTTAATTCAAAGTACTCCTAATTGCATACAAATCATAAAATGGTCTTGGACCAAAATACATATCAGATCTCCTCCCACCCTATATTCCAGCAAGGCCCCAAAGGTCAGCTGAGACTAATCAGCTACTCATTCCACGAGTGAAAACAAAACACGGTGCAGCAGCTTTCAGTCACGCTGCCCCATGCTCCTGGAACAAACTCCCTGAAGAAATCAAACAGGCACAAACCCTAAAAATATTTAAATCTAAGCTAAAAACCTTCATATTTTGCAGCAGTTATAATTAAACACAAACACTTCTATCACTGTCTGTTATCCATTAACTATTGTCTTATTAAAAGTTGTATCTATTTACTTCTTATATTTGTCATTTTTATTTTCTTACTATGCTCCTCTTGCTGTATTTTCTTATAATGTATGTAAAGCACTTTGAATTACCCCAGTTGTATGAAATGTGCTATACAAATAAACTTGCCTTGCCTTGCCTTGCCTAGGCTGAATTCAAAACGTTTGCAAAAGCAAGGGATCGCTATAGATGAAGGAAGAGAGGGACAAACAGAGAGAGAGACATGACGGAGGGATTACCGTGCACTTGAAGGGTCTCTCAGTGGAGTGCACCTGCCTCACATGGCTGTTCAGGTGGTCAGGTCTGAAACCCAAAGGAAAACACATCAAAAGACCTGTGTGTGTGTTTATGTATGCCTGGATTTGTGCCTGAGATAGTGTGTGAAAGGGACACAGAGTAATACAGACTTATAAAATGTGTGTGTGTGTGTGTGTGTGTGTGTGTGTGTGTGTGTGACACCAACAGAAATAAAGATACCAGGCAACCTGAATGAACCACATCTCCAGTACATGGTGTGTATGGGTGCCCCAGGCCTGCCCACTACCCTGCCCACCTGGAGAAGCTCTTAGCGCAGTGGGGGCAGACGTAGGGCTTCTCCACCCCCCCCTGATGGGAGCGCACATGGTAACTCATCCTGTCCTTCCTCTTGAAGCGCTGCTGGCAGACAGGGCAGCAGTAGGGCTTCTCGTCTGAGTGGGAGAGGCGGTGGCGGTTCAGGTGGTACACGTCCCTGAAGGCCTTCCCACACGCCTCGCACGCGTGGTTCTTACGCACTTGGTTCGGGGTGGAGTTGGGGTTGGGGTCAGGGTTCTGTTTTTGAGGGGGGGGGGGGGGGGAGAGAGGGATGTTTTGGTGAACGTCAGGGCTGTGTAGCTAGTTAGAAGCTAGACTGACTACTACATTTGCAATGTTCTGAAATGTTTCGGTCCGACTCAATCCCGGTTTGAGTGGAAAAGAGAGGAGTGGAAAGAAAGAGCCGACTAACCTGCACCTGCACCTGCAGCATCGACCCGCCCACCACCACGGCCGCTTGGAGTGGCTGAGGCACCGCCATAGTAACGGTCGCCGTGGAGATAGACACCGCCACAGGTGCTAGGGGCTGCTGGGGGTTGGAGGGGAGGGGAGGAGGAGCAGGAGGAGGAGGAGGAGGAGGGGGCAGAGAGAGATGAAGCAGGGAGAGGGGGATCATTTGCCTCTCCACTCGTCCTCCTGCCCCTCCCTTACCCCCTTCCTCCCTCTCTCTGGTCGCCCGGTCCTTCATTCTGATGCCTGTGTGCACCGACTGGTGACGCCGCAGGTTGTAACTGTTCTTAAACTGCTTATTACACGTGGAGCAGATGTGAGTGGGACGGCCAGGCTTGGACATGGGCTTAACTGAAAGAGAGAGAGAGAGAGAGAAATGCATGATTTTTCATGAAGATAAAAATGTGTGTATGTCAGGGGAGGCTGGTGGAATGAGGCTCTTTGTAATGCCCCCGCACGTGTTTCAGTGTTGGGGAGTAGTTCCACCACGTGTTCTGTAGTTCAACTATCAACTATGGTAGTTCAACTATCAACTATGATAGTCCAACTATCAACTACATTTTCAACAAAAACAACCCAAACACAATTGGAATGAAACTACTATTCCAGCCCATGAACTTAAATTTCCCTACTTTGTCGCCTCACTGCCTCCAGCCTCCAGCCTCCAACCTCCCCACTTTGCTCTTTTTTCTCTCTCAGTGATTTTCTTTTTTCTACAGCCTTCTACACAACTGAGAGCATTCTGACTGGGTGCATCACTGCCTGGCACGGCAACTGCACTGCCCTCAACCGCAGAGCACGGCAGAGGGTGGTGTGCCACTGGTGCGGACAGCTGAGCGCATCACTGGGTGTGAGCTTCCCTCCATCCAGAATATACAGTGGCAAGAAAAAGTAAGTGAACCCTTTGGAATTACCTGCATTTATGTATACATTTGTCTTAAAATACTTGATCTTCATCTAAGTTACAATAATGAACAAACACAGTCTGTTTTAACTAATAACACACAAATGACTGTACTGTTCTTTTCCATATTGAATACATCATTCAAACATTCACAGTGTAGGTTGGAAAAAGTATGTGAACGTCTCGGCTAATGACTTCTACGAAAGCCAATTGGAGGCAGGAGTTAGCAAACCTGGAGTCCAATCAATGAAATAAGATTGGAGGTGTGGGTTAGAGATACTTTAAAAAACACTCAAACATTTTGAGTTTGCTATACACAAGAAGCATCTGCTGATGTGAGCCATGCCTTGCAAAAAAGAGATCTCAGAAGACCTACGATCAAGCATTGTTGACTTGCATGAAGCTGCAAAGGGTTACAAAGTAATCTCAAACAGTTTAGATATTCATCAGTCCACACAGGGTTCGACATTAATGCTTGCCCGCTTGCCAGGGGCAAGTAAAACATTTGCAGAGTTAGTTTGCGCGAGACCGACGCCGCTGCTGGATCCTAGATATGTTTATCGGTGTGCAGGAAGAACAACAGACGGCGCAGGCGCCAGACCAGACTAGATGATCATGGAGTGAAGACATTATTAAAGCCTACGCGATGCGACGGGTGCTCGACAGGCACGTACGCTTTAATAATATCTTCACTCCACGATCATCTAGTCTGTTCTGGCGCCTGCGCCGTCCGTTGTTCTTCCTGCACACCGATAAACATATCCAGGATCCAGCAGCGTTGTCGGTCTCGCGCAAACAAACCCGGTGAATTTTTTTACTTGCCCTGGGCAAGCGGGCAAGCGTTAATGTCGAACCATACCACAGTTAAAAAATGGAGACGATTTAGTACTGTGGCTACTCTCCCTAGAAGTGGGCGCCCAGCCAAGATGACTCCAAAGGCACAACGCAGAATGCTCAATGAGATAAAAAAAATAATAATAATAATAGAGTAACAGCTAAAGGCTTGAAGGAATCATTGGAACTGGCTAACATCTCTGTTCATGAGTCTACTATACGTAAAACATTGAACAGGCATGGTGTCCATGGCAGGACACCACGGAGGAAGCTGCTTCTCTCCAAAAATACATTGCTGCATACTTGAAGTTTGCCAAAGAGCATTGTGACACTCCACAACAAAATGTTTTGTGGGCTGATTAAACTTAAGGCTGAATTGTTCGGAAGAACACACAGCACTACGTATGGCGTAAAAAGGGCACTGCATACCAACATGAAAACATCATGCATCATGATTTGGGGCTGCTTTGCTGCCTCAAGGCCTGGACAGCATGTCATCATTGAGGGGAAAATGAATTCCCAAGTTTATCAAGGTATCCTACAGGATAATGTCAGGGTGGCTGCCCCCCAGCTGAAGCTCAGTAGAAGTTGGGTGATGCAGCAGGACAATGACCCTAAACATCAAAGTAGATCTACTACAGAATAACTTCAAAAAAATTAAATCTGCATTTTGGAGTGGCCCAGACAGAACCCAGATCTTAACCCAATAGAGATACTGTGAAATGACCACAAGAGAGCCGTTTACACCAGACATCCTAAGAATATGGCTGAGCTGAAGCAGTTCTGTAAGGAAGAATGGTCCAAAATTCCTCCTGAACGTGGTGCAGGTCTGATCCGCAGCTACCAGAAGCGCTTGCTTGAGGTTGTTGCTGCCAAAGGAGGTTCGACCTGTTATTAAATCCAAGGGTTCACTTACTTTTTCCACTAGCACTGTGAATGTTCAATGGCTGTCATGAAAGATTATAATTGTTTGTGTGTTATAGCTTAAGCACATTGTGTTTGTGTATACTTGTGACTTAGATGAAGATCAGATCACATTTTATGATGAATTAGTGAAGAAAACAAGGTAATTCCTAAGGGTTCACATAGGCTACTTTTTCTTGCCAATGTATATAACAAAAGGTGTGTCAGCTAAGCCCGGAGGATCATCAAAGATCCCAGCCACCCCAACAACAGTCTGTGTGAACCGATGCCGTCCAAATGACGAAGCCTCTTCCAGAGCCTCAGGGCCAAAACTCAGCGGCTAACCAACAGCTACTTCCCCCAGGCGATCAGGCTCATGAACAAGCCTACTGTAGATAGGTACTGTATCATCCCCAAGCACACCCCATGTAAGCGGACTACCTAAACCCAGCACACAGTCACTTTAATCAATACTGCCTCTCACACCCACTACCACCAAGTGCAATACTCATGATATTCTACTTGTACTATTTTATTTTACTATTTGTACTGCTAATTGTATCCTGCCAAATGACAAATATGTCACTCATGTCTTGTAGTATTGTCACTTTTTTAATCTTGACTTATTGCCTTATTGTCTTGTGCCGCAATGTCAGGAACCGAAGCCTAAGAATTTGACTCTCTTACACTTGTGTAATGTTACGTAACAATAAAACTTGAAACTGAAACTTGAAACATGGACAGGTTATTTTTCTGTAACTGATTGTTGTGCGTTGGGTAAGGTAGTTTCGATTTTTTCAAACTACCTTTAGTTTGACAAACTATATTTCTCTCAAGGGTAGCTTTAGTGTAGTTCAACTTCTTTCCTTGTAAAGTAATTGGTAATCTACACTCTTTTTTTGCAGGGGTCAGAGTTATGGCGCTTTTCCACTACCGACCCGAACCGGGCCGCATTTGTATCCGAGCCGTGCCGTGCTGTACTTTCAGAAACGCTTCTCCATTATACTGAGCGACCCGGGACTGTAGGAGGAGTTACGTGTCATAAGATTCCCCCCGCTATACAGATCAGCGGGGGGAAATGCGATAAGAATTATGTCAAAATGCAGCACTATCGTGCACAGATCAGCCTTACAACATGTAACGTTAAGTGCCTGTTACTTGCCGCTTTCAGTTCTAGTAGACTAGTTTAGATCTCGCAACCAGGGAAATGCCGACATGAAATGCCGACACGATTCTATTTTTATTTCTCCTGACACTTTTTTTTGTTGGTGAACTACCGTAATAAGCCTAAAAAAGTTAAACTGTTCAAAAAGTGCAACTTCTCTGCTTTCAGAAACTGTTTGAATTTTTTAGATTGGG
Organism: Nansenia antarctica; assembly: GCF_963989245.1. NCBI lineage: Eukaryota > Metazoa > Chordata > Actinopteri > Argentiniformes > Microstomatidae > Nansenia > Nansenia antarctica. The sequence continues at coordinate 43,030,478 of NC_137675.1, read as the reverse complement.
CATATAGTTCATGAATTACGATAATTTGAAGGAACGCTGTAGAATCCGCTGTAGACAGCTCCGGTTTCGGAGCAAGACGCGAATCTATCGGCATTCAAATACATGCTCACATCCAGTCATCCGCTCACTGCTCTCCATCAAAAATGGCACATCCATCAATAATATGACATAATAACAACTGCTCTGATTAGATTGCTTAGATTGTTTAATACATCAACGGGGGGAAAAGCGAGATGAACTCGCGAGTATCATGCTTCCTCCATTGAACGGAAAGTCCTATCTATTCCATTCAAAGTGTTTTAGCCTTCCCCCTTTCCACTGGTAATAAGGAATTGGCTAGAATAGATCGATATAAATAGATCAACATAATGCAGCACTATCATGCACAGATGTAAATGTAAATGTAGATCAGCCTTAAAACACGTTAGATATATAACGGAGCGATGTATTTCTACGGAAAGGCTGACTGACGCGTGGCTCATACAATCAAGCGGACGTTTGTTATAGATACGAGTGCTCCGGTGTCTTGCTGGTAGTCAAATATATTTATTTATATATACAGCATATGGATGTTACGTGCCTGTTACCTGCCGCTTTCAGTTCTAATAGTTTAGATCTCGCAACCAGGGAAACCGACAAGTGTTAAAGGGAGCAAGACGCGAATCTACCGGCATTTGACTGCTACTGGACTGAGGAACAGCATAGGCACAGGACATCGCCATAATAGCGATTTTTTTTGTTATGCTTGTTGTAAATAAAAGTTCTATGATGCATTGAAATTACATTAAACTAAGATAATACGATGGTTATCATAATTTTTCTAATCTTTATTAATACGTTATTACAGAAACAGTAAGTGACATTTTCAGAGAGCGAAATCTGTTGTGGTATTTAAAGATGGCGGTTAGCGAAGAAATCTATGAACATGGGATGACGATTTCCATTGACCAATCAACGGTGTGCAGCGTCACACGTCACACGCAGCCTGGCAAAAAGGTACCTTTCGACCCGGGTCGGCCCTGTAGTGGAAAAGCGCCATTAAATGTAGACCCCTTTTGGGTTCCACATAGAACCGTTTTCACAGAAGGTTCTAAATGGAACCCAAAGGGGTTCAACGTGGAACCCAAAGGGGTTCTTCAAAGGGTTCCCCTATGGTGACAAATGAAGAAGCCTTTTAGAATCCTTTTTTCTAAGAGTGTAGTTAAACACATTTTCAGAGTAGCTTCACTAACACTACTGTGTGTAGGGGTGGATAAAGGGTTTGACTATCACAGGGTCACAAACAATTCAGATTAAAAATGTCATTGTCATATATTCAACTTACGGTACTGTTAAGTTACCATGAGTAGAAATGTTGCTACACTACCACAGCCAAGTGATTCATTGGTGCATTCCATTTCACTAATTTCCCTTACTCCTTCTATCTCTCACTACTTTTCTCTTTATACCTCCTCTGTTTCTTCACCTCTCTCTCCACCCTCACACAAACATGCAATAAACACAGTGTGTGAAAAGGTCATTGTATCCATGGGCAGGCCTCATCTCTCACTAGTGTGACATCCCCTGGCTCAGGGTGGGGCTTTAGTGATAAATAAAATACTTTGTGTGTGTGTGTGTGTGTGTTTTCAGCTTTGATATGTAAAGAGAGGACATCAAGGCGCTTCCGCCTTGTCTGCAGCAGCGGTAGCTTTGCCAAAATGAAAACCCTGTCTGCCCCTCTCCTTAAGCCTACAGGATAGGACTAGTGATGCCCCTGTCCTTAAGCCTACAGGATAGGACTAGTGATGCCCCTGTCCTTAAGCCTACAGGATAGGACTAGTGATGCCCCTGTCCTTAAGCCTACAGGATAGGACTAGTGATGCCCCTCTCCTTAAGCCTACAAGATAGGACTAGTGATGCCCCTCTCCTTAGACCTACAGGATAGGACTAGTGATGCCCCTCTCCTTAGACCTACAGGATAGGACTAGTGATGCCCCTGTCCTTAAGCCTACAGGATAGGACTAGTGATGCCCCTGTCTTTAAGCCTACAGGATAGGACTAGTGATGCCCCTGTCCTCAGGCCTACAGGATAGGACTAGTGATGCCCCTGTCCTTAGGCCTACAGGATAGGACTAGTGATGCCCCTCTCCTTAGGCCTACAGGATAGGACTAGTGATGTCCCTCTCCTACAGGATAGGACTAGTGATTTCACACCTGTTCAATGACCGTTGAATAGAGTTGATCGTTTGTCCCTTTAAAACACACTGAATAACTTTTTTTTTGGAAGACTTCCTTGTCACCTGAAAATGGTCTGAATGTTGTTTTGATAGAAATGGAACCCAGAGATCAAAGTATGCAGCAGAGCAATGCAAAGTTGGAGCCTCACCTGGAGCACAGCTTTTTGGTTAACCTCTACATTCTGAGAAAATGACCCTCTCATGGGTTCTGATCACTAAAAGTACATTTTTACTGTAAATAATAACAAAATTAAATAAAAGAAAAACATTTTTGACTGCCAATGGCCTCTGGCCCGAGCATGGACTTATTTTTCTTGTGATGGCTGATGGATAGATGATTCACTTACATAGATACATGTATTTGTTGTAAGTCGCTTTGAATAAAGGCATCCGCTAAATGCCAAAAATTTAAATGTAAATGCAACCGTCTTTCCACCCTCTCACCAGGTAGAGGCTCCTCACTCAGGGCGGCGGTGTCGACGGTGGAGGGGGGCGAGGCCATGTGCTCTGGACTCTGGGAGGACACGGCCAGGTCTGGGAGCAGCTCCGCCTGGAGGGCCGTCTCAGCCTGGGTCTGTGAGGGCGTCGTCTGCCAACAGAAGAGACAGAATTAACTAAAAAACATCAAACACACATTGGGCATTGCCTTTTCCACCACAAGTGAACTAAGACAATGTATTCTTGTGTATTTTGGTTTTTAACAACACTGGATGACAATGACTTAATCAACTGTACAAATGGCCATATACTGTACACACATACACAAACTGTGGTGCTCCAAGTGTACTATCCTGGCAGTACACAAAGGGGTACAAAAATCGACACGCGCACGCACGCACACACGCACACACACACGCACACGCACACGCACGCACACACACACACACACACACACACACACACACACACACACACACACACACACACACACACCACAAAGTCACACTTACCTGAAAAAGGAAATTACTCCAAGAAGAATCCATTTTGAGGGACGATATTGCGAATACTTTTCAAAAGTCGAAATGTTTCCAATGACGCCTGAGATAGTTATTCTGGGTTTATTTTCTTTAAAGAAGGGGGGGGGGGTGAATTAATGCAGTGATGTCTGTCTAGCCAATGATAACAGGCTTTAAAAATCGCAAAGGTAAATACTGCATGAAAGTTGAAATCATGGCGCACTGTCACAAATTAATTTCTGATAACATAATTTAGTTTACTTTATAATGACGCTAACTTGGATAAGATTATTCAAATTTGATTGCAGAATATACAGAATTGAGATAATGTTAGACAAAATATTGCACTAATGATACATTTTGAATGTTGATGAGTTACGATGTTTAATTGTGCTTCTCAAGCTGCAACATACGACACTAGAGATCGAATGCGACACAATGGCTGATATCATGCTTATAATGACGCATTTAAAATGCAATTGGATTGCTTATATAGCAAATGGCTTAAGATAAATATATGTTGTCAAAATCATGCAAAATGAGGTTATCATACAGATGACAATATGTAAAACGTAATGTTGTTGGTCAGCAATTCTTGTCAAATGCGTGGGGGAAGGAGTAATTTATTTCGATAGCTCCGAAAGGCCGAAACGATAGATTCCAAAGCCTCGGTGTAGCGTCAAATCTTGTCCCTAACTATGGAGTTCCTGTTCGGCCGCAATCCATGGCTCCGCCTCGGCTTTCCAATCGAGAGGATGACATCTTTCTTTTTTTTTCTATTTTGCTCTCCCTCCCACCCTCGCTGTCTTTCTTCCTTTTCTTTTTTTTATCTCTTCTCCTCTCCCCCTCTGTCTATCCCCCGCCACCGTGTCCCCCTTGTTTAAAGGGAAAGTATTCCTCCGCACTCCTCTCCGCGAGGCTGTCAAACTGGCCCGTCTTCTCCCCCGCGACACATCCACTTTTCGGCCGACATGTATTAATATTTCAGACACAATGTTATTTGTAATACAACTATCACTTGAGCCCCGTTTTTATGTCACGATGTCGTCCGACAACATGGAAGACACCCAATTAAACAGGCTTCATATCAATGACATACCAAAAAAACAAACATGTCCCACGCATCTTAAAGGGGAAGACGCAGGCGGATGCACCAGCCGTGACAGGATCAATTAGACAGTCCTGACACACACACACACACGCACACGCGCACACACACACACACACACACACGGACACACACACGCACGCACACACACGCACGCCTGACCAGACAGTTGGAACAGCTCTTGATGTCTTTATTGCAGCTTCCACCTGTTACAGTCGGACTAGGACATTCAAGTGCAAGCCGGAGATGGACTGTATGGAAATAAAACCAAGGCCTAAACATCTACATCAAATACATATATATATATATATATATATTATTATATTCATCTTAGACATACACATGAGCCTCTGGCTTAGCTCCATTTCACCCCAAACTGATTACAGTACATTCTCCTTAACGTGTTGGATGCTACCTGGCCGTCACACCGACATGTTCCAAACACAACCACTAATATAGAAACAGATCAGTACTCAGCGCGCACGCACGCGCACACGCGCACATGCACACGCACACGCACACGCACACGCACACGCACACGCACACGCACACGCACACGCACACGCACACGCACACACACACACACACAGTACTAGAGAAGTTCTCATAATCATAAAGACGTGAATAATAAACATATACTACTCAGGTGGCCTTCACTTTTAGGTAAGGAATGTGCCAAATGGGCCTGTGAGAGAGAGAGCGTGTGAGTGTGAGTGTTCCACATCCCAACCCAAGGCACCCATCACACTCACAACACACACTTCCTCCACAGTCACTAGAACCACAGGGAAAAAAATCAAATGAAATAGAAAAACACCTTAAAATAACAACAGATAACCAACACTTCTCTAAGTGCAACAATTTCAAATAATTACTGATAATAATAATAAGGATAGCGATAATAAAAACAAGCATAGGAATATAATTTTTTTAACAATAGCAATGGCAGTGGCAGTGGACATGACTTGGTGGTAACACCTCACTCACACCCTCTGTTATAAGGTCAATTCAGTGGCATCAGAAGTATAACAGAAGTAAAACATTTGGAATATAGCTATATAAGCCGCACAACAATTGGCGGGCAAGCATTTGTGGACAATTTGATTAAATATGGCGCCAAACTACAATACTGCTTTTTTTTTTTGGCGTCAGAGTAATGATTATGTAGTTTACAGCGCCACCTTATGTTGAATCTCAGCATGGCTACTCCTCTTGTAGGCCATGCACCTGGGTACCCAGTTTTGTGTGTGAATTTTAGTCAAAAATGTTTGTAGGCAAAAGCCAGGACCTATTTCATTGGTCACATACAGACATAGTATTGCTATGTGGCCGTTATGCCACCGTAAAGCAGGCTCTAGAACAGAGGGTTTGAGATAGCTGTTACCGCCTTCTAACTAAAATAAATATTGATGGTCAGTATCGTCTTTAAAGGTCCCCTGATTACTCTTACCTCGTGGTCTTTGTCTCAGGCTACATTACATCCTCATGTTTTTGTTCCCACATCTTCTCACCAACCTCTCTACAACAAACACCCTCCACCTCTCTAGTCCTTCTATCCTTCCAGAGGTCCATCAAACAGCCCACATTCCTCCTCTCCTCCCTCGCTTCAGGGCCTGAAGTGGCAACACACCGCAAAAACCTCCACCCTTCTATCCTCCAAACACCTGGCCTTACATGACTGGACAGGTTGTTTTTTAATGTATTATTTTACCCAAAACCTTTTTTGATTGATACGTATTTTCTGGTCAATCCAAGATGGATACCGTCTCGAACTATCACCGGGGGAATGACAGGGGGAAAAAAAATCCTCTTTTAAGTAAAGGCTCCGATCGACAGAGCTTTGACCTACCTACCTACCCAGTCATGTAACATCTGTGATAACTCCTGTGAAAGGAGGACGAAGGTTGCCTTGAAGTGTCGGGAAACAAGGCCCAGTGTACGTTTTTTACAAATAATTTCCTGCAAAAAGGTAGACGAAGCAACGTGGCGAAAAAGGATGAGTTTCCCCCAAAAAATCTCAGGCGGTTTCCACTACTTCTCTCTCTCCTTTCAGCGGTCTGCTGGGAAGTGAGACAGCTAGACAAGGTTACAGCAGGTTCCCTGGGGGTCGGCGTTCACCAGATACACACTTTCACTTAAATATACTCCGTTTAACAAATCAGTGCAGACGAAAGGGAAATACAAAGAGGGAGAGGTTTTTACACACCCGACATCTCTATCTCCACCCCCCCCCCCCTCACCCCCCTGTGTGTGTGTGGGGGGGGTTGACAGGGAGGGGGCTCTTTCTCTCTCACTCCGTCTTGGCCCTGTCCCTGTCCTTCTGGCGCTCGGCCAGGTCGATGGCGGCCATGTTCCTGGAGGCCGTGACCAGGTGCAGGAGGCTGATGCCAGACTTGAGCACCGACACCACGGCACACACTCCCAGCAGCCACTGCAGCCAGGCTGGACACAGAGAGAGAGAGAGAGAGAGAGATACAGAGAGGGAGAGAGAGAGACACAGAGAGAGAGAGAGAGAGATAAAGAAAGGGTTTATTATTAGCAGAGAAGATTGAGTCTTCCCCCTGGGTATTCCCGGGACTTCCTGGTTGGCTCAGGAACGAGGTGAGGCGGTGGGAGGGAGTGACAGTTCCTTAAAGACATGAGGGCTGTCCTACACCAGGCTGTACCCGACAGAGGACCTCTCTCCTCTGTACTCTGTACTCACCTGCTGTCAACTGTAATAATAATAATAATAATAATAATAATAATAATAATAACTTTTTATTTGTATAGCGCTTTTTCTGCAAACATTGCAGCTCAAAGTGCTCCACTCATTATATAATCATAATATAGGGAGGAGGGGAGGGTAGAGGGAGAGGGGAGAGGGAGGAGGGGAAGGTAGAGAGAGAGAGGGGAGGGGAGAGAGAGGAGGGTAGAGAGAGAGGGGAGAGGGAGGAGGGGATGGGAGAGAGAGAGGGGACAGGGAGGAGGGGAGGGTAGAGAGAGAGGGGAGAGGGAGGAGGGAAGGGGAGAGAGAGAGGGGAGAGGCAGGAGGGGAGGGTAGAGAGAGAGGGGAGAGGGAGGAGGGGAGGGTAGATAGAGAGGGGAGAGGGAGGAGGGGAGAGAGAGGAGGGGAGGGTAGAGGGAGGAGGGGAGGGTAGAGGGAGAGGGGAGAGGGAGGAGGGGAAGGTAGAGCGAGAGAGGGGAGAGGGGAGGGTAGAGAGAGAGGGGAGAGGGAGGAGGGGAGGGTAGAGAGAGAGAGGGGAGAGGGAGGAGGGGAGGGTAGAGAGAGGGAGGAGGGTAGAGAGAGGAGGGGAGGGTAGAGAGAGAAAGGAGGATATGGAGAGCGAGAAAGGGAGGAGAGGTGGAGGAGGAGGAGGAGGAGGAGGAGAGACAACTCACCAGCAGGCTGCTCGATGTGGTGGAGGACGTAGAGCAGGCAGAAGAACAGCTCGTTGCCCATGCACATGATGAACAGCACCGGCTAAGGGAGACACACAGTTAGACAACACACACTGTCTCTGTGCATCATCTCTGTATGTCTGTGAAAATCAGTTTGGAGTGTAATGTGCATTGTGTGAGTGTGAGTGTGAGTGTGAGTGTGAGTGTGAATGTGAATGTGTGAGTGTGTGTGTGTCCGTAGCGGTGTGCCATCCTACCCTGGAGGTGTAGTAGAGGCGCAGGATGGGGTTGCCAGACAGATCAATGGCCTTGTGACTGGAGGACCCCTGCATCATGGAGCTGAATGAGAGAGAGAGAGAGAGAGAGAGAGAGAGAGAGAGAGAGAGAGAGAGAGAGACAGAGAGAGAGAGAGACAGAGAGACACAGAGAGAGAGAGAGAGAGACACACACACACACACACACACAGAGAGAGAGACACAGAGAGAGAGACAGAGAGAGAGAGAGAGACACAGAGAGAGACACAGACAGAGAGAGAGAGAGAGAGACACACAGAGAGAGACAGAGAGAGAGAGACACACAGAGAGAGACACACACAGAGAGAGACAGAGAGAGAGAGACACACAGAGAGACAAAGAAAGAGAGACAGAGAGAGACACACAGAGAGAGAGACAGAGAGAGAGAGAGACACAGAGAGAGACACACAGAGAGAGACACACAGAGAGAGACACAGAGAGAGAGAGAGACACAGAGAGAGAGACACACACAGAGAGAGACACAGAGAGAGAGAGAGAGAGAGAGAGAGAGAGAGAGAGAGAGAGAGAGACAGAGAGAGAGAGACACGCGCACAGAGAGAGAGAGAGAGGTTGACAATTGACAATAAAGTTGAATGTAATAATAACTTGTATAGCACTTTTCCTGCAAACGTTGCAGCTCAAAGTGCTTTAATCATTATATAAATCATCATTTAATGATAAAGGGCCAGTTTCACAGACAAGGCTTAAGCCTAATCCTGGACTAAAAAGCATCTTCAATGGAGATTTTACATTGAAAGTGTGATTTAGTCCAGGACTAGGCTTAAGCCTTGTCTGTGAAACCGGCCCATAGTCATTTAAAGGCAGTATTAAAAGATGGGTTTTTAGTCTTGACTTAGGTTTAGGGTTAAACATATTTGCTGAGGTTGCATCCCTAATGTAAACTGGCAGTGCATTCCACAATTTGGGTACATAAAATGAGAATGCAGCCTCACCAAATCTCTTCTTTTGTACATGTGGTACACAGAGAAAGCCAGCGTCAGAAGACCTGAGAGCTCTATTGGGTTGATATGCTAGCAAAAGGTCTTTCAGATATTCTGGTGCTGTGCCAGTGCGAGCTTTATAAACAAGCAGAAGGATCTTGAAATCTATTCTGAACTTAACAGGAAGCCAGTGTCTCTAAAATAGGAGTTATATGAGCTCTTCTGCTTGTTTTGGTTGTTCTGCTGCATTTTTTACTAATTGCAGCTGGCCAATAGCTTTCATTCGGAAGACCAGAAAGGAGACTGTTACAATAGTCCAAACGGGTAATAACAAAAGCATGCATTAACACTTCTGCATCAGCTTGCCGGAGAAAATGTCTAACCTTTGCGTAGATGATAAAAAGCATTTCTAGTGATAGATTTGGTGTGAGGCTCAAAGCTTAAGTCAGAATCTATAATCACACCTAGATTCTTAGCTTCATGTTTGCAGTTTGAAAGCAAGGTTCTCATGTATTCGACAATTTGTCTTTTAATGTAATCTAATGTAGTGTAGTGTAATGTAGTGTAGTCAGTACTCAAGTTGTAAAAGAAAATCAGGGGGGATGGTGGATTTTATCATATGGGGACAATTTTAGCATCCCCACAGCGTCAGTGACTTCAGTGACTTTTATTTCATGGGGGATGCCATCCCCCTTCAACTGGAGTGCTGAGTGTAGTGTGATAGGGCCTTTTCAGCCTCAGGCCCGTCCCTCTGGAACGCCTCCCCAACCACATCAGACAGGCCAACACGCTCCCAACATTTAAACAGGCCCTCAAAACCCACCTCTTCAAGCTCACCTTCACCAGTTAACCCTCTCCCCCTCCCCTTCCCATGTGTCCCCAGCACTACCTTCATTAGGGCTCTATACTTTCTTCTATTTACCTTTTGTTTCTTTTTATTATTTCTACTCAATCTTTTCAGTTTGTAAAGCGTCTTTGAGTGTCTAGAAAAGCGCTATGTATTAGTATTATTATTATAGTGTAGATGTACCTGTGCAGGTGCAGCCAGTGCTGTGTGTAATGTAGATGTACCTGTGTGTAGTGTAGTGTAGATGTACCTGTGTGTAGTGTAGATGTAGTGTAGGGTAGATGTACCTGTGTGTAGTGTAGTGTAGATGTACCTGTGTGTAGTGTAGATGTAGTGTAGGGTAGATGTACCTGTGCAGGTGAGTGTAGGGTAGTGGTACCTGTGCAGGTGAGTGTAGGGTAGATGTACCTGTGCAGGTGAGTGTAGGGTAGATGTACCTGTGCAGGTGAGTGTAGGGTAGTTGTACCTGTGCAGGTGAGTGTAGGGTAGATGTACCTGTGCAGGTGAGTGTAGGGTAGATGTACCTGTGCAGGTGAGTGTAGGGTAGATGTACCTGTGCAGGTGAGTGTAGGGTAGTTGTACCTGTGCAGGTGAGTGTAGGGTAGATGTACCTGTGCAGGTGAGTGTAGGGTAGTTGTACCTGTGCAGGTGAGTGTAGGGTAGATGTACCTGTGCAGGTGCAGCCAGTGGCTGGCGATGTCCAGACTCATGCTGATCTGGAAGAGGAAGGTGTAGGCGGGGTACAGCAGGGCCAGGTTCACCAGCAGACACATGGTGGCACAGCGGTCAGTCAGCATGTCCAGCATGGCCCCGAACTTAGTACCTGACACGCACACAGAGAGAGATATACACAACTTAGTACCTGACACACACACACACACACACACACACACACACACACACACACACACAGAGATATACACAACTTAGTACCTGACTGTGGGGAGCATGGCGCGTTCTGGCCTGCAGAGGGAGCCAGACTGTTGTTGGGGGGGGAATAATGAGCTGATTACGGACAGGTGTCAGTGATCAGACTCGTTATCCCACTGGTCTATTTAACCTGTGTGTGTTTGTTCCCTCGGGAGATGAGAGGGGCAGGAAGTACCTGCCGCACGGAGACGCACTGTGGGAGACAGAGAGAGAGAGAGAGAGAGAGAGAGAGAGAGCCGCGGCGGCGAGGACGCACGAGATCCCGAAAGGGGGTGGGGTGCGGAGAGCCGGGCGAACGGAGCGGGTCCCGAAAGGGGAAGCAGCGGGGAGAGAGAGCGAGAGCTCTGCCGGGGAGCGAACGGGTCCCGAGAGGGGGCGTGTCGCGGAGCGGGTCCCGAAAGGGGAAGCAGCGGGGGGGGGAAAGACTCGCTCAGCACGTCGGTGACTGTGCTGAGCTGTGCGGGACTTATATATATATATATATATATATAAAATACCTATTCTACACCTGTTCCTCTGTGTCGACCTCCCTCTGTGCCTAGAGACCCTTACATCTGGCACCCAACGAGGGGCACAGAGAGGGGGTCGGCACACACCCAGAGGATCATGGATTCATCGTTCCAGGTGGTGGCGCACCTGGCCCGGATGCAGCAGGCGCAGGAGGTGATGGCTGCGGAGATGGTGCGGGGACAGGCGGAGTAGCGGGCCATGCTCCGCGAGCTACTGGACCGCACCGAGCCACCCGGGGGAGGTCCCCGGGTTCGGGCCCAGAGGAGGGGGGTGCGGGACGAGCCGGAGGCCGTTCTCGACCCCTTCCCCGACAACCACCTGCCCCGACCGCAGGTTCCAGCCCGGGCCCATCCCCGGTCCCGCGCCCTACCCCGACCCCGGCTCCGCGCCGGCGGGGCGCGGCCTGGGGTACGGCCTGGGGTGGAGCCGCGGCGGGAGCCACCAACGCCTGCCCCGAGGACGGGGCGGGCCACCGGGGGGAGGAACGCACACGGGGGGCCAACCTCCACCCCACAGACGGCCCCACGGACGGTAGAGGAGGGATGCTGGCGATGCGGACAGCCTGGCCACCTCCGCCGGGACTGCCCCGAGATGGAGGTGGGTCAGGTAGTCCGCGTCGTCGGCGATCCGTCCCCTCCCCCGCGTCCAGGACAGGCGTTTCGCATCCCAGTAAGGATACAGCGCGAGACGCACCAGGCGCTGTTGGATTCTGGTTGCGAACAGACCATGATCCACCAGCGCCTGGTTCGACTCGGGGCATTGTTAGAGGCATCGCGGGTTGTGGTGATGTGTGTGCATGGGGATTGTCACAAGTATCCGGTGGTCACCATCGAAATTCGTTATGGGGGGAAAAAATATAGTGTCAAGGCGGCGGTTAGTCCGAGCCTCATGCACCCCCTGATTTTGGGTTTAAATTGGGCTGGGTTTCCGCAGGTATTAGGGGAAACCACGGGGGTGCGTGCACGACCGACAGGGAAATGTGAGGCGTGCGCAGTGCTCTGCGCTGATGCGAGGGCGTCCGACGCTGCCGAGGAGCCGGAGGAGGCGGTGGGTCCAGCACCCGCTGATCCGCCGCCTGCGTTCCCTCCAGTGGCCGACTTCCCCCTCGAGCAGGGACGAGGAAGTGACCCAGTTGTTGGTACCTAGGAGCCACCGGGAAGCTATATTCCAGGCGGCGCATCATAACCCTATGGCAGGCCACTTAGGATCAGGCATGATAATCGCTCACCTTTTGTCGAAATTAGCCGTTTTGAATCCAAAATAGGTGACTTTCCTGAATCATACAGATCTGATGAGTTTTGTTTTTTTTTGGGGGGGGGGGGGGCGGAGCAGAGCGACTCTTTAGTCTGGAACGCACGTTGAACGATTAGATTTTGATGGGCCGTTGATGGTTGTTTGGGCTACAGAAAAGAGAAGCAACAGGTGCGCAGGCGTGAAGGGCTGAAACTGTAATGTGAAACTCCTTGGTGAAGAAATTGGTGACAGAACGTCAGCCGCGGTTTTTGTATGCTGAGAGAAGACAAGGACTGAAGTCGCAAATACTGAGGTAAGAATGTAACGTTAACAAAATACAAATTGCTAGCTAACGATAGATGGCTAACTTTGGTACTAACATTTGGTACTAACATTACTAAGTACAGATACAGTACAGATAACTACTAACGTTAGCGTTGTCAGCCTATTTTGCAAGCTGTTAGCCCCTTTCACACACACAGTTCCCTGTAAATTAAATGGAATCGCAACCCAGGTCCGCCAGTGATTTTCGCCGTTTAATGAACTAAATGCCCGAAAAATATGATGATGAAAACATATAAAACTGAGGTATGATATATGGCAGATATATGGCAGTCTCAGGCGCCTGTCACGTCTCCAGTAGCTACATTAGAACTTTGCATCCTTTGATACATATAAGGATCTTGTAACTTCGCAAACAATGGCAAAATTTAAATAGTTTACTCTATGTTCAACTGGAAAAGGTAGTGACAGAAGATTTTCGTGTTTTGATTTCGCTGGGAGTTCGTTAAAAATGCCTTTCTACCAATGAACCGTGGAGCCGCACCGTGTGAGCAGGCTGACCGGGAGGGTCATACAATATTTGTATATAAGGCAACGCCGCGGCAGTTGAACATAGAGTAAACTATTTCAATTTTGCCATTGTTTGCGAAGTTACAGATCCTTACATCCCGCCATATGTATCAAAGGATGCAAAGTTCTAATGTACTGGAGACGTGACAGGCGCGTGAGACTGCCATATATATCATACTTTTGTATGTATTTATCATCATATTTTTCGATATATAACGGAAGTATGATATATGGCAGATATATGGTATATATGCAGATAACGTTACTCAAGAGTTTGTGAACATTGTTTTTCTTTCAGAATGAGTGTGTTAGGAGAGAAAGATGCTCTGGTTGTCAAACAACTAGATAGAGGAATAAAGTGCAGCTGGAACTGGTCATGGCTTAAATTAGAAGCTAAGGTAGAGACAAACGGACAAGAGCTTTCATTCCATCTGGCAGATGTGTTCAAGAAGATTGACAAGCAGGGATTGGCAAGGTGCATTATCTGTCAGAAAGATATTAACTACGCAAACAAGGGCAGCCATGCACTGCAGGTACATTGTAAAACTGAAGTGCACAAAAAGAAGATGCATGGCATATCCACAACACGCAGTATAGCCAGCACCTTTCTTCAGAGCAGAGGGACGGCATCAACTGCAAGCCAGGGTCCAGAAAAAATCAGGCAGCAGTGCCAGGCACCTGTACTACCTGCTGTGAACCGTATAGCAAATACAGAGATGGGTGTAGCTCTATTTGTCGGCACAGGCAGCATCACTATTTAGGCATAGAATACTTTACCAGTTCAGCACACTGTTTACCACATCATCACTTAAACATAAAAGACACTGAAATACAGTAGCTTTTAACTAATTGCATAATTTGTGTTCTAGGCAATGCTTCTTGGAGTGATAGCAGAACATTCCCTCCCGTTTGCTATTGCTCCAGTAATTGTGGAGCTTGCGCAGACTCTTGCCCTGGACAAAGTGGGTTTGCAGGGAATGAAGCTGTCGAGAATAGCAGCATCATATAAGATGGTCCATGGTTTAGGTATTTATATTTCTAGTTTTTTTAATTATTTTAGCACATCATAGGAGCCAGCAGCCAACATTTCTCTTTATATTGTGTTTGTTAGAATGCATGTGACAAATTAATCTGTCTTTGACTTTGACTAGGGCGGACCTTCTCTGAAAGGACCTTCTCCAACCTGAGGAGATTTCCTTTTTCTTTAAACTTGGATGAGAGTACAACAAACAACAACAAAAAGGTTGGTCTCATACTCTAGCCATTTAAATCCTTCTGTTTGTGCTTGTGTGTGTGTGTGTGTGCCCAGTCAAAATGTTGCATGGCAAATTAACCTTGACTTTAAATTTGGTTTGATTTTGAAGGTCCTCTCCATGCTCGTCAGCTACTTCCACGATGACTTGAGGAAGGTGATGGTGGAGCATTTGGGGTCTGTGGAGGTCGTAAAGGTGAATGCTGCCACCTTGGAGAGGGTGCTCTGCGAGTTCTTCAAGCAAAATAACATCCCATGGAAACATCTAGTGAGCATGCTGATGGATTCATGTTCTGTTATGAGGGGTAGCAAGACCGGCCTTCAGATAAGGATCCACCAGTACTGTCCAACCCTGCTCGACGTAGATGGAGACTCCTGTCACCACATCTAGTGTTGTTCCGATACCGATACTAGTATCGGCATGGCCACCGATACGCACAAAAATGCTGGTATCGGCGAGTACTAACAAATAATAACACCCGATACCAAACTCTTGTTCAAACGCAGCACGTTGCGTTTTTCTCAGCTTGTCTGCTATAGTAGCCTGACACAGCCTTCCTAACACAGACATGCCCAGACATGCCCAGGCATGCTCCTCTGCTGGAACGCTATTGGCCCAGAGCAGCTGCTCTCAACCAATGGCGTGGCAGCTTTTCACAATCGCGGAAAAACAAACACGCATGCTGAAAAACAAACACGCCCTGAGTACCAACCAGTGGGCTTTACTTGAAAAAGTAAACATCGTCCTGGCTCCATTCGAGGAGATTACGAAACAAATCAGCTTTAGCACCTCCATCGCGTCTGAAGTCGTCCCCACGGCGGTGGTACTGAAGCGACTGTTGACTCGAGAGACCGAGGAGGACAGCGGGATAAAAACAATGAAAGCAACCCTACTAGCGGCTGTCGACAAAAGGTTCCAGACCGTCGAGGAGGAGCCCCACTACTACTACGACTGTTTTATATCTTAAAGTTATTTTGTTTGTAAATGTTCACTTGCTGTTGCACTACTACTACGACTGTTTTATATCTTAAAGTTATTTTGTTTGTAATTGTTTACTTGCTGTTGCACTACTACTACGACTGTTTTATATCTTAAAGTTATTTTGTTTGTAAATGTTCACTTGCTGTTGCACTACTACTACGACTGTTTTATATCTTAAATGGCTATTGCACTGATTGGCATCTGTGAGAGCCACATTTCAGGTTTTATAAGGGGTTGATTTTCTTGTCACCATACCAGGTAGACAATAAAAAAAAGTTCTATAGCATTCACTCTCTGTTGGTATTTTTTCCTGTTTTACAAAGGTTTTGAGCAGTGCCAGACTAAGTGTTAGCAATACTTTTACATCGAGGTGAGTATGCGGCTCAAAAAACATGTTTTTTTGTTTTGTTTTTTCAAACGCCGTGGTATCGGATCGGTACTCGGTATCGGCAAGTACTGCACGGTCAGGTATCGGTATCGGGATCAAAAAATTGTATCGGAACAACACTAACCACATCCACAACGCGGCAAAGAAGTTCGCAGAGCATTTCGACCACTACCTTGAGCAGCTGTTCAGTGATCTCCAAGTAGACCATCAGTGGTCTCCAGATCAGGTAAACAAGCGGCAAACACATTAGAGACCACGGCGCTTAAGCTCCCTCTTGAGGGAACTCACACTAGGGAACTCCGTCCGTGTCTGTATGACCTGAATTTGTCAGTCTAGACTAAAACAATGGAATGTGTTGAATGTCTGTCTGTCTTTCCTTCAAAATCTATTTCATAATCGGTCTTTGTCAGGTGATGTACCTCAAAGAGGTATGTCAGATCCTCAATGTCCCAGCCTCCAGCCCTCAAAGGGGCTTTGTGTCACATCGCTGGCTGTCTGCTTATGATGCCAGCATGGCAACCCATGCCATGATGCCAGCATACAAGGTCCTCTACTTTGGCTTCCTGACCAGCGACAACAAGGAGCTGTACGGAGAGCCCCTGCAACTGATATACACACAGTATCGTGTTAATCAGGCAGCAAGAGCCAGAATCAAGGCGATACATGAGGACCTCAACCGGAAAGGTGAATTCTAGTTGAGCTCATAGGACTTGATGTTACAATCCCTTTAGAATAATTAGCACTTTTACCTGTTGTCTGGTGTTTTGAGTGGGGGATGAGTAATCTATTAATTTGGGTCATCAAGTGGGCTTCCTACTTTCTTGCTGTTTTGTTGATAGGCCCACAAAACTAGTTCCCCGTAGTGCGAGCTCCAAGTACAGTGATTTCCCATAATTAATCTAGTAATTCAGAATTAAGTTAGAAATGATGAGGAATATGTACTTTATTTACACTTGAGATAATGAATCTCTTTCACAGGCATGACTCAGCAAGGCCGTGACAGAAAAAAGAGGGTCTGTCAGAAGCTGTGGCATGAGGAGACGACAACAGTGCTACAGCTCAGTCTTTACATGGCTGTGCTGGCTCTCCTGAAGGAGTATGTCGTGGTTTTCCTGCTGAGTGTCAGTCTTTACATGGCTGTGCTGGCTCTCCTGAAGGAGTATGTCATGGTTTTCCTGCTGAGTGTCAGTCTTTACATGGCTGTGCTGGCTCTCCTGAAGGAGTATGTCATGGTTTTCCTGCTGAGTGTTACCTTGTGTTGGAAATTAACGCAACTGTTGACTGCACCTGTGCATCCAATGGTGGTGATCCATTTCACAAGACTTTGTTTTACATACACAGGGTAGCCAGACCTTGGTTCACAAACTCCACGACCGGCAGCTTGAGCTGTTCCTGGCTTTCCTGGCTTGCTTTATGAAACCAGAACACATTACTCAGGTAATGGAATGATGATGATCACTCTTTCCATTGGACTCTACCTAGAGCTGAGAATTGTGATAACTCTGTCTTCAGCTAAGATAATGATAACCCTGTCTCCATTACAGCTGTCTCCCAGGGCTCTGGGAGAGATGGTGCTGGGTGATGACATGCTGCTGCCCTCCAGGGAGGTGTATGTGGGACAGGAGGCTGACACATTCAGGAGCAGGAATCCCAACCATGCTGTTAGTACCCTGCATAACCTGCTTGACCCTTTTTCTCAACTGTTTTTGAGACATAAAATAATTGTCCGTTTTGTGGTGTTATATTTCAGCTGCTGACGCCATTCCTGGAGAAAGTCAGGAAAGCCTACACCACCACTGCTGTCTATTTGCAGAAGAAGCTCCCCTTGGCCAGTCGGACTCTGAGGGCCCTGTCTGCTCTAGACCCACTTCTGAGAGGCCACTCACAGGCAACCACCCAGTTGAAGAGGTTAGAATAAAATGGAAAAGTGTTTTGCCATATATAACCAGGTGCATTGGGATTCCTGTTGCCACATGTCCTTACAATGACTTCAGATTCTCATCTATTCCTTGGCAGGTTGAGTGATATGCTGGGCCACCTCTTGCCAGCTGACAAGGATATCCAGCAAGAGCTCCTACATTACAGTATTGATCTGAGCCTTCCCAGTTTCAAGGAGGGAGAGAGCATGGTGGAGTGGTGGGGTCATGTGTTTGACAAGCCGGATAAGTTCCCCGCCCTCAGTGCAATCGTCAAATGCTGCCTCTCCATCTTTCATGGACCCAGAGTCGAGTCCTCTTTCAGTTTTATGAATGAGGTAATTGACCACAGAAGTGGAAACATGAAGATTCCAACCTTCAATGCCATACAAACAATAAAGTACACCCTCCAGTCCAGGGAGAAGACAGCTGTGCAGCTCTTTAAAAGGGAGGATGTGAAGTACGGGGAGGTGGACCGAACCCTGTGCCAGAACATCCGCTCAGCAGCAGCCAGTTACAAAAGGCAGTTGCAGCAGAGTCTGCAAGAAAAGCAGCAGCAGCAGAGCAAGTATGACTCCCAAGCCACTGTCAGTGCTCAGCAGACCAAAAGGCAGGCAGCCGAAGACGAGAAGAGGGCAAGGCTGAAGCATGTGGCAAAACAACGAAAGCGGGCCCTGGAGACACTGGTTCAGGCCAAGAAGAAAAAAACATAGGTTACATTAATGCTTAGGACCATATTTGAGAAGGATGGGGACACGCCGGACAAAAGCACTACATTGTTTTCCATGTGCATCCCCCACGCCCCACAGTTTGGGAAACACTGTACTAGCTTATATTAAAGCTGCGCTGTTGCGCATTTCATGAGAAGTTGTCAGTCTAGTTTCTTATACAACATATGTGTATGTTTACATGTGAACATGTAAAGATACTTTATTTGCACTTAATTATACATTCATATTTTCGTTTTTGTACATAAACAACTCACTAAAATTGACTATTGCATAACAGATTTGGAGAAAAAAATGTTTGGGGGGGGGGAAGCGGTCTCGTATCCTTCTCACCTTTTTCACCCCGACCTGTTTTCATGCCTGTAGGATACGACAAAACACTAAATCGGATAATGGCTCGATTTTATTGGCCGGGGATTCGGGCAGAG
Organism: Nansenia antarctica; assembly: GCF_963989245.1. NCBI lineage: Eukaryota > Metazoa > Chordata > Actinopteri > Argentiniformes > Microstomatidae > Nansenia > Nansenia antarctica. Next base: position 43,011,517 of record NC_137675.1, on the reverse strand, counting down.
GTGCGGCGGTGGTGCGCATCCTGCCGCGAGTGCCAATTAGTCAATCCCCCGGCTGTGCCCCCTCCCCCTGGTAGAGGCACCATTCGATCGGATTGGGATGGATATAATCGGGCCATTTGAACGTTGCTCACAGGGCTATCGGTTCGTGTTAGTCCTCATAGACTACGCGACTCGATACCCCGAGACAATACCGCTTCGTACTATCTCTGCAAAGAGTGTAGCACAGGCGTTATTCCAGGTCATCTCCCGGGTGGGGATCCCGAAAGAGATCCTCACCGACCAAGGCACTAACTTTATGTCACGAACACTTAGGGAACTCTACGGGTTATTAGACATTAAGGCGGTCCGAACGAGCGTGTATCACCCGGCCACTGACGGGCTGTGTGAGCGGCGTCCTAGACCTGATTAAAGAAAGCTGGGAGGAAGGGTCTAGTGACAGTAAAAATGAAATACAATACGTCCTGGACCTACAAGCAAAGCTCCACTCACTGGGGGTTATGTCACGGGAGCATTTGCTCGAGGCCCAGGAGCGTCAAAAACGGCTGTACGACAGAGGGACTAGACTACGCAATTTCGCACCGGGAGACAAAGTCCTCGTATTACTGCCCACGTCTAGCTCTAAATTACTCGCCAAGTGGCAAGGGCCGTTCGTGGTCACACGGCGAATGGGGGATGTAGACTACGAGGTAGTGCGGTCGGATAGAGGGGATAGCACGCAAATATACCACATTAATCTCCTAAAAAAATGGAATGAGGTGGTCCCTGTTTCCCTGGTGACGCTACTTCCCGAGAAAGATGAGTTCGGGCCGGAGGTCCCAAAAACTAGTACTAGCGCCCCGGCCTGCTTAGGCGACCATCTCTCGGCGAACCAGCGGGCGGACGTTGATCAATTGCAACATAGGTTCGCAGATGTGTTCTCCCCTATACCCGGTCGTACTCGCCTCATAGAGCATCATATAGTTACGCAACCGGGTGTTACGGTACGTACACGGCCATACAGGCTGCCGGCTCACAAACGAGATGTGGTGAGCCGGGAATTAGACGCTATGCTAAAACTGGGCGTGCTGGTGACAAAGCGCGATGGGTCTGTACGGTTCTGTGTTGACTATAGACGGGTGAACTCTGTGTCAAAGTTCGATACCTACCCTATGCCCCGGATCGACGAGCTCCTGGACCGGCTTGGCACGGCTAAATATTACACTACATTGGATTGCACGAAGGGATACTGGCAGATACCATTATCGCCGGTATCCCGGGAAAAAACAGCATTCTCTACCCCGCGGGGTTTATTCCAGTTCACCGCGCTTCCGTTCGGGTTGTTCGGGGCCCCGGCCACGTTTCAGCGGCTGATGGACCGTAGTCTGCGGCCGCACTCTGCGTATGCTGCGGCGTACTTAGATGACATTGTCATCTATGCGGACGCCTGGCCGCAGCATATGCAGAGGGTGACTGCGGTACTACAGTCGCTGAGGCAGGCGGGGCTGACGGCTAACCCGGCGAAGTGCGTGATCGGGCGGGGGGAGATCCGGTATCTGGGGTACATCCTGGGCGGTGGGGAGGTGCGACCGCAGGTGGATAAAACCACTGCGATCACCGCCGCCCCGCGGCCCAGGACCCGGAAGGACGTGAGGCGGTTCCTGGGACTGGCCAGCTACTACCGGCAGTTTGTGCCGGGGTTTTCGGAGCTGGCCAGCCCCCTTACCGATCTCACCCGGAAGGGGGCCCGAGATCCGGTCCAATGGAGTGAGCTGTGCCAAGTAGCGTTCGATGGGATTAAGAACGCCCTCTGTGGGGAGACAGTCTTGTATGCTCCTAACTTTGACATTCCTTTTTCTCTGCAGACAGACGCGTCGGATAGAGGGAGGGGGCGGTGCTGACCCAGCAGGTGGAGGGAGCCGACCGTCCGGTGCTGTACCTGAGCCGAAAGCTGTCGGAGCGGGAGGGCAGGTACAGCACGGTGGAGAAGGAGTGTCTGGCCATTCGGTGGGCGGTCGGCTCCACAGTGGCTCCACCGCATGAAGGATACCAACGCGAGGATCACCCGGTGGTACCTCGCGTTGCAACCCTTCAACTTCACGGTGGTTCATAGGCCGGGGGCGCAGATGATCGTGGCCGACTTCCTCTCCCGTGCAGGGGGGGGGGGGGGAGTAGGCTATCGGCCGGTTGTGTTCCCGGCCTCGAACTGGCGGTGGGGGTGTGTGGGGAGCATGGCGCGTTCTGGCCTGCAGAGGGAGCCAGACTGTCGTTGGGGGGGGAATAATGAGCTGATTACGGACAGGTGTCAGTGATCAGACTCGTTATCCCACTGGTCTATTTAACCTGTGTGTGTTTGTTCCCTCGGGAGATGGGAGGGGCAGGAAGTACCTGCCGCACGGAGACGCACTGTGGGAGACAGAGAGAGAGAGAGAGAGCCGCGGCGAGGACGCACGAGATCCCGAAAGGGGGTGGGGTGCGGAGAGCCGGGCGAACGGAGCGGGTCCCGAAAGGGGAAGCAGCGGGAAGAGAGAGAGCGAGAGGGGCCCGAGAGGTCCCGAGAGGGGCCGTGTCGCGAAGCGGGTCCCGAAAGGGGGAAGCAGCGGGGGGGGGAAAGACTCGCTCAGCACGTCGGTGACGGTGCTGAGCTGTGCGGGACTTAAATAAAAATACCTATTCTACACCTGTTCCTCTGTGTCGACCTCCCTCTGTGCCTAGAGACCCTTACACTGACACACACAAACACACTCACAGAGATATACACAACTTAGTACCTGACACACGCGCACACACACACAGAGATATACACAACTTAGTACCTGACACACACACACACACACACACACACACAAACACATACACACACACACAGAGAGAGATATACACAACTTAGTACCTGACACACACACACATACACAGATATACACAACTTAGTACCTGACACACACACGCACACACACAGATATATACACAACTTAGTACCTGACACACACACAGAGAGATATACACAACTTAGTACCTGACACACACACACACACAGATATACACAACTTAGTACCTGACACACACACACACACACACACACACACAGCAGGGGTGCAAACTGGTGATGGCCCAAAAAGGTGACAACATTTTTTTCACTGAAAACGACGGAAATTATCATTGCGCGGCGCCCAGGCACCTTCCCATGATGCAATGCATCATTTTTCTATACAAGCTCTGTTCAAGGGACACATATAAAGCCTGTCAGTGTTATTCAGACCTATGAAGCAGTGGTAACAATAATGAAAACGCATTAGAATTAGATGTATAATTTATTTTGTAAATATATTTTGAACAATGTTGAACTATAAATAACATTTATTTTTTAACAAATAAAACCAATTCTGATGAATACCCCAACCATCCACCCACTCCAGTCCATCCCACCAAGCACATCACTTGTGCTTTTTTGGCTTTTTTGCCTGTACCAGCACTTCCAGTGCTTTTTTTCTTTTTTGAGCAGCCATGTGCCTCACTGTGGCTTGCCTGTCCTCCTCCACTGCAGTCTTCCTGCTTTGTGCAGCACTGGTTGTTGGCTGGCAACCAAACTCTTCCTGCCTCCCTTTTTTCTTTAACAGGGCCTGTTGTCTGCGAGCCGACCACATGCTTCAGCTCCTGATTAAAGTAGCTGACAAGGATTGACAGCACCTTCTTATTGGAGCTTGATGTGCTCTCATCCAGGTTGATGGAGAAAGGGCATGACCGAATGTTCTCAAACGTCCTCTCTGAGAAGGTGTGCCCCAGGCCCTGGACCATCTTGTATGTGGCAGCTGTCCGGGATAGCTTCATGCCTGCCAGAGCTGGTTTATCCAGAGCCAGTGTCTCAGCAAGCTCACGGACGACAGGGGCTATAGAGAGGGGAAGGGAATGTTCTGCAAGAACTGCAAGAACCATTGCCTGGAAAACCCCCGAAAATAGTATTAGTATTTTATATGTTACCACTTGCACATAGCTTGTAATAAGTAAACATGACATCATTATAAAAATAATTCAATACTGCGATTCACTGTATATGGGGGATTTCCTATTCTGATTAACAAAGTCTAGGCTTACGACTTTATATTATCTGTGCTAGTTGTTATCTATATAGCACTATATGCACACTCACCTCTGCATTTGCTACCCTTTCAAACAGGGGTACTGGCACCGTAACTCTTTCTCTCATCTTCTCTGGGCCTTGCACTGATGGGCCCTGAGCAGATGGGATCTGCTGTGATGGACCCTGAGTTGATGGGCTCTGCTGTGATGGGCCCTGACTTGCTGACGGTGGTATGACACTGTGTGTGGTCATAATTGTCACCACTTTTTGGCAATGTTTGTCAGTTTTACAATGTGCCACAAGGGCATGGCAGCCCTTGGTTGAATAATTAATCTCTTTGCAGCAGAGGCTGCACCAGGCATGTCCTGGTTTGTCAATCTTTTAAAAAAACTGAGACATAGGGAACACATATTCTTTGCCCTTTACGTCACTCTTTGAGTCTAGCTTCAGCCAGGACCAGCTCCACTTGCACCTCACTCCTGCATCTAGCTGAGCCACAATAATGGCATCTTCCTCTCCAAATTCTTTCATTCTCATTCTGAAAACAAATTGAAGCGGGTGGTACAGTTAGGCTACTAGTAGTTAGGCTACTGATGATGCTAAAGTAGATATCAATGACTGCGTTACATGCACACCATATTCCTGTATTCAACCAGTACGCGCATGCCCAGTGTACCTTAATACGCAGTTACATGTAGGGTTGGGTACCGAAAATCGGTACCGGTAGGTACCGGTTACTTTACATTCGGTATGTACCCGTACCGAATCGCAAAGGAGATTTCGGTACCTCATTTCGGTACTTTTCTATCTCGCCGGTGTCAACTGGTGACTCGTGACGTCACATCGCCTGTTAAATTTCCACTCAGTGAAAGCAGCGAGTACGGAAGGATAACGAGAAGGTTGCTAAAAGCAACTTCCGCTAGCGGGTTGGCGTAACGCGACGCTCGACTTATGGGTGCGTTCCGTAAACTCGTTCTGGAATTCTGATGACCACTCGTGGAATGCCTTCTGTCCAATCAAATGACTTGCTCCCCTTATGACGTCGGGCCTAGTGTGCGCTGCGACACTCTCAGAGCAAGTTTACGAACGCAAGCCTTTGATTGGACAGTGCACTCCAGGATTCGACGCGTCTGTTGATGACGTTGTGCGGATGTGTGGCTGCGTCTCTGCGAGGTGGACAATATGATCGGGGATCTCTTGATATTCGGGTACTGTCCTTATCCTACTACTGTGTCTGAAAAATCAATCGTCATGTATCATGGACCAGAGAGGGGGAGGGGAGTTGTAGTAGCTGAGCGGCAACATAGTTTGGATTTTGACGAGGTGGAGGGCTCCAGTTTATCAGAGTTATATTTCCTCTTGGTCTTCTTGGTTCTGGGGGCTATGCAGGCCTCTTCACTAGATCCCTTTTCTAAGAATATTCTGATGTCCTTGAGGGGCTGCCGAACAAGTGTGTACTGTACTCGTATTCGACATCAGTACCAACGATAGGCACCCCCAGCTTAATGGAGTCCCCAAGGCTCAGGAGTTTTATTTTCATTTATTTTCATTTGAGTGTATATTTAACTAATATATATTGTGCCTCAGCAATAAAAAAGTGAAAAGCTGTTTAATGTTGTCGACCGTGTTATTATTATATATATATGTCATTTTAAAAAATCTAAAGTACCGAATTAAGTACCGTTTTGGTACCGGTACCGTTTTTAAAGTATCGGTTAGGTACCGGCACCGGATAAAACCCAAACGGTACCCAACCCTAGTTACATGCGGCCAGATTATTTTGCCCTTTCAAATGTAAACAGAATATTCCAGTTGCTACAGCGCATATAAACACCTATAAACACCTATTCGGTTACAATACCCTGCATATTGACTTTAATCTGAATTTGGTGTGCTTGTAAACGTAATCTATGGAGAAGAACCATTGCTAATTTACGTTACGTTAGCAAGCTAGAAGAAACCTTAACATGTCAAGTTACCTCACCACCCGCATTTCTTTTTGTATTAATATATACTTCATTTTTTTCCACCCCCATAATATAATTACTCAAACAGGTTACTTACCGTGAGTGTGTGCAGTTCTCCACGATGCAACTCGCTGGCGAGGAAATCTGAACTAATTACAGGCAGGTGTCAGGTGTCAGGTGTCACTGACTGAACTGGTGGGAAGCCTCTTGTCTTGAAAGTCTCGAAGTAGTACCAAATATTTTATTTAATAATTAAGTGTCGTGAAATTCTAAGTCTTTACATAATAGGGTACGATATTTATAGTAGCTTTCAGTTGTTTGAAAACGGTACCTTTATCCGCGTTCGTAAATTCGCCAGAGCCCAGCCCACACTGGGTTCAATGTTATGATGGACCAAGTAATTTGATTGGACGAGAGGCCGTCACTTGCAAAGTGAATTTACGAAGGCGGCCCCGCCCCTACATTCTCAGCTCACTGGACACTGACGTGTTTCAGTTCAGTGAATGGACTACGCGCAGTGAGTCGAAGCTCTGAGAAGCACTGAATGATTGGATGAACGACTCTTTTGGACAAATATTTTTAGTGAACTGATTGTAATGAATGAGTTCACTGAAACTAACTGCTTTGCCCATGATGACGTCACGACACAACTTTCATGACCCCCCCCCCTACTTTTTATTTTATTTTATTTTTTTCAAATCTCCATGATTCACGTGGATGACCTATTTTGAGTTAAAAACTGCGAATTTCGCCGAAAGGTGACTAGTTTGCATCAATGCACACACACACACACACACACAACTTAGTACCTGACACACACACAGAGAGAGAGACACACAACTTAGTAACTGACTGACACACACACACACACACACACACACACACACACACACACAGAGTGGAGGGAGGTACCTTGGTTGAGGGCCCGGGCGGCGTGTCCGTCGAAGGCGTCTAGGAGGGCGCTGAGGAGGTAGCAGCACACGGCCGTGCCTGGGCAGCACTGCATCAGGGAGAAGGCCACCAGGGCCAGCACGATGCGGGCATAGCCTGGTTGCAAACACAATTATGGATATGAGATAGATTATTTTTGGCCACTTGGGTTATAGACCAATTTTGTAGAGTGACTGAGATGATGTTGTCCCATCCACTGTGCTTTTTCCTCTCCACCATTCAACTCTGTCGATGTTTTGTAAGTCTCCCCAGGCCTCAGGGTCGTATTCCTGAGCAGTTTTGTTCCTCTCTGTTTGCTCAGTTTGGAATGACAACCTGATCCACACTGAGTGTATTGATTACTATGCAAATCAGAAACCCTATAATAACAAGCGAGTTTGAGTGTCTAGAAAAGCGCTATAAGTCAAATGTATTATTATTAGTAGTAAGATATTAATACCAAAATGAAATGAACTATTATCCTTGCATTAAGATGGCCTCAATTCAACTTACTGGGTGATTTGATGACATTTTTGCATTTTAGTGATTTTGAGTGTCATAGCAAAGGGTCAGAATACTAATCTGATTCTGATATTCTGATACTTATGTACATGAGGTGTCTCTGTATTTAAATTGTAATACATTTACTGAAATTGTGTGGAAGATGTGGATTGATGGCAAATTATTTTAATTAAATCCATTTTAAAATCTGTCTAGAACACGACAGAATGTGGAAAAAGTGAAGGGGTCTGAATCCATCCTGAAGGCACTGTACATGCAGCTGTGTGATCCTCTCAGGAGATAAGTGACCTTTACTCTTTAAAAACACATCTTAAGTGGATAAGGAGCCACACCAGAGACATGCTTCCATACCAGTCCTGAACACCATAACCCCTGTGGAGTTTGTGGCAGATAAGAGTGGACTGAGAAGACGGAGGACAATCTCCCTTGTTAGAGAAGTGTTATCCACTAATGATTAGCGAGTCAGAGCCATGACCCTGTAGTAGGCCGTGTAAGAGGCTCTAGTTTTCTTTTACTTTTTGAATACGATTTTTATCTTGTGTCTCTCTATTCGGTTTTTGTTTGTTGTGGGTTTCTTTTCTTGTTTATTGTCCTGCTTCTCTTCTTTTTTTTTCTTCTTTTTTTCTGTGCAGTGTCCTTGAGTTTGAATAAGGCGCTTTTAAATAAAATGTAGTAGTAGTAGTAGTAGTAGTAGTAGTAGTAGTAGTAGTAGTAGTAGTAGTAGTAGTAGTAGTAGTAGTAGTAGTAGTAGTAGTAGTAGTAGTAGTAGTAGTAGTAGTAGTAGTAGTAGTAGTAGTAGTAGTAGTAGTAGTAGTAGTAGTAGTAGTAGTAGTAGTAGTAGTAGTAGTAGTAGTAGTAGTAGTAGTAGTAGTAGTAGTAGTAGTAGTAGTAGTAGTAGTAGTAGTAGTAGTAGTAGTAGTAGTAGTAGTAGTAGTAGTAGTAGTAGTAGTAGTAGTAGTAGTAGTAGTAGTAGTAGTAGTAGTAGTTGTTGTTGTTGTTGTTGTTGTTGCTGTTGTTGTTGTTGCTGTTGTTGTTGTTGCTGTTGTTGTTGTTGCTGTTGTTGTTGTTGCTGTTGTTGTTGTTGCTGTTGTTGTGTCCAGTACAGCCTAGTAAGAGCCGGTGTCATAGTAGTAGTAGTAGTAGTAGTAGTAGTAGTAGTAGTAGTAGTAGTAGTAGTAGTAGTAGTAGTAGTAGTAGTAGTAGTAATGTCCAGTACAGACTAGTAGGAAGCGGTGTCATAGTAGTAGTAGTAGTAGTAGTAGTAGTAGTAGTAGTAGTAGTAGTAGTAGTAGTAGTAGTAGTAGTAGTAGTAGTAGTTATGTCCAGTACAGCCTAATAGGAGGCGGTGTCATGTCAGACCCTTGCCAGATCGTGTTCCACACCTGTGTTCGTTCTTAAGGGTAATCTCATGAATATTATTGTAAAAATAACAATGATAGAGGATTACACTCACAACACTTGGTCCTCCAAAGCAGTTTCATGATGACTAATTATGGTTATTGATGATACCATGAATGTTAATGTTATATTACTCTACTTTTGTAATTATGATTAATTACTACCTGAGTAATGATTGTCAATCATGTTATACCCCCTAGTGATTTTGACATTTCCATGCACTTTAATCCGCTGTATGAATATTGTTAAATTGACAACCTGCGATAACATCAATACATTTTCCGAATGTAATAATGAATGCTCAAATATTCTTAGAAATGCATGAAAACATGTGGAATGAAATGACATGTAAGCCATCCCCTATGATCCTGCCTAAACCCCCAACAAACATAGTAGTAGGCTATCTGACAAGGTAACACAGCCATGTTGTGGGAACTAGCTCACAGCTGATAAGCTAACTCATCAAGATTCATTTAGTCATCATCTAAGACAGTCATAACGTACCTCATACACAGTGGTCGACATGGCCAAAGCCTAACCAGGGCTAACCCACCACCCAGATAGGGCTAACCAGGGCTAACCCACCACCCAGACAGGGCTAACCCACCACCCAGACAGGGATAACCAGGGCTAACCAGTTAAGGGCAGTACAGAGCCTGGACTCTTTTAAGACAGGCCTAAAAACCTTTTTATTCAAAAAGGCCTTTGACTGCTGTACCTGTGTTCATTCTTGTGATTTATTTTGTTTGTTTTTTACTTATTATGTTTTTAGGTTGTTTTTGTTTTAACTTATGTTTTTACGGTTGTTAGCACTCTGAGATTCTTTTTGAATTAAAAGTGCAATACAAATAAAATGCATTATTATTAACCAGGGCTAACCCACCACCCAGACAGGGCTAACCCCCCACCCAGACAGGGCTAACCAGGGCTAACCCACCACCCAGACAGGGCTAACCAGGGCTAACCCACCACCCAGACAGGGCTAACCAGGGCTAACCCACCACCCAGACAGGGCTAACCCACCACCCATACAGGGCTAACCAGGGCTAACCAGGGCTAACCCACCACCCAGACAGGGCTAACCAGGGCTAACCAGGGCTAACCCACCACCCAGACAGGGCTAACCAGGGCTAACCCACCAGCCACCACCCAGACAGGGCTAACCGACCACCCAGACAGGGCTAACCAGGGCTAACCCACCACCCAGAAAGGGTTAACCAGGGCTAACCCACCACCCAGACAGGGCTAACCAGGGCTAACCCACCACCCAGACAGGGCTAACCAGGGTTAACCAGGGCTAACCCACCACCCAGACAGGGTTAACCCACCACCCAGACAGGGCTAACCAGGGCTAACCCACCACCAAGACAGGGCGGCTAACCAGGGCTAACCCACCACCCAGACAGGGCTAACCAGGGCTAACCCACCACCCAGACAGGGCTAACCAAGGCTAACCCACCACCCAGACAGGGCTAACCAGGGCTAACCCACCACCCAGACAGGGCTAACCAGGGCTAACCCACCACCCAGACAGGGTTAACCAGGGCTAACCCACCACCCAGACAGGGCTAACCAGGGCTAACCCACCACCCAGACAGGGCTAACCAGGGCTAACCCACCACCCAGACAGGGCTAACCAGGGCTAACCCACCACCCAGACAGGGCTAACCCACCACCCAGACAGGGCTAACCAGGGCTAACCCACCACCCTGACAGGGCTAACCCACCACCCAGACAGGGCTAACCCACCACCCAGACAGGGCTAACCAGGGCTAACCCACCACCCAGACAGGGCTAACCAGGGCTAACCAGGGCTAACCCACCACCCAGACAGGGCTAACCACGGCTAACCCACCACCCAGACAGGGCTAACCCACCACCCAGACAGGGCTAACCAGGGCTAACCGCTAACGCACTAGCTTGTTGCCTTCAATGTGACATACGGACCATCCTTTTGAAAAAAAAACAACAACAACAACAACAACAACTCACCGATTAAATTCGGAACGAAAAGGAATATATTTTCTTCAGCCATAGCAGCAGAGAGGGATAATCGATTAAAGGTGTTTCTTGCTGACGAAAACCGATATGAATGTTTATTCCTCCCCTCTTCCCTTCTTAGTTTGGACGACGACTGCTGCTGCTGCTGCTGCTGTTGCTGCTGTTGCTGCTGCCCCCCCCCCCCGAGTGGGTGACGTCACACTTCCGGTGCGACGCCCCAGGTACCTCCCCTTTAACTGCCAGGGGGCAGAGAGGCTATTTATAGATCATCAAGGGCTTCATCTGACCCAGATGCATGATGGACATAATCCATCCTACATACGGGGGTGGAAATGGACATTTCCCTGACACATCCAAAACCAAGTTTTTTCTTTTATATATATATATATATATATATATATATATATATATATATATATATATATATATATATATAAAAGCAAATGTATTATGTATACTAACTTAATTGAGTTCATTAATGCATGAACCTTAATGGATATCATTACCATACATTCTCCTAATTAAATATAAACTGTATAATAATGTTGAATTATGTAGGGCCTTAGAGGACGGCAGTTACAAAATAAAGGCTTTGCAATGACAGTTGTCGATGTACTGTTAATAGGAAAGCATATTATCTTTATATTCATAATCTTACTCCAAGTAACTTCATTAATACTATTTGCAAATAATTGTTTGTGTTGAGTGTGTGCTGATTAGGACAAGAATGGTCAAATAAAATGAATCAAAGGCTTTAATAATACAGTAAACATATACAATTATTACAATGAAATCGTCCATTCTACCCTCCTGTACATTCTGTAAATGATTGAGAGAAATGTTACATTCTACCCTCCTGTAAATGAGCGGTATAGAGAAATGTTACATTCTACCCTCATGAAAATGAGCGGTATAGAGAAATGTTACATTCTACCCTCATGAAAATGATAGAGAAATGTTACATTCTACCCTCATGAAAATGATAGAGAAATGTTACATTCTACCCTCATGAAAATGATTGTAACATTTCTCTAGCATTTTCATGAGGGTAGAATGTAACATTTCTCTATACCTCTCATTTACAGGAGGGTAGAATGTAACATTTCTCTATCATTTACATGAGGGTAGAATGTAACATTTCTCTATCATTTACATGAGGGTAGAATGTAACATTTCTCTATCATTTCCATGAGGGTAGAATGTAACATTTATCTATAATTTACATGAGGGTAGAATGTAACATTTCTCTATCATTTACATGAGGGTAGAATGTAACATTTCTCTATCATTTACAGGAGGGTAGAATGTAACATTTCTCTATCATTTTCATGAGGGTAGAATGTAACATTTCTCTATCATTTACATGAGGGTAGAATGTAACATTTCTCTATCATTTACATGAGGGTAGAATGTAACATTTCTCTATCATTTCCATGAGGGTAGAATGTAACATTTATCTATAATTTACATGAGGGTAGAATGTTACATTTCTCTATCATTTCCATGAGGGTAGAATGTAACATTTATCTATCATTTACATGAGGGTAGAATGTAACATTTCTCTATCATTTACATGAGGGTAGAATGTAACATTTCTCTATCATTTACATGAGGGTAGAATGTAACATTTCTCTTTCTACCCTGTAAATTATAGAACATTTTTACATTCTACCCTCCTTTAAATGATTGACAGAGAAATGTTACATTCTACCCTCCTGTAAATGAGAGGTATAGAGAAATGTTACATTCTACCCTCATGGAAATGATAGAGAAATGTTACATTCTACCCTCAGGGAAATGATAGAGGTATAGAGAGAAATGTTATGTTATACCCTCCTGTAAATGACAGAGATATAGAGAGAAATGCAGTGGCGGGCGGTGCATTTCACACCTAGGCCTTCAGTGATGTCCGACACATTCCTACCTGAATTATTCTACCTCTTAATACCATCGTTATGACGCCATGGCTCTAGAAACTAGACAGAAACACAGTATAACCGGGCGTTGCATCACCTTAACATAGTCAGACAAGTACAACAGAGTTATATTAATATTTCCGAAGCATTTTTAATCAATAAATCCGCATTTACAATGAAGAGTGTTAAACTAACATCTTTAAGATCGCTACATTACCCACGTCTGTTGTCTCGTCCACCATAATAGCGACAAAGGGTGCCTTTTTAATCTCCATTTTGATCTCTTCTCCCATCACTTCAGCAATAGCAAAAATCAGGTCGTTTTGTATTTTGCCTGACGTCCCAGTAAACACTTTGTTTGTGGACAGGTGGTAATGTAAATCTGGGTTGTTTTCAGCCAGAAAAGAAAGAAGCTCAACGTAGTTTCCTCTGTTTGTGGACTCGGCGCTTTTATCGTGTCCCCTAAATGAAAGTTATTGTTTACCCAAAAACAGGACACAATCGATCAGTATTATCGATCAGTCAACGAAAGCTTTCGTTGTTGAGCTCCGTTTCCCTGCGCACTTTCAAAAGTTTCACATCTACCGGCATAGTTACGCATCTCAATAGTGAATATCAATAGTGCGTATCAATAGTGCGTATCAATAGTGCGTATCCAATCAAAAGACGTGCTGGGTGCTGACATCATTGAGCCTTACAGCAGGCGCCGTTGTTCCTTTTGCTCGCATCTACGTAGGTTTACTAGGTACGCCACAGGTTTTCTCGTTCCAACGTTAAGTTACAGGTCGTATCCGCGGCACCGTTTAGCGTGCAGGCGGGCAGATTTTGGAGCCCCCTAGCAACACATTTTGATTGGATAAAAGCTCTAACATAAAGGCCAGCCCTCCAAATCTCAATCGGAGACTGGAAGCAGCGCAACCAAGAGGAAAGCTATGAAATGAAGAGAATAGACTATGGGGAATCATTAATACATATTTGTGGAAAAAATATATTAAAATAAAATGTATATTCTGATGATGTTTAGGCCAGCAGAGAAGGCCTTGCTGGCCCTGACGGCACACAAATGTTACATTCCACCCTCCTGTAAATGACAGAGAGAGGTATAGAGAGAAATGTTACATTCCACCCTCCTGTAAATGACAGAGAGAGGTATAGAGAGAAATGTTACATTCTACCCTCCTGTAAATGACAGAGACATTTTACATTCTACCCTCCTGTAAATGACAGAGAGAGAGGTATAGAGAAATGGCCACAGTCACTTCTACAGTACTCTGGTTCACCTCAGACCACACACCAGGACAAACAGAAAAGGGAACTAATCTGTGCTCTACTTCTGTTTTAAACTTATAATACTACAGTATTTCAATTAGCTTTTTTCTTCAAGGGAACAAATCAGACTTCCATCCTCGTCATTACACCTCAGCATCAACACATTCCTGAGGGCTTGTTAAACTTGAGAAACCCAGAGAAATCAGTCATGTGGTGCAGTGGAATGGAACAAGTTGCCTTTAAGCATCAAAGAAACTGACAGTACAGCAGCTTTTAAGGCTAAGATCAGAATACAGCTGTTTAGCAACATTCCACTGTAAACCAAATAGAGGGTTATAGGATAGGAGAAGCACTTGTATGTTCCATGCTAAATGATATGCATGCAGTATGTCTTGGAAGTTTTTATGGACTTGTTTGTTGTTTTTGATGCGCTTCGTCTTCGCACATCAAGGACCTGTTTGTCTGTTTGTTCTGTTGGACTGTATGGGAGTGGCTGCTGGTACGGCCCCTTCCCCTCGTGGACCTTTTGAACACCAGGGACAGCGACGGAAAGAAGTCACAGACTTTATCGCTCTATCCCTGACAATTACAAGCAGGATCATTGCTTGGCCTATGTATTTGCATTTTTGCCAATTAATCAAATCAAATCCAAAAATCTAATGTGGTCCATTGGGGGAAAGGTAATTTGACACAAATCACGCCCCTGAACGTGTACATGAACAAACCAGAAATAAAGACAACACACCCGGGTTTTTTCCTTTTTTATTTTTATTTTTAAAAAAATGACTTTTGTTATGTTTCTGTACAACAAATTCTGTAACACGCCTCCTTTCCGTTTCACATTGAACCTGAACATTAACTTGGACTCTCTCTGTACAAACTTCTATATCCAACCGTCCATCGGTCGCTCTTTCTGTCCCATCACCCGTCAGATTGCACACACTCGTACGCTCACATACGTTAACTCTCACATCTATGGAGATAGATTTATATCTTAAATATACACGTACGAAAGTATAATACGCAACCGTGTTTTGCTATCCATCCGCACACATCTCTCGAGTCGTGTGTCGTAAAAAGAATTCACGCGTGCGTGAACAGATCCACGCAAGCGTGTTTTGCTATTGACCCGCAAATATCTCTCCATTCGTGAACCGTGTTTTGCTCTGCTTGGATTGACGTATGTATTTTTGAGACAAACATTTCCCTGTTTTGCCGTCTCGATTCGTAACTCGTAATATTCATTAGCTGATTATAAGGCGCTATCTGGGGGGTCAGAATATGCCAGCATCATGCTAGCATATTCTGACCCCCCCCCCCTCAAAATGCTCCCTGTTATAACTACAAGCATGTGCTTTCAGGGGTACCACCCAGTGACCTAAAGATGTCACCACAAAAAATATGAAGTGTCTCAGACTTTGCAAACAATAGTTAGGGGGGGGGGGGGGGGGGGGTCAGAATATGCCAGCATGAAAGGCAGGCTGCCATATTCTGACCCCCTCCCTCAAAATGCTCCCTGTTCCAACTACAAACATATGCTTTCTAGCAGTGGTGTAGGTGACTGAAGTGGGTAGTCTATATTATAAAAGCAAACATTCTGAAATTGTTCGGTTTTTACATCAGTGGTGGATAAGAAGTGCAGTGAGCAAAACATGTAGGTTAACCACAATACATGTGAGGGGGGATAAATAATATAATACATAAACGTATTACTTATAAACTAATAATATGTATTCTAAGTGCTCTCGTAGTGTATTATCGTATTTGCTGAGTGGTAGAAACACTCATCTTGTCGAAAGAACAGCGCAGATCACCGGCCAATCAGATAGCGCCTTATAATCAGCTAATGAATATTACGAGTTACGAATCGAGACGGCAAAACAGGGAAATGTTTGTCTCAAAAATACATACGTAAATCCAAGCAGAGCAAAACACGGTTCACAAAAAACGGTTCACGAATGGAGAGATATTTGCGGGTCGATAGCAAAACACGCTTGCGTGGATCTGTTCACGCACGCGTGAATTCTTTTTACGACACACGACTCGAGATGTGTGCGGATGGATAGCAAAACACGGTTGCGTATTATACTTTCGTACGTGTGTATTTATGATATAAGTCTATCCCCATACACATCCGTCATCACTGTCGCCCCGGGGTGCGTCTCGATGGTCAGCTGACGTCAAAGGAAAGGAGTGACAGAATCCGCCACGCCCGTACATCCACCGTATTCTTGTCACCTATCCTATTGTTTTCAAACCAGCGCAGCTCGAAGGGACGCACGGACGATAAACCCGACTGACTATTGAGACGCACCTTTTGACTGCTGCACGTCGGCACAAGAGGTAGGCGACGGACATCACACATTCTTTAGACCAAGTCCTGTGTCTCCAAAGCCCTGGTTAAGGGGGTTAACAGCCTCTCCGTACACATCCAGCATGTTCCATAGTAAACAAGTAAACTGCATTAACATCCTAGTAAATCACCCCCCCCTACGAGGTGCAGAGGGCTGCAAAAAAAGCGTCCAGAACCAGCTTTATGTAACATGGGGGGTGGGTACCTTACACCCTAGTCTTTGTTCACCATCTGGTCGAGGGACTATGGGTGCAGTGGCCTCCTCTTAGTCTCTGTACCTTCCTTTGCACTGGTGTGAAAGAGGTGGACTAGTGAGGGCCAATACTTAGTACAGGTACACTCATCGTTTTTTTTTTGCTAAGCACTCTTTCCATCAGTGCAGGTGAGGAAGAGAGGAGGAGGAAGCCACTGTAGAGCATCTGGATGGACCCTCTGAGACCCAACAAGGTGTGTTTATGCCCATCCACCATGTTGCTGTGATGCTGCTGGTTGCTGGCTAGAGCTGGCAGTGAGAGTTAGGGGGGAACTGGATGAGGTAACTGGTTCTGTCCTAAGAGGAAACCTAGGCTCTGCTAGAAGAGTGGAAAAACAAACCCTTCCTTCATGTTCTCCTCAACATGACTATTGACCTGACCTGCTCAGAAAGGTTGAACGCACAGAAAAGACGTTGCTTTAACCAGTCAAATACTTTCAAAGCAGAGCTTCCAGGAAGAACAGACAGAATTTGATAAATGTCTATTCTGTGGAGTGTTTGGGAATCCGTAGTGTACAATCAAAGAAACATGGAGAATCCCCCAACTCCCCATGGTAACTGCAATAAAAACACAAAAATCCTATAAACACAAAAGTGAGGTACAATATGGCACCAACGTGCTGGATTAGAGAGGGTGGTTTTGGAGACACTGTAAGGTCTATAAATATATCAACACAGCTAAAACATGAACGGTCCTGTCCACACGTAATAAACACTACAACTCCCACAATGCACTGTCCAGTAGACTCCTACCCTGAGACCTAGTAGGGAATGCTGGGAAAGGTAGTCCATTTTTTCTGTCTTAAAAAATAAAATAAAAATAAAATCCCCCTCATGTTATAGCTCTCTATCACAGTAACATTGCTCTTGCTCCCCACCTAGTGGTCAAAGATTGGCAACAACTTTTAAAAAAAGAAACTTTTAAAAACAGAATTAGTGTACAACATAAATATTACAACTGCATTAGTAGTAGTAGTAGTAATAATAATAATAATAATAACAGCATCTACTTTTCCATATCTATTTCCAAATTATATAATTCACATGAACAGAATTATCATTATTTTGACTCTAACACAGGTCCAGAGTTTTTATAGACTTATAAGTACAATGTCGGTCGAAAGTGTTGGACAGTGAGCAATCTTCAATCTTACTGTCAAACTATAGACAGGTATTATATCTTTATATGTATTTATATAAACGTGTAGTGTGCATGTATGGATACAAATTATTTCTGTACATTACTTCCATGCATTAAACTGTAATTACTGCTGTTTTGCACAATGTACATCATATGTACACATGCGGACACACACACGCCTACAAGGCTGTGTGGCCAGGAATGGGTCAAAAAGGTCAAAGTACTATGCAAGCGTTCACCACTGTACACACACCCCACTCAAGAATGTTCACAGGGAATTATCGCTCGGCTCACTCAAAAATAACTCCATGGCAGCATCCCTTTAAGAGGTTTTTTTAAAGAGCAGTGGCAGAGTTGTATTGGGTCAGCCGAGCCACTGGAAGGCAGTGTTACATTTGTCATACACTTGAGAATCTTCCTACAAAAAAACGTGTTTCTGAAATCTGCCCCCGGTCACCTTCGTAGCCTCATTACAACAGCAGTAGTTTATAACCCAAGCAACAATGATGTTTTGTTGTTATCCCCCCCATTTTCTACTGTTATTTACATAGTTTTAGCTCCTCCTCCATCCCGATGGCTCCTAACCTGCAGCTGTTAAAACTCCTCATTAAAACTCCCAGTTTAACAACCCCCCCCCCCCCCCTTCTCTGCAGACAAAATACTGAAAAATGGTCTCTAGACTGCTGTACAGCCCCCAAATGGCCTAAGATCCCTATCTGGTCTAATATATGTGAATAACACCCCCCACACCTCCCACCTATACGTAGTGATGATTCCAGTAGAGGGGGGGTCTAACCCTGGCCTCTAATGAGAAGACAAGTGACCGCATCTCCACAACTATTGACCCCTAACCCTTAACCCCGCTGGAAAAGGTGACCTACGCTTTCTATAGAACTTAAAGAGATGGAGCTGTTTTGGGGGGGTAAAGCTGCTCCAGCCATCCCCCCCCCAAACCCCTGGAGGAAGAAGAGGTGGAACGGTCGTCACCCTGTCCCCCCCCCCCCCCCCTCTGTCTGAGGGTTAGACACAGAGAGAGACACACCCCTGACGCCTGATCTTACATGCATGAACTACGAGAGAGAGAGGGGAGAGAGAGAGAGAGGGGGGAGTTTGTTCTCTCCATTTAACTCTCTATTCATCCCTCCTTCTCCCACCCCGCCCCCCCACCCCCTCCCCACGTCTCTCTAAGAGTAGGAGAGGTGGGAGCCGTTGGAGATGTGCGAGGTGACGGAGGTACTGCGGCTGAGGCCTTCCTCCCCCCCCCCTCCCCCCCCGGCCCCTCCTCCTGGCCCCCCCGACGCCGTCCTCCGCAGCGGCTGGGGGCTGTTCCTGAGGGCCATCAGGCCGGCTGGCCCCCGCACCACCACCGCCAGCCCGCCCCCCCCTCCTCCTCCGCCCCCTCCGTAGCCGCCCTGGGACGAGGAGGAGGAGGAGGAAGAGGGCGGGGAGGAGGAGGAGAGGGAGATGGGGGGCGGGGGGGGGGGGCGGCGGGGGCAGGAGGGCCAGGGACTGGGCCGAGGCGTGCTGGGACAGGTGGTGGTGGTGGTGGTGGTGGTGGCCCCCCCCTCCGCCGTGGGAATGGTGGGAGTAGTGTCCCCCCCCGCCCCCTCCTCCTCCTCCCCCCCCTCCCCACTCTCTCTCCCTGTCCCTCTCCCCCCTCTCTCTCTCCCTCTCCCGGCTCTCGCGGTACAGGTGGGGGGTGCTCTGGTGGTGGTGGTGGTGGTAGTGCTGGGGGAGGTACTGATGCTGCTGTTGCTGCTGCTGGTGGTGGTGAGGATGAGGATGGTGGTGATGGTGGTGAGAGGAGGAGGAGGAGGAGGAAGAGGAGGAGGCTGAGGAGGAGTGGCCCGTCCGGGCACTCGGGTTCATGTCACTGTCCCGGCCCAGGAGGAGGCCATGGGAGGAGGAGTTGACCGACTCGGCCCGGCTGAATCCCCCTCCTCCTCCTCCTCCTCCTCCTCCGACAGCACAGCCGCTGTTCTGGCTGCGCCAGGCGGGGGGTGCCACCGAGTTCCCCGCCACGCCGTGGCTCCAGTGGCTGCCGGAGCGGGGGACGGGCCGGGAGGAGGGCCAGGCGCCGGAGGGGGGGGGGGTGGGGTTGGGGTAGCCCTGGTTGAAGGCCTCGGCAGGGAGGCCCGTTAGGGCCATGTTGCTGAAGCCCAGGCGCATGCTCTCCGAGTCGAACGCCTCCATCTCTCTCGCCTGGCGCTCCAGCAGGGTGCGGATGCGCTCCGAGCGCTCGTTCTGCAGCAACAGCATCTCCTCCTCTATCTGAGACGGGAGGGAGGGGGGGGGAGAGGGAGACAGGGAGAGAGAGAGGGAGACAGTCAGACAAACAGGGAGAGAGGGAGGGTGAGAGACAGGGAGAGAGGGAGACAGAGAGACAGAGGGAGGGAGACAGAGAGACAGGGGGAGAGGGAGAGAGAGAGGGGAGGAGAGAGAGAGGGAGGGAGACAGTCAGACAAACAGGGAGAGAGGGAGGGAGAGGGAGAAAGGGAGGGAGAGAGGGAGAGAGAGAGGGAGGGAGAGAGACAGACAAACAGGGAGAGAGGGAGGGTGAGAGACAGGGAGAGAGGGAGACAGAGAGACAGAGGGAGGGAGACAGAGAGACAGGGGGAGAGGGAGAGAGAGAGAGGGGAGGAGAGAGAGAGGGAGGGAGACAGTCAGACAAACAGGGAGAGAGGGAGGGAGACAGAGAGACAGGGAGGGAGAGAGGGAGAGGGAGCGAGGGAGAAAGAGAGACAGGGAAAGAGTTTATGAGACGGGTTGTGGGTCATTTTGAAGTGGCCGTATAGGAAGAGGTTGAGCTACTGGGAAACTGGCAACTGGCTTCATCGCCCATCCACACACACATCCATAGCTGAATAAAACTAAACGGGGACAATTCCTGTGGAAATTGTGAAGTGTGCTTGCCCCTCACAGCCAGTAGGGGGCAGGTAGGTGAACACTGGGCACCCCCCTGCACCTGGGCCACCCCCCTGCACCCCCCGGCGAAGACCGTGTGTCTCTAGCTCACCCAGGGGCCAAGTTGTGGGGTTGTGGTCAGGTTGTGGTGGTCAGGTTGTTGTGGTCAGGTTTGTGTGCGTGTGTGTGTGTACTCAGGTTGCACTGTGCTTATAGTCCTGCCATGATCAGCGTTTATGAATTGTGACCGTTTGTATCCATGGCAACCAGCTGTAAGCTATGGTGTTTTTGTGTTTTGCTAGCTCTCAAACAAACGGCCCTAATAGTAAAAACTATTAATGCTAGGGCTTATATGTTCAGATTTTGAGTGACAGTGTGAAGAGCTGAACATGGTGATGTAAAATGTGTGTATGTCCACTTACAATTGTAGTCTTGATGGCAGTTTACAAAATTTTGAAAAAGGGATGTGCCACACTCTCAGATTTGAGAGTTCTACCCTTCATTCCTATGGGAACTTTTCTTCACAAAAAGTTGAATTGTGTGTAAACCGTTATCCGTAACCTTCCACAAATCAATAGCAACACGAGTGAGAACGAGCCGCACGCTATGACACCTCATGTCTACCTAGTGCCAAAACTGTGGGACGGGTAGCCGGGGAAAATGTTGCTATAATAATAATGAATACTAGACAGGGACAATTCCTGTGGAAATTGTGAAGTGTGCTTGCCCCTCACAGCCAGTAGGGGGCAGGTCAGCGGAGAAATATTTGGTTGACTGATAGGGCTTTCACACCGGCAAAGAACCGTGCCGGTTCGCGTTCGCGTTCCCGAACGTTGATGCTGTCTGGCGAACGAGCCGGCGTTCATACCAGCGTAACCAGAACCATCCAGAACGCTGGGTGATGAAGGGGCGGGATAAACAAAAAAGTCACAACTAGATGGCAGCTACTTCACTGGAAAAGAGGATGATATCTTCCACTACAGTATCTGAAATAAACAAAATGTTCTATGAAACAAAACAAAAGACACTTTCTACACGCGTTCTCTTACTAATCAGCTGCTCCATTACTGGAATAGAAATGGCTTACGAAAGTCGCGTTCGCGCATGTCCGCGCGCGTGTGTGTGTGTGTTTGCTGAGCATGTGAGGAAGATAGAGAGAATATTGAAAAGCGCGTGTGTGTGTGTGTTTGCTGAGCATGTGAGGAAGATAGAGAGAATATTGAAAATGTTGATATTGTTTTTATCACTAATGATTACATTTAGATTAGATTACATTTTGTCTACTTCCTTCTTGCTGGTCTCTGCAGCCTAGAATATGACACACCCACTGACGTCGTGACTGTTCTACGTTTTGGTTCTATTTTTGGTTGTATTTTCTGGTTCCCAACTTTTCAGGCTCCGAACCAATTGAGTTTCGGTCTGAAGTCGCTGGCCGGTTCCAGACTTGGTTTGCGAACACGAACTGGCACGGTTCTTTGCCGGTGTGAACACCCGATGACAGAGACCACACCCTCACTCACTCACACTCACTCACACACTCACACACTCACACACACACACACACACACACACACACACACACACACACACACACACACACACACACACACACACACACACACACACACACACACACACACACACACACACACACACACACACACACACACACACACACACACACACACACACACACACACACACACACACACACACACACACCACACACACACACACACACACACACACACACACACACACACACACACACACACACACACACACACACACACACACACACACACACACACACACACACACACACACACACACACACACACACACACCACACACACACACACACACACACACACACACACACACACACACACACACACACACACACACACACACACACACACACACACACACACACACACACACACACACACACACACACACACACACACACACACACACACACACACACACACACACACACACACACACACACACACACACACACACACACACACACACACACACACACACACACACACACACACACACACACACACACACACACACACACACACACACACACACACACACACACACACACACACACACACACACACACACACACACACACACACACACACACACACACACACACACACACACACACACACACACACACACACACACACACACACACACACACACACACACACACACACACACACACACACACACACACACACACACACACACACACACACACACACACACACACACACACACACACACACACACACACACACACACACACACACACACACACACACACACACACACACACACACACACACACACACACACACACACACACACACACACACACACACACACACACACACACACACACACACACACACACACACACACACACACACACACACACACACACACACACACACACACACACACACACACACACAATGAGAGAGAGACACACACACACACACACACACACACACACACACACACACACACACACACACACACACACACACACACACACACACACACACACACACACACACACAATGAGAGAGAGACAACACACACACACAGAATGAGAGAGAGACAACAACCCCCCCCCAGGTAGATACCCTCTGCTCCAGCAGCGCCCTGCGGATGGACACCCTCTGCTCCAGGTCCTTGGCCTCCCTCTCGTGCTGGGTGTCCGTGTGGATCTTGATCTTGCTCTGGTAGGCGTTCAGCAGCTCCAGCTCCTGCTGCAGCTGCATCCGCAACACCTGGTACTCCGCCTCCTGGGTCTCATCCAGCCGCAGCTGCAGGGGAGAGAGAGAGGTGGGGGCTGGACATCAGATTATGGACCTGGGGTGGTCTGGTGGTCTAGCACCATGGTCTGGGGTGGTCTGGTGGTCTAGCACCATGGTCTGGGGTGGTCCGGTGGTCTAGCACCATGGCCTGGGGTGGTCCAGTGGTCTAGCACCATGGCCTGGGGTGGTCCAGTGGTCTAGCACCATGGCCTGGGGTGGTCCAGTGGTCTAGCACCGTGGCCTGGGGTGGTCCAGTGGTCTAGCACCATGGCCTGGGGTGGTCTGGTGGTCTAGCACCATGGTCTGGGGTGGTCCGGTGGTCTAGCACCATGGCCTGGGGTGGTCCAGTGGTCTAGCACCATGGCATGGGGTGGTGCAGTGGTCTAGCACCATGGCCTGGGGTGGTCCAGTGGTCTAGCACCGTGGCCTGGGGTGGTCACGTAGTCTAGTACCATGGCCTGGGGTGGTTCAGTGGTCTAGCACCATGGCCTAGGGTGGTCCAGTGTTCTAGCACCATGGCCTTGGGTGGTCTGGTGGTCTAGCACCATGGCCTGGGGTGGTCCAGTGGTCTAGCACCATGGCCTGGGGTGGTCCATTGGTCTAGCATCATGGCCTGGGGTGGTCCAGTGGTCTAGCACCATGGCCTGGGGTGGTCCAGTGGTCTGGGATGGTCCAGTGGTCTAGCACCATGGCCTGGGGTGGTCCAGTGGTCTAGCACCGTGGCCTGGGGTGGTCCAGTGGTCTAGCAACGTGGCCTGGGGTGGTCTGGTGGTCTGGGGGGGGAGCACCTCGTCCGACAGTGTACACATATTGCCCGTGTCGGCATGGGTTCGTAACCTGCCCACGCCTGGCTGACAGGCCCTCTCCTCTCCCCTCCCCTCCCCTCCTCTTTACTTTGTCTTTCTCTACTGTCTCTATCCATTACAAATATAAAAAGTAGTGGAAATACCCCACACACAAAAAACAATAACCCCAAAAAACTTTTAACAATTAGCAATAGATTAACAATAAATCAAGGGCTGTAATTTGTACTCCTATGTGTGTAGATTTAGAAGAGACTCCCATCTGGGAGGTGTCCTTTTGTTGCTAGGATTCTACATTGAGTCTCATTAAGCTGGCGGCTTGGTCGTGGTTCATCCTGACAGTTTTAGGAGTTTGTATATTGTGTGGTCTTGTTGGTGTATTTGTTGGATGCTGGGTGTGTCTGTGTGTGTTTGAGTGTGTGGTGTAGAAGGTGTGCGGTAGGGTCCTTGCCTTACTCACAGCCTGTGTGGACAGCATGTCGTTGATGGAGTGGTCGTACTGCTCGGCCAAGATGGCCAGCTTACGCGTCTGCTCCTCCTTGAGCCTCTTGAGCACCGCCTTGTGGTCGGCCTTGGGAGTGCTCTCCAGCAGGTGGTTCCTCAGCGCCTTGTACTGACGGGTCTGGATCTTACACGTGTCCTGGAACTGACGCTTGATCTGGAGTTCCTTGGACTGGAGGGAGGGGGGGGAGAAAGAAAAAGTGTGTTGGTGAGGGGAGCGATGGACGACATGTCGGGTACGTGTGACCTTGTCACGGTAATCCCTGGAAATGTCCTCTTCATCTCCACGCTGTCCCAGTGCGGTCACCTTCTGGTGCCAAAGCAATCTGCTCACTGTCCCCTCAAAAGTCCCTCAATGTCCCTGAAATATTGACTGCGTTCCAAAAAGCGTTCTTGCACTCTATCTAGAGTATACACTGTACTTGGTGTTCACTCTATAATAGAGTGCAAGAATGCATTTTGGAACACGGTCATCCTCTCCAAGTCCATCACAATATTCTTTCTAGTCTTCATATAGTTCCCTCTAGACCTCATACAGTCCTCTAGTCGTCATACAGTCCTCTAGTCCTCATACAGTCCTCTAGTCCTCATACAGTCCTCTAGTCCTCATACAGTCCTCTAGTCCTCATACAGTTCTCTAGTCCTCATACAGTTCTCTAGCCCTCATACAGTTCCTCTAGTCCTCTAGTCCTCATACAGTCCTCTAGTCCTCATACAGTTCCTCTAGTCCTCATACAGTTCCTCTAGTCCTCATACAGTTCTCTCTAGTCCTCTAGTCCTCATACAGTTCTCTCTAGTCCTCTAGTCGTCATACAGTTCCTCTAGTCCTCATACAGTCCTCTAGTCCTCATACAGTTCTCTAGTCCTCATACAGTTCCCTCTAGTCCTCATACAGTTCTCTAGTCCTCATACAGTCCTCTAGTCCTCATACAGTCCTCTAGTCCTCATACAGTTCCCTCTAGTCCTCATACAGTCCTCTAGTCCTCATACAGTTCTCTAGTCCTCATACAGTCCTCTAGTCCTCATACGGTTCCCTCTAGTCCTCATACAGTCCTCTAGTCCTCATACAGTCCTCTAGTCCTCATACAGTCCTCTAGTCCTCATACAGTTCCCTCTAGTCCTCATACAGTTCCTCTAGTCCTCATACAGTTCCCTCTAGTCCTCATACAGTTCCTCTAGTCCTCATACAGTCCTCTAGTCCTCATACAGTTCTCTAGTCCTCATACAGTCCTCTAGTCCTCATACGGTTCCCTCTAGTCCTCATACAGTTCCTCTAGTCCTCATACAGTCCTCTAGTCCTCATACGGTTCCCTCTAGTCCTCATACAGTTCCCTCTAGTCCTCATACAGTTCCGTCTAGTCCTCATATAGTTCCCTCTAGGTCGCCCCCCGGTGGCCACCGTCCACTGGGCCTCTCACCTTGAGGCTCTTGGGCTGCTGGCGGACCTCGACTGTGTGTTTCTGACGCAGCTCCTGCTCCCGCCTCTTGTTGTACTCCATCTGGTTGGTCAGCTCTGTCTGGTGCTGCGTCCGGATCAGGTCGGCCCGGGTGCGCTGGACCGAGCCCAGCTGACGGAACTCCAGCTCCTGAGTGGACTCATGGTGCCGCAGCAGCATGGCACACTCCAGGTCCTTCTGGGTCTGCTTCTTGTTGAGGTCCTGGAGGGGGGAGTGGTACACGCGTAGAGTGAGGTAGAGGGATGAGGAGCGAGGTGTGGTGGGGGGTTTAGTTGCCAGACTCTCCAGTTATGGAGACATAAGCCCTATTCGGACGGGATTAGGCTCGTATTATCTGCAGGACCTCTGGAAATGTGTAATAATTACAGAGGACGTTCATGGAACTCAGACGTCCTGCGGATGTTACACAGAGCCATGACATCATATCAGGGGGCAATGGCAATACATTCCAGTAAAACACAGACTTAGATTATCCAGTGCGAATGCACCACATGAAACACAGACGTCTGGGGGTAATTTCTAAATGACATGAGGTCACCAGATAATACTAATCCCGTCAAAGACCAGGACAAGAGGAATTATTTTAAAGGAATATATTTGTTCCGTTTTTTTTTGCGTTTCTATTTGTTGTGGGGTCTCAGATGACACCTGGCATCTTTGATCTTGAAGAGGGGCCAAGGTGTCTTCATGACCATATATGGTAAAACATACAGTAGAACGTCATCAACAGCACATGACATCACATGCTTTGAACAACTTGAGTTAATCTCAACAAACTCGTAAGTGGTCCAAATCCACATGGTGTCATCATGCTACATTGCTGCTCCCTCAGGATGGAATTGTGTATAGAAATGTAAGTTTCTGTTTTCAGACATACATTGATGCTTGAAAGTATGTGAACCCCTTGCGCAACCATAGAATTGTTTCGTTTTTACTTGAAATCTTTATTTAATCAGAACTTTTTTTTATCTGACATAACATGTTTATATTTACCTATTCCATATGTTGGTTTAGAGGGAATCATGCGTGTAGTAGGAAAACTAAATTATAAAGAAAAAAGTCCAGGTCAATAGCTTGTGGCACCTCCATTAGCAGCACTAACTTGGAGTAAAGGTCTTGTATATCCACTAATCAGTCTCCGACGTCTGTTTGAGATATTCTTGCCCACTCCTCCTTATAGAAGTGAGCGTGAGGTTTGAGGGGTGTCTGGCATAAACTGCCCTTATTACTTTTTACATTTCATGTCACGCAAATATCAATTGGATTTCAAACGAGGTGGTGAATGGGTTTGGGTGTGAACCAGACCTAGCTCCTGAGGCCTTCTCTCCAGAGTCAGGGCTGCAGCCTACCTCTCTCAGGAGGTCCTGCTCCAGGTTGTGGCGCGCCAACAGCATCTTCCTCTTGTACTGGCGACACTGCAGCTCGTAGTATTGCCTCTGTCGCCGTAGCAACCCCGCCTCCTCTTCCGCCTGCAGCTGCTGAAGACACTCCTTCTGACGCACCAGCCACTCCTGCTTCTCCCTCTTAGGGGTGGACTGGTTCTCATTCAGCTCCTAGGGACAGGGGGAAGGGTTAGAGTGCGACACCAGCCACTCCTGCTTCTCCCCGCTTGGATGTTGGACTGGTTGTCATTGAGCTCCTGAGGGGAGGAGGGGGGGTCAACAGCCAGTGGCTCCCAGTTGAACAGTGACTGAGGCCCTTCCTCAATGGAAAAGAAACTCAACTCCTCATGCCCTCTCCTCTGTCCTCTGCCTGCTACTTACTCAACATGCACCGGAGGAGAATAAGAAATACTACTAAATAATCTGGTATTTTTTGCTCTAGGCACAGGGTCGACCATAGTCGGTGCCCCTGGGGCAATTAGGGGTTAAGTGCCTTGCTCAAGGACACAACGGCAGTAATAGGCACCTCAGATATAACGCCAGCAACCGTCCAGTTCACCGGCTCACATGCAGCTCCCACCTGAGGCCGGCGTCGAACCAGCGACCTTCCGAATAGCTAGCCGGCCTCTCTAACCTCTAGGCTACCGCCGCCCCCAATTCTAGGTAGACATCCATAGATATCCTACTCAGATGCTTTTTATTTTTATTTTAGAAGAGGAAGAAGCAAATGGAGGACGGAGGAGAGGAAAGGAATTGATTGCCTAACCGTTGAGAAAAGACCTGATTCTTGCTCGGCATCTGAAAGACTGAAAGTGTGAGACTAGAGAGGGAAGAATTACAGAGCAGCGCCTATGACCGTTCCAAACTGTGAAGCAGTGAATAAAGGAGACCTGAGGGTTTATGCTTTATGGCTGTTAACGCAGTTGTACCTCTTTGAGCTGGTCTTTGCGCTGGCGGTACTGGCGCTTCTGAGACTCAAGCAAACTGGTCAGCTCTTTCTTCTGCTGGCCAAGGATGTGCTGCTGAAACTTCTTCTCCTCCGCTAGGGCCGCCTTTATCTGGAGAGAGAAGAAGGGAGAGAGAGAGCGGAAAGGAGAGAGAAAGGGAGAGGAAAGGAGAGAGAGAGAGGAAGAGAATGAGAGAGAGAGAGAGAGAGAGAGAGAGAGGAAGTGAGGAGGAAGGAAAGAACCAGGTACTCTTACTACCACTTTACTTTCTTTTCTCCCACACTCCCTCGCCTCTTCCTCAAGGACAGCCCTGCCTGGTGCCTGTCGTCAGCCTCTCTTGGCCTGGTTAATAAGCTGTACTATTGAGTGACTGCTAGGCAGCGACATGGTTAATAAGCTGTACTATTGAGTGACTGCTAGCCAGCGACATGGTTAATACGCTGTACTATTGAGTAGGGGTGGGCAAACGATCAACATTTTTTGTTCGATCATCGTAACGAATTAACGATCAATTATCGATTAATCAATAAGGTTTTTTTTCATAAAAAAAAAAAAAAAAAACTAGGGCAGAAATAACAAACATGTTTTCCTTGTGTTGCTATTGCAGAATTGCACAATGCACACATTCATTCATTCACATTAACTAGACACTACAGTCAGATAACAATCCTCTTAAACAAGGCAGTGAGTACTGAGTAGCCTAAATTCAAATAGTGTTGGATTCCCTGTCTTCTACTCTATCCGGACACGTTGGAATTATTATCATAACCCCCGGAGAATCAAAGTTATTGACCTGCAAAGGGTGCCTCCTTGACCGGCTTTTCCCGTGAATAACACCGGTTATGGAGGTGGTACAAACATAAGACTATTATTGCTAGGGCTGTTACGATTATTCGACGTCATCGACGTCATCGATTACGTCAATACGTCGGTTGCCGTAAAATGCGTCGGTTAGTCGTAAAAAACAAAATGGCTGCGACCAGCGCAAACACGGAGGCAGAGCCGGCGGCTAAAAGACTTCGCCCACGATCGTCCAAAGTATGGGAGTACTTTACAAAAAAAGAAACCAATGGCAATGTGGTGGTCTGTAAACTGTGCAAAAATGAATTGGCCTATCACAGCAGTACGACTGCAATGAACGAGCACCTCAAGCGAAAGCATCCTGGAGCGCTTTGTGAAGACAGCCGCAAGCTAGCACCGTAAGTCAGCGTTGTATTTCTGTTCACTTTTCCGGCCGTGTATCAGTGAAAAATGGATAGCTACTAGCTGGCTAGCTACGGTAGCCTTACTAGCCTATTGTTATTGTGGTGCTCGCACCTACTGTACGTTATCTAGCTCGTAGCTCGCATGCTACGTTAGCATCAATGTAGCTAATCATAACATAGCAGCGAGAGTAACGTTAGCTATGTAGCTGGCTAGCTACGGTAGCCTTACTAGCCTATTGTTATTGTGGTGCTCGCACCTACTGTACGTTATCTAGCTCGTAGCTCGCATGCTACGTTAGCATCAATTTAGCTAATCATAACATAGCAGCGAGAGTAAAGTTAGCTAGCCATGTAGCTACTAGCTAGCTATGTGTTGTGGTGATGGACAGACTTCTAAATGGCCATGTTGGCTAAACATAGCAGTGAGGTGGAAATTAAGGGGCCTACACATGATAAGAAATGTGTGCTTTTTTTATTTTCAGGAAGCAAAGCAGTGTGGAAAACTTTTTCCACAAAAAGAGCACAACTCCATGCACACCCCAGATGGCTGCTCAGCTTTCTAACAGCATCTTACAGATGATCGTCAAGGACATGAGACCTGTTGCTATTGTGGAGGGTCAAGGCTTTCGTGAGATGATCAACACATTTGAAGTTAACTTTTATATTTTATAATATTATATTTTATGTTGAGATTGTTATTGTTAAAGATTGTTACTGAGAGTATACGGTATTCCGGTTAGAATTTCACTTTTTTACAGAATTTACTGCATTCCTTGCACTTTTCCTTTTACTTGAAGTTAACTTTTATATTTTATAATATTATATTTTATGTTGGACTGTAAGAAAGAGAGGATCTTTTTTGTTGTGTGGAATATTGCCCTGCAGTGCAAGAATAATTGAATAAAATACTGAAATGTTGATAAGAGAAGTTTTTGACATTTATTTGGGGAAAATTAAGTGATACATTAATCGAACAGCAAAAAAATAATCGTTAGACTAATCGTTAAATTAGTCGTTAGACTAACCGACTAATCGACAAAATAATCGTTAGATTAATCGTTAGAAAAATAGTCGTTTGGGACAGCCCTAATTATTGCTAAATTCACCATCAGTATACGGTCATTTTGAGCCCTTAACCACCGCACTGACACCCCGAGAAGATATACTTTTAATACGAAACTCGATCAATCGGGCGTTCACCGGCTGCTGGACGAAACTCCCAACTCCCGCTGTCAGCGAGGCGAGGGAATATTTATATCCGGGAATTCGCTCCTTGCTGTGTCCACGGTGATAGGAGTGGAGGATCGTCTCCATTCAAATAGTGTTGGATTCCCTGTCTTCTACTCTATCCGGACACGTTGGAATTATTTTCCTAACCCCCGGAGAATCAAAGTTATTGACCTGCAAAGGGTGCCTCCTTGACCGGCTTTTCCCGTGAATAACACCGGTTATGGAGGTGGTACAAACA
Source organism: Nansenia antarctica (assembly GCF_963989245.1). NCBI lineage: Eukaryota > Metazoa > Chordata > Actinopteri > Argentiniformes > Microstomatidae > Nansenia > Nansenia antarctica. Next base: position 42,980,197 of record NC_137675.1, on the reverse strand, counting down.
TAAGACTATTATTGCTAAATTCACCATCAGTATACGGTCATTTTGAGCCCTTAACCACCGCGCTGACACCCCGAGAAGATATACTTTTAATATGAAACTCGATCAACCGGGCGTTCACCGGCTGCTGGACGAAACTCCCAACTCCCGCTGTCAGCGACTGGACAGCGGGAGTTGGGACTGGAGGTCAGGTTACACTAACGTACGGGAACTTCCGTCATGCCGTACTGCGTTGTGAAATTCAATGCGAAGGCAAATGCAAAGTTCATTTCTCACACATAACGTGGACAAACTAATTTCCATTATTATTATTATTATAAAAAATAAATAAATAAATAAATATATTAACGATTATCGAGCAAAATATTTTGTGATCGACCAAGACCTTATCGATCAATTAATCGATCATCGATGCCCACCCCTACTATTGAGTGACTGCTAGCCAGCGACATGGTTAATACGCTGTACTATTGAGTGACTGCTAGCCAGCGACATGGTTAATACGCTGTACTATTGAGTGACTGCTAGCCAGCGACATGGTTAATACGCTGTACTATGTAGTGACTGCTAGCCAGCGACATGGTTAATAAGCTGTACTATTGCAGGGCTTAAAGTGGGAAAAAATCCTGTGCCTGAAACTTTTTCTTGGGGAGGGGGGTCACAAACTGATTAAATCACTTAAGGCCAAACTGATTGCATCACTTATTAAGCCACTATCACTATAACAATAGATCAATAGATCTCCATCAAGTAGAATACTGATGACTAGTGACCAGTCATGCATGAGGGCTGACTCATGACTGAGTTGGCGATGTTTACTTTCCTGCTGGCTAGGTGTTGTGTTGTTACTTTGGCCAGATCATCATAAAAAAATCGAACAAGGACATTGAGGATTTTGTCCATGTTAAGATTAGTAGCTTCGTCCATATTCATTGAAAACGTTGCTTTTTTAAGCTTTTCACACAGCCGTTTTTTAAATTCCGGGGCAAGGCCATGTGTGTTTAAATAGCTGGCGTGCTTATTGGAAACGGACAGCTTTGTCAGTGCATTTTTGTCTTCTGATAGCTTCTTGCACAAATCGACGAGTGGCTGAGCCATTGTGAAAGACAGATCATGTTCAGCTATAAACGCGCACTCGGATCTTTTGCTCTCAAACACGGTCGGTCATTGAAGATACCTGTCGCCGTCACTCCCGGCAAGGTTGTTGTATGAGCAAGCGCTCGAACCGAAGCTTGGTGACCGGGATCTGAGGCATGTCGAGCAATAACCTTCTTCCCACTACTATACTATATGTGTGGTGGCCTGGGAAAACCCTTCACATGGTGGCATTTTGACATTTTCATTTTTTTATATTTCCATAAATTAGAAGTTCTCAGCTATTCATAACTGGTTGAATGACTGAGATAGCCCTTTATTTTAAAAAGTTATGAGCATTTTAATGTATCATGTCAAAAAAAGTGAAAGGTAAGAAATGCTGCCCCCGACTCCTTTCTCCTCCGGGTCGGGGGAGGAGCCTATGCAGATCAGCCGGTCTCGTTTGTCTGCTTGTGATGCGGTGTTAGTCTGCTCGCCTCGTCGGTATAAAACAAGTACTTTCTCTTTTGTTTTATTAAAATGTTTATTCACCATAATGTAGTATGGAGTTCAAAGTACTAGAATACCACATAATATCAAAATCGCGATTTCCGTCTATTTTTGCTCTTTGCCACAAACGAACGCCAGCGACATCCGACGGGTTTTCCCAGGCCACCACACATATACTATACTATATATATGTATATATATATACTATAGTATATACTATACTGCCGTAGACGAGTTTCTTTGAGCACGGCGTACAGAAACAAGCACCCGGCTCCCTCAGTTTGAGACACCACGTCCATAAGGCTTCCCGTCACTACTCTCCTCTATCCATGCCCAGCGCCATTTATTCCTTACTCCTCGTTCTAGTATAGCTGTGTCTTCGCCATGTTTAAGAAACTTGGCTTCCATTTTAATAGACTCTTACTAAAGTTAGCGAGATAGTCTCTACAAGCTAACATTACACTCATTCAAACTTCTTAAGGCCCGCCCCACTACTCTGCCTCCGATTGGCTAGAAGTCGTTGGTTGGCTTGAGCAATGTGATACTATTGGTAGGCGGAACTGTCTCTTTGCTGAAGATGACTCTTTAAATTACGATGTAAACAAATAGCATTATTTTTTTTTATTACTCAAAATTCCCCCGCGCCGGAAATCCGGCACCGTGCCGGAGAACTTTAAGCCCTGCTATTGAGTGACTGCTAGGCAGCGACATGGTTAATAAGCTGTACTATTGAGTGACTGCTAGGCAGCGACATGGTTAATAAGCTGTACTATTGAGTGACTGCTAGGCAGCGACATGGTTAATAAGCTGTACTATTGAGTAGGGGTGTAACGGATCACCTAACTCACGGATCGGATCACGGTTTTTGAGTCATGGATCGGATAATTTTTCGGATCAACACAAAACATTTTTATTTTGTATAAAAACAGCTTTTTCCTTGAATTCTGTAAAAACACCACTTTTATTATGTGAAAAAACCCAACAACATTCAAGATGTCAAAACTGGTAATATATACAGTATATATATATATATATATATATATATATATATATATATATATATATACACAGTATATCTCAAAAGTGAGTACACCCTTTAGATTTTTGCAAATATTCTGTTATATCCTTTCAGGGGATAACATTATCCTACTGAAACTTTGATATAACTTAAAGTAGTCAGTGTGCTGCTTGAATAACAGTATAGATTTATTGTCCTTTGAAAATTACTCAGTACACAGCTGTTAATGTCTAAACAACTGGCAACAAAAGTGAGTACACCCCATAGTGAACATGTCCTAATTGTGCCCAATGATGTTGTTTTCCCGCCCTGGTGTCATGTGACTCGTTAGTGTTACAAGGATTCAGGTGTAAATGATAAGCAGGGCTGTTAAATTTGGTGTTTTGGGCACAATTCTCTCTGAATGCTGGACAACATGGCACCTCATGGCAAGGAACTCTCTGAGCGGCTGAAAAAAAGGATTATTGCGCTTCACAAAGATGGCCTTGGCTATAAGAAGATTGCCAACACCCTGAAAATGAGTTGCAGCACAGTGGCTAAGATCATACAGCGGTTTTCCAGGACAGGTTCCACTCGGAACAGGCCTCGCCAGGGTCGACCAAAGAAGTTGAGTCCACGTGCTCAGCGTCATATCCAGAGGTTGGTTTCCAAAAATAGACGTGCGAGTGCTTCCAGCATTGCTGCAGAGGTTGCAGAAGTGGGATGTCAGCCTGTCAGTGCCCAGACCATACGCCGCACACTGCATCAAATCGGTTTGTATGGCCGTCGCCCCAGACAGAAGCCTCTTCTGAAACCGATGCATAAGAAAGCCCGCAAACAGTTTGCTGAAGACAATGAATCCAAGAACATGAGTTACTGGAACCATGTCCTGTGGTCTGATGAGACCAAAATAAACCTGTTTGGGTCAGATGGTGTCCGGCGTGTGTGGCGGCACCCTGGTGAGGAGTACCAAGACAAATGTGTTTTGCCTACAGTCAAGCATGGTGGTGGCAGCATCATGGTCTGGGGCTGCATGAGTGCTGCCGGCACTGGGGAGCTGTATTTCATTGAGGGACACATGAATTCCAATATATACTGTGACATCCTGCAGCAGAGCATGATCCCCTCTCTTCGGAAACTCGGCCGTTTTTTAGGGCAGTTTTCCAACATGATACTGACCCTAAACACACCTCCAAGATGACAACAGCCTTGCTGAAGAAGCTGAAGGTTAAGGTGATGCACTGGCCAAGTATGTCTCCAGACCTAAACCCAATTGAGCACATGTGGGGCATCCTCAAGAGCAGGGCTCTACGCTAACCTTTTTCACTAGGAGCACATGTGCTCCTAAATGAAAAATGTTAGGGGCACACAAAGAAATTTAGGAGCACAGTGAAAAATGTAATTATAACACATTTTTATTAGTGATTTTGCAATTTTTGCACCAAAATCACACATTGGCCCATGCCTACAGCCCTACTAGACGCAGAGTTGATGGCATTGTATTATGGTAACTAGCTGTGTCAAGTTCTCCTGGTTAGCAGCATGTTCATTCATTCATCCATGTCATGCCTGTCAGCTAGCAGCTAGCAGCCCAGCCAGGCTTTAGGGCTAGGTCTGTCAGCTAGCAGCCCAGCCAGGCCATGCAAAGGTCTGTCTCCATGCTGCCCACCTCCCTGCTGCTGGGTCAGGCTACATCAGTCACACACGGTGGCCAGACAACTCCACATCTAGGGGTATTAAACTACCCCACATCCAGATGACCAGTCCCCAGCCCCATGCTGCCAGGGGTGGTGACATGTGGAGGTGGCCAGCCCAGCACGGTGCCTCTGCGGCGGCTAGCTGTTAGCACACCACCATCCCCGGGGGTCCCACCTCTCTGCCACACTCAAGTACAACATGTTGCATTTTCATGCCATTAGGCAACTTGCTTCCTAGGGTTTCCTAGGATTAGAGATGCATTTGGACTTCTGGAGTACCTCCACTACTTTCAATGAGTTCTGAAGGTCTGAGAGCTTTCTACTTTCTACCCTGGGTAGTTAACCCTGGTTGTAACCTTGGGTTCAAATCTGGAGTGTGTGGGACCAAATCTGTAGATGTGGTGAGCTAATGAAGCGAATGAAGCTTGAGATGAGAAAAGGGCGCTTGTCTCTTTAAGGCCCAGGAGGGAGTTAGCGATTAGCGATGTTAGCTTAGCGCCAGTTTAACAGAAGTAACTTCACTTTTAACATGACTTCCCGTGGTCGTAGCGGGCTGGCTGACGGCTTAAAATGTGGCCACACGGTTCGCGCAGATTTATTTTTAGAATAAAAATAAATAAAAATAATAAAAATAAAAAATAAAAAATCTGTACTCGCACAGTGTGCTCGTGAATTTATTTCTCTAGTCGCACAGATGTATTTTTAGTCGCAATTGCGAGTGAAATGGTCGCACTGTCGAGCCCTGCTCAAGAGGAAGGTGGAGGAGTGCAAGGTGTCCAACATCCGTGGGCTCCGTGATGTCGTCATGGAGGAGTGGAAGAAGATTCCAGAAGCAACCTGTGCAGCTCTGGTGAATTCCATGCCCAGGAGGGTTAAAGCAGTGCTAGATAACAATGGTGGTCACACAAAATATTGACACTTTGGGCACAATTTAGACATGTTCACTATGGGGTGTACTCACTTTTGTTGCCAGCTGTTTAGACATTAACAGCTGTGTACTGAGTAATTTTCAATGGACAATAAATCTATGCTGTTATTCAAGCAGCACACTGACTACTTTAAGTTATATCAAAGTTTCATTAAGATAGTGTTATCCCCTGAAAGGATATGACAGAATATTTGCAAAAATCTAAAGGGTGTACTCACTTTTGAGATATACTGTATAAAACATATTCTACACTCAAACATTACATATTATACTGAAATACACATTCAACTTAAATTATAAGTAGTGCAATATGAAAGAGGGAGGCGCCTGGTTGCAGCAGTGAATCACTGGGCTCTTTAAAGCAGACGAATAAACATGTTTTATGCCACTTTTAACTCAATAATAAAGTGAACGCATATTTTGAACATGGTATTGTAGCAACCCTGTTCATTAATGTTCATTAATGCTTGAGTTCATGTTCATGTTCGCACTGTTACTGTGTTGTGTGCCAATGCACCCCTGTGATTGGTGGAGGTCACGGGGAGGGGCGGGTGCTGTGTGTGTGGTTGAGACGGTTGGGAGAGAGAGCTCCGGTGAACTAAGAAAGTTGTGTATGAGATAGTTTACAATTAAACGCACAGATTACATGAGAGAAGCTATCTGTCATTATTTCAACCACTGTCCAAGTCGGGACGTTACAGTATGAAAATGCCTTAATTATCAGAAGTTGTCGAGCTACCTAGTTGTCGACCAAGTAATTTGATTGGACAAGAGGCGTTCCTTGAATGCTGATCAGATTCCAGAGCGAATTTACGAACGCAGCCTTGTTGTTGTGGATTCCCAGCTTCACATGTAGTGAGTAAACAACGGATTCTTTTTTTGCGCATTATCAACCTATCATTGCGCTTTAGAGTAAAACAAAGCACGCAACTCTACACGTCTATCTTTTCATGGCAACTCTACATTGTGATTTACAAGAGATATTAAGTAATATATTAAGTAATATTATTACTTGTTAAAATTTTGCAATTGATCCGCGGTACACATGCGTGCCGAACCGTGGGGGGCGATCCGTACGGATCACGGATTATCCGTGATCCGTTAGACCCCTACTATTGAGCGACTGCTAGCCAGCGACATGGCTAATTTGTCTAGGTAACATCTTCTGAAGGCACGTCGTCGTCATGAACGGAACGTGCTTCACACAGGTTCAGAAAAAAGATCAGGAAAAAAAGTCTGATCTTGGTGCTGATTAGGTAGAAAGCTCAGTTGAAAAGCAGTGAAATGTGTTGGTGCAATCGCTCAACCCAGGAGCCCCTCCTCTCTCCAGACTACCAGTGGCCACCTGTACGTAATTGATGACGTCAATTGTAATGCCGTGTTATTCCCATGCATTAGGTGGCTCTCTACGCACCCCTGTTTAAGTGTAATTTGTCATGATATCCTGGTGCTGAAGTTCAAATGGATACCAATGCCTCAACCTGTATTTGCATGGAGCTCTCATGATAGAAAGTGGATTACTATATTATATTATTGCAAAGGTAATACAGGCCACTTCTTTCACCTCCCCACCTCGTATCTCTAACACCCCCCCATGCCTAATCCCTCACTCCTCTCTTTCGCCAGGATGGCCATTGATCTCTCATTCCTCTCTACCAGTACATCCCTCCCTTCCCTCTTACTCCGGTATCGTCTGCTGCTTCTTGCCCCACCGTCTTCCCCAAAGCTGTTCGTCTAGGTCTCGTCCTCTCTCCCTCCCACTCTCCCCTTTCACTCATCCATTCTTCACCTCCCACCCATCACTCCCTCTCCCTCCCTCACCTCTTTTTCCAGGATGGCCTGGTGTTTCTAGCCCTCAGTCCCTTATCTCTCCTCTCCTCACCTCTTTCTCCAGGATGGCCTGGTGTTTCTTGCTCAGTTTGTCCCCCTCCCCGGTGAAGCTGTTCCTCTGGTTCTCCAGCTCCTTGTCCAGCCTCAGCTGGTGCTCGTCCATCTCCGCCTTCAGCTTGTTCTCCAGGGCCATCAGCTGCTTCTGGTGCTGCCTCCTCATCCGCTTGTACCCTGACATCTGCTCCCGCAGCGCAGAGCCCTGCTCGTGCTCCTGGATCTGACGTGTCACCTGAGGGTGGAAGAAGAGAGAGGGGGGGGGGAAGAGAGAGGGAGGCAGAAGTTAGGAGCGAGTTTGAATGTTCTGGGATGTCGACAGATTTCCAGCAACGTTAATAATCGTCACCGAAACATTTTTATTACAAAAGCGTTTGGATTCCAGCACCGTCTCCCCAAAAAGAAACTCCACAGAAAAACAACAGTAAGTCTAAGACCCCCACCCCCAACCCCGTCCCACTCTCCGCACTCAGTGTTTCCCCTACCATTGCCTTGGGACCTCCCGCCCCCGCAAGAAAAATGTTCAATGTCAATTTGGTTCATGTTTTTTTTTTTTTTTTTATAATAATATTTTTCTCCCAGTTGTATATGGCCGAAATATGTTTATTATGTGGTCGAAATATGTTTATTCTGTGTCATTTGCCTAATTTATGTGCACCCTCATTTAATATGTTTCTCCTCTGTGCGTTTTGCTGCCACGCTTGTCCGCTTGTCTCCTCGTTTCACGAAGGGCGGGGCTCAGCTCCCTCCACACACACGCTCTGACGTGCTCATCTCAAACAAGCCATTCGTCTCTACTGTAAGTGCAAATAAAGGCCAACAATAATAGTTTTAGTAATGGACGGACGTAGACCCCAAACCTCTGACAAGCAGGCTAACTTCCCGCGTTTATTAAACGCACCCAACCCGAATCTGGCGATATGGACGATTTTAGACGCTTTTTAGGGGTGCTTGAGTATCCCTAAATTTCATCTCAGCACGACCTAAAAAAGAATAATCATTATTATTATTATCATTATTATTATTATTATTTTCTGAAATCATTCTAGCCCAATTACAGTCATGAATACACACTCCGGTCCAGTAGCCTACATACACGCACCTCGTTGGTCCGCAAGTAGTCTCGCGCTTCGCCCGGAGAATAATTGTTTAGCGCACGAGTGTGTGTGAGAGAGAGAGAGAGAGAGAGAGACAGATGAAGTAAGAAGTCAGCAGATGAAAGTAAGCAAAGTAAGTAACCGTAGCAAATATAATTTCTGAATTTCTGACAGAAAACATTGGTTCAAATTGTTCGTTATTATTGTGACCTAACTAGAAAGTGTCTGATTGTAGTTCCAAGGTGACTAGAAAGTGTCTAGTTCCATTGTGTGAATAGTGTTAACGAACTAGCAAGCTAGCTAGCTAGCTCAGAGGTGATTAGTAATAATAGATGGTAGTAGTAATAATACAATATGTCTTATTCTGCTAGAATTGGGCTTTATGGTAATAACATACAATAAAAAAGTGGATTGAAGCATTGGAACAAACCCTCACTCATTGGAAATGTCTGTTTTTCCATAGATGGACATAAGATTGTTTTTCAGGTGAGAGAGTCAAGTCAAAATGACATTATCTGACTGCATTGCCCACAGCAACCCAATATACAATTAGAATGATGTTATAAATTGATATGGATCAATGTATACCTCTTATTAGATTATACATATTCTGGTTGTTATGTTTGCCTTTCGGTGGACAGCAAAAGAGGGAGAGAGGAGGATAGAGAGGGAGAGGAGGAGGAGAGAGAGCAGGATGGAGTCAGCACACCAAAGAGACAGCAAGAACCAGGTGAGAAAGTGGACAGGTAGTCAAGACCACAAGTAGCCTTGAGAACCTATGGTTCTGGTGCAGCACCCTCAGCACCCCCCTTCATTACACTTGTAATAGGATGTCATAAACGTTTGACACACATGGCAATAAAAAAACATGAATCTTGAATTGGCAAAACATTTTTGCTATTTAAACATGTCAGCATGTCATCACTGACAGATGACAGGTAGATAATGAAAGGTAGTAAAAAAACTGGAAAATGATGTTGCCAGACTTGCAGACTTTTTAACCAGACCCTGTCACATATGTTTGTGTGTGATTGTCAGTGCAAAGAGGGAGAGAGGAGGATGGAGATGACAGAGAGAGAGAGAGAGAGAGAGAGAGAGAGAGAGAGAGAGAGAGAGAGAGAGAGAGAGAGAGAGTGAGAGAGCAAGAGCAGGAAGAACCAGGTGAGAAAGTGGACAGATAGTGAAGTCAAGATTGTTATAGTGTCAAAACAGTAAAACAATTAATAAAAAATAAGTGAAGGATTTGTGGCTCAACAATAAAGTCTATAAATTATTATATTTCAGTGTTTCCTCTATATGCATTTATTGGTGGCGGGCCGCCACAAATGAATTTCCTCCGCCACTAATTGATTCAGTCCACATCACAAGATGGCGGCGCGCTACTCAGCCTTTATTTATGTAAACCAGCTCCTTCCCTTCTTGTGATTTTTTAAAAGTGTTTTTTTTCTTTCCCTTTCCTAACACCAGGGGAGCCACCCCTCCTAAATTTCGTTGTTTGGTACCTGTACTGTAGCAATGACAATAAAGTCCATTCATTCATTCATTATGTCATTACAGTGTGGGCTTATTGGACACAGACATTCATCTTACCAAAGTGGATAATCTACAGTAGGGACGCGCGGCTCGGAGTGGCTTCAACGCTGGTGTTTTTTAGTGTTTTTAAGTACATTTGTATGTACATTTTTATTTTAGTACTTATAGGGAACGGTTGTGTAAATAGTACCTACAGCAGACTAGACTTACTAGAAGTTGGTGCGCAAAATGAGAGGACTGTAACAACGGAATTCTTGGAACAGCAGGGAATCCCATTCGAAATCGCTAGGTCGCCGGGTGAACAGTACTACGCTATCCCAACACTCAGGCGTAAACGCCGGCGGCGAGACCGTAAGCAACGCCGAGGACGAAGGGGGGGCCTGCTAGCGAGGCTAAGACGGAGCCCAGACAAACCTGCTTTGCCGAGTATTTTCCTTTCCAACGTCAGGTCCCTGACGAACAAGATGGATGAACTGAGACTACAAGTTGCCAAAAATAACATCGTGGGAGATAGCTGTGTGATTATTCTTACTGAAACCTGGCTAAATGACACTATCGTGGACTCCGCGGTTAGCTTGGAGGGACGGACATTACACCGGGCTGACCGAACGCAGCTCAGCGGCAAGTCGCGCGGGGGAGGGATCATAATATCGACGAAGGATAGCTGGTGCTTAAACACGAAAACTGTAAGTAGCCACTGCTCCCCAGACCTGGAATACTTGACTGTTAAATGCCGACCCACTTACCTCCCGAGGGAGTTTAACGCGGTGTTCATTACATGTGTTTACATTGCGCCTAGCGCGGACGGTAGCCTAGCATTGGCGCGGCTATATGACGTCATCAGTGGTCAACAAAGCACAGATCCACAGGCTATTCACATCATAGCAAGAGATTTCAATCATGTCGACCTGAAGGCAGTACTACCCAAGTTTTATCAGCATGTGAAATGTGCAACAAGAGGAGAAAAAACACTGGACAAGGTATACACCAACATCAAACGTGCTTACAAGGCTAGTCCTCTAGCTCATCTAGGCATGTCTGACCATGTGTCAATCCTCCTGATCTCTGCATACACTACCATGGGGAAAAGTGCTCCCATCACCACTAAGACTGTCAGAACCTGGCCAGAAGGGTCCGCTCCACTGCAGATCTGCCTAAATGACACCCCATGGCAGGAATATGAGCATGAGGACCTGGAACAGTACACGTCGTCGGTTCTGAACCACATAGTGAACTGCACCAACTCAGTCACCGTGGACAAACGGGTCCGGGTCTACCCCAACACGAAGCCATGGATGACTGGGAAGGTCCAAAAACTGATCAACGAGAGGGACAACGCCTTCTTCGCAGGGAAGAGCACACCGCTGTACAGCTCCACCAGGGCTAACCTAAAGCGCGGAATCAAAGCGGCCAAGGCAGAGCACAGAGAGAAGATTGAGGAATGCCTCCTGAGCAACGACTCCAGGCGGATGTGGCAGGGGGTTCAGCAGATGACAAACTTCAGAGCCAACAGGCTCACAGCCGCAGAGGACGACCCCCTGCTGGCGGGAAAGCTGAACACCTTCTACGCCCGGTTCGACGAGGGGCGAACGGAGGTAACCACAACACAAACACCACTCTCTCCAGCTCTCAGCAGCCTCACCCTCACAGAGCATGAAGTGAGACGCGTACTGAAGGCGGTGGACCCCAGGAAAGCCTCGGGGCCGGATGGCGTCCTGGGACGGGTGCTGAGGGACTGCGCCGACCAGCTGGCCGGGGTTTTCACCAACATCTTCAACCAGTCCCTGTCCCACCCTGCCTGAAAACCTCAACTATCATCCCAGTCCCGAAGAAAAGCACGGTGAGCTGCCTAAACGACTACCGCCCGGTGGCACTCACACCAATCATCATGAAGTGCTTCGAGAAACTAGTCCGGGCCCACATACTCACACGCCTCCCGCCCAACCTGGATCCATACCAGTTCGCCTACAGAGCCCACAGGTCCACAGAGGACGCCATCGCGACGACTCTCCACGCCACTCTATCCCACCTGGAGAGGGGAAACAGCTACGCGAGACTGCTCTTCGTGGACTTCAGCTCCGCCTTCAACACCATCCTTCCAGACAGGCTAGTGACCAAACTACTAGACCTGGGTCTATCACACTCTATATGTGCGTGGATCAAGGACTTCCTGACCGACCGCCCCCAGAGGGTGCGGGTGGGCCCCCACACCTCCACAGCCCTCAGACTCAGCACTGGGTCCCCCCAGGGCTGCGTGCTAAGCCCCATCCTCTACAACCTCTACACCTACGACTTCACCCCCGTCCACCCCAGCAACTCCATCGTAAAGTTTGCAGACGACACCACCGTGGTGGGATGCATCTCGGGGGGGGACGAGGCGGCGTACAGGGATGAGGTAGAGCAACTGAGCAAGCTGTGCAAGGTTAACAACCTGCTGCTGAACAAGTCAAAGACCCAGGAAATCATCGTAGACTTCAGGAGGAAAAAGTCCGAGATCCAGCCCCTGCTCATCGACGGAGAGAGCGTGGAGAGAGTCTCAACCCTCCGATTCCTGGGGATGCACATGCGGGATGACCTGACCTGGAAGGACAACACAAAAGCCACCATCAAGAGGGCACAACAGCGGCTATACACCCTGAGAGTCCTCAGGAAGGAACACAGCAAACAGGAGATACTGGTGACCTTCTACCGCGGCGCACTGGAGAGCATCCTCACCTACGGCATCTGCAACTGGTTCTCCAGCTGCACAACAGCGGAGAGAAATGCGCTACAGAGAGTCGTGAGAACAGCCCAGAAGATCACCGGCGCCCCCCTCCCCTCTCTGGAAGAGCTGTACAACACACGCTGTCTCAGGAAGGCCTCCAAGATCTCCAGGGACCCGACCCACCCTGGGTACGAACACTTTACCAGGCTGCCCTCGAAAAGGCGGTTCAGGACCCTGGCCGCAAGGACAAACAGACTGAAGAACAGCTTCTACCACAGGGCCGTCCAGGCCCTGAACACAGCAAAGACCTAAGTTCTGGGCCCTGGACAGTCTGGACGGATTGATGGCAGCTGCTGGCCTGAAAAAATCAGGTGTAGTGCTGAGGCACAAACATGTACATTTCAAGCCTGCAAACTGTGACACTTTAAATAAATGTGAAATAATACTATTGTGCAATATGACAACCCTAGTCGTCTATCTGTACAGTATAGTACAGTGGATAGTGTACATAGCCTTTATTTATGTAAACCAGCTCCTTCCCTTCTTGTGATTTTTTAAGTTTTTTTTTTTTTCTTCCTTTCCTAACACCAGGGGAGCCACCCCTCCTAAATTTCATTGTTTGGTACCTGTACTGTAGCAATGACAATAAAGTCCATTCATTCATTCATTCATTCATTCATTCTAAGTGCACGATTTCCCCCCCCCCCCCAAATAAATAAATAATCCACCTCTGAACATTTTAGCTGATTAAAATATGTGTGGTGGCCTGGGAAAACCCTTCACATGGTGGCATTTTGACATTTTCATTTTTTAATATTTCCATAAATTAGAAGTTCTCAGCTATTCATAACTGGTTGAATGACTGAGATAGCCCTTTATTTTAAAAAGTTATGAGCATTTTAATGTATCATGTCAAAAAAAGTGAAAGGTCATTACTACCCCTTTCTCCTCCGGGTCGGGGGAGGAGCCTATGCAGATCGTCCGGTCTCGTTTGTCTGCTTGTGATGCGGTGTTAGTCTGCTCGCCTCGTCGGTATGCGAGGGACAGATCCATTTGTGTGTCTTCTAGTTAAGATGTTATTACTTTATGCTTATTGTGAGCATCAGTAAACTGGCAATAACACAGGTGGAAGTATCGTCTGTCCTTTCACTCATGTGTGCGTGCGTTGCTTAACTGAGAATGAGACACGTTCAACGTGACGTTGTTTCTCTAGCAAATTACCCACCACAAAAACATAAAAATAAGTACTTTCTCTTTTGTTTTCTTAAAATGTTTATTCACCATAATGTAGTATGGAGTTCAAAATACTAGAATACCACATAATATCAAAATCGCCATAATCGCGATTTCCATCTATTTTTGCTTTTTGCCACAAACGAACGCCAGCGACATCCGACGGGTTTTCCCAGGCCACCACACATATATCTGATCCTAGATCAGCGCTATAATGGATGTTGACTAAAAGTGCACCTAAATCCACGCCCATCTCTCTCTAACCGCTGAACCAAAATCAGATTAATGACATTAAACATTCAGTTGACGACGTGACACAAGGGCTACTCCTGATTGGTCTAAATGTGAACCATCTGATCTAGCTAGCTAGGTGCACAAATAAGATATCACGTTAAATAACTTCGAAAAATTAAACGAAAACAGCGACAGATGGATGGATTTTTCAAGAAAAAAGATGTCCTAGACACTTCAAACATTGCTGAAGCTAGCAGTGGCTATGAGCGATCCGAAACTGAGTTACCGAACGGCGGAGGTACGGGTAAACACGGCTCATGTTGGTGTCCTCAAAGGTAAAAGTTGGTTTCATCATTGATAGCATTACCTTGCTGTTGTTGTTTACCGAATGCTCCATCTGACTGTCACACTGTGATTTTACTTGTGTAAACAGTTAATGAGTAACGTTAGCCGGTTTTGTGCGTGTACTGTCATGTAGGCCTACTTCGTATTGATCTTTCTCTGTGTGTGTGTGTGTGTGTGTGTGTGTGTGTGTGTGTGTGTGTAATGCGCGTTCCGCATGTTCCGCTGCAGCTGTAGGATATGTTGGTATTTGATCACCTTCTATATAAAATCACCTGCTTGGCTTTAATGACTTAACCGCTATTTAAGAAATTATAATTGTTGCCACCCTCTAGTCAGTGGTGTAGTCTAGTTTTTTCTAGTGGGTATACTGTGATTCTTCCCTCCCAGCCTCATATTGTTAATTTCCGAACGCCATAAAAATAAATCTGCGCTCCTTTCTATATATATCTAACATGACATGTTATAAGACTGATCTGTGCATGATTGTGCTGCATTTTGACATATTTCATGTCGCATCTTCCCCCTTTGATGGTATATGACGCTATAAGTCCCAATGGTCCAAAAGTCAAGCGCTTCGTAACACAGACAGGGTGAATTTTATCAATGAAAGTGAAAGTTCTGTCACAAAACGCTGTTACGTATCCTCGCACATTTTTAAGTGGGTATATGGAAATCCTTGGCTTTCCTAGTGGGTATACGGCGTAGTCCTGCGTATCACCTAGACTACACCACTGCCTCTAGTTTTTGGTGAAACTACGTCTTTGTTTTGAGCGCCAGTGCGCGGTTTATGCGCGTGCACGCGAAAAAGTCACATAATTGATATTATGATATTACAGAGATAACTTGTTCTGTTACTAATCTGTTACACTAATTGTGGGGGGGGGGGAGAAATTAACATTTCACAACAGGGGGGGGCGAGCGGGGGTGAGGAGAAATTAACATTTCACAACGGGGGGGGGGTGGAGGTGGAGGATCCATGCCACCCTCCCAAGGCAGCAAACCTAGGGGAAACACTGGATTTGGCTGAAACAGCGATGATCTGATCGTTTGCACCTCACGGCTACACGACTCCGCCGAATTCGTGAGCTGAGAAGGTGACGATACGATAACGCTGGGAAGGTGTTTCCGTATCGTATTTGGAGTCGTGTGGTTGACGATTGGGTGCGTTTTTCCAGAAAGTGACCCTCTTCCGGATGATTTTTTTTTATAAAAGGGCTGGCCGCATCTCGCTTTGCTATTTGCAATTCTAGCTCGCCTCTTGCGAAGGTAGCGCGTAGTAGAGGTGGAAGCACTCGTCAGTAGAGAACGAGGTGGAGGTTGTTTTTGTGCTTCCTGGTTTTCGTATCAACACGTGCATGCCCTGTGCGATGTAGTGACGTACTTCCAGGTCTACTTGCACCATGCCCTGTGTACCTGAATACCAGATTCCGTGTGGCCAGAGATCCTTTTGTGCGACGATGAGAAAACGCTTGTGTGGCCAGAGATTCAAATTGCGTTTCGTCGTCGTGTAGCTATACCCTGAACCAACAACGACAGAAGTCACTCTGTTTGCTATCTAATGTGCTGTGTTTTTACTGTTTACCGTCTGTGTGGGGGGACAGGGGGGGTGAAGGCTGTGTCTGTGTGGTGAGGGGGGGTGAAGACTGTGTCTGTGTGGGTGGACAGGGGGGGTGAAGAATGTGTGTGTGTGGGGGGTGAAGGCTGTGTCCGTGTGGGGGGTCAGGGGGGGTGAAGACTGTGTCTGTGTGGGGGGTGAAGGCTGTGTCTGTGTTATGGGTGAAGGCTGTGTCTGTGTGGGGGGTGAAGGCTGGTTCTCACCAGGGAGGCGGTCCTGATGGTGGCGAAGTGGTCTCTGTTGCGGTAGTAGGCCCGGCGCCGGGCGGTGGAGGAGGGCTGCTGCTGCTGCTGGTCCATCTCAGGCTGGTAGGGGTCGTCATAGATGTTGTCCTGCCCCTGAGAGACAGAGAGAAGGAGGGAGGGAGGGAGAGAAGGAGAGAGGGAGAGAGAGAGAGGGAGAAAGAGAGGGAGGGAGAGAGGGAGAGAGAGAGGGAGGGAGAGAGGGAGGGAGAGGGAGGGAGGGAGAGAGAGGGAGGAAGGGAAGGAGAGAGACGGAGAGAAGGAGGGAGGGAAAGAGAGAAGGAGGGAGAGAGAGAGGGGGAGAGAGAGAGAGAGGGAGGGAAGGAGAGAGGAGGGAGGGAAGGAGAGAGGAAGAGAAAGAGAGAGAGAGAAGGAGGGAGAGAAAAAGAGAGGGAGGGAGGGAGAGAGTGAGTGAGGGAAGGAAGGAGAGAGAGAGAGAGGGAGGGATGACGGAGTGTCATTTCAAGCCAAGAAAGACAACAGACCATCCATGATGGACACAAAAGCACACAGATGTTGTGGAGGTGTTCTTACGACGGGGCGGTGGATGATGGAGGAGTTGGAGGTGACGGTGTGCTCCCCCTCCTGCATCATGGCCATCTCTGCGCTGTCGTCCGAGGCGTCCGCCAGGCTGTTGACGGAGGAGCTCTGGGAGGAGGCGGAGATGGACATGGAGGGGACCGACTGGCTGCTCTCCATGCTGCTCACCGTGCCCGTACGCAGCAGGTACTGCTCCACCTCCTGGAGAGAGAGAGGGAGGGGGGAGAGAGAGAGAGAGAGAGAGATGGAGAGAGAGAGGAGGACACACAGAATGAAGACTTGGATCCAGGGTCACAATGATAGTGCAAACTAGGGTTGGGTATCAGTAGCTATCCAATTTTTTACACCGTTAAAACTGGCCCCAAATGTTACCGCGGTTTACGGTATTACCGCGGGATTAAACAAGATCAAAACATTGTAGATGCTTTGAGGGAGCCGCCATGGCAAATACTGTCCGGGCACGGGCAAAAAGCCCTCGCTGTGCAGATGCTAGCATTCTGGACAGATTCCGGAACATTCCTAAGTAAACTCTACCACAGATTAATGTCTGGGTTGTGTGCGAGCCGACTCAGGAATGTTCAGAATGGTAGTGTCAGCCGGACTCATTCTGGCAGCCCGGACAAATCTAGCTAGCTAGCCAGGTAGTTAGCTAGCTAGATAGTTTCAGTACATTCTAAAACACTAGCTACTAGGGATGCACGATATGCATTTTTTCCAACCGATACCGATGTTTACCCGCTTCTCGTGGCCGATAACCGATATGATAACCGATATTTTTTTTATTTATTTTTTCCTAGCACCAGGGGAGCCCCCCCTCCCAAATTTTGTTGTTTGGTACCTGTACTATATCAATGACAATAAAGACCATTCAGATATAATTTCACAGTTGATAACCTGAACCTGAGTTCATGCACACCTGAAGGTAAGAAAGGCTATGTAGTGAGCAAAGATTGATGATTTAATATTCCATAGTGATCTCACCAAATCTAACTTACATCACTATTGTTAACACAACAAAGAGAACACTTCTGACTCATCAAATGTTCATTTATTATTTCCTCTAACAAACAGAATCTGTTATAGACAGTGCACAATGCTTTTTTTAGCCAAGATCTGGCCTCCTTTTATGAAAACAAAAAAGGCTCACCTAAGCCTTCTCCAAACATGGTTTCAAAAGCCCCGCGGATGGCTGTCGCAGTATGCGAACCGGAGAACTCCTGCGCATGCAGCAGTGTCTTCTTCATATTGAAGTCCTCATCCAGCCACTGGGCCGTCAAACTAAGCATACTGACTGGACTAACGTCAGAAGTCCATATGTCCGTGGTAAAACTTATCTGGCTTACGCTAGTATCGATCAGACTATGGATGTGTGTGGCGACTGTATCATACATAGCAGGCAGGCACACGTCTGCAAAATAGCGGCGACTTGGGAGTGTATACCGGGGCTCTAAATGTGAAATTAGCTGGCGAAATCCTTTATCTTCTACTACAGAGAAAGGCTGGTCGTCGAGGGCCATCAACTCCATTATTTTTTCATTGATTGCTTGAGCCTTTGAGCTGTCTCGAGTGAACTTCCTGCAGTTTTCAAATGCGTGTTCAATAGGCACAGCAGCTTTTTTTTTCGCGGCTAGGCTACCTTGTTCTGCTACTACTACTAGTGCTTGATATTCCTTCCATACAGCGTGCTTGCAATGGTGAATCTTAAAGTGACTTATGAGATTCGTTGTGTTGTAACTCGTAGACCTTTGCCCTCCTCTCCGAACTTTTGTCGAACATGTATTGCAAATTGCAAACGCACTATCTGCCTCAGAAACTGTGAAGAATGTCCACACCGGGGAAGCTCTCATGTTTCGCTCTCGTCTCGTCTATACACTGCGTGCCTGTACGCAGGCGCAGCAGCATGAGCGCGGAAACTGGAAGCAGAAATATTTCCGGCTTCATATTATCGGCTAAATATCGGCTAAAATGTTATAAAACCGATAAATACCGATAAACATTAATTTCCCATTATCGGGCCGATAAATATCGGTGCCGATAATATCGTGCATCCCTACTAGCTACTTCGCCTCCCTCCCTCCCTCCTCACCTCCTCCTCCTCCCCTCCCTCTGGTGCGGGTCCGTTGAGCTGGGTCTCCTGGAACAGGATCTTCTTCATCTTGCGGTACTGCAGGTTGTCCAGCTCCCGCACGGCGTCCTTGGTCCGCGCAATCAGGTCCATCACCGCTGTCAGGGGCCGCTCGCGACACAGGAACCGATGCTGGAGGGGCGGAGATGGGGAGGGAGAGAGGGGAGGGAGAGAGGGGGGGAGAGAGAGAGAGAGAGAGAGAGAGAGGGAGAGAGAGAGAGAGGGAGAGAGGAAGAGAGAGAGAGAGAGAGAGAGAGGGAGAGGGAGAGGGAGAGGGAGAGAGGGAGAGGGGAAGAGAGAGAGAGAGGAAGAGAGGGAGAGAGAGAGGGAGTGAGAGAGAGAAATATGTGATTGCTATTTTGTACCTAAAACAGCTGCATAGAGTCTTGATGACCCGTAGACCAGAGGGTCCTGGGACACGTTTAAATCACTACCATAAGAGAGACACTCAAATGGTAAATAGACTGCAGTTTATATAGCGCCTTTCTCCAAAGCGCTTTTACAACGGCCTCTCATTCACCCATTCACACACTCATTCACACACCAATGGCGGCCAGCTACCATGCAAGGCGCCGGCACGCTCACTGGGAGCAATTTGGGGTTCAGTGTCTTGCCCCAAGGACACTTCGACATGTGGCCAGCCGGGTCTCGAAACGCCGATCTGCCGACCTTGAGATTGTTCGATGGCGGTTCTAGTAAGTAAGTAACGTTTATTTATATAGCACAAACTTTACAACGACAAACAGCCGCCCAAAGTGCTTAACAGATAAAAAGATAAAACATTGGTAAAAGAGAAAAGCAAGATAAAAAACAGTTAAAATACGCTAAAAACAAGGTGCAAAGCAGAAGTGCAAAAAGTGCAGTGTCGGGAGGCTCACCTCAGGTCAAAGGCCAGGAAGAAAAGATGTGTTTTAACTAGTTTCTTAAAAACCTTGATGCTCTGGGCGGATCTGATGTGGATGGGGAGACTATTCCAGAGCCTGGGGGCTGCTTTGGAAAAGGCTCTATCCCCTCTGGTTTTAAGTTGTCCTAGGGACCTCCAGAAGCAGATGGTCAGCTGACCTAAGGGCTCTGGATGGAGTGTGGTGGCGCAATAGGTCAGCCAAATACGGGGGTGCCCGTTAAGTACCTTAAAAACAATCAAAAGTTATTTAAAATCAATGGGGAAGCGGACGGGGAGCCAGTGGAGGGAAGCCAGGATTGGGGTAATATGGTCACGCTTCTTTGTACCGGTGAGTAGTCGAGCTGCAGCATTTTGAACTAGCTGCAGCAGACGGAGCAGGGACTGGTCAATGCCAACATACAATGAGTTGCAGTAATCCAGCCGGGTTGTAATGAAGGCATGGATCACCTTCTCTAAGTCCTTCTGAGGAAGATAGAGGCCCTTGTTTTGGTGAGGAGTCTGAGGTGGAAAAAGCTATTTTTCAGCACAGAGCAGACCTGCTTGGTAAATTTGAAGTCACTATCACTCCAAGATTTCTGACTGAGGAGCAGATGTTTGAGCCAAGGGGACCTAGGGCATCGACAGAAGGGCCTGGAAAAGTGTTGGCAAATAGAATTATCTCCGTCTTGCTCTCGTTTAGATAGAAGAAGTTTGCACTCAACCATGCTTTGATGTCAGTCAGGCAATTGAGCAATGGCTGAAGTGCAACCTTTCCTCTAGATTTTAATGGCAGATAGACCTGGACGTCGTCAGCATAACAGCGGAAGGACACGCCATGGTTTGCCAGGATAGGGCCTAGGGGCAGCATGTAAAGGAGAAATAGAAGGGGGCCCAGTATCGACCCTTGAGGAACCCCACAGGTTAGAGGGGCTCTACCTCCTGCGCCACAGCCAACTTAAGAAGAGTTAGGGATTCTGTTGTTCTGGACGTTACTTCAAACGTGTTTAGTTCATATGACCCGTGGGTTTTCAACAGCAACATGACGACCACATGTAGGTATGAATAACAGGGTTCCCACACCTTCTGAAACATCAAATTCAAGCACCTTTCAAGGACTTTCAAGACTCAATTCCCTCAAATTCAAGGACCCAACACGGCATTGTTTGAGACAGATCTAGATGAGAATTTATATAAGAGGAACTATCCGCTCACAGACAACAATTAAAAAGAGAGGCTTGAATGTAAAGGCTCGAACACTAGATGGTCTCTTGCCTTCTCTACCACAGCACAGCAAAACAATATATTGTGAAATATGTGTAAAGTTAAGCAATACAGAGACTTATTTACTAGTTGACGAGCTGAGTAAAACAATTTTGAATATATATCATTTTAGAGAGGGGGGAATTCAAACACTTTCAATGACCCATATCTATTTTCAAAAACGTTTAAGACCTTGATTTTATTTTCTCTAATTCACAAACTTTCAAGGATTTCAAGGACCCGTGGGAACCCTGTATCCACCAAAGTTGAATGCCCTGAATCACACAGGGGGCCGTATTGCCTGTCCCTGCCTCCACATCCATTCTGGATCAAACAATGACTGACTAGTGTGTGTGTGTGCGTGTCTGTGTAAAAAACAGATATGCTCTCTGGTGTGTGGACAGTCTCCAGTCAAAGAGTGATGACCGACACAGAATCCCATTTGTTCAAAACATTTAATCTGATTTTGAGTCGTATAGGGGGAAATCAGCCAGCTCGATCTGATCCTGGATCAGAGAAAAAAGAGTCAGGATCATTCTGATCCAGATTAAAGGTTTTGAAGAACCGGGTCCAGGAGATTGACCTCAATAAACTAACGACACCTGTCCCCTCTCTCCCTGGCCCTCTCCTCTCTCAGTCCCTCTCTCCCTGGCCCTCTCCTCTACCCACGTCCCTTCATCACCTCAGTCCCCTCTCTCCTTTCATACTAACAGACTGTTATATATATATTTGCACGGGCCTCTTATTTCACATCTAGTAGCTTTTGTATTGTGTGTGTGTGCGTGTGCGTGTGCATGTGCGTATGTGCGTGCGTGTTGCATCCTCACATTCAGCAGCACGTCCGAGGTGGGCCTGTCCTGGGGAATCTTCTGTAGGCAGGAGTCCACAAAGTTACGGAAATAATCTGACCTGCAGAGAGAGAGAGAGAGAGTTCAATTAGAGGGAGGGGGGAGAGAGAGAAAGTTAGAGGGTGACGCTTCGTGCACACCAGGGACCGTGACCCACCGTTCTGGCGCAACCTGGTGGGATGGGCTTGACGTACGTCAACGTGCGATGCAGACGCAACAACACAGCGGGGGAAGTTTGAACAAAAAAAAAAGTTTGATACAGCTACATGTTGATACATATGTAAGGTGAATAGTGAGTTAACATGTTTATTAGTTGTATCCCTTCCTTGTTGTAAAGCGTGTTGTTGTTCGCAATGCTATGCTATTGTTATGCTATGTTGTGCTATGAATGGTGTACTAGTTTTCACTGAATAAATCGCGATTTCTTTCAAAGAAGGTAGCAGGTGTGTATGTCCATGTCAAGGAGGAGGTACGACTTGTATGACAGTAGTGTGATTAGGACATAAGTTGAGGATATTAGTGTAGTTGTACTTGTGTAAAACGTGTTGTTGTTGAACATGTCTGTGACTGAGATAGACTAGATACTACGGAGGATGTTATCATAGTGTTTGTGGTGCTAACGGCGCCATCTTTGCTAGCCTGTGGAGACGCTATGATAGCATTAGCTCCACACGGATTTAACATAGTAGTAGACTAACAGTAGTAGACTACACTTGTAGTAGTAGTAGTAGTTGTATAAGGTGAATAGTGACTGGTTATTCAGTACCCAGTCTGGAGACTAGATAGAAAATGAGCTCCTACGTGGGTAACATCATCTCTTATAAGCCCAGGATACATGATAGCCTTTAGCTAGGCTAGCGAAGTTTCCCACAGAAGTGGGGGAAAAAACGTCAGATTAGATATATAAACGGGTTATTTTGATAAACCGGATACATTTTGTGAATATATATGGTTACTTTCTCGCCTGAAAACATATAAAAACTTCATAAAATGACATATTAACACTTGTAGAGCCAAATTAAAGATTTTCGCCAATGGCGGATTTTACATCTGAGGCGAAAGCTCTGGTCAAGAAACTACTTCCGGTTTACTTCCGGTTGTTTTGACGGATCCAACGCGACGCAAAAGCTGAAATATTTTGACTGATTGCCGCACCCTGACGGACAAGAAACGCAATGCAGAGCAACGCAACGGATCAACGCAACTGCCCCATTGAGATGAATGACTTCCGTGCAACGCAATGACCTGGTGTGCATGCAGCTTGAGAGAGAGGGGTTAATTTGAGGGTGAGAGAGAGAGAGAGAGGGATGGAGTTATGTTAGAGGGTGAGAGAGAGAGGGGTTAATTTGAGGGTGAGAGAGAGAGGTGAAAGACAGTAGGGATGGGTATTTACTATTTACATAGTTTGAGAACTCAAAAACAACAATGCGTGCTTAGCGGGAGGCTTAGCATGTATGGGGCAGACAGACAGAGAGGATAGAGAGAGGAGAGGATATATAGACAGAGAAGAGGATAGAGAGAGGAGAGGATAGAGTATAGACAGAGGAGAGGAGAGGATAGAGTATAGACAGAGGAGAGGATAGAGAGAGGAGAGGATATATAGACAGAGGAGAGGATAGAGAGAGGAGAGGAGAGTATAGACAGAGGAGAGGAGAGGATAGACAGAGGAGAGGAGAGGATAGAGTATAGACAGAGGAGAGGAGAGGATAGAGAGAGGAGAGGAGAGGATAGAGTATAGACAGAGGAGAGGAGAGGATAGAGTATAGACAGAGGAGAGGAGAGGATCGAGTATAGAAAGAGGAGAGGAGAGGATAGAGAGAGGAGATGACAGACAGAGGAGAGGAGAGGATAGCAGAGGAGAGGATAGACAGAGGAGAGGAAAGGATAGAGGAGTGGATAGAGAGAGCAGAGGGGAGAGAGGATAGAGAGAGCAGAGAGGAGAGGATAGAGAGAGCAGAGAGGAGAGGATAGAGAGCAGAGAGGAGAGGATAGAGAGAGCAGAGGGGAGAGAGGATAGAGAGAGCAGAGGGGAGAGGATAGAGAGAGCAGAGGGGAGAGGATAGAGAGAGCAGAGAGGAGAGGATAGAGAGAGCAGAGAGGAGAGGATAGAGAGAGCAGAGGAGAGGATAGAGAGAGCAGAGGGGAGAGGATAGAGAGAGCAGAGGGGAGAGAATAGAAAGAGCAGAGAGGAGAGGATAGAGAGCGCAGAGAGGAGAGGATAGAGGGGAGAGGATAGAGAGAGCAGAGAGGAGAGAAGAGGATAGAGAGAGCAGAGGGGAGAGGATAGAGAGAGCAGAGGATAGAGAGAGCAGAGGGGAGAGGATAGAGAGAGCAGAGGGGAGAGGATAGAGAGAGCAGAGGGGAGAGGATAGAGAGAGCAGAGGGGAGAGGAGAAAGTTGAGGCCTACTCAACAGCTCATCACCACTCTCTCTAACCCCTTTTAAGCTTCTTCTCTAAAACACTGGAGCTCCGAGTTACAAGTACTCAGGCCCATCCCTAAAAGAGTGAGTGAGAGTTTAATAAAGAAGAGAGAGAGAGAGAGAGCGTAATATCAATGAATGAGAGAGAAAGAGAGAGTGCAATATCAATGAATGAGAGGGAGAGAGGGGGGAGGGAGGGAGGGAATTAAGCTCACCAGTGATTGGACTGTAGGATGGGGCTCTCGTTCTGGGCGATGTGGTATAAGGCACTCATAGCATTCATGTTGAACAGGGGAGGCTTCCTCTCCGCTACAGAGAGAGAGAGAGAGAGAGAGAGAGAGAGAGAGAGAGAGAGGGAGAGAGAGAGGGAGAGAGAGATATGAAGAGAGAGAAGGAGCGAGAAGGAGAGAGAAAGAGAGAGAGAGAAAGAGAGACAGAGAGAGAGGGATAGAGAGGGAGAGGGAGAGAGAGAGAGAGACGATATGTTAGCTTATGCTCAAAGCTGCTTAAGGGCTGAATCCCCAAAGCCCTGTGACATGGACACACACACACACACACACACACACACACACACACACACACAGGGACGACCCCAGACAACTCCTGACTCCCTCTGGCCTAGAGAAGTCACACCAGACATCTCCTGACTCGCGGTCGGACTTGGCCTGCCGCTTCATCAACATGAGGATCCAGAGTCGTTCTGATAGTTTGAACCTACTGAAGTCTCTTCGAGGACGGTGTCGTATGAGATCTGTCGTATGCAGAAACCCAGGGGGTTGGAGAGAGAGAGAGAGAGAGAGAGAGAGAGCAACAGGTGGAATCCGAGAGCGGGTCTATTTGCCACCGGCCATCTCGGCGTACAGGGTTTTCCTGCATAGACGCAGAACTAGGAACGATGACACCTCTACAAATCCTCTGTTTAACTATGGGGGGGTGGGGTGGGGAGGATAGGTAATTTCTGTTCATCTAAACACTGGGGGACATTGCTTACCTAGCTCTATATAGGAGATGGAGGTGATGCTTACCTAGCTCAATATAGGAGATGGAGGTGATGCTTACCTAGCTCTATGTAGGAGATGGAGGTGATGCTTACCTAGCTCTATGTAGGAGATGGAGGTGATGCTTACCTAGCTCTATGTAGGAGATGGAGGTGATGCTTACCTAGCTCTATGCAGGTGATGCCCAGAGACCAGACGTCCACCTTGCCATCGTATTGACCCTCGTCCATGGCCAGGATCACCTCTGGAGCCATCCTGAGAGAGGAGGAGAGGGTCAGACACAGCTGTCACACACACACACACACACACCTGCCAACCACTGGACGTTCGCATGTCAGAGAGGTTAGGAGTCCACCAATCACTGACTGGAGGATTGCTAGTTATTTGTAAAAGTTGGTGTGTCATTGTGTGCATAGCTCATTCTACAGTTCTAAAACGCCATAGCAGCTCCAGCAGATTTGGTTCTGGGCCTGAACCCGACTGGGCCACACATCTTTGGGGTCAGGCTCCAGAATGAACAGGAGCTAGGGTGGGGGTCAGGTTGAGTGTCACGCCAGCGTCGTCGTGTTCATGACCAACTAAACGTTGGCCTACGGGCCTGGTTGAGAGGAGAGGAGGAGACTTCCTCCCTCCTTATCCCCCCCTCCTCTCCTCCTCCAGCAGCTCCAGGTAGAGGAATGGAGGGAAATGCACGGACTGCAAAGATACTCTGTAGTCGTATACAAGTAAGAAAAGTATTATCCAATATCTGTGGCCAATCAAGCAAGCCAAGTCGGAAAGTTAATTTCAGTTGATTGGAATTTCACCCCCATTCACTACTGTTTTTGTTGTTGTTAGCTTATTGCTAACAGTTCCTCCTGGCCCGTGGGATACTTTTCCTCCTGGCCCGTGGGATAAGGAACAGTGTGAGTATAAGGTGCCAAGTAAAGTGAATTCTTCCTTTAAATTAAGGGAGAGCCCAGTACGGGGTTCTTACCAGTACGGGGTTCCCACAAACGAGTTGGCAGGGGCGATGATGGAGGCGGAGCCAAAGTCCCCGAGCTTGACCAGGCCAGGTTCTGTCAGCAGGATGTTACCAGCCTTCACATCCCTGAGAGAGAGAGACAATAACTAGACTAGTCTAGTAGGGGTGCAACGGTTCAGTTGGCCCACAGTTCGGTATGAACCTAGGTTTTTGGGTCACGGTTTCAGTATGTGTTTTGGTAAGGAGAAAAAAATGTTTTATTTACAAACTGTTACTTTACTTTATTTTGCTTATACTTATATACAGAATATGACTGGTATATTGTATAATATAAAAAATTTAAATATATATAAATAAAAAAACACTTTCAAATGTATAATTACATTTTACTTACAATAACATGTACCGTATTTTCCGCACTATAAGGCGCACCGGATTATAAGGCGCACCTTCAATGAATGGCCTATTTTAGAATTGTTTTCATATACAAGGCGCACCGGATTATAAGGCGCACCGGATTATAAGGCGCACCGGATTATAAAGCGCATAGAATAGAAAATACTGCAGTCAAACGTTTGACTGGGGTTGCGTTACGCCCAAGCTCCACCTACTGCGTTGCGTCACCTCTCCATCGGTGTTGTGTCAACTTCCCGTTGTCCATGCTCCACCTGAGCGTTGTCACCGTCAACGTTCTACCTGCTCCACTGTCAAAAATATATATTTTTCCACCTCAAGTATCAGCCGTTCGTCATCCATTTTTGCAACAAGCGTCAAGGACCTGCGGTGATTCACAGCTGACTCGCGTGAATAGCAATTCGCAATAGCTGCGACCACGAGATATAGAGTAGTTAGCTACAAGCATTTTCAATCTGGTATTATCTCTATTAGTGGATTAACCGCTGTGGTGATTTAACAGCTGATAAAAATACATCAAGTAGACTACAAACAGAGCAAAACAATAAAACAACACCAGAAAACAACCAATAGGCTATACAATTATAACCAACAACCCGATTCTGAATCGATCTTCATTAAATGAGCGATTTATCGATTCATAAATCCCGAGATCGATTTTTTTTTTTTTTTTTTTTGCTTGCAGCTTCAACCCGCAACGAGATCTCGTGGCCAGATCTCGCGCTACAATAATTTATCATATCTCACGCAACGTGAGGTCTCAACACTAAAATCTAAAAACATGGCGATGGCAGGGACACTCAAGTCACCACCAGGCTTAAAGTCAGATGTCTGGGTGCATTTTGGATTTAAAAAATGTGAAGATAGAGATGAGCTGGACAAAAGCAAAGTCATATGTAAATAAAAAGTACATTCATGTAACTGCTTTGGAGTCAATTCATTGATATGTTTAACAATGCTACATGTTATAGGGTTCCTTGAACCATTTATAGCATTAGTTCGGAGAATCTCTTTCATATTCAAGCAAAAAATGTATATTGTAACTAGATCGAATCGGAATCGAATCGAATCGAATCGAATCGTGAATCGAATCGAATCTGGAGCTGTGAATCGGAATCGAATCGTTTTGGGAAATCAGTGGCGATACCCAGCCCTAATCGACATGCTAAAAACACATAACTACACATAACTAGATGAACACACAGTTCTTGCTTTTGAACACGAGCTAAAACGAAAGTATGTTTACAAATCAACCCTCCCTTACCGGTAGCCTCCGGCAAACGAGAATAATGAATCCAATACACAAATTATAAGTGTTTAGTGATCGTTAAACTGTTGTTTATTAGATCGAGTGGGTACTTTAGTACATTTTTTTGTACTAAACAAATAAGTACAAATAAGTACAAACAAATAATGTTGTTTATTAGATCGAGTGGGTACTTTAGTACATTTTTTTACTTTAATGATGAGATGTTCATTAATTCAATTCAGTCAAACATTCAAACTTTATTTCAGTAACCACGTAGTAAAAGAAACAGTCTGATACCACTAAATCAAACGTTAGTGCATAACTCAACATTGTTCAGTTATGTATAACACGTAAAGCTCACTTTTTCAGTTCATTCCTCGTCCACGAATCCCTTGAATTATTCTTCTTCAGTGTCCGAATTGAACAGTTGGGTGAGTACGGCATCCATTCAGAGCACATGATAGCATAACAATAGCATAGCATTCGCGGAGATTCCAAGATGGCGGCCGTCGTTTACTGATTACCGTAATGCTGCAAGCGGTGCGGCTTTGTAGTTTACCAGTCGCACTGAAACATTTTATTATTATGAAAAAAAAAATATTGGTCATGTAATTTTTACATTTTTATCCATATATAAGGCGCACCGGATTATAAGGCGCACTGTCGTTTTTTTTTTTTTTTTGGGACTTTTAAGTGCGCCTTATAGTGCGGAAAATACGGTAAGTTAGGTTTGACTACTGGTATAGGAGAGGAAGAAATGAAAGTAAAAATGCACTTTAGCCATGACAGCTGTACCAGCTGTAGCCCATATAATAATAATAATAATAATAATAATAATAATAATAATACATTAGACTTATATAGCACTTTTCTAGACACTCAAAGACACTTTACAAACTGAAAAGATCGAGTACAAATAAAATGTAAATAAAATGAGGCAAAATAGGCATTATGCGTATATATTATGCGCATATGCGACACGCGTGAAGCATTTCTGCGACACACGTTTCTGTTCACTGTTTTCATTCCCTCATCGCTGTATTTAAAGCCAAAACCGAAATGAATGACCCCACAACACACGAGGCGAACGTTATCGTGGCGAACGTTATCACCTGTTTATGCATTACAGCTAGCTAGCTAGCAAACCAGAGTTTGTAGCTACTGTTATTTTTCATGTGTTCACTGATTGGCTGTTTAGCTGTAACTCATTTGCTTATTAACTTGCCAAAGGATTATGGGCCCATTTTCAGTGTTTCCTATACATGCATTGATTCGTGGCGGGCCGCCACAAATGAATTTTCTCCGCCACTAATTGATTCAGTCCACTAAGTCAACGATTTCTCCTCAGGCTGCGCAACGAGAAAGGCAGCGAGGTATTATGAAAAAAAATAAAAAGATTGAAGCAAGATTTAGGCCGCTTTCAGACCTACATTTCGTTCCGATTTAGGGAGCAGTAAGTTACAATGTTGCCGACTTAATCGCCCCCACACGCGCGAAGCGACGCGCTTGCAAAACAGCTTTGTGATTGGTCCGAATTTAGCGGGAAATTTGGATTTCAGGATATCCCTCTCCTCTCCCTCTCTTTTCGCCGGTCCCTTGAAAAGAAACATCAACTCACTCACGCGGCCAGTCTGATAGCAGCCTCGCAGTCTTGCTGCAGCGGACCACTAACGTTTTATCACAGCAATGATTTTGTACAGTTCAGTATAATATTTGTAGATATGTTTTCGTTTAAATAACATTCACTCTGTCTTTTAGTTTCACACTCAAAAATCCCTCAAACGGTTCACTCTGTCTACAGCGGAAGAACAAGCAGCAGCTACTTTGCGGGTGGCAGAAGGAGAGCCATCAGCATCGGCTAGCTGTGGTGGTGTATCAGCAGACATTAGCAAGTCAAAAAACGATTCTTATGTGCCATCACTTCAGCAACGACACAGTATTGGCAGGGGAAAAGAAGGGGAGTCGATTTTTTTTTGACAACGGAATTACATGCTGGAAAAACATGCAGCTAAAATTCAGGGAACATTTGGACAATAAGAGACACAAGGGAGAGGTACTCTAACTCAGCTGATACTCAGCTGTTTACTGAATGCTCCATCTGACTGTCTCACTGTGATTTTACTTGTGTAATGTGGTGGGTTGACATAATTCACCCACGGAACTATGGATTGGGAGTATTGTTCCGCACGGACAGATAAGTGTGTGGTACCCGAGTTGTTTATTCAGTTCTATTTACTGCTTGAGTGTGTTGTTGACAATCGTTCATGTCCTACATTAAACGTTTAGCTTTGTCATTTGATACGCCGCCTACGACTCCCGTCTCTCGGCACTACAGTAAACAGTGAATGAGTAACGTTAGCCGGTTTTGTGCTCTCCTGTAGGCCTACTTCGTATTGATGAGCTGATGATCTTTGTGTGTGTGTGTGTGTGTGTGTGTGTGTGTGTATGTATGTGACTGTCAGTCACAAGTTTATATTCTACGGATGTTGTTCAGTGCTGTATGCGCGTTCCTGGTTCTGTGTGTACTCTTGTGTACTTCATATTCGATGAGCTGATTATCTTTCACTGTGTGTGTGTGTGTGTGTCAGTGTCTTGACTTGGGCGTATCTGTCAGTCACATGTATATTATACGGTAACCTATGTTCAGTATAGAAGCACCGTAGCAGCAGGGTAGAAGCGAGGTAAAGGGGGACGCGAGACAGTCTAGGGCTGCGTTCGTAAATTCGCTCTGAGAGCGCCGGAGGGCACACTGGGCTCAACGTCATAAAGGGACCAAGTAATTTGACTGCTGATGAGATTTCCAGAGTGAATTTACGAAACTCTCGCAAGCTCGTTTTTTTCATAACACGAAACTTGAAGTTGTAAAGTACCCACTCTGTATAATAAACAACAGTTTAACGATCTCTAAATACTTAGAATTTGTGGATTGGATTCATTATTCTCGTTTGCCATAGGCTACTGGTAAGGGATACTTTTGCTAATACTTTCGTGTTTGGGGCTGTATGATCATCTAATTATGTGTAGTTATGTGTTTCTAGCATGTCGATGTTCTATCAGAATGTTGTGATGTTATAACAAAGCGGGGAAAAACAAATACGACATCGAAAGTCTGGAACAATTATATTTCAAAACAAGGCTTCCCTTTAACTCCCCGAGGGCTCCGACTATTACCAAGTCTATCTGGGTTTATTTGCAATACAAATTGCAGTTTACAAGCTAATGTTAGGTAAATTCGCTAGAACTAAAGCCCAATTTATACTTCTGCGTCGAATTTACCTACATACCCTGGTTCAGAAGAAGAAATCAGTCCTTCATCACTTACATTGTCGTCCTCTGTGAACCTTTCAGGTGGTTTGGTTATCCTAGACCTAGATGGTCTTTGTGACATTTCACAATCACAAACATATATGTACAGAAACTCACTAAAGTATAAAACACAGTTAAAATACTGCTTCTCTTCAAATCACTCTCCAGCTCCTATGACGCTTTGAGGTCAATGCATGTTTTGGGTGAACTACCGTAACTCTAAATGGTTAGAAAGTGCAACGTCTCTGCTTTCAGAAAAGGTTAGATTATTTTCGATTGCACATATAGTTCAAGAATTACGATAGTTTGAAGGAACCCTGTAAAATCCTGTTGAGAAGTTATCGCAACATAGAAATAACTTTTATGTTATTTTATTTTATTACTTCTTATGTTTCTACTTCCATCTTAAGACCTTTTTAAGACGTTTTATTTCAACCCAAGCAGAGTTTAGCAGACAGGAAAATGTTAGCTCGGGCATCATGTGACTTGGATGAGATGAGATATAGACCCCCCCCCCCCATTTTATTTTTTATTTTTGCAGATCTACATGATTCAGTGAGTCACCTATTTTGAGGATAAACGGCGAATTTCGCCGAAAGGTGACACGTTTGCACCACTGAACACTGCATTTTCTGTTAGTTTTGTTGGTAAACCCATGACTGAGAGCTACACAGAGATAACATACCAGCCACGCAGAGATAACATATCAGCTACACAGAGATAGCATAGCAGCTACAGAGATAACATACCTACACAGAGATAACATATCAGCTACACAAAGATAGCATAGCAGCTACACAGAGTAGGGCTGCAACTAGGGATGTCCCGATCCGATACTGATATCGGATATCGACCCGATATTGGTCCTGAATGCTGGATCGGGGATCGCACCAGAAAAAAAAAAAGGCTCCGATCCGATCCTACTGTCATCCACAGTCAAACTTATGTGTATAAGCGATGGGGGAATGAAAACAGTGAACAGAAACGCGTGTCGCAGAAATGCTTCACGCGAGTCCTATATGCGCTTAAAATGCGCATAGCGCTGTGTGCTTCCGGTTTCATTACAAAGAGGTTAACCCTATATGTGCCTGACGTCTAACAACATTCAAATGACTAACTTCATATTTTTTCGGATTTCAATGTATGACACATCATTTGAAAGCTTATGATCCGTAGTTCCAATCCACAACACGTCGCATTTGTTGCTTTAATAAAGGCTGGCAGTCTTTAATTTAACTGTTGTTGGTGTGGACTATATACTGGGGATTATTATGTTATTATTCAGGGGTCAAAAAATGTATACAAATATCGGATCGGTATCGGTATCGCCGATACCCGAAGCCCAGGTATC
The DNA here is from genome assembly GCF_963989245.1 of Nansenia antarctica. NCBI lineage: Eukaryota > Metazoa > Chordata > Actinopteri > Argentiniformes > Microstomatidae > Nansenia > Nansenia antarctica. The sequence goes on along the minus strand of NC_137675.1, from coordinate 42,947,748 downwards.
GGTATCGGTAGTGAAAAAGTGGGATCGGGACATCCCTAGCTGCAACTAACGATTATTTTGCTAATCGATTAATCTGCAGATTATTTTTCGGTTAATCGATTAATCGGATACAAAAAAAAATAATATTTTGCACATTTTATTTTATGTTTTCTAAATCAGCCAGGCCTATACATATACATGTGCAAAATGAATAAGTATTAATAAAAAATAAAAAATAATATAAATAAAAAAGGCTTTGCTACATCAAATAGGTTTAACAACAGGCCATGGACTATGGCGGCAGGGCCGCTTTAAGGGGGGGCTAGCTGGGGCGGTGGCACAGGGCCTCGCGCTTTGGAGGGCCTCGCGTGAGGCAGGCTAAAAAAATAAAAAATAAAAAATTATTTATTATTTTTGCCTTTAATACATTTCTAAATGTTCACACAAGTGATAATCATAGTCAATCATACATCTAAAATCTAGCATACCTGTAGGACAGGGAGATTCTTAGCAACAGAAAAAAGTAATTTCCCCCTATGACACCTTACGTGAAACGTGCAAAGAATTTTTGGGGCGCGCATTGACACTTGTTGTGCATAGTGACTGCTTAGTGCAATGGACAAAATGCAGAGGGAACGAGACCGAGGAAGAAAATGTTAATCGGGTGCTGAAAAAAGAAATACAAATAAAAGAAAGGAAGGCTTCAGGGCCTCGCTTAGAGGTTCGTTCGAAACATTTCTAAAAACAAGTGAGGCTCCCGTTAGCACCGAAGAAGCTAACGTTACTGCTAGCACTAGCAATGCTAGTAGTAGCACGGCACAGCCCCCCCTGAGAGGCAAAGATGATGTCTCTGAGGTGGAGGAGGACAACTGCTACACCGGCAGCAGTGGGGCTGCCCAGCCCAGGTGATGATGGTCAGGAGTGGCGAAGTAGAGGATACGGAGGCGGAAGATGGAGCTACTCAGAGCAGCAGCAGGGCTGAGAGTGATGGAACGCAAGACGAGCCTACGGTGTCAGATATGTCATGTATGATGATCCTGGTAAATTGGCCGGTACATATGGACTCTACAGTTACAGAAGTGATCATTAGAAGAGGTCCCCCAAAGATGAAACCTGGATTTAGTTATCCTAAAAATAATGAGAACAGGAACTTTAGTGAAACTTTATTTCTCCGAAAACTACCAAATGGGGAAAAAATAGAAAGAAAGTGGCTTGTGTACTCTCAAAAACGGGACATGTCTTTTTGCTTTTGCTGTAAGCTTTTCAACATAAAGGATAGGCCTACATGGTGGTGAGTAACATCTCTATTCATGTCAATAATGGCTTGTGCGCATGGGCGTAACCACCATATATTTGGGGGGGGACGTGTCCCCCCCACCTTTGAAACAAGGTCGTTTGGACCCCCCCACATTTGCCATCAAAAATATGTTGCATGACTGGTCAGCGTTATTTTCATTGCTTCACAATCAAATCCGTTCCACTTTATGAGTAGGGGATTGCCCATATCCAGAAATCCACTCCGCGTTTTACTTCTGTTTTTAACGGCACGCAGCATCAGACACGCACGCAGATTCAAAACATTCAGACTGAGGCAAGACGATATTTAGATCATCCACCAAGATGGATATAAGGATTTTTTTTTTTCTAAGAAGAGAAAAGTAAGTCAAAGTCATCCAAGTTTTCCCGTGAGTGGCCAAACAGCAACATTGCTTTCTCCCAAGGTCAAACACAGCCAGCTTTTCTGATAAGAATGTTAGCACCTTATGAGACATTCTCTGTATTAGCAATAGAATTAGCATAGCCTACTAGCAACCAAATACGAGCTAGATCAGCTATATGGCACTAGCAGTTTTGTTAGGCATTACTAGTGCGGTTAGACATGTTTAAATGCAGAACAGACACAGGCGAAATGTCATCAAAAGCACAGAATGGCGACAAACACCTCACAGTGCTTACCTGTCCTGTCATTATTGCATCTCCTGCCCGTGTTCATTGCCCTGAGCATTTGCACTATTTAATTTGGCCATTGCACCCACCCAAAGAATCAATTTTGCATCTGATTGCTTGAGCTAGGGTTAAAAAATAAGAAGAAAACACCTGTTCCATTTATTTTTCTATTTCTAAAATGCTTGTGATTGTATTTTTTGTATTGATGATTGTATTTCTATGTCAAATGTTCTATTAGAGAAAAACAATATGAACAAGTGCTCAATGCATCCCCATTTCTCCTGATATAGGTGGTTGAGAGTGAGAGTGAGTCAGAGGCAGGGGCAGCAGGCAGGGGCAGTGGAGACAGCTCTAATTCACTCTTTGATTTGTTTTGTTTGTTATAGTTGTATGTTCTGCAATGCACTGAAGAGGGCTAAGTTTGATTGTAATAGGCTCTGAGTAGCCTAGGTACATATTTTATGTTTCCTCATAACTTTTTATTCAATTTGTTGACTCAAAGTTACCTCATTCTTTTCTAATTCACTCTTTGATTCTTTTTGAATCTTCATATTTAATAAAGTACCTAAAAAGTGCCACGTGTCAGTGTCAGGCCTCTGTGAGTTAAACCAAAACATAATAGTAGTCAGTAATTGCAGACCATGCCAGCTCCAAGGAAAAACAAAGAAAGAGGGAGATTATTTTGGGTGTAAAACGCACCAGAATGCAGGAAATTGAATCTACTATTTAAAAAAATTCGGGGGGAGGACCCCCAGACCCCCCGAAAAATAAGTGTCCCCCCCACATTCAAAAAGCTGCTGACGCCCATGCTTGTGCGTATTTAATGTTGGGTATGATGACTGCTTTATCCTAAATCCTAATCCTTTACGAGTATAAAAGGTTTGAAATGAAACAAACATGGTTGTAAACTATCTAAATAAGTAGATATGCTATTGTCTATCAGCACAGCATGTGAGCGCATTTCTTGCAATAATATCGGTGCGTGCGTGTCGCGCGGTTATAAGTAAGTAATTATTATTATTATTATTTTTTATTTTTTTATAACAGTAGCCTACATCATTATAAAAGGCCTCGCAAATCTGACTTCGCACAGGGCCTCGCATATCTCCCAAGCGGCCCTGTATGGCGGTAGATTGTTTCAATAAAGTAGTTGAACTCTAGCTCAATACATGCATTGTTTTAGGTAATAACTTTGCTTAATGTAAAGGTCAGTAACCCAAAGTGCAATATAGGCTACAGACAAGACACTAATGTTTTTATATAACAGATATGCTCCAAAACAATGCAATGTGTCCTCTCACTCCATACAATAGGCTAGGCTACAGTCAGTGCCTCACTCTAACTCACGGGTAGCTTGGTAGGCTACCACTAGCTAGCCTTTAGCTTATCACCTCTGCTCTACCACTGACGTTAGCCAGCTAGCTAAATACACTTGTCATGCAATATTGAATTCATGAATGCGAGCAAACACTCACTGGCTATCGCATTACATTACAGTCATTTAGCTGACGCTTCGCCAGAACTCACACTAACGCATTTGCATGGAGAGCAGGAGACCATGGAAGGGCTGAGCCCAGCAGCACTTATATAATAAAACAATAGGAAGTTAGCTGTAACCCTCCTCTATAGAAACATAGTTAGTGCTCTGGTTCTCAGCACAGCTACGCAGACTACAGCTGGACGAGCAGCGTAGTGACAGTCAGCTAGCGGCAGCAGCGAGCTAACCCTGCTAGCTAACTCACTAGCATGTCCTGACAGCAGACAGCAGACAGCTTCACTATCAAGGCTTTTGAGTAGCATGATTTAAATGTAGCCGCCGCGCCGGTGTAGGTACCGGATTTTCCCACTTTTCCGGTTCCGGTCATAGGTTCTGCCCTTTCCGGCCATAGGTAGCGCTATGATTCGCTATGCCTACACCGGCCAGACAGCGTGGCGTGCGTCAACAGGAAGTAGGTTTGTTATGGAACAAGACCCGACGAATCGATAATGGAATTCGTCGCCAACGAATTTCATGATCGATTTTTATCGATTTCATCGATTCGTTGTTGCAGCCCTAACACAGAGATAACATAGCAGCTACACAGAGATAACATAGCAGCTACACAGAGATAACATAGCAGCTACACAGAGATAACATACCAGCTAGCCTACACAGAGATAACATACCAGCTACACAGAGATAGCATAGCAGCTACACAGAGATAACATACCAGCTACACAGAGATAGCATAGCAGCTACACAGATAATGCTAAAGAGACAGAAGACCCGGCTGAGCCCAGACTAGAGAATGGTGAACCAGTACATACCACACTGAGATCACATGGAGCCTAGCTAAGACATTGTACATTGACTTTTCCCATGAGTATTTGTCTTCAAACTGCTAATATAATATTGTATACGCTAAAAGTTTCTTGGTCGTTTTCTTCTCTGATTAAATAAAGTTTAGTAATGTAACCACTTGATTATTTTTCAATTATTTTATCTTTTTCAAATTATTTAATCTCAAAAACATGAATATTGATAAATAAATAAATTATAACCCTAACCCTAATAATAATAATAATGCATTTATTTTGTATCGCGCTTTTCTCAGTTCTCAAAGATACTAGGTTCCATGGACAGAATAGATAGCCTAAATGAAATGTAAATGAAAAGCATAGTCAGTAAAAAAAAAAAAATTTAAGGAGGAGAAAGTACTGGGCTTTAAAGCACATTCTTCTTTGATGTGGTCTAATAGTTCATTATAAACAAGAGATGGCCGAATTGAAGACGATTCAAACGCTAGTTAATCAGACAAGCTTACATTAGTTAGTTTGAAACAATTTGTATGGAATAAATTAGTTTAGGCTAAAACGGTTTCAACTCAAACAAACTCACATTTCTGCACGCTTAAGAGCTCCATTGCGGAAACAACACTAAGGCTAAGACAGTGGCAAAGGCAGTGGAACAAGTGCATCCTTGTCTGCCAACTTGAAACTGTGGTTCCCAAAACGAGCATCTTCTTGCTAGCCTAGAGCCATGGTTCTGGTTGACCACGGGCAACATTCCCCAGTCTCAGGGGTTCACTAGCTACGCGGGCACACTGGCAAGCTCAGACATCCACAACAGCAAGACAGGTGGGAGCGTTGCTTACCTGTGAATCATATTGTGAGAGTGAAGATAAGCCAAGCCCTGCAGTGCACCATGGGTAATAGCAGCTATTTCCACTTCCTGGAGTGGCTTCTTGTGAACTGCAGCAGAGCAATGGGAGAGAATGAGAGACAGGAAGAGAAAGAGATTTAAAAGGCTGCAATGCACAGCTTCAAAAACATGTGGTTGGTTCTGAGCCCTGTCAGAACCAGGACAGTTCTGCAGGTTGTACGATGCTCACCTTCCAGGAGGTCAGAGGCTGAGCCCAGGCAGTACTCCATCACCAGCTGAGGAGGAAGGCAGGGTGGGATCAGTACGTTTACAATACTTCTCTGTCTGTGTGTATGTGTGAGCGTCCCCCAAAGTTAGTTGAAAAACACTATTTTTATTGCATTTACAAATGTTGAAGTCATTTTCATTACAAAGTACACAGCTATAGAATATATATCTAACCCTAACCCCATACAAGCATAGAAAGTTGAGTCTGACTAAATCAAGCATTCATCGGTGGACAGTAGGGGTGTAACGGATCCCCTAACTCACGGATCGGATCGTGTCCCGGTTTTTGAGTCACGGATCGGATAATTTTTCTGATCAACAGAAAACATTGTTTTTTCAAAAAAAAACTTTTTCCTTGAATTCTGTAAAAACACCACTTTTATTGTGTGAAAAAAACCAACAACATTCAAGATGTCAAAACTGGTAATATATATATAGGCCTATATATATATATATATATATATATATATATATATATATATATATAAAACGTATTCTACACTCAAACATTACATATTATACTGAAATACACATTCAACTTAAATGATGAGAGACAGCGGGAGGAGGTGCCTGGTTGCAGCAGTGAATCACTGGGCTCTTTAAAGCAGACAAATAAACATGTTTTATGCCACTTTTAACTAAATATTAAAGTGAACCCTTCCTTTAAACATGGTATGAAAAAAATGCCTATATTATCAGAAGTTGTCGAGCTACCTTCGTGCCTCCCGTCAACACCAGGGTGATGTCACGTCAAATCTGTGGCCTACACACCGTAACTTTTTAATCAACCCTTCTTCCATCATTGTTATAATTGACATAATGCAAAAAAGCACTTTGGCTTCTATCAACCTATCATTGCGCTTTAGAGTAAAACAAAGCATGCAACTGTCGTGTCTATCTTTTCATGGCAACTCTACATTGTGATTTCCAAGAGATATTAAGTAATATTATTACTTGGTTACATTTTGCAATTGATCCGCGGTACACATGCCTGCCGAACCGTGGGGGGCGATCCGTACGGATCACGGATCAGCCGTGACCCATTACACCCCTAGTGGACAGAATCGTGTATCGCAGGGGAGGCAGAAATCCAAGGGTGGGCTCATTGCAAAGCATGGATGGGACCGAGGAATAGTATCAAACACATGTTTGATAGCATTCCTCTTTGCGTTCCATGCATTAAAAAGGAAAATCCTAAAATATCTATGCTTGTATATTATAATTCCATAGCTGTGTTCTGATGTGACGGCGTTCCATGTGGACCAGGAAGGAACAGGAAGTGAGTCTGTTAGAATTTGCCATTTAGCAGACGCTTTTAATCCAAAGCGACTTACAATTGGGTCAATGACGTGACATGCATATTTTTGTGTCCCGAGTATATTATTTCCATTTAAAAATAGATTAATCAATTCAAGTTAGGGATGCACGATATTATCGGCACCGATATTTATCGGCCCGATATTGGGGAATTAATGTTTATCGGTATCGGTATTTATTATAAAATGTAGCCGATATTTAACCGATAATATGAAGCCGGAAATATTTCTGCTTCCAGTTTCCGGTTTCCGCGCTCTGCTTCCGGTTTCCGCGCTCAGGCACGCAGTTTGTATAGACGAGACGCGAGCGAAACATGCCTTCCCCGGTGTGGACATTCTTCACAATTTCTAAGGCAGATATTGCGTTTGCAATTTGCAATACATGTTCAACAAAAGTTCGGAGAGGAGGGCAAAGGTCTACGAGTTACAACACAACGAATCTAATAAGTCACCTGAAGAATCACCATTGCAAGCACGCTGTATGGAAGGAATATCAAGCACTCGTTGTAGCAGAACACGGTAGCCTAGCCGCGAAAAAAAAGCCATTGTGGATTTCATGAACTTACATGTAATGAATATACATGTAAACATACTGTATACTGTCTAAAGCTATGGTTAACATATACATGTAAACATGCAGTATACCAGCGGTTCCCAAACTGTGGGTCGCGACCCTCTAGTGGGGCGCGGGGGTACTGCAGGGGGGGCGCAGAAATAATGGGAGGGGAAAAAAATGCACACACAAGAGCTGTAAACAAACACTGCTTGCTTAAGGTTACCATCAGGGGTGTTGTGGGCGTTGGATGATAAAAATGAGAACCTGAATGGAGCGCAGGCCATAAACTGTAACAAAGAGGCAGCGAGGGGGCTCCATTCACGTCATTGACGCGCGCTCCATTCACGTCATTGACGCGCGCACTCCCTCCTCCAGCTATCTAGCAGCAACAACAACAATGGATAAGTTTATGAAAGAGCCAGAAGCTAAACGAAAAGCGAAGGAGCCCATGACAAACGTCCCAAAGCCAAAGTCAAGAAAGTATGACGATACATACCTCTCCCTGGGCTTCACGTCTAATGTGGTCGGTGCGGAGGAACGACCACTGTGTGTCCTCTGTCTCAAAACTTTAGCGGCAGAAAGCATGAAGCCTAGCAAGTTGAAACGTCACTTGGAGACCACACACCCGACTGATGTGAAGAAGCCCCTCGATTTCTTCAAGAGAAAACTCCAAGAATACCGTGGTCAGCAGAGCCGTTTCGTTAAAACAGCATCTGTTACGTCTAATGCTCAACTTGCCTCCTACAAAGTGGCATATCGTATCGCCCAGTCTAAAAAACCACACACCATCGCTGAGGAGTTAATACTCCCTGCTGCAATAGATATGGTTTCACATATGATAGACGAGGCAACAGCCCAAAAACTCAAAGCTATCCCCCTGTCAAACAACACTATTGCGAGACGCATCAATGACATCTCAGAAGACATGAAAGAGCAGCTTGTTGAGAAAATAAAAGACCAACGCTTTGCGCTCCAGGTAGACGAGGCCACAGATAGTAACAAGGACTGTCTGTTAATAGCGTATGTCAGATACATTGATGCGGAGGGTTTGAGCGAGGATTTGCTATTTTGCAACTATGTCCCAAACAGAGCAACAGCTGATGAACTGTTCAAAATCATAGACAAATACCTGAGTGAAGCCGATCTGAAATGGGAGGACTGTGTGGGGATATGCACCGACGGTGCCCAGGCCATGGCAGGAAAACGGGGAGGGCTCCAGACGCTCATCAAGCGCGTTGCACCGAAAGCAGTGTGGACTCACTGCATAATACACAGGGAGGCACTCGCGTCAAAGCAGCTGAGTCCAGAGTTGAATGACGTTTTGTCTCATGTTATCACCACCGTCAATTACATAAAAACAAGACCACTGAAAGCTCGCATTTTTTCCGCTTTGTGCGAGGAGATGGGCTCCGAGCACACAGCCGTGCTATTTCACAGCGAGTCGCGTTGGCTCTCTCGCGGAAAGGTGCTGTCCAGGGTGCTATCGCTGAAAGATGAGATCCGAATCTACTTGGAGGAGGAAGGGAACGAACTTGCCAGCAAGTTTAATGATGAAGACTTCCTCATGAAATTGGCCTACCTAAGCGACATGTTTGAGAAGCTCAATGAATTGAATCTACAGTTGCAGGGCAACAACACACACCTTCCACATCTGGCAGACAGGATACAATCTTTCACACGGAAACTGGACATGTGGGGCAGGAGACTTGAACAGGGGGACATCGACTCATTTGGGAATCTGAAGGCATTCATCGAGACCAATGAGCTGCAGAGCACAGTGGTTCCATGTATGAGAGAGCACATCTCAGCCCTGAAACAAAGCTTCCAGAAATACTTCTCTGTGGATGACAGTGCCAAATACGACTGGATTAGAGATCCATTTGTTGCACCACCACCTGCCATGTTCAGCACTGCGGAAGAGGAACAGTACATCGACATGACTTCAGAGTCAACCATGAGGCTGCAGTTCACATCCACGACTTTGGCTGGGTTTTGGATTGGAGTGGAGAAGGACTACCCTCTCATTGGACAGAAAGCTGTGGGAATACTGCTGCCTTTTGCAACATCGTACCTGTGTGAGATAGGCTTTTCTGCTGTTGCTGCTATCAAAAGCAAATACAGGTCGAAGTTGAACATTGAGAATGAACTGAGAGTGGCAGTCTCAAAACAACAACCCCGCTTTGAGAAGATTTGCAAGGCAAAGCAAGCACACACAAGTCATTGATCGTAATTGTGATAGAAATGTGAGGAGTAAGAATAGTGATGCAGTAGAAATTAGTTAATGTTGATATGTTGAATATTTCAGTGGCACAGGATCATTTGCCAAGCACTTATGTTCCTTTTCAAACCATAATAAAATATAAAACTATAGTTGGATATACTGTATGTGTCTTGTTATTATTAGAAGAGAAAATGTAATGTTTTTACAACTTTATACAATTAATTATATCAATCTAGGTGGGAACCGGGTTAGGGGGGGCTCGAAAATATTTCCAATTACCCAAGGGGGGCCTGATTGAAAAAGTTTGGGAACCACTGCAGTATACTGTCTAAAGCTATGGTTAACATACATGACATGTAAACATACAGTATACTGTCTAAAGCTATGGTTAACATATACATGTAAACATGCAGTATACTGTCTAAAGCTATGGTTAACATGTACATGTAAACATACAGTATACTGTCTAAAGCTATGGTTAACATGTACATGTAAACATACAGTATACAGTCTAAAGCTATGGTTAACATATACATGTAAACATGCAGTATACTGTCTAAAGCTATGGTTAACATATACATGTAAACATACAGTATACTGTCTAAAGCTATGGTTAACATATACATGTAAACATACAGTATACTGTCTAAAGCTATGGTTAACATATACATGTAAACATGCAGTATACTGTCTAAAGCTATGGTTAACATATACATGTAAACATGCAGTATACTGTCTAAAGCTATGGTTAACATGTACATGTAAACATACAGTATACTGTCTAAAGCTATGGTTAACATATACATGTAAACATACAGTCTACTGTCTAAAGCTATGGTTAACATATACATGTAAACATGCAGTATACTGTCTAAAGCTATGGTTAACATACATGACATGTAAACATACAGTATACTGTCTAAAGCTATGGTTAACATATACATGTAAACATACAGTCTACTGTCTAAAGCTATGGTTAACATATACATGTAAACATACAGTATACTGTCTAAAGCTACGGTTAACATAAGATCTTTATGAACTTTGGCTAAAAAAAGCATTGTGCACTGTCTATAACAGATTCTGTTTGTTAGAGGAAATAATAAATGAACATTTGAAGAGTCAGAAGTGTTCTCTTTGTTGTGTTAACAATAGTGATGTAAGTTAGATTTAGTGAGATCACTATGGAATATTAAATCATCAATCTTTGCTCACTACATAACCTTTCTTACCTTCAGGTGTGCATGAACTACAGGTTATCAACTGTGAAATTATATCTGAATGGTCTTTATTGTCATTGATATAGTACAGGTACCAAACAACGAAATTTGGGAGGGGGGCTCCCCTGGTGATAGGAAAGAAAAAATAAAATAATAATAATAATATCGGTATCGGTTATCGGCCACGAGAAGCGGGTAAATATCGGTATCGGTATCGGTTGGAAAAAATGCATATCGTGCATCCCTAATTCAAGTCATATATGATTTTATTCTATACAATGTTTAGTTTGAATGTATTGTCAGTACATTCTAATAATATGGATTACTTTGTGTTTTAGCATCTCAAACCCCCAAAATGTCAGGTGGCGCAACCGTCCCAACAAAGGAACAGATTAAAAACACTGTTAAAAGTGGTATTTTAATAATAATATGTTCAATATAAAATACTGTGGCATGATTTTATGTTTGAAACCTTTCAAATAAACAAACGTTTACAAATAACAATAGTTTTAAAGCTTGTGTCATCCCTCTCACTGTCACTCATGAGTCGGGGCTACAGGACCCCGGGGAGCGGCCACAAACCCCTAGGCAGAGCCACCAGAGAGCTATCCACTCACACAGCTGTCCCGCATCAGCCAATCAGCGCAGCACCAACCATGGGCTCGTTAAGCGGATGCGAGGCAGCTGTGCCCGGGACCGGCAACCCCACATAAAGGGAGGAATTACAACCCATGCAAACGGGGGAAAGCGCTACATCTATGATAGGTGCCACCAGGATGGGTGAGAGCCGTACTTCCGGCATGTACATTTAATCTGTCTTAGGCCCTGTCCACACCTATACGTTTTTTTGATAAACGTTTTTCGTATATAAAAATATTACCGTCCACACCAGCATGTTTAAACGCAATATAAACGCTGTCATTGAGCATTCCACACCGGTAGTCGGCGATATAATTTTAACCCCATAGCCCCGCTGGCCAATCAGACGCCTCTGTCTCTCAATGTTTTCGATCATTAACTGTGCATTTATCTGTAAACAGGTTAAAAGTCCAGTTAACAGTGAAAGAACTAGAAGCACTTTGTTCACATCCATTTTCCTCGCTTGTGTAGCCCCGACCACCGTTGCCTGTTGTAAACAAAGTAGTTACTGGTGCCAGGATATGACGTTGGAGGGAACCGCAAACAGCTGCAGTGCGCATGATCATACAAATCTACGCACATGATGACGTGACGAATACAAAAAACTCTCTATATCGTCCACACGTCAAAAATATACGGCGAATATGCTGCGTTTTTAAAAATCTTCACTCTGGCAGGCGTTTTTTTTTTTTTTCTTCGTAGGGGGCAAAAGCTTGTTTGCGTCTGGACGAACCCATCAAAACGAATATAAAAATCCACGTTTATCAAAAAAAACGTATAGGTGTGGACAGGGCCTTAGTAACAATTGAAACCCATGTACCAGACCGAGCCAACGGAGGAGAGGGAAGGAACCCTCCCGAGCTACGAAGTCTGAACCTGCACCCGACTGTAGGAGATGCACCGAGAGGGAGAGACGAAACCCGACTAACCCCAGAGCCGAAGCCAGGGTTCGAGCAGATGAACCTGAGCAGGACCCTACAGGTTAAGCACCGAGCGGATGAGAGCCGCTCGCCAGCGCTAACATTTTAAAGTGATGTTTTTGGAGCAGACCGGAACCCCGAGCGGGCCCGACCGACCCGAGCGCCGGTAAGAGAGAGGGACGGAATACCCCGGAACCACAGGCCCGGCTCCAGGACCCGACCCAGCGCCCCGGGTGAACCCCTCGCAACTAAACGCCGAGCGGGCGTGTCCCTCCGGTGGAAGGATCCTTGGTTATTCCTTATTCATTAGTCTAAGTTGGACCCTACGGCAGTGCCGTCTTCCAGAGTGGGCAGTGCCCCCCTTCAGTAACAATAAATATGATAGATTGATAAAGAAACCTACTGTCTCCTCATCTCTCTAGTTCGTGTGTGCAAATTCCCCTGGTCATAGTGAGAGGGATGCCACAAGCTATTGAGATAGTTGAGGAACTTTTGTCCCACAATTTGTGCTTCTCAAATGTCAGGGTGGCACAACCGTAAACATGGGACTTTTATTTTTAAATCAAGAGACTATTGCGTCAGCCAGATGTTGCATCATCCAGAGGACCCTGTCTGACATCTGTGGCTGAGTGAAAAGGCTTGTAGAGCTCTCTGAAATATTGATAAAAATAGATAGTTTCACCTCAGAGGTAGGAGGGTAAAATTTCCATGTCAGGTGGTGGTAAAACTAGGAACATTTTATTTGATCATAAAACTACTTATTCTGTTTTAAAATTATTTGTATGATATTCCTAGCATAGGTCAAAGCTAATGCACGTTTAGCTGTGTTGCTCATTCCACAAATGCATGATCCTTACAAGTTGTACCTTGTTGTAAAGGTGACTAATCAGGCTTTCCAACGATATAAAATACAATACCAATTGGTATTATTAAAGGGGAGGAATAATCAACCGAAATAATGTTTCAGAACTTTTTTTTAGGTGTTTAGATATAGATAATAGATACATGACAGAAGATTTCACTTAATAAATAAATAATAGGAAAATATAAATACTTTTACAAATAATTGGTTGCGCCACCTGACATTTTTTGAGCAGTCAAGCTAGAAATACAGTAAAAAAAAATATATATATAAAAAAAAAAAATCACATTGTCACATACTCAAAAATATTAATTTTATGTATTTTGAACAAAGTAAAAAAATAAAAATAAAAACGTTTTAGAAGCCTTATTCGTCATTGACCCAATTACAAATTACAGGGACATTCCCCCTGGAGTAACTGAGGGCTAAGTGCCTTACTCAAGGGCTCACTAGTGGTGGTGTATCAGGCGGGATTTGAACTCACAACCTTCCGATCAAGCAGTCCAACTCACTATCCACTAGACCACCACTACCCCCTTACCACCACTACTAGGGATGTCCCGATCCGATACTGAGATCGGATATCGACCCGATATTGGTCCTGAATGCTGGATCGGAGATCGGACCAGAAAAAAAAAAGGCTCCGATCCGATCCTACTGTCATCCGCAGTCAAACTTATGTGTATAAGCGATGAGAGAATAAAAACAGTGAACAGAAACACGTGTCGCAGAAATCCTTCACGCAAGTCCTATATGCGCTTAAAATGCGCATAGCGCTTCACGCGAGTCCTATATGCGCTTAAAATGCGCATAGCGCTGCGCTGTGTGCTTCCGGTTTCATTACAAAGAGGTTAACCCTATGTGCCTGACGTCTAACAACATTCAAATTACTCTAACTTCATATTTTTTCGGATTTCAATGTATGACACATCATTTGAAAGCTTATGATCCGTAGTTCCAATCCACAACACGTCGCATTTGTTGCTTTAATAAAGGCTGGCAGTCTTTAATTTAACTGTTGTTGGTGTGGACTATATACTGGGGAGGTATTTGAATGAATGAATGAATGAATGGTCTTTATTGTCATTGCTACAGTACAGGTACCAAACAACGAAATTTAGGAGGGGTGGCTCCCCTGGTGTTAGGAAAAAAAAAAAAAAAAAAAAAAAATATTCAGGGGTCAAAAAATTTATACAAATATCGGATCGGTATCGGTATCGCCGATACCCGAAGCCCAGGTATCGGTATCGGTAGTGAAAAAGTGGGATCGGGACATCCCTAACCACTACGCCTGTTCCTTCCTCTCAGCAGCGTCACACTCACCCATGCTGTGTGCTCCCTCAAGTAGCATCCTCTGTACTCGATGGTGTTGGGATGCCGGAGTTTCTGGAGAAACTTCACCTCTTTGATTATGTCTTGCCATTTCTGAGAAGGAGAGGAGAGAGTTAAAGACTCTTAAAGGTTTACGAGGTTTTCCAGACTTGGAGCTATACCAACTGGCCGCCCAGGGGTTCTATCTGAGGCATATAGTCCAACACACAGCAGAAGAACAATGGATCCACATTGAAAAATCAGATGTACATCCCCAAAACCTCTTAACTCTTTTATTTTCAGAACATAAGACTAAGTAAAAAGGAAACTTTATTGTAAATAATATAGAAACGTCATGGACATTTTTTTAGAGGATACTGGGAGAATCAATATCAATCCCAAAAAGTACTATTTTGTGGAACAATCCTTGGATAGCTCTTCAGAATGCTACAATAAATTGGTCTACATGGAGAACAAGGGGAATAGAAACTATAAACTAGGGATGCACCGAACATTCGGCCACCGAATGTATTCGGCCGAATATCGCAAAATAAAGCACATTCGGTATTCGGCCGAATGTGTGAAAACACCGAATGTTTACCACCGAATAGTGGCCGTGTTTTGATGACGCAATACAATTAAATATAACTCTCAACAGGCGCGCGGCGCGAGGCGACGCGCTTTCAAAACTGGCTGCGTTCGTAAATTCACTCAGGAAATCCGATCAGCACTCCTGGAATGCCTCTCGTCCAATCAAATGACTCGGTTTCTCTATGACGTCGGGCCCAGTGTGCGGTCCAGCGCTCTCAGAGCGACTTTACGAACGCAACCTTACACTCATCTAGCTAGTTAGCTTAGCAGTCGTAGCGGAAGAAGCAGAGTTGTTGCCTTGTTGAAAACATATTCAGACTCCCAGCTGTTCTACACGAGTTTATGACATGCAGCTGTATCATGCGGTGGTTTCTATGCAAACCAGAGACTATAAAAACAAAAGATATTAATTCTGAAATAACATGAACTATTATCCTTACACTCAGGTGGACTCAATTCAACTTGTTGAATGACTTGTTGAAGACATTTAGCATTTGACCTAATTTTAAGAGTGACAAAGGGTCTGAATACTTATGTACATGAGGTATTTCTGTATTTACATTTTAATACATTTGCAAATATTAAAAAACGTTTTTACTTAGATTATGGGGTACTGTGTGTGGATTGATGGCAAATCTATTCAAAAATGTGAAAAAAGTGAAGGGGTCTAAATACTTTCTGAAGCCTATGTAGAGACAAATCATGAATATCATTAACTTGAACCCTGGAAAGCAGTAGAGATTAAATCCCACGATAATTAGTTATAATAAGTTATATATAAAAGTTCTTTTTTTTCAATCTCAATTTCTTTCTTTGAGAAGCATGAATAAAAAGCAAAATGTATTTAGTTTATGCAATGATAAAATTAAAAACTGCCGATACACATTCGGTATTCGGTATTCGGCCAAGTGTTTCCTTAAATTCGGCTTCGGCCTCGGCCAAGAATTTTCATTTCGGTGCATCCCTACTATAAACGACTTAGTAGGAGGGGATACCATTATTCCATGGCACGACTTCCAAAGTAAATATAAGTTGGCCAACGCTGAATATTTCAGATACATGCAGCTAAGAAGCTACATAAATCTAAATTTTAATTTAAAATCATTTGGGCAGCAGAGTACAATTGAGGATATCATATTTGATGGAGAAATTGATAAGAATTTGATAGGTAAAATGTATAGAACTCTACAGAAGACCTATGTAGCTGAAAAACTGTTAGAAAGTAGGATTGAGATGTGGAATCGAGAACTAGGAAGAACAGATATAGGTTTAAAATGGAAAGAGTGTTGGAATACTACAAATGACATGACAGTTAATGAAAATCTACGTTTAATCCAATATAAAATAATGTATAGAGTCTACCACATGCGAGATAAAATCCATAAGTATTATAGTAATGTATCAGATAACTGTTTAAAGTGTGGAAAAAAAGACTCACTAATACACGCATTCTGGGAGTGTCCCAGAGTACAGAAAACATGGGTTGACATAGAACATTGGCTCTCAGGGGTACATAAGGAAAGATTCAAATTTGATCCTTCAATCTGTCTTTTCCAGGATGTAGCCACAGTAAGATACCCTAGGGGGTGGATAATTATGTACTCATCAATTATATTTAAAAAAAACTAATACTTGGAAGTTGGAAATCAAGTAAACCTCCAACACTACAACAATGGAAAAACGAAATTCTTTATTATACCAATATAGAGAAGAATTTAGCCATAGACAATAATAAGAAAGATCAGTTTGAAAAGATATGGGGAGAGATAG
This sequence comes from Nansenia antarctica, assembly GCF_963989245.1. Lineage (NCBI taxonomy): Eukaryota > Metazoa > Chordata > Actinopteri > Argentiniformes > Microstomatidae > Nansenia > Nansenia antarctica. The sequence continues at coordinate 42,931,007 of NC_137675.1, read as the reverse complement.
TGAAGGCCTTAGCTAAGACGTAAAGATAGTGCAAGAAACATAGTACTAAGAGATTAATTAGATTATGCATTAGAAATATTAGTTAGATAAGTATAGGGGGTAAACTGGGATAAACTTTAGACGGTTTTAAAAAAGTGGGGCTTTGGGATGTTAGGATGTGTTGTGATGTTTGTCAAGGTGTGATGTGTTGTGATGTTTGTCAAGTTGTGATGTGTTGTGATGTATATCAAGGTGTGATGTGTGGTGATGTATGTCAAGTTGTGATGTGTTGTGATGTATGTCAAGTTGTGATGTGTTGTGATGTATGTCAAGCTGTGATGTGTGGTGATGTATGTCAAGCCGTGATGCGTTGTGATGTATGTCAAGTTGAGATGTGTTGTGATGTTTGTCAAGCTGTGATGTATTTTGATGTTTGTCAAGTAAAAAGAAAATGGAAAATAAAATCTTACAAAAAAAATAAAGGTTTACGAGAAAGGTAATGCAGTGTGAGGTGTGACCATGTGTATGTGTGTGTGTGTGTGTGTGTGTGTGTGTGTGTGTGTGTGTGTGTGTGTGTGTGTGTGTGTGTGTGTGTGTGTGTGTGTGAGAATCACCTCGTTGGACTGCTTGCCACTGTAGGACATCTTCTTGATGGCCACCACCTCGTTGTTGCGTACATCTCTGGCCTGTCAGACACAGTGTAGAGGGACATGTTCATACACATACTAGGGAGAAGTACCGTGATCAGGAGGCCCTGCTTGTGTTGGATACAATGACACCAGTCCCACCCATCTCACAGCCAAGTGGCAGGCTTCAGTTGTGCCACTGAAAGTGAGGGAAAGGTTGTCTTTTTTTTCAATGGCCTTTTTAAAATGGATGACAGCGATGGACTAATAATAATAATATTATTATGAATGAGTACACTACACATGCACAGACTTGCATAGGCCTAATACACACACAAACACACACAGACCATCTGTGGAGTCACAAACACACAGTATTTGTATCTAAAGACCTTTATACACACACACACACACACACACACACTCCCGGCCCAATACGGAGGCCCCCGGCCCGGACACTTACAAAGTAGACGGCCCCGAAGCTGCCATGGCCGATCTCACGGAGGTCAGCGAACAGCTTCTCTGGGTCCTCTCGGTAAAACAGCTCTGCCACATCGGGGTCCTTGAGATTGCCCGCCCGTGTACTCGAGGGCATTGCCAGGGCCTGGGAGACAGGAGTAGGGGGAGATGGCATCATCAGTATGGACGGACGGACACACAGACACAGAGAGAGAGAGAGAGAGAAGGAAAGATGGGGATGGTAGGGAGAAATTGGGGGAGGAGGAAGTGTCGTTTTCACAAAGTACACTTAAAACAAATACACATCAATCAATCACAACACGCCATGAGGCAGACGGACATGTTGTGGATCCACAAAGGAAATGTACAAAGTATTTACGCATGCACGCGCAGAAGACACCCTCTCAATGCAAGTGCTGAAAGTTGGGAGTCGGACGTGTGTTACGTTGCTTAGAGACACGGGGAGCAACATTTTCTGTCTGAAATACTGACCTGATCTGTGCAGAAAATACCACCACTCACAATAGCCTGTTCAGCATGGGAAAAAGTAGCGTCCTCCACACACACCTACCATCTCCTAACATCACATTCATGTCTGTAAGAGGACTCATTACCTTTTTGCATGCAAATCTCAGATACGCCAGTAGAAAGTTCAGATTACCATATGGGAAGTCTCATATTGGTGTGTTTTGAGTGGAAACGCATCATTACAAGACTATTGGGAGGAAGTAAATCAAAGGTTGCTTTGAGGCTCTCCATGAGGCTCTGTTGCGTACATTCAAGGGTGGGATGAGAAGAAGCACACAAAAACATGTGTCGACGGTTGACAATTAAGTCCAACCAGAGTGTCCTCTGTCCTACTCAACAATAAAACAGAACATAACTGATTCCATGACGGGAATACTTCATAACATGCATCGGGGAAAAAACAACATGCCCGACAATATTTACTAAGGCACCGAGCTTGAACATCCAGTAAACACATCGTCACTGGCAACGGTTCACTGAGCAACACCGTGAGGACTGTCTTCTCTCATTAGTAACACCAGTGTTTCCCCTACCATTGCCGCCCCCCCAACGGAACCACCCGCCCCCCTTAGAAAGAGGAATTATTACGGATGTAAACACCAAACATCTGACAAGCAGGCTAAAATATCTGCGTTTTTTAAACGCACCCAACCCGAATCTGGCGAGTGGCAAGCCCATAGCTCGTTGGTAACATAATAATATAAGTCCGCCAGTAGTCTCGCATAGTCAAACCTATCTCTCCACACTTCGTTTCGCGCGCTGGAGAATAATACAACATTGTGCGCGAGACGAATGTGTGCGCGAGTCGCGAGTGTGCGCGAGACACGAGAAAGTAAGCAAGTTGAAACGTTAGCAAATATACTTGCTGAGTGTTCTGACAGAGAACGTTGGTTAAAATTGGTCGTTATTATTGTGACTAGAAAGTGTCTGACTATAATTCCATGGTGTAAATAGTCAAAGAACTAGCAAGCTAGCTAGCTCAGAGGTGATGAGATGAGCTAGTGCACACTTGTCAGCTAAAGAGCTAACTGGATGCACTTGACTTTATTATTTTAGTTAAAGTAGATATACAATCTTTCTTATTCTGCTAGAATTGGGCTTCATGGTAATACCATAATGGCATATTTACAGTACATGGACAGTGGATTGAAGCATTGGAAATGTCTGTTTTTTTTATAGTTGGACATGGATCTTTTTTCAGGTGAGAGTAATGTCAAAATGACATTATCTGACTGCATTGCCCACAGCAATCCAAAAGCTATTATAATTATGTTATAAATTGATATGGATCAATTTATACCTCTTATTAGATTAGAAATACTCTGGTTGTTATGTTTGCCTTTTGGTTGACAGCAAAAGAGGGAGAGGAGGATAGAGAGGGAGAGAAGGAGAAAGAGCAGGATGGTGTCGGCACCGGCACACCAGAGAGAGAGAGAGAGCAAGAACCAGGTGAGAAAGTGGACAGGTAGTCAAGACCACATAAGTAAGTAGCCTTGAGAACCGGTGGTTCTGGAGCCTAATGGCCCATAGGGCAGGAGCCTATCTCCTGTTTCCGTAGCGTGAGGCGGCTTAATGTACAAGTTAGTACACCCCCTGGACATGACGCTGGTATGTCGCAGGGTCTTACCCCCTGGGGGGGGGTCCATGCCACGGTCCATGCCACCCCCCCAAGGCAGCAAACCTAGGGGAAACACTGAACACCGTTGACTGAGGACTGTGTCTTCTCTCATTAGTAACTCCGTTGACTGAGGACTGTCTTCTCTCATTAGTAACACCGTTGACAGAGGACTGTGTCTTCTCTCATTAGCGATGATGCTCAATAAATTGATTCCAGTAACAATGTTTGAAACGGACCCTGTCAAGTCTGGTGTCTCTAAATATACTCCCTAAATATCTATACAGTGCCCTGCATAAGACAATAGGACAGTGAAGCGTTTCCTCTTCTTCGGGCTGTATACTCCAGGGGCCTCATTCATAAAGAAATACTTGAACGTCATCTTTGACTTTCACGTAAGCACATTTTTCTAAACGGACGTAAGCATTATTTATAAAACGGGCTGAGATGGTTTAACGTTGCGTACGTGCTTCCTTCTATAAATACCAAACATACTTGGAATTGAACGCAGGTGAATGAGGTTTGTATTAACGCCCTGTGATAGAGGCTCAATTATAGCGGCTGAATGAAGCCAAGTGCTATAATATAATATAATACAGACAGACAATACTGACAATATTATATACTGTCTGTATTATATTATATTATAGCACTTGGCTTCATTCAGCCGCTATTTGAGCCGCTATCAAAGGGCGTTAATACTATATTATAGGGTAGGCGTGCGTCTGGAAGGGGAGAGAGCAGTAATACCACGTTCATTGATAAAATGACATAAGGGATGGAAAGGGGGGATGGCAGTTTTAGACGGGGGATGATTTGGACTGTTTTTATTTCAGGGGGGATGCCATTCCCCCTCATCCCGACTCAACTCGAAATCCAGTATCATTTAGCGCGTGGCCGGGCAAGGCATAGGCATGTTGAAGAGAGATAGACAGCTCCGGAGGGATATAAAGAAAGACTGAAATACAATCATAAACATTAGTTCCCTTTCAATCTTGAATTAAACTCATTTTCTCGGCTGATAACAACATCGTTAATTTTATTACGAGCCACTTGCATGAATTACAGTAGGCAACGTTTTTCCAGTGCAGCTCACATGCCTGTAATAACTCCGCATAACCAGTAGGTAATGTACGTAAGCAAGTTGAATACTCGACGTCGAGCTACGATCGTTTCCACGATCAAATTGACTCACGTTGAAATTTTATAAATCACTACGTTGACGTGGTTTTCTACGTACGACACGGGTAAGATCAACATTTGATCTAAGCACCCGTTATGAATGAGGCCCCAGAAGTCTGGATTTCAAATCAAACAATCACTATGGGGTTAAAGTAGACATTCTCAGCTTTTATTTGAGGGTATTTGGGTACATACTGGCTTCACCATTTCTGAATGAAAACACTTTTTATACACCGTCCCCCTATCCCCCCAGATCTTGTACCAGAGTGAATGCAAGTGGAAAGTTTGGAGAAAAGGGGATCTGCCCAAGATTTACAGCAGACCACTGCATCTGTGAAACATGGTGGAGGGGGTGATATGGTTTGGGCGTGTATAGCTGCCACTTGAACTTGCTAACTTGTCTTAATTGATGATGTAGCCTAACTTCTGACGACAGCAGCATGAAGTCTACAGAAACATCTTGTCTGCTGAAGCAAAAGCCTCCAAATTCATTGGATGGCACTTAATCATACAGTAAGACAATGACCCAAAACATACGGCCATAGCAACTAGGGAGTTTTTCTGTGAGGAAAAAGTATAAAGTTATTGACTGTGGCCAAGCCGATCTTCAGATTTAAATCCAATTAAACATGCATTTCATTCCGTAATAAGATTTTAGACAAAAATACCTCAAAACAAACAACAAGTGAAGACGTCTGCAGTACAGGCCTGGCAGAGCATCGAGAGAAGACACCCAGTGTCTGGTGGGGTCAATGGGTCGCAGACTTCAAACAGTTACTGCATGCAAAGGATTGTCGACCAAATACTAAACGAGTGCTAAATATGGACATTATATTAATTTGTCCCATTACTTTTGATATTCTGAAATAGGGGGACTATGTATACAAAGTGTCATAATTGAATGGTGAAACCGACGTATACAAAAAAAACAACCTGTAAATAACAATCTAGAAGCCTCCTTCTGGTGTAAAAGAGCCAAATATGCCAAACTTGTATAACAGTTATTTGAGGATAGCACGGGCAGACGGTTTCAGTTTTCTGATATGGTATTCCAATCAGACTAATAGTGTTTAATTACTGTGCTGTGCTGCAAAGGATTATAGTCTTTCCCATTGACGTTTTGCAAAGCTAATAAGACCAAGGCTATTCACAGCATTTAATATTAACTATCATTTTTGAGGAATAGAAATGCATAGCCAACTTTTTTAGGGGGGGGGGGGGGCTGAATTGTGCATTGAACAACAGCACAGGCACGTCTCTGTGTGGACTGCACTTATATAGCGCCTTATTCCAAAGGACTTTACAATGGCCTCTCATTCACCCATTGACACACACACACATTCACACACCAATGGCGACAAGCTATCATGCAAGGCGTCAGCCCGCTTATTGGGAGCAATGTTGGGGCTTGACACATGGCCGGGCAGGGAACGAACCGCTGCCCTTGTGATCTACCCTCCTGAGCCACAGCCGCCCCTGTCCCCTATCTGTGCGTAGGTCTAGATGGAGGTCTGGGCCGGCCCTGTCGCTGGTGGTGAGTGTGACCGCTGGAGAGGAAAAGGGCCTAGCTATGTAACCAGCCCCAGCGGTTCAGTCTGGAGTGAATGCATTCGACATCGCCCTGGGGCCTCCGGGATGCTCTCTTTGAAGCAGCCCTGTAGAGACCTCTGTGTGTGCGCAAGGAGAGGAAATGTATGTTGTGGACACTCTGCTTTTTATAGAAATCCAGTGAACCAAATTTTCAGACAATGAGGGCAAATCTTAAGTGTGCTGTGGTCTCTAACCCATAATGGTCTATTGGTGCTTAATATCATCAAGACATCGGCAGAGGCCTAGGGCATCATCTTGAGTGTAAAAATCGCTGTGGCTATGTATTACATGGATGTTGTGTATTTGAGTGATTATGAGTCAGTACCAGATGTCTCAACATGTCTCACAAACAGAGTGGCAAAAAATGTGATCCATCAGGATTTGTCAACCTTTGTCAAACTTCTCAACTGTGGAACAGCCCAAGTGTCCATGTCCACTCCTGCCTTCAGCAGTTAATCCGACCAGTGCTCGAGTGCAGTAATGAACGCCTGATGTCAGGTGTGGTGAAGGGTGTACTGAGCAGCCCAGATAAGGCATTGATCATAATGTCAATACACGTGATGTGATCGCTAACGACTGTGAAAGACAGCATGTTTGACGACACAAAGACACATCACAAGTCGGTGTGTCATCAACATGATGATGACATACTGGCAAGGTCTTGGGGGGCGAGTATACATTGTAACTTGTGTCATTCGGACAAACCGGGAAAAGGTCATGACACTTTTAATATGAAGGCTAGTTAGTTATACATGAAAGGAATGTCGTTGACGCTTGCAAGTCGTCCACAAATGTGTCAGTACATATGTTTAGGTAGAGCATATCATAACATTAGCATAGGCTAAGTCTGTCAGCTGGCACCAGGTGGCTACATTAGGGAAACCCAGCCCATGGGGGGGGGGGGTGAATGACTAGGAGAAGTCCAGATGAAAGCTAAACAACAGTGGCATTGGACAACTAGTTCCGTGAACAATTAACTATAACATTACATTGACAGCAGCGAATAGTGGGATTAATACTCCTTCGCAAAACAAGCAAGGACCGGCTGTGTAGAGGTCTAGAGGCGAGCAGCTACCTGTCCTACCCACTGTACATACCTGATGTTTTGTTGTATTGTATATCTAGTATTGTTCTTCCCATGATGGATGTATTTTTATCTTGTAGATAGTAATAGTTATTTGTCTGTATTATCGTGTAGATAGTACTAGTTGTTTTTTTTCCCTGTCTGTCTTACATGTAACGATGAATTGAAAATCAAGGACCCCAATTGAAATAAGCCAGTGGCTTTCTTGGGTTTTTATCCTTTTAGTTGACCTTGTATGTAATATGTACTTTCATGTACCTACTTCTGCAAATCTTCTAATAAAGTTTTCAATCAATCAATCAAACCTAGCTAACTTAGCTTCGGTCCGCTCTGGGTATCTAGTTCAGCCTACATAGCTAGCTAGCAACCGGTATGTTGTTAATACGCCAATATTATCAGCAACATGTATGGCATATCCCTCTCTGGTAAAAACGTGTCCAGCTGGTTTGTAACTGACGTGGCTTGTAGCAGCTACATTAGCTATCATATTAGCTCAACCAGACCGAACAGTCCGGCAACCAAGCTAGCCCCAATGTGTGACAAGGCATCCTACTTCATACACGTGGATGCATCCACTGACCAACACCCAAATGTAAAAGTAGTACGCCTTGACACAAACAGGGGCTAGCAACCAAGACAGTTCACTTTGCTATAAACTCTACCTGTCTGTGCAAAATACCCGTAGCATCGAAATCTGACCTAAGGCCGGTGTAAATTGAGAACACTTACCGCGGCTTATTGTGATCTCGCTCTACCTATGAAATAAACTTGCAATTCCCCGCTAGCTAGCTGCTGTCTCTTCACTGGGGCAGCTCAAATTGTATTATCCATTATCAGCGATTTCCTCCACCTCATCGATATCCGACGACGAATTTGATTTGTTCTCAATTCTAAGCAAGCTCAGAACATAACAGACTGGCTAGATCAGAACATAACAGTCTGGCTGGCTCGGAACATAACAGGCTGTCCTCAAGTTTGATACAGGGTGAGGCTGCAGTTCCTTCTCGCCGGATTCCCTTCCTTTCATATTGTATCGCTACATTCGCCTGTCCGGAAAATGTCCTCAATATCTAACTATTACGTCTGTCCTCCGCCTTGATGTTTTTCTACCTCACACCTTTTTTTGTTCAGAAAATACAAGATGGCGGAGTGGGGCGGGAGCCGCACGGAAACCGGAAGAAAGGAGTAGGGGTGTATTTCCTGTATAAGGTCCAAAAGTTTGAGTAGGGTCCAACTGCGCGCATCAAATCCATCACCCGGAAATGTGATGTACCATACGTCATCATACCGCGCCTGCATATTTGCATAGACTACGTCATCGCCTTACTACGGTGGAAACTACGAGTAGGGTCCTTCTGCGCGCAACAAATCCATCACCCGGAAATGTGTTATGCAAATATGCAGGCGCGGTATGATGACGTATGGTACATCACATTTCCGGGTGATGGATTTGATGCGCGCAGCGCAGATGGATACACTAGGAGTAAACCATGAATCGCCTTACTACGGCCTTACTACGGTGAAAACTACGGAAAAAAACTAATATGTAGAGTACAGTCCTATCAATTGTTCGAAAAGGAGTAGGAAGAAGCCTGTCCTACCCCTGTTTATACTTAACAATTATGCTTACATTATATAATCCAATTAATTAATACATATATTTCAGTATCATCCGTTCTAATACTTTTTCATTAAAAATAATTTAAACCTTTTTTTAAATAGAGCAATAGAGCAATATTTCTGCTTTCCTTCATATTTTCTTCATATTTTTGACATTAGGAACAAGTTATTAGTGTGATCACGATATCCGACCTCATGTACAATCTGTACTGCAGTAAAAATGTGGAACGCCCTTCCTATAATCTTAAAGGAGTGCAAAACACTGCCCACCTTCAAAACCACTCTCAAAAAACATTTACAGGAGGCTGCAATCCGTAACTGGACCCTCTAAATCAAAAATCAGATTAAAAGACCCGAACTACCCACTGTACATACTTTGTGTTTTGTCCCCCGCCCCCACCTGTGGTGTATGTCCCCACCTGCCCTACCCGCTGTACATACCTGATGTTTTGTTGTATTGTTCTTCCCATGATGGATGTATTTTTATCTTGTAGATAGTAATAGTTATTTGTCTGTATTATCTTGTAGATAGTACTAGTTTGTTTTGTCGGTCTTACATGTAACGATGAATTGAGAATCAAGGACCCCAATTGAAATAAGCCAGTGGCTTTCTTGGGTTTTTATCCTGTTAGTTGACCTTGTATGTAATATGTACTTTCATGTACCTACTTCTGCAAATCTTCTAATAAAGTTTTCAATCAATCAATCAAAATCCTCATAGCTTTTTTCTGTAGTGTAATCAATGGGTTTAAAGTGCTTTTATATTCATTTCCCCATATCTCCACCAGTGTTGCCACAGTTACTTTGAAAAAGTATTCTGATTACTGATTACTGATTACTCCTTTAAAAAGTAATCTAGTTACTTTACTGATTACTTGATTTAAAAAGTAACTAAGTTAGATTACTAGTTACTTTTTTAGTTACTATTGGCAGCTGCCTAGGCACCCGACCCCCCCCCCCCCCCCGCAACATAAAAATGAAAACTGGTTTTGCCAAAACTCACTTTATTTTAACAGTAACTTAAATTACATAATTAAACTTTAAACAATAACTTAAAACAACAAAATAAAGAGTCTTTCTTTGCCTCACCCAACATAAATACTTGTTTTTAAACAATAAAATAAATATAATCTTTATTTAACACAGTAACTAGCAAGGAGTGGTTTCACAAAACCTAAAACCTACCCTGACCATTCAGATATGATCCTAATATAATCCTAATCCTAAACTGGGTGAGTCTGAGTTTATCAATGAAGAGTGAACTCAGCTGTCAAGACTGGAAGGAGGCCATGAACACGCTATGGAGGCCATGAACACGCTATGGAGGCCATGAACACGCTATGGAGGCCATGAACACACTATGAGTGAAACAGTGGAAAGGGGCGAGTAAACCAGTGGTTGTATCTCATTAACAGAAGCTTCTCAAACCTCTTGTCAGAAAGTCTGTTCCTTCTAGGCGTGAGCACCAAACCTCCCAGACTAAAGAGCCGCTCTACAGGAGCGCTAGATGGGGTTGGAGTGTTATACTTCAAGAAAATGTTCTTAATGTTTGGATACTGATTCAGAATCTGAAGCTCATGCCCTGACCTCAAGTAGTCCATGACTTCCTTTTCTGCCGAGTAGGTCTCCTCTGGCTCCGCCTCAAAAGCAAAAAAGTCCATCTCGCCTTGGTTGGCAGTCGTGGTGGGTACACTGGCAGGGCTCTGTGCTGCAGGAGCAGTTTTGCGACATTCTGCTGTGAGAAGCTCCTTTACTTGCTCCCTCCTACCTTCATCTCTCAGCCATCGGAGTTTGAATTTTGGACAACTAGCAGCTGCGAGAAGGGCATCTTTGTTGTCCAGCACACTGGCAAAACGAGTCTGGATAGCCTGAAAGATATAATTTGATATGTTTATTATTATCTAGTTGTAGCCTATAAGGTCTATTATTTATACCTTTATTTACTAATTATGTATGCAATTAGTTTGTGCAACTGACAACCTACATACTGCAGTATGGTGTGACTCTGCTCCATGTTCATGAATAGTGCAATGAAAATGTATTTATTTATCTTTAAGATGGAACAACATAGCATACCTGCACTATGGCATCTGGAAGGCCTGCAGTCATCTTGGATAGGGTGTCTTTCACAGCAAGGGTCTTCTGCATCAGGACTTCAAGTGTGGGCAGTAAAGTCCCATACGGACAGTCACCTTGTAGGATATCCAGTGCTATAGTTAGAGGCTTCATGACGGTACAGTACTCATGCAGGTACTGGTACTCCTGGTCTTTGAAGCACTTCACTCCCAGCTTGTTGCACAGAGTAGTCAGCTCATTCATGGGGATTTCTGCGATTCTCTTTATGGCTTCGTAAAAGGAATTCCACCTTGTGGATGTCGGTACCAGGAGCTTTCTTTTGTTAACCTCCTCCACCGTTTCTGACGCAACGGTAGATCGGCTTGCTTTCGTCCAGAGAGCTGTGCATTTTGCTGTGCTGCTCCTATACACAGCCTTGCTCTCTGGTTTGGAAGTGATGTACTTCTCCACATCACTTGTAGAAATAAGGTTGAGGGTATGTGAAGCACACCTTTGGTGCGGGGGAAGAATCAGCTGGCCATCACTATCATCCTCAGCTGATAGGATTTCTGACACATCTAAAAAAGTGACATCATCCGTGGCCTCCTCCACCGTCTCATCATCGGACTCTGTGACAGCAGGCTGATAGACTTGAAATGCCTTGACAAAGTTAGATCCATTATCTGTCACTGTTGCTACTACTTTGTTGATTAGTCCATATGAAGAGTGAATGTTTTCGATTTCTGCACCAATAACATCATACGTGTGTCTACCGCGGATTCTCCTACACGCCAATGCAGCCTTGTTGCGGTCTAATGTGGATCTACTAATCCAGTGGAGCGTTACTCCCATATAGCTCCTATTGTTAGCTGTCCAAATGTCCGCTGTAGTTGACACATAGTCGACCTCGTTCAGCGCAGCCTTCAGATGTTTTTCCATCTCTGCATACTCCTTCTCCAAGTACGAAGAAAAAGATGTTCTGTGAGGTAGCTCGGCATTGGTAGTAGTGGGGATCTTGTTAATGATGGCACGGAAAGAGGGCGAGTCAACTGTGTTTATGGGCAGCATTTCCTCTACAACATACCGCCCGACCAATTTATTCAACTCTCCCACACTTACAGGTTGTGATTTTGTAGGCCTACTGAAGTCCAGCTTTTGTTGCTTGAGCGGTGTGGGACCTCCCGCAGAAGTCGAGGCCGCGGTCTCTGGGACTTTCTCCGCGAGCTTGACTGTGCTGTGCAGAGATTCCAAATGTTTCTTTAAATTTGATGTTGTGGTTTTACCACAGGACAATATTTTCTTTCCAGCACAGAGTGTACAACGAACATTTATGTTCTTGTCATCCTTTGCTGACACAAACTCAAAATAATCCCTATATTTCCAGCTATTTAACGCATATCTCTGTTCTCGCTCCATTATACGCTTCTGTTTACACTGTGCAATCAGCGTGGTGATACACGTGAGCGATTCTGCTGCACCTCGTGTTGAAAACGTGATCACTGACGTCACTCCCCAAGACGCGAGAAAAGCAATAAATGTTTGTTTACTATCGAACATTACAAAGAAATACTGCATTTAGCCTAAGTTATGAGGTAGTAACGCAATAGTAACGCACAGTCACTCGAATAAGTAACTTTAATCAGATTACTGATTTGGAAATAGTATCGCGATAGAATACTCGTTACTGGGAAAAGTAATCAGATTAGAGTATCGCGATACTTAGTATCGCGTTACCGGCATCACTGATCTCCACACAGTAACTCAAATAGGGTAAGACAAGACAACAATATAGAGTATACAACATCCTCTGTTCCAGAATATGTTTTGCCCTGCACAATACTGCAATACTCCTTGATACTTTGGATCTAACGTATCTTATATGAGATTTCCAACAGAATTTACTGGGCTTAAAGTGCAGACTCTCAGCTTTAGGTTAAGGGTATTCACATCCAAATTGAAGGAAGGGTTTATGAATTATAGCTCTTATGTATAATAACCAAAAGTAATTAGACAATTGACTCAAAAGCTGTTTCATGGGCCAGTGTGGGCTATTTATTCCTTCATTATTTCTTTATCAATTAAGCAGGTAAAAGGTCTGAGTTGATTCCAAGTGTGGCATTTGCATTTGGAGGCTGTTGCTGTATACGCACAACATGCAGTCAACAGAGCTCTCAATGCAACTGAAACAGGCCATCCTTAGGCTGTAAAATGCACTTCAATTACATCTGGATTGTTTCATTTCAAATCCTTTGTGGTGGCATACAGAGACAAAATTATGGAAATTGTGTCACTGTCCAAATACTTCCAGACCTAACTGTATATAAATAAAAGAATGTCAATGACCCCAGGTGAGGGACTTTATTAGGTCAAACAGGTTTGAGGGGTCAGGCAAAGGACTTGGTGGAGTCAGGCAAGGGTCAGGCGATCATCGTTGTAATCCATGGAGCAGGGCAGGAACCGTGGTGCAAGGTGCTGGGCTGGAGGTGTCCATGGTGCTGAGTGCCCACTGATGAGCTAAATAAAGCATTCTATTTCTGATGAGTCAACAGCACTAGGGCTCCTTCACAAAACCCTTACTGGAATCTTCATACACTCTGTGAATTAGTCTTTACTTTCTGATGAGTCAACAGCACTAACCCCATCCAGTGCGACATGTAGATAGCATATAATTAGAATATGTAAAATGCAAACACCAGAAATGCAAGAAAGTTTGAGGTATACCAAATGGAATTAATAACAAGTGTTACGACCCTTCTGTCTAGAGTAAAATAAGGGCCTAGGGTAGAGTGCACAATGTACAGGTGTGTTGCAACACAAATGCCCAAAAAAGTGTACAAGGGATCAAATCAATTCAAGTTTTATTTGTATAGCGCATTTCTCACAAGATGCGACTCAATGCGCTTCACGTAATGACAGATGTTCAGTGTCCAGTGTAGTGTAGTGTTCAGTGTTGTGTCCAGTGTCCAGGTTCCAGTGATAGCTTCGTCAAAAGGACGCAAGGGTAAAAAACCTGTGCACTGTGCATCAAGGAAAATTCCCCTGCAGCCCTCTAGTGGTAGAGCGACTACTTACCAGTTTGCCCACCAGTGCAAAGCCGCGGCCCCACACAAGCCCCTCGGGGGGACCCCACACGCCCGACCCGACCCACCACCGGCGCACCCGGCACGGGCCACCAGGCTCAGACTATCATAGCCCTGCACGAGGCTAGCCGGGTCAGGTGCCCCAGCGGCAGAACAGACCAAGCACGCAGGCCGGCCGGGGGCCCCCGAGGAGAGGCCCAAGGAGCCCGGCGCACGGCAGGCAAGCAGGGGCGAAAAACCTGTACACAGCGCCTCCAGGAAAAGTGCCACTAGACCGTAGGGGTCTAGCCGGTGTGTATCTTATAAGTGATGTCAGAGACCAGGAACAGTATAAAAGGCTCTTTAAAAACAGCAGGGTCCGATGGGATAGGATAGTACGATAAACTCTTGACCGGGGCTCCGCCCAGGGTTGACTCCAGACTGTACCCCGTCGCCTATGGGGAGGTCCGGCGCATCCTCACGACCCAGCGTGGCTCCAATCACTTAGCTGAGGACAGGAAAGAGTGACTCAGCAGGTTGCACGAGTGACAGGCAACCACACAGTCCACAGTCCATCAACTGGCTCTCAGCTATGCTAGACAGTAGGGTTAGCCCTCAGTTAGCCAAGCCAGATGAACAAAACTACGTGCGAAACAGCCAAATGCGTAACACATGCAACAACCTAAATAATAAATACATATCTGAAAACTATAACATGTTCATTAATAATATTTCGAAATTATCACCTGAGCTGCATTTGCCATTGTATTTGTAATTCTTCTTCTTCTTCTTTTTCTTCTTATCAATTGCGTGTTCAAATGATTGTTCGTGTTAAATGTCCTTTAAAATCTCGCGGTGCTTTAAGATCCTTCAAAATCTCGCGGTTTCTCGCGGTTACTTCTGTGATGACGCGCTCTAACCAAGGTCTACATGCGTCCGGGTGGCGTCCTAACGATTCCCACCGTAGTTGGGGTAGACCACGCCCAGTCTTTTTTTTTTTTTTTTTTTTACCAGCCGGCCCGGCCGAAAGCTACCATCGAACGGCCCATAAATCGAAAGCTACCATTGAACGGCCCATAAATCAGGGACAGCGGCCCATTGGACAATTTTCTATACAGACACTGGGCTGGCCCAATCAACAGAGAGAAGGGGGGGGGGTCAGGGGTCACGCACGCACGCAGCACCAGACCTCCGTCTCAGTTTCGCGGTAGTTTTGGGCCGAGCCGGCCGGCAAAATAAATTTAGTTAGCCTGGATAGTTACTAGATAGATACTAAGAGAGATGGAGCGCAAAAGCACACTAAAACGGAAGGGAGGCTGGGAAAAACTTAGGGAGAAAAACAAAAAGAAACTTGAGGCAGATGCTGCCAAATGTGTAAACATTAGGGACATGTTTGCTGCACCCTCAAGTTTACCACAGCAGCAACAGGTTGAAGAGGAGGCTGGCAGGGAGGAGCGGGAGCAGGGTACAGATACAGAGGATAGAGAGGATACAGAAGAAGCGGGGCCGAGTCAGCCTGTAACCGTTGACCCGGTAAGGAAAATATAGGTAGCTGTGTAGGGGTGTAACGGATCGCCCCCCACGGTTCGGCACGCATGTGTACCGCGGACCAATTGCAAAATGTAACCAAGTAATAATATTACTTAATATTAGTTAATATCCCTTGTAAATCACAATGTAGAGTTGCCATGAAAAGATAGACGCGACAGTTGCGTGCTTTGTTTTACTCTAAAGCGCAATGATAGGTTGATAATGGAAAAAAAAATCTAGAACAACAAGGCTGCGTTCGTAAATTCGCTCTGGAATCTGATCACTGAGTACACTGGTCTACTTGCACTGGTACCATTGCTTACTGTATGTAGTCGTCTTTGTAGTGGTTTGGGGGAATACTACAGTTTGTCATATGACTGTACAGCACAGTATATAAGACGAGTATATAAGGCAAGTATTTTTGTGCTGGTGGGTGTGGTCCGACCGATTGGGATGGGCCTGTCTGGGCGAAAAATGCCAGGGCCTAATTTTTGTCCCAGTCCAGCCCTGGCTGTGGTGCTTTTGTGGAAGAAAGTGACTGCATGTCTGATCTTACCCAGGAGGCGGGACACCGGGGTTATTGCCACTGCCTTCTTGGCGGCGAGATTTACGACGTGCGCAAAGCAGCCGATCTGTGGCCCCAGTCCACCAGCTTCATGGATCGCATTTACGATATTTGCTGCGTTGTCTGTTGTTACGGGAATTGTTATGTTTGGCCTCTCCAACTTCCACTCAGTCACTGCATTTGTTAGTTCCTCTGCCAGGTGCGCGCTGGTATGGCTTTCGTATAGTGGACGAGTTTGCAGTACTGCGCTCTTCATCTCCCAATCCGGTGACATGTAGTGGACCGTGACAGTGAGGTAACTCTCCGTTGCCCGGGAGGTACAACCCTCCGTAGTCAGTGCAAAGCTCTGTGTTTTTGCCAAATCGTCTTCAATGCCTCTGCGCGTTGTTTGGTAAATACTGGGGATTATTTTGGTGCTGAATGATGTACGGGAGGGGACACTGTAACGGGGCTCAAGAGTTTTTATCAGATTTCGAAAACCCAAATCTCCAACCACCGAAAAGGGCTGCAAATCCTTTGCAATGAACATCCCCACTGCATTGGTTATTTTTTTGTGTTTCTCTGAAGTGGTAGTGTACGTCTGTCCGAACGCATCAGAGAGAGACTGCTGTCTGCTCACTGACGCTACCTGACTGGCTTTCCTGCTCCCAGTCAGTGTTATCGTTGAGTGGTAGCGGTGAATATGCTGGTTCATGTTAGAGGTGCAACCATTTGCATATGGCACACGCTTTAAGCAGAGCTTGCAGACAGTAATATTTCTGTCCACTGTTTCCCCCCCCTTATTGTCGTATTCAACGGGAAAAGCGAAATGACCCCACACCGCAGACTTGTAGGAATCCGGGGCTTCCTCAAACTGTTGCGGCGCTCTCAGAGCTAATTTACGAATGCAGCCAAATCGCAGCATAAACCGAAAACCGTCACGGTTCACTAGTGAATTGAGCCGTGGAACGCAAACCGTACCGTCCGTAAAAAAACCGAGAACCGTTGCACCCCTAATGCTGTAGGCTATATGCAGCCTTAAAATAAATGTACCGCTACATCCGTTTGAGTTAACCTCTGTTGCGAAAGGGCCCCCGCCACCACCTTGCGGGTGGGCCTCGGGATTTTGCGGTACGCCACTGCTTCCACATGTATTTCGATGAAAGAAAACAAGTGAAGCATAATATTGATAAGGTTTAGAGAGTTACATATTATTATTTGTATATATATATATATATATATATATATATATATATAGCTAGAGCTACACTTACCTGAGTGTGAGATCATGCCTTCGTAGGTGAGACCACTGGACTGATCTTTACGTCGAAAGCTTCTCGAAAATGTTCTGTGATTGGTCAATCACTGCAGTCAATCACTCAATGCCCACTCGAAAATGCTCTCTTGTGATTGGTCAATCAATCATTGCATGCCCGCCCTTCCCTGCGCTCTCACATCCAGCTTTACAAGTTACAGATTTGTTTTGTCCCAAGCCGACTGCAAGAAATGGGACTTAACTCGAGCAGCGAAAGTTGCGAATCTGCCAGTGCAATTTTCAAGATACAACTGCAAATATTTATTGTACAAGTTCTCAAATCGAATCTGCAAGTGCAACTTTCAAGATACAACTGCGATACAACTGCAAATATTTATTGTACAAGTTCTCAAATCGAATCTGCAAGTGCAACTTTCTAGATACAACTGCGATACAACTGCAAATATTTATTGTACAAGTTCTCAAATCAAATCTGCAAGTGCAACTTTCAAGATACAAGTGCAAATATTTATTTTACAAGTGCAAATTTCAAGATACAAGTGCACAAAACGAACCTACAACCTCACGATTAAAGTCCCATATCTATCTTCATATCCTTCAAACTATCGTAATTCATGAACTATATTCTGTTCCCACTGCGCGTAACCAGGGTTCTCGTCTGAATCGCACCAGTACTCCTAAGAGGCTGTTATTTAAGTCCGGACCAGAAAGGAGAACATCGTTCAGTGACACGCCTTTCCATTTTGCACTGGAATCGAAGACGACTCGAATCTGGCCTGGCTTCTGAGGGTGATAAACCCCGAAGATAGGTAAGTACCAACATTCTTGTCCGTTCTCCAATGTAGGAGCCAGCTCAGCATGATCACGGTTGAAGATGTTCTGCATGAACGCGATGAAGTGCCTCTTCATCTCGGGCCTTTTCTCCAGTGTGTTTTGAAGAGAGGTAAGTCGTGTGAGGGCCTGGCCTCGGCTGTGAGGGAGTTGCTGACGTGGTGTTCTGAATGGCAATGGTGCCACCCAGCTGTTGCAGTCATCCATATACATTTCTTTGTCCATGACCTCTAAGAACAGTCTGTCTTCAATAGAGAGTCCAATCTTGTTGTCATCCCCGGACGTGTTGAAGATGGTGCTCCCTAAGTTGCATTCCTGGATACTGTGGGTGCCTTGCGCTGGGGCAATCTGATGTGCTGGCTTCGGGAACATATTGCTCCTTCACCTGGATCCTGTTCGGACATGGGCTGAAGAATGAAGGGCGTTGGTTCTCAAGCACATTGGTGCGGTAGCTTTGGATGTCTGAAGGCTTGTGGGCTGCCTCTAGGCAGACTTCTCCTATGATGACCCATCCCAGGTCGAGTCGTTGTGCGTAGGGGGCGGCATGTGGACCGTTCCGTTGCTCCCACACTTTATGAACTCTAAGGATGTCTCGGCCTAGCAAGAGAAGGATCTGTGCTTTAGAATCCAAAGGTGGTATACCATATGCTATGGGCTTGAGGTGGGAATGATGCAACGCTGCTTCTGGCGTAGGTATCTCAGCTCTTTCGGTGGGAATGTTGTTACACTCTATTAGTGTAGGTAGTGTCACTGTTGTAGCTCCATCCACAGATTCCACCACAAAGCCTGTGGCTCTCCTTCCTGTCATCTGAGTTGTACCTGCACATGTACGAAGTGTGAATGCTGAATCTGACCCCTTGATGTGGAACATATCAAAGAATTCAGACCGTGCAAGCGACCTGTTGCTTTGGTCATCCAGCACAACGTATGCTCTGGTTGCTCTCTCTGGGTGTGCTTCTGGGAATATATTCACCAGGCAAATCTTCGAGCAGGATCTGCCGCTTTGACCCTCTCCACAGACTTCTGTGCAATTTGAGGTGACTGCAGATTGGTCTGATCCTCCTTCTCCCTCCCCGCCATCCTCAGATGGGGCTGAAGGCGGAGGTCCTGGATGAAGAGCCGTGGTGTGGCTGTTACTCTCACACTCCATGCACTTGATGGCTGTGGTGCAGTTCTTGGCTAGATGAGTAGTTGTGGAACAACATCTGAAGCAGACACCGTTGTCTTTGAGGAAGGCCTTGCGCTCCTCGAGGGGCTTGCTTCTGAAACCTCTGCAGCGTGTTAGGGGGTGTGGCTTCTTATGGAGAGGGCATAGTTTTTTTATGTACACTGCTGTTCGGCCTGAACCGTCTTGTGTGTCTTTCTCGTGAGAGACATCTGTCTTACAGTATGTGCAGAGACCATGCTCTTACTTTGTCTCTTGAATGGCTGCTCTGACTTCATCTGGGCTGTGTTACTCATCGATAGCCTGAAGCTTGGGTCATTGCGAGCTCGTGCCTCTTTGGTGATGAACTCGCAGAAGAATGTCAATGGGGGAAAAACTACCTGTCGCTCAGCTTTGTATCTGGAACTCTGTGATATCCATTTCTCTTGGATGTTGTAGGGCAACTTGTCTACGATGGGCAAAATGTCGCGTGAAGTGTCCAGATAGCTCAAACCAGGCAGGTAACCTTCGAACATGGCTGCTTCCAACTCTTGGAGAAGGTCACTTAGCTCTCTCAGCTTCACAGGATCTTTATTGCTGATCTTTGGGAAGTTCTCCAGCCTGTCGAAGAGGGACTTTTCAATTACCTCTGGAGACCCGAAGTACTCTTCTAAGCGTTCCCAAGCTTTGCATAGACCTTGAGATGAATGACCTACATGTACTGCTCTTATTCGTTTCACGTGCTTTGCAGATTCACTCCCTAACCACTTAATCATGAGGTCCATCTCTTCATTAGCACTGAGTAGTAGTCCGTCAATGGCGTTCTTGAAGGACGACTTCCAAGCCCAGTAATTTTCTGGGTGATCATCGAACTTGGTGAGACCGGAGGTTACGAGGTCTCTGCGTGCTAGGTACCGAGCCACATCACTGATGTCGGTTGTGTCACCGCTTCCTGTTGGTTTGTATGGTGAACCCTTGGGCCTGCTGGGTGTGGGCTGCTCTGATGTGGGCTGCCCTGATGTCTTTGGCCTACTAGGTCGCAGTGATGGAGAGCTGTGCTCATGCTTCACGGTGGAGGAGTGCTGTCTCTCGTATGAAACAGTCAGACGCTGTCTGGGTGGTGAGGAGGATGTCAGCCTATGGACTATCGGTTCCAGATTGGCTATAGAGTCCTTAACATCTTCGGCAGATAGCGGTGGCTGTGACTGTTGTTCTACGTACTGGCGTGTGCGGTCAACAGTGGCATGAATGACAGCTTCGATACCGTTGTTTTCTTCCTCCGCTGCTGCTTCAAGAACATTAGCTTCAGCGATGGCTTCTGCCACTTCTTTCTTATGCAGCAAGTTCTTTAATTTTGCTTCCATTTGGGCTTTTTCGATCATAATCTCTGATTCCATTTTTGCATAGCCAGCACGTGTGCGTGCTACTTCCACTTTGACACGTGCATTGACAGCTGCCCTACTGGCTGTTGATTTAAAAGACCTAGATGTGCTAGAGGCCACTGACCTTGTCTCAGTATTGCTCAACTCTTCCATCATGAATATTGCTGTGTGCTTGGCGTGAGCAAGGATGATGGGGAGCAGTGCTTGCGCTGAAGATCTCTCTCCTTGAGTCGATCCGCCCGCTGAGTGGTTGCTTTTTTACTATTCTGTTCCCACTGCGCGTAACCAGGGCGCAACTTCAACAGATAGCGAACACACACTGACACATCAATGAATCCTCAGACGCTGGAGTAAAGTTTAGTTCTTTACTAAATCTTCAGAAACATGAGTGGTCGTTTGGTTATTTTGTAAAACTGTAAATAAACATAAGAGTACAATTACTGTAATGCTCAAAACTATACTGTTACACTTTCAACATCAACAGTATGTAGCCAACATATAATATCAATATAGCAATACAAATACAGCTCCAAAATATTTATACTTAAATAATATAAGCTATGTATTTATAAACATATACATTATACATTGTAGTTAAGCAAGAAAATAAAAGGCAAACTTACAAGCAAAGCCTTTTCCAGGGCAAGAATGTAAACAATGAGATTTTCCGGAGCTCTTTCTCTCAGCTAGCTGCTGCTACGAGTTACTATCACGTCTGAACAGTGTGCTCACGTCATGTGACTAAACAAAACCGATATACAATGAATAAAGGCAGTAACGAATGTAATGTCATAAAATGTCCACTAGATGTCTCCAAAATGAAAACCTAAGAAACCATGACAAACTATATGCCCAATAAAAAAAATTCAAACAGTTTCTGAAAGCAGAGAAGTTGCACTTTTTGAACAGTTTAACTTTTTTAGGCTTATTACGGTAGTTCACCAACAAAAAAAAGCACAGTGCTCAAAGTGTCAGGAGAAATAAAAATAGAATCGTGTCGGCATTTCATGTCGGCATTTCCCTGGTTGCGAGATCTAAACTAGTCTACTAGAACTGAAAGCGGCAAGTAACAGGCACTTAACGTTACATGTTGTAAGGCTGATCTGTGCACGATAGTGCTGCATTTTGACATAATTCTTATCGCATTTCCCCCCGCTGATCTGTATAGCGGGGGGAATCTTATGACACGTAACTCCTCCTACAGTCCCGGGTCGCTCAGTATAATGGAGAAGCGTTTCTGAAAGTACGGCACGGCTCGGATACAAATGCGGCCC
This sequence comes from Nansenia antarctica, assembly GCF_963989245.1. NCBI lineage: Eukaryota > Metazoa > Chordata > Actinopteri > Argentiniformes > Microstomatidae > Nansenia > Nansenia antarctica. Next base: position 42,909,229 of record NC_137675.1, on the reverse strand, counting down.
GGTTTGGGTCGGTAGTGGAAAAGCGCCAAAATACTAGGCGAACGTGTGTGTAAGACACAAATAAACTTGGATTTCATGCATTTCAAGTGGCATCTTTGTAATCATGACAATGTAGTCATGTCGCTGCATTTACACCGCAGGTCGAAGTGACACAATTCCGATTTTATGCTCACGTTTTTTCTCATGTGGCACAGATCGGATATGTAATAATATGTAGGTGTAAGCAGTAAAAAAGCACTGTAATAAAGGTGTTAGGATATATATTTTTCTAAGGTTTTATTGTTCATTCTTCTAGCACCAGTTGCTCAGCTATGAAGTTAGATATCTTATCAGTGTTCCTGTTTTAATAGTTACGTTATCAGTGTGGTACCCTACACATATGACCAATTATAAGGAATGAGGGAGTTACTTTCTGTCTGGGACTGTCTGTCTGGCAGGATACTCCTTTCTCAGCTCTCACGTCAAGACAACACTCAACTTGCGGCCCGCGGGCCAATTGAGGCCCCCTACTTGACATCAAAGTTTAGTGTTGGTGCGGCCCGCACGTTTTTCTGAAACGCACCTTTTTGCCGAGTCGTTGCGCTTGCCCTGGCCTTTTATTATTATTTTAATTTTTATCACGTATGGGCCACCATAGCTCAGGCTCGTGACAGCCTCCGATAGCGTTTGTTGTCAATAGCCAACGCGAATTAGCAACGTTATTCACTTGCTTGAAATGTGATTCCAGAGTGACACCAAGTGGATTTAAAATATATCCGGTCATGAGCACAGACAATTTTAGGAAAAGTGGGAGACACAATATTTTTTTTTTGAGAACAGGGGCATCCCGACGTGTCTTATATGCACAGAGAAAGTTGCGGTGCACAAGGAATACAACATCAGACGTCATTACTCAACTAGACATGCTGAGGAGTATGCAAAATACCAGGGAGATGAGAGAGAGAACCGGGTCGCCAATCTTAAAACATGTCTACTGAGGCGACAAGATTTCTTCAAGAAATCAAGCAAAGAGAATGATGCAGCAGTCGAAGCTAGCTACGTGGTGAGTGAGATGATTGCTAAGGCGGGAAGGCCATTCAATGAAGGCGAGTTCGTCAAAAAGTGCATGATACAGGCTGCAAGTATAGTCTGTCCAGAAAAGAAGGGTCAGTTTAGCAACATCAGCCTTTCAGCCAACACAGTGGCAATGCGCATTTCTGATCTGTCAGGTAACATATATGATCAACTGCGTGAGAAAGCCAAACTTTTCTGTGCTTACTCAGTCGCTCTTGATGAGAGCACAGACATCACTGACACTGCGCAGCTAGCAATGTATGTCCGTGGTGTTGACGACAGTTTTGAAGTGATGGAGGATTCCAATGCATGGCCGGACCACAGCTCAGGAGATATTCCGACAGCTGTGTGATGCCATTGTGGATGCCGGTTTGCCATGGAAGAGGTTTGCTGGAATAACAACCGACGGAGCGCCATCAATGACAGGGAGGAGAAATGGACTGGTGGCACTTGTTCAAAGAAAACTGGAAGAGGAGGGTGTGGAGGAGGCCATTGCTCTGCACTGCATTATCCATCAGCAGGCCCTTTGCAGCAAATGCCTGAAGTTTGACAATGGGATGTCTGTCGTTGTCAAATGCATCAACCTCATCAGATACAGAGGCTTAAAGCACCGGGAGCTCCGTGCCTTTTTGGAGGAAATAGAGTCAGCATATGAGGATGTGCTCTCCCTCAGAAGGGGAAGCGTCTTGAAGAGGTTTTTTGAGTTGAGAGCAGAAGTGAAAGCCTTCATGGAGAAGGATGGGATAGCTGTTCCTGTGCTAAGTGATCCCAAATGGCTAATGGACTTAGCTTTTCTTGTTGACATCACACAGGAGCTGAATGTACTGAACAAGAAGTTACAAGGCCAGGGGCAGCTTGTCAGTGCTGCCTATGACAACGTGAGAGCATTCTCCACAAAACTTGTGTTATGGAAAGCCCAGTTCTCTCAGACAAACCTCTGCCATTTCCCTGCATGCAAGGCACTCATGGATGCGGGCACACCATTCAGTGGTGTGCTGTATGCTGATGCCATTGTGAAGCTACAGGAGGAATTTGATCACAGGTTTGGATCACAGAGCAACTTTTCAAATGTTTGCTGACCCCTTCTCCTTCGATGTGCAAGATGCCCTTCCTATGCTTCAAATGGAGCTCATTGACCTGCAGTGCAATTCTGAACTCAAAGCCAAGTTCAGGGAGGTGAATGGAAAAGCAGACAAGCTTGGACAATTTTTGAGAGAATTGCCCCCCACCTTCCCTGAGCTTTCCAGGATGTTCAAGCGGACCATGTGTCTTTTTGGGAGCACATATCTGTGTGAAAAGCTCTTCTCCACCATGAACTTTAATAAGTCAAAGTACAGGTCCAAACTTACTGATGAGCATCTTCAAGCCATACTGAGGGTCTCAACTGCTTCCTCCCTCAAGCCAAATGTGGCTCAGCTGTGTGAGAGGCCTGCAGAGGGAGCCAGACTGTCGGTGGGGGATGGGTGACGACCTGATTACGGACAGGTGTCAGTAATCAGACTCGTTACTAGGGCTGCAACAACGAATCGATTAAATCGATAATAATCGATAACGAAATTCGTTGGCGACGAATGCCATTATCGATTCGTCGTTTTTTTTTGGGGTTTTGGGTTTTGGGTTTTGCGTTTTGTTTCCATAACAAACCTACTTCCTGTTGACGCACGCCACGCTGTCTTGCGGCCGGTGTAGGCATCGCGAATCATAGCGAATCATAGCGCTACCTATGGCCGGAAACTAAGGGCAGAACCTATGACCGGAACCGGAAAAGTGGGAAAATCCGGTACCTACACCGGCGCGGCGGCTACATTTAAATCATGCTACTCTATGTTTCTATAGAGGAGGGTTACAGCTAACTTCCTATTGTTTTATTATATAAGTCCTGCTGGGCTCAGCCCTTCCATGGTCTCCTGCTCTCCATGCAAATGCGTTAGTGTGAGTTCTGGCGAAGCGTCAGCTAAATGACTGTAATGTAATGCGATAGCCAGTGAGTGTTTGCTCGCATTCATGAATTCAATATTGCATGACAAGTGTATTTAGCTAGCTGGCTAACGTCAGTGGTAGAGCAGAGGTGATAAGCTAAAGGCTAGCTAGTGGTAGCCTACCAAGCTACCCGTGAGTTAGAGTGAGGCACTGACTGTCGCCTAGCCTATTGTATGGAGTGAGAGGACACATTGCATTGTTTTGGAGCATATCTGTTATATAAAAACATTAGTGTCTTGTCTGTAGCCTATATTGCACTTTGGGTTACTGACCTTTACATTAAGCAAAGTTATTACCTAAAACAATGCATGTATTGAGCTAGAGTTCAACTACTTTATTGAAACAATCTACCGCCGTAGTCCATGGCCTGTTGTTAAACCTATTTGATGTAGCAAAGCCTTTTTTATTTATATTATTTTTTATTTTTTATTAATACTTATTCATTTTGCACATGTATATGTATAGGCCTGGCTGATTTAGAAAACATAAAATAAAAGTTGCAAAATAAATCTTTTTTAATAATAATAATTTTAAAAAAAACTTTAAAAAAAATATTTCCCCCCCGCATTTTTGGGTATCCGAGTATTCTATTAACCGGAAAAATAATCGGTAGATTAATCGATTATCAAAATAATCGTTAGTTGCAGCCCTACTCGTTACCCAACCGGTCTTCTTAACCTGTGTGTGTTTTTTCCCCGGTAGTGAGGAAGGCAGTGAGTAGCTGCGAGACGGAGAGTGAGAGACTGCACCCGACGAGCGAGTCCCGAAAGGGGAAGCTGACGCCGCAGTGATTATTTGTTTATACTTGTGTTTATTATTTTGAAACTGAATCCAGCGGCACGTCAGTGACATACGCTGCACGTGTGAAAAGCTAAATAAACGCTCTAAGTGTACCGTTCCTCTGTGTCGACCTCCCTTCAGTTAATTCTTCAGTGGTACAGGAACAGCATATAGTTGTCACAAGCCCAGAGCGCCCTCTCGCGGCTGTAGACGGTAATGTAAAACTATGAAAAAAAGTGTGACTTATAGTCCGGAAAATGCGGCCCAGCCTCACCCAGCCTCTACCTCCAGCGGCCCCCAGGTAAGTTGAGTTTTGGCCTTTTTCCACTACAGCGCCAAAGCAGGCCAAAGCAAGCCAGCCCGCTTCGGCCTGCTTCTTTTCCCCTTTTCCATTAGTCGTCCCAGGTCGGCTCGGCTCGCTTCTTTAGCTCCACATCGAGAGCAGGGTCTAAATTTTAACATCCAGATCTTTTTGCCAGGCTGCGTGTGACGTGTGACGCTGCATATGGAGGACCAAGTCTGACAAAATTAACAATAAATATATAGACACATAAATGAATGTATGAACAAATACACATACAAATACACACAGTATACCGCAATACATTTCTATATGTATTTATTCTTTTCCACATTTATTCTTTCTTTTCCACATTCATTCTTTCTTTTCCACATTGTTTTCCACATTCATTCTTTCTTTTCCACATTGTTTTCCACATTCATTCTTTCTTTTCCACATTGTTTTCCACATTCATTCTTTCTTTTCCACATTGTTTTCCACATTGTTTTCCACATTCATTCTTTCTTTTCCACATTCAAGCTTTCATTCTTTCCCCGATTATCAGTAATGTATGCAAATATAGGGGCGTGTCTTGCATGTTGTCCTCGCCCCACGCATTTTCATTGGTTGATGCCCCACGCATTTTCATTGGTTGATACCGCGCGTGACGTGGTAAAAGCGACAAAGTTGACATGTTTTCATTGTTAACATACTGTGTTCAAAACGGTGAAGAACACGTTCAAAACTAAATCATTTTTGCAGTAATCATATTCCTATCATATATGACAGAAAGCTCACAATAAACTGTTTTTTTGCACAGTGTTTGAGTGACTGTTATTTTGCACTCTATTGACACTCTTCAGTTCCAGCACCTCAGCAAAGTCTGATAATGGATGAGCGGTGGTATTTTCACTATTTGCAGTAATCATATTGACATGTCTAGAAAATATTAGCAGAATATATACAATGAAATGAAATAGACTAGATGCATTGCCTGGGAAGACATTAGATGTGACCATTTCTTAATGTTCTTGCTCTGTACAGAAAGTATGCAGCAACTTCAAAAAGTACATTTGAGGTACACACACTGTCACATTCTGTGCTTCATGTGTTGTGTAGACAGGCATACCCATGCACATACAATTGTAGCCAGTGTTATTTCAGAATTATTTGAGATTTTTCAGACATAATACTGTATTTCGACAGTGACAGTGAAAACAGTGTACATTCCGTCCGTGTTTTGTAATTCAGCATTTGCAGACATTTTTAAGAGATGTATTTCATAGCTATTGGCGAAAACAATCTTAGTTTGGTTCTTTCATTTCTATTCTTGTTCATCACCTGTATTTTCTTTACAGCTTTGATTATACAGTTTTTCTCAATTGCTAAAACACATTTCACAAAACTTCCCTCCATTTTCCCAAAACTCTAAACACAACACACTTTTCTAAAGCTACATAAGCAAAACTCAAACTTTCACACCAAAACAGCTGCTCAAAGCCTGCAAAAATGTAAACACTATATGCATCATTACAGACTACAACAAAACAACTGAAAACACAATGTTCAGTGTGTGAGAATGTTCTTTTTTTCACAACTGCCAAAGCAAATTTTTAGAAACCTTACAGTATCTGTTCTCAGAATATATCACTGTAGAGTATTGGGCATTCATATATTTGTGTGTTTCATATGAACAGTACGTAAATCTACAGAAAATACAGTATGTATGTTACGGTACATGTGGGAATACGGTACATGTGGGAAAACTAGGGTTAGGGTTAGGTGCTAGGGTGACTTGGTACATGCTGGCATGTCTAACCCTAACCCTAACCCTAATCCTAACCCTAACCTTAACCCTAGCACCCTAGCACCTAACCCTAACCCTAGTTTTCCCACATGTACTGTATTCCCACATGTACCGTAACATGTACACTACTGTACTGTATCACAACTCAATGCAAACACTACAGAGGATCCATTACACACAACAATATTCACTGAAAACAATGTTCAGTATGTGATGTTTTTTTATTTATTTATGGAACTATACCACACACACACACACACACACACACACACACACACACACACACACACACACCACAATCATTTGCAACAAGTGTCTTAAATTTTGAGTCGTTATGTTTAATGAATGAAGCCAGGTGTGTTCATTGTGTTCAAATTTTGCTGACTGTGGCAAGCATTTTGCATCACATGAGCTTTAATTTGAGAATTTGAGCAGAGTTTTTTGCAACTTGTGTTTTAGCAAGACAAAATGTGTTTAGACTTATGAGAAAAGGAGGATTGTGTTTTGTGAATTGTGTCTTCATGTGAAATGTGTTTATGGTTTTGGCAAATGGGAGCTAGTTTTATTAAATGTGTTTAGAGAACTGGTCATTTGGTTTAGAGAATTGGCTTTTGTGTATTAGCAATTGGGAAAAACTGTAATTAGATCAATGTGAAAGTCAATTGAGAATATAAGTTCAAAATAAATGTAATAAGGACGCTTAGTAACTAGCTAGATAAACATTACCACTAACTCTAAACTAGCTTGCTAGCTAAAGTTACCTGAGGTAACTTACGTCTAAATATGGATCTGACTGGGGCTAAGTTAATTTATTTGAGGGGGTAAACACACACTTTATTTGTTTTTTTGCTTTGAACAAATTACTTACCAACAAGGCATCTGCCTATGGTCCTAGCGGTCACCAGCAACTAGACTCACTGAACATGTAACTACAGAGATGTGTGAAACCTGGACATAAACAAAACCTTCCAAAAGGGTTTAGGCAAGGCAAGTTTATTTGTATAGCACATTTCATACGACAAGGGCAATTCAAAGTGCATTATATGCACACATTATATAAAGACAATAGCCTACAGTAAGAGGAGTAAGTAAGATTTGTATGTATTGTATGTGTTATTATCCATATTCTAAAGGCTTGCTTAGATTAGTTTTAGATTAGTTTTTACCGATTAGATTTCTATTCTGGAAAAGTCTGTATATTTTACAGATTACAATACAAATTATATATAATGTATAACCCTAACCCTAACCCTAAACCCATGGATGGGTACATTTATTGTTTTCAGAATTTTTAAGTTTAAATATACAAATGATACATTATCTACTTAAAATAGGCATTTACCCAGACTTTTCTAGGGATGTATAGGAATAAAAAAATCACATCTAGAATTTGCCCACCCAGATGGTAATGAAATGTTCAGGTAATCTTGGCTGAGTGCTTTACCACGTCACGCGCAGTATCAACCAATGAAAATGCGTAGAGTGCGTCTAAGATACGCCCCTATATTTGCATACACATCTGACAATGACAAAGACAAACTATTCTATGTGAATAGCTAGGTGAAAACAACATTGTCTTTCGCTTTATCAGTAATGTATGGATTATCAGTAATGTATGCATTATCAGTAATGTATACATTATCAGTAATGTATACATTATCAGTAATGTATGCAGCATGTTGTCCACGGCCCTGCGCATTTTCATTGGTTGATACTGCGCGAGACGTGATGAAGCCCTCAGCCGAGAGCAGACACTCCATTCCACATAGCATGTTTTTTAAATAAAAAAAAGGGTTAGGGCATATGAATCATAGTGGAGGTATGATATATCGCATATATATGGCATATATATATATATTATTTGGTGGAAAGGCATTTTTTAAAGCCATTTTTAGTCACCACAAGTCTGTTCAAACCCAGGCAGCGAGACCAGCAGGAAAACACAACTAGATCTTCTATAATTCTAACTGGATCGTACTTCGTTTCCAGTCATAGTCAGCTAGATTGCTTACTTAGCTACTTAGTAATTGTTTTCAGAATTTTTAAGTTTAAATATACAAATTATACATTATCTACTTAAAATAGGCATTTCCCCAGACTTTTCTAGGGATGTATAGGAATAAAAAAAATCACATCTAGAATTTGCCCACCCAGATGGTAATGAAATGTTCAGGTACTCTTTTGAAACACACTTCTCCCTTCATCCAGGACACCATGTGCATATTCTACCCACAAATAGAGTGCTTTATCCCGCATATTTAATAAAGTTACATCATTGACAAAGTTCCAGACTGGGTCTTATCGATGGTTTGCTGTGCTGGGCTGTCACTACCATTTTCACCCACAAGAGTGCAGCGTCTAGCCATTTATGGAGGCCTACATCGACTGAGAGCAGCAGTTCCAATTCACTTTTTACCCCAATATAGAGTGCCATATGCCCCCAATAAAGTTAGAATTCATTGAAAAAACACTTCTCCCTTCAAGCAGGACACCTTGTGCATTTTCTACCCACAAATAGAGTGCTTTATCCCGCATATTTAATAAAGTTACATCATTGACAAAGTTCCAGGCTGGGTCTTATCGATGGTTTGCTGTGCTGGGCTGTCACTACCATTTTCACCCACAAGAGTGCAGCGTCTAGCCATTTATGGAGGCCTACATCGACTGAGAGCAGCAGTTCCAATTCACTTTTTAGCCCCATATAGAGTGCCATATGCCCCCAATAAAGTTAGAATTCATTGAAAAAACACTTCTCCCTTCAAGCAGGACACCTTGTGCATTTTCTACCCACAAATAGAGTGCTTTATCCCGCATATTTAATAAAGTTACATCATTGACAAAGTTCCAGGCTGGGTCTTATCGATGGTTTGCTGTGCTGGGCTGTCACTACCATTTTCACCCACAAGAGTGCAGCGTCTAGCCATTTATGGAGGCCTACATCGACTGAGAGCAGCAGTTCCAATTCACTTTTTAGCCCCATATAGAGTGCCATATGCCCCCAATAAAGTTAGAATTCATTGAAACACACTTCTCCCTTCATCCAGGACACCTTGTGCATATTCTACCCACAAATAGAGTGCTTTATCCCGCATATTTAAGTTACATCAACAACAATGTTCCAGGCTGTGTATTATGGATGCTTTGGGTCATGGTACTGTTGCTCACGGCCATACTAGCCTGAATACGCCCGATCTCGTCCGACCTCGGAAGCTAAGCAGGGTTGGGCCGTGTTAGTACCTGGATCTTGGCTGAGTGCTTTACCACGTCACGCGCAGTATCAACCAATGAAAATGCGTAGAGTGCGTCCAAGATACGCCCCTATATTTGCATACACATCTGACAATGACAAAGACAAACTATTCTATGTGAATAGCTAGGTGAAAACAACATTGTCTTTCGCTTTATCAGTAATGTATGCATTATCAGTAATGTATGCATTATCAGTAATGTATGCATTATCAGTAATGTATGCAGCATGTTGTCCACGCCCCTGCGCATTTTCATTGGTTGATACTGCGCGAGACGTGATGAAGCCCTCAGCTCTCGCCTCAGATTTTAAATCCTCAATTTTGGCCGCCATTGGCTACAATCTGTAATTAGGCTCTACAAGTGTTAATATGTCATTTTATGAAGTTTTTATATGTTTTTAGGCGAGAAAGTAACCATATATATTCACAAAATGTGTCCAGTTTATCAAAATAACCCGTTTATATATCTGATCTGACGTTTTTTCCCCCACTTCTGTGGGAAACTTCGCTAGCAACACGAGTAGAGCTTTGCATCTGCATCGCACCTTGAATGAATGAATGAATGAATGAATGAATGAATGGACTTTATTGTCATTGCTACAGTACAGGTACCAAACAACGAAATTTAGGAGGGGTGGAAGTACGTCAAGTCCATCCCACCAGGTTGCGCCAGAACGGTGGGTCACGGTCCGCGGTGTGCACGGAGCGTTATTGAGTCTAGCTTGGGATGTCATAGACATAGTTTGGGATTCCATGGAAATTATAGGGAGAAAGACGCTGTGAGAGAACAGGGCTATAGACTCTCTTACCCGTCTGTGGTAATAACAGTGTCGCTGCTTTCATACGTCACGCGTGGTATCAACCAATGAAAATGCGTAGGGGCGTGGACAACATGCAAGATACGCCCCCATATATTTGCATACATTACTGATAAAGTGGAAAAGAAAGAATGAATGTGGAAAAGAAAGAATGAAAGAATGAATGTGGAAAAGAAAGAATGAATGTGGAAAAGAAAGAATGAATGTGGAAAAGAAAGAATGAATGTGGAAAAGAAAGAATAAATGTGGAAAAGAATAAATACATATAGAAATGTATTGCGGTATACTGTGTGTATTTGTATGTGTATTTGTTCATACATTCATTTATGTGTCTATATATTCATTGTTAATTTTGTCAGACTTGGTCCTCCATAGCTGCACACCGTTGATTGGTCAATGGAAATCGTCATCCCATGTCCATAGATTTCTTCACTAACCGCCATCTTGAAATACCACATTCACTCTTGGAAAATGTCACTACAGTTTCTGTAATAGCTTATTAATAAAGATTCGAAAAATTATGCTGACCATCGTATTATCTTAGTTTAATGTCATTTCAATGAATCATAGAACTTTTATTTACAACAAGCACAACACAAAAATCGCTATTATGCACCGTCTTTGTCCGTGAATAACACCGGCTGTGGAGGTGGTACAAACACAATACTCCTTTGCTAACTTCACCATCGGTCTACGGTCATTTTGAGCCCTTAACCACCGCGCTGACACCCCGAGAAGTTATGCTTTTAACCGTAAACTCGATGAACCGGGAGTTCACCCGCTGCCGTCCAGCCATTTTCGCCATTCACTCATGAGTCAAATGCCGGTTTTAACAGGGAATTCGCTCCGCGCTGTGTCCACGGTGATAGGAGTGGAGGATCGACTCCATTCAAACTTTTGGATTCCCTGGCTTCTCCTCTTTCCGGACACGTTTGAATTGTTATCCTAACCCACGGTAAACCGAAGTTATTAACCCGCAAACGGCACCGTGTTTGTCTGTGAATAACACGGCACACAATGATACTACAGTTCATAAAGCAGACAAGTGAAGGCAGTGGTTTTAAGGGTTAAAAAAACATGTCTTTATTATGTGTAGAACAACATACGTGCAGAACAAAATCCAATAGAAATGATTCAAACATGCAGACAATCAGGCAGTAGCCATCTCCTGAACATAACAATGATGCTACAGTCAGTGAGGTAAAATAGTAGCCATCTCCTTACGATAGCCCACATACGTTTCTTTCTCTTTTCAGCATTCCTCTTTCGAGTATCCTTCCTTCTGTCTTCGCTCTTCTGTCTTCTCTCTTTTCTCTCCAAAAAACCACGGTTAATAATATACCACATGCCGAGGGAAAGGCATAGGATAGTTGCAAGTTCCTCCATTCTGCTATTGTTGCTGTGTTGTGTCTCGTGAATGTTATGACGCGTAACTCCGCCTACTATCGTCTACTCCTCCTACTAGTCCGGGTCGGTTTGTGTATAATGGAAAACCAGAACAGATCAAAAGCGGGCTAAAGTGACCCGACTGACCCGACCTGACCCGACCCGACCTGGGCTGGGCTGCTGATGGAAAAAGGCCATTTGAGACCCCTGTTTTAGACCATTATAATCAAGGCCATTCAGCGATTACATCATAGTGACCAAAAGGGGAAGGACTAAACGTATATAATATCATGTAAAATCTGAAGAGAACAACCTTCCTCCTGAGATTGCCTCAGGGTTGGGTCCAGCTGATGCATCTCTGTACTCTACGTGTCATTTTAAATAAATACCATGTGTGCAACAGAGAACTTCTCTCCTCTTTCTTGGAGCAGTCGACAAAAGAACCAGATCTGATTTTATTCTAACAAAGGTTATCTGATAGGTATGAAACCTGGATAGGCTGAGAGCCGCTGTCACCACCTTTGTTTTACCGGTATGGTCCGGATGTCAGAACCCTGAGAATACCACTTACACAACTACAGTGGAGACCGGCCCTGCCACAACCTACACCCCCCCCCCCCCCCCCCCCGAGTTAACTAGTCCATTAATTTAAGGCAATCCCATGCAGTTCACACCCCCATTGGACCAGGCATTAACACACACACACACACACACACTAATGCCTGTGTAGAATTCCCCCCCCTAGTCGGAACTCCGAATGTCACCCTCTCACTAGGCACATAGTATAACACCCTCTCAATAGGCACACAGTATATCACCCTCTCACTAGGCACACCGAGCACATAGTTTCACACACTTATGAGGTCTTAATTAACGGGGACGACCAGACTGCATCCATCCCTACCGACTACTAACTTTCCCCAGTCCCCCTTGATCCCACTAATTCCCCCCCTGCTACAATCGGCTGTATAATTAATAAAACCCTACATTTAATTATCCCCAACCCCAGACACAGACAATACGACCACATACAACAAACAAACAAACAACAAGACATCACTTCCTAATTAAAAGGACCACTTAGCTCTCCCGTGGTCCGAGACCCCCCCCCCCGGGGGGATCTGAGCGTTGGCGCTGGCCTGGTCTCCAAAAGTCTTTCAGACCTCCGATCCAGCGCAGTAGGAGAACCTCGTCCCACACTCTGGAAGCGGAAGGCACTCCTAGTCCCCGCTAACTCGCCCCTCGCCTGCCTATCGCCGGAACTTTGCCCTGCAACCCCGGCTGCCTATCTTCGCCGCCGGCAGCCCTACACAGCATGCGAACGGCACCCACCAACAATAGGTTCGTTAAGTGCAATTCGTTAGGTTGCTCGGCGGGGCATAAGCCCGGTATCATCCACCAAGCTCAGCTCCCAGACACGAGCTGCCCTCGCTCGGCTCTCATTTATCCCTCGCATACCCAGCAATCAAAATCAGCTGGGCATGATCAATTCCAAGAGTCTCAGGCCTTGTCCACAACAATACGTTTTTTTGATGAACGTTTTTCGTATATAAAAATATTACTGTCCACTCCAGCATGTTTATAAAAATGTCTGTATCCACATGCATACGCATGAATGCAATATAAACGCTGTCATAGAGCATTCCACACCAATAGTCGGAGATATAATTTAACCCCATTCAGGCCAATCAGACGCCTCTGTTCTCGATCATTCGTTTGCGTCTGGGGGACAAAGTTTTGACCCCTGAAAACGACGATTTAAAAAAATGGCTGCCAGAGTGAAGATTTTTAAAAACGCTGTATATTCGCTGTATATTTTTGACGTGTGGACGAGATAGACAGAGTTTTTTGTATTCGTCACGTCATCATGCGCGTAGATTTGTATGATCATGCGCACTGCAGCTGTTTGCTGCTCCCTCCAACGTCATATCCTGGCACCAGTAACTACTTTGTTTACAACAGGCACCGGTGGTCGAGGCTACACAAGCGAGGAAAATGGATGTGAACAAAGTGCTTCTAGTTCTTTCATTGAAAACATTGAGAGACAGAGGCGTCTGATTGGCCAGCGGGGCTATGGGGTTAAATTTATATCGCCGACTACTGGTGTGGAATGCTCAATGACAGCGTTTATATTGCGTTTAAAAATGCTGGTGTGGACGGTAATATTTTTATATACGAAAAACGTTTATCAAGAAAACGTATTGGTGTGGACGTAGCCTCAGTCAGCACGGCAGTTCCCCCCCAGGTGAACCCCATATCCCTAATTACTTGTCCCGCTCCCATGGGAACCAAAGTTCACTACAGCACATTGAATCTGATATTCTTAGATCCGATTCAGGCCTCAATATCAAGCCGGCTTCAATCAGATAATTCTCTCTCTCTCTCTCTCTCTCTCTCTCTCTCTCTCTCTCTCTCTCTCTCTCTCTCTCTCTCTCTCTCTCTCTCTCTCTCTCTCTCTCTCTCTCTCTCTCTCTCTCTCTCTCTCTCTCTCTCCCTTTTAACAAACACACAGGTTAAATAGACCAGTTGGATAACGAGTTTGATTACTGACACCTGTCTGTAATCAGCCCGTCATCCACCCTCCACCACAGTCTGGCTCTCTCTGCAGGCCAGAACGCGCCATGCTCCCCACAAATATATATGCCTGAAGAAGGTCTATGACAGAAAGCTCGCAATAAACTATGTTTTTTTGCACAGTGTTTGAGTGTACGGATGCTGTTATTTTGCACTCTATTGATACTCTTCAGTTCCAGCACCTCAGCAAAATCTGATGAGCGATGGTATTTTCACTATTATAATATATATAAAAGAGATTATATAAAAGATCTCGTTTGCATCCATTGTCTATTTACTTTCATTTTCGATGTACGCATGCCAGTACAGACAGCCAGACTGTGGTGGGGGATGGATGACGGGCTGATTACGGACAGGTGTCAGTAATTAGACTCGTTATCCAACTGGTCTATTTAACCTGTGTGTGTTTGTTATTTCATTGACTTTATTATTTAGTATCCTCTCTCTCCAGCACGTCAGTGGCGTGGCTGGGCTGGGCTGTGTCAGTCCAGTGTTTCCTCTATATGCATTTATTCGTGGCGGGCCGCCACGAATGAATTTCCTCCGCCACTAATTGATTCAGACCAGTCAAAGACCCAGGAAATCATCGTGGACTTCAGGAGGAAAACATCTGAGGTCCAGCCCCTGCTCGTCGATGGAGGGAGCGTGGAGAGAGTCTCAACTCTCCGATTCCTGGGGGTGCACATACAGTATGACCTGTCCTGGAAGACCAACACAGCAGCCATCATCAAGAAGGCAAAACAGCGGCTCTACTTCCTGAGAGTCCTCAGGAAATACCACCTCAGACAGGAGCTGCTTGTGACCTTCTACCGCTGCACAGTGGAGAGCATCCTCACTTACTGCATCTGCGTGTGGTTCTCCAGCTGCACAGCCGCAGAGAGGAAAGCGCTACAGAGAGTCGTGAGATCGGCCCACAAGATCATCGGCGCCCCCCTCCCCTCTCTGGAAGAGCTGTACAACACACGCTGCCTCAGGAAGGCCTCCAAGATCTCCAGAGACCCATCCCACCCTGGGAACGAACACTTTGTTCGGCTGCCCTCAGGCAGGCGGTTCAGGACCATGTCCGCAAGGACAAATAGACTGAAGCTCAGCTTCTACCCTAGGGCCATTCAGGCCCTGAACACAGCAAAGACCTAGGTTCTAGGCCCTGGACAATCTAGACAATTTGATGGCAGCTACTAGATTGTAATCAAGTGCAATACGGAAATACAACTGTGAACATTTCAAACCTGCAAACTGCGACACTTTAAATGAATGTGCAATAATACTATGTGCAATATGACAACCCTCGTGTACATAAGGTTCAGAGATAGGAAATGTTAGGATATTTATAGCATAGCATAGAGTACAGCACAGTGTTTTATTTGTATAGTATAGTAGTATAGTATAGTGGATAGTGTATATAGCCTTTATTTATGTAAACCAGCTCTTTTCCCTTCTTGTTTTTAATATTTTTTTCCTAGCACCAGGGGAGCCCCCCCTCCTAAATTTCGTTGTATGGTACCTGTACTGTATTAATGACAATAAAGACCATTCATTCATTCATTCATTCAGACAGTCCACTTTGATTCAGGCTGCACAGAAAGGCAGCGAGTTATTATGACCGGAGAACAGAAAAAAAGCAGATTGAAGCTAGATTAAGGCCGCTTCCAGACCTACATTTCGTTACGATTTAGGGCGTAGTTAGTTACAATATGTTACAATTAACCTCGTCTTTTGTGTTCGCACTGCAATCGAGACTGAATCGCTCTCAACAGGCTTTCAAAACAGTTTTGTGATTGGTCCGAATTTAGCGGGACATTTGGATTTCTCTCTTCGCCCGTCGCCGGTCCCTTTAATCCCGTAAACGTATCCTAATCGAAAATGCAACATCATCAGCGACGACTGTGCGATTTACTGCTGTTCTCTGGTTCATGTTCTTATACCAGTGCTCAGTATAGAGTATTTTAAATGAACATTCGTAATGTATGTCTCTGATGTTCATGGTCAATTAAATCTGCCTATTTTGTGAAACAAATAATGTTCCCGCTAATGGGTTAACCGAGCATTCTCGCACCTAACGTGCAAGCACCTAGCTTCGAACTATTCATAGCAATATGCGCGGGGCAAAAATAATCTATTGCCTCTAAAATCACCACGAACAGAACGGTGGAGGTACGGGTAAGCAGGGCTCATGTTGGTGTCCTCAAAGGTAAGAGTTGGTTTTCTTTAACTCAACTGATAGCATTACCTTGCTGTTGTTGTTTATCGAATGCTCCATCTGACTGTCACACTGTGATTTTACTTGTGTAAACAGTTAATGAGTAACGTTAGCCGGTTTTGTGCGTGTACTCTCATGTAGGCCTACTTCGTATTGATCTTTCTGTGTGTGTGTGTGTGTGTGTGTGTGTAATGCGCGTTCCACATGTTCCGCTGCAGCTGTAGGATATATTGGTATTTGATCACCTTCTATATAAAATCACCTGCTCGGCTTTAATGACTTAACCGCTATTTAAGAAATTATAATTGTTGCCACCCTCTAGTTTTTGTTGAAATTACGTCTTTGTTTTGAGCGCCAGTGCGCGTTTTCCGCGCGCGGAAAAATTTGCGCTCCGCCACTAATGTGAAAAATCCTGGAGGAAACACTGCAGTCCAATAAAGACATGTTTGTTACACCGTTCCTCTGTGTCGACCTCCCTCTGTGCCTAGAGACCTTTGCAAGGTGTAAGCAGGCGTTCAAAAAAATCGTTTAAAGGCACCAAATCGGATATGGCATTACGACATATGGTGTAAATGCATCCTGCATTTCACCATGTAAATTCCTAATATAGTGAAAATACCACCGCTCATCTGTGATCAGACTTAGCTGGGGTGCTGCAGCTGAAGAGTATCAAATAGAGTGCAAAAAAGCAGCATCTGCACACTCAAATCTGTGCAAAAAAAAAAAAAAAGTTTATTTCAAGCTTTCGGTCTCCAGGCTATCGAACAATGTAAACAACAGCTGTATGACACAGTTTGATGAGGCTGAAGCAATGCATTTTGGAGATTTAATACCCCAGTAGTGTCCAGTCATGGCATACTCAAATATTCTGCAAAATCTAGTATACTCTATATATATATATCTATATCTATATATATAATCTATATAATCTATTCTCGTATACTGACATTTTGCATGCTGTACAGTGT
Organism: Nansenia antarctica; assembly: GCF_963989245.1. Classification (NCBI taxonomy): domain Eukaryota; kingdom Metazoa; phylum Chordata; class Actinopteri; order Argentiniformes; family Microstomatidae; genus Nansenia; species Nansenia antarctica. The sequence goes on along the minus strand of NC_137675.1, from coordinate 42,892,135 downwards.
GAACGCTCTTGCATACTCAAATCCACGTCATATCTAGTATGAGTAGTATGCTAGTATGCCATTTCGAACAGACCCTTTGTTTTGTTCATTAACACAAAACAATTATTACAAGCTTTCAGACATATAAGTATGACAAAGATTCAAACATAAAACTATATATTTAACCTGGTCCAAAAAGTGTTGCCAATTGAGTAATAATAATAATAATAATACATTTATTTTATAAGGCGCCTTTCATGAATGAATGAATGAATGAATAGTTTTAATGACCACACGACCTAGGTCGGTGGAATTCGTCTTCGGTACAGCTCAAAAAGCAGTGTCAAAAAACATACACACATTTTACATGACTATAACATGGACATGAAACACACATAACCACAAGACAAGACAGAACATATTTACAATTTACAATTTATACAGTGCAGTGAGTCAGGTATTGAGAGTCCTTATGGCAGAGGGGAAAAAACTGTTTTTGAACCGGGATGTTTTGGTGGCCAGGGATCGGCAGCGCCGTCCAGAGGGCAACAGTTGGAACAGGTGGTGAGCAGGGTGGGAGGGGTCAGAGATAATTTTATGTGCTCTATTTATGGTGCGTTTGAGATACAGTGATTCAACTGATGGGAGAGGGGTGCCGATGATCTTGGATGATTTCTTTACTATTTGCTGTAGTTTCCTTTTTGATTTACTGTCCGAGCTGCCGTACCAAACTGTGATGGATGAGGTGAGTATGCTCTCAATGATGGCGGTGTAGAACTGAAGGAGGAGTTTTTGTTTTACTTTGAATTTCTTGAGCTGTCTAAGAAAGAATAGTCGTTGGTGGGCTTTTTTGGTGATGAAGTCTGTGTTGGTGTTCCATTTGAGGGAGTTGCTGATGTGAGTGCCAAGGAATTTGAAGGAGTCCGTTATGGTTATGGGACTCAACGGGGTCATGGCACTCAAGGTCGCCGTACAACAACAAATCTAAAAACAGCCACAAAATTCAAAACACAAAATACATAGAAATATACAGTATAAAACATAGCCAGCAGCAGGGCAGCACGGGAACAGTAAATTAACACGGATATGCCTGCGTAAACAGGTGGGTTTTGAGGTGGGTTTTAAATGAGATGATTGAATCAATGTTCCTGATGTCGGGGGGAGGGAGTTCCAGAGGCGAGGGGCGGAGCGGCTGAAGGCGTACCGAGGTGTGTCGTCATTTCTGGGCCCACACGAACGTTCCACATTAATTTCCCCCGTCTGGATTTATTAAAGTAATTATTATACATTCAATGTTCAGCTAATGTTTACACTAATTTCCCAAATTATTATTCTAGCCAGTCTCTAAAAATGTGCTAAACAAATGAAGTGAAGAAAAAAAGACCTATCGAACATTGTCGACAAGTCATAACAAATGAGTGATTCATTTGGGAAGTTGTTTGAATGGGTAATACAATTACCATGTTTGAGAGGATACATTTTGAGCAGTTCCTGACCAGCGCTTTACAATACCTGTTGCAAGATGGGGATACAATCTTGTCCTACTTGCTAAAAAATTAGAGAGAGGTGCTGTGGATCCCTGCAATTACTTCTCAGGCTACATTGAGCAGCAAGCGCCTTATTGTGAGGCATTTCATGACCATTAAGACCAGGAGATGGTCGTGGACTACAGGAGGAAGAAGACCATCATACAGCCCCTGTACATCGAAGGGTGTTGCGTGGAGAGAGTCTCAGTCTTCAAATTCCTGGGCGTCCACCTGGAGGATGACCTGACCTGGAGAACCAACACCACGGTGATCGTCAAGAAGGCACAGCAGAGACTCTACTTCCTGAGAATACTCAGAAACTACCACCTCAGACAAGACCTGCTTGTGTCCTTCTACCGCTTCTCTGTGGAAAGCATCCTCACGTACTGCATCTGCGTGTGGTTCCTCAGCTGCACAGCCGCAGAGAGGAAAGCCCTCCAGAGGGTCGTCAACTCGGCCCAGAAGATCATCGGATGCCCTCTCCCCTCCCTGGAAGAACTGTACAACTCCCGCTGTCTCAAGAAGGCAGTCAAAATCCTCAAGGACCAGAGGTGTCAAGTAACGAAGTACAAATACTTCGTTACCTTACTTAAGTAGAAATTTTGGGTATCTATACTTTACTGGAGTAATTATTTTTCAGCCGACTTTTTACTTCTACTCCTTACATTTTCACGCAATTATCTGTACTTTCTACTCCTTACATTTAAACAATAGCCTCGTTACTCCTATTGCATTTCAGCTTGTTTTCATTACAGCTTTTCATCGTTAAAAAAAACACACACAAAAAAAACCTATCCAGATAAGTCGCGCCATCCGGATAGAGTGAATTTGATTGTGGTTGGATGAGAAGTGTCACAGCTCCGCCCCTGGCTCATCAGACGTCGATCAGTGAACGATTAAGAGCGCCCCTGGCTCATCAGACGTCGATCAGTGAACGATTAAGAGCGCCCCTGGATCATCAGACGTCGATCAGTGGACGATTAAGAGCGCCCCTGGCTCATCAGCCATCAATCAGTGGTGCCAGGTGTGGACGAATAAGACCGCGACTGGCTCCTACTTAAGCTCTGCTCCTGCTTCCAGTCATCGCCAGATCGTAACCACTTAATGGTTGGTTCATATGCTCGTTCCCTAGGGTTAGGCTAGGGTATCGGATAACGTCAAGAGTAGCAGGAACATGTGTTGAGGTCGGAGTTTTACCGTGTTTGTTGCTGTAAAGAGTTAATTATGTTCCCACGGGAGAAGAAATGTGCGCGGTGTGTGCCATTAACAATAATGTTACTTTTCAGTCATGCCAGCAGCTGCTTGTGGTCCTAAAACAGCTTTAAGTGGCAATATTCTGGTCTGCTCAACATAATTGCATAGACCAGTGAAACTGCTCCCTAACTTGTAGTCTGACCTCCATTCATGAACTTCCAGCGTGACATTTAATACAGCGGAAGTCCTAGATAGTCTCAGCTTGTGGTTTGAGAGAAATAATATGAATCTCAATCTGTGCCTGTGCATTCATTTTCTCCACAGAAGAAACACCCCACTCGTCTAGAGAGGTACACGCAACTTTCTTCAACAGCCCTCAAAAGGAAGTCATCCACTGAAGGTTCTTTGACCCCACCCTCCAAACAAACCAAGCTGTGGGAGGCTCGAAGAGTGTCCCAGGCAAGTGTGGATGAAGTAGTCCTCAAATTCATTGTCCAAGGCTTGCACCCACCACACATTGTTCAGCAACAGGGCTTCATTGAGCTTGTGCAACATCTTCAGCCAAATACAAATGTCATGACGCGTAATACTGTTGTTAACAAAGTCACAAAGGCCTCTGTTGAAATGAAAAGAAAACTGAAAGCTGCCCGTAGTGAAATTGAGTTCATAGCAACAACAACAGACTGCTGGACGGCACACCGTCGCGGTTTCATTGGTGTCACTGCGCACTGGTTTAACCCCCAGACCATGCAGAGATCCTGTGCTGCCCTGGCATGCAAGCAACTTAAAGGGTCACATACCTTTTCTGCCCTGGCTGGTGCCCTAAATGATATTCACACAGAATTCAATGTCAGAGAGAAGATTGTTCGCACTACAACTGACAACGGATCAAACTTCCTGAAAGCCTTCAGAGTTTATGGGCAGACTGACGAGAACAACAATGCTGAACCTGTAGGAGAGGGTGATGGAGAAGAGGATGATTGTGGCCAAAATGATGATAACGATGAAGAAGAGGAAAGCCTTGAGGGTGTTGAATTTGTTGATGCCGGAGCCCTGTTGGAAGAAGATGACTACTTAGAATACCAGCTACCCAAGCACCATCGCTGCGCCTGCCACCTCCTCAATTTAGTGTCCACAGTTGATGCTTCAAAAGCAGAGGTCAACCCACTGTACAAGCGCGTGTCAAGGTCCACATTTGCCAAATGCTCTAGCCTGTGGAATAAAAGTTCAAGATCAACCACCGCATCTGAAGTAATTGAAGACCACTGCAAACTCCAACTCGTAAGGCCTGTTGCTACAAGGTGGAATTCACTCTTCTCAGCCGTAGAAAGAATAGTGAGAATAACACGATAACAAGGCGAGGGAGCCCTTGCAGCTGTCTGCAGTGAACTAGATACACCCAAGTAAGTGCTTGTTTTTCTGCCTTACAGTTAATGAAGTGATTAACAATAGATTAAGTCACAGTTTTATACTTGGAATACTGTAGAACACGTATGCACTATGCCAATATGCAGTCCCCATATTTACTATGAATGTGATTTGTAGCAACACAACTTCATTTCTAAAAGTCTCAGATGACAATATTTTTCCTTTTTAATGATCAGTTCCTCCAGTTGAAGGTGCTACATCAAGTAGACTTAATGTTCCATGTTGTGTTTTTCTCTTCTTCTTTGTACAGGTTTACTCCAGTGGAACTTGCATTTCTTGCAGAATATGCGAAGACAATGAGCCCAGTTGCAAAGGCACTGGATGTTCTTCAGGGAGAAACCAGTGTGCAGATGGGATGGTTGGTCCCCACCATAACTCTGCTAAGGACCAAGCTACAGCACCTTCAAGTCGCCTCCAAGTTCTGTGAGCCTTTGATTGCTGCACTTCTTTCAGGCCTTGAGAAACGCTTCGGAGAGATGCTTGCAGATCCAGAACTGATAGCCGCAGCCATTCTAGTTCCCAAATTTAAGACCTGTTGGACAAGTGACGAAAATATCCTCAAACTTGGTAAGTGTCTCACTTCCGCTTAATATGTGTAATTTCTATGAAGACAGTGAAATTAGTTTGAAATTACATTTAATGACACACACACACAACACTATCCAATACACAGTTACAATACTGCCATATAGTCTAAATTGTCATGATTTTTGTTTTTTATTCCACAGGCCTTCACTATATCAGAAGCCACTTGGACTGTCAGGACGAGAAACACTTCAGTGAGGGCTCCCAATCGTCTGAGGAAGAGGACTTCTTTTCCTCCTTGAAGAAGACCGGCCCTCTTGAAACGTCCCAGCAGTTGGATGCGTACCTGGGGTGCCCAGGAGACACAGTAGAGGTACTGAAGACCTTCCCAGCTGTGTGCCAGCTATCACTCAAACTTAATACGGGACTCCCTGCCTCAGCAGCCTGTGAAAGACTGTTTAGTGTCGCAGGGCTGATCTTCAGGCCAAAAAGAGCATGCATTGGCTCAAAGAACTTTGAGAACCTGCTGCTTTTGCGGCTGAACAAAGCTTATTGGTAACTCTGATGCTGATGTAGATTGTGTGTATGTGTGTGTTTTTTCAGGAAATATTGAATCACTACTTTGTTATGGTTTGTATGGTTTTGCCCTCACAGTTCCAATAAAGGCTATTGACTTTTGACTTTTGACGTTTGACTTTTGACGTTTGACTTTTTGCACCATTACAATACTTAGGCAACTAGTCATCATATCTTCCGTGTTCACATGTTAATGCTCAGTAGTACACATATATGGTTCTTTAATGTATTTGCATTGTACTAAAATGTGTTCATTTTCAATGGGCATAAATGCGTCTGAAATAAGTGCATCCCAAATGTTTCAACATTAACATTTTAATAATAACATAGTCATTATGGCCTTTAGAAAAATGTTTTTTGGGGGGGAGGTGGGGTAGTGCACTATAGGCCCCTGTGGCGTGGCCTAAGCTTTTGTCCTTAATGGCATTTTTTCCCCCTTACATTACTTTTACTTTTATACTTTAAGTAGTTTTGAAACCAGTACTTTTATACTTTTACTTGAGTAAAAAGCTTGAGTTGATACTTCAACTTCTACAGAAGTCTTTTTAAACCATAGTATCTATACTTCTACTTGAGTAATGAATGTGAATACTTTTGACACCTCTGTCAAGGACCCACACCACCCTGGCAACAAACACTTCATACCATGCCCACCCGGACTAATAGACTAAAGTTCAGTTTCTTACCCAGGGCCATAAGTGCACTAAACTCGGCTAAGATCTAAGCAAAACAAAACAAAAATCCCCTCTGTAACCCCCCCCCCCCCCCCCGTGGAATACGAGAAACTACTGTGCAATAACCACGGGAATAGTGCAATGTTCTATAACCCTGCAATATGTTTACATTCTTGTGTTAGGTTTTCATATACTGTATATAAGTTACTAGTTCATACGTTTATATGTTTATTAAAAAAAAGTACACAGTTACATGCTAACTCCACCCTGTCTATATACCCCCCAGTGAATAGGCCATATAGTGTAAAAGTATATAAGTTTGCATAATAGATACATTCTCAGATTCCTACCGATCACTTATCCCCCTATTTATGTCTCATTCTTGTTTTTTATTATCTTAGGACTGTGTTGATTGTTAGCACCTAGGGCTTGCATTTAAATTTCTTTGTACCTGTTACAATGACAATAAAGATCATTCATTCATTCAGTCCATTCATGAATGTTTTCTTGCCACTTGTACCTGAATCAGGAAAAACTCTATATGCCACAATGTGTTTGTTTGTGTTTGTCAGCCACAAGATCGCCGGATTAAGTAAAAAGCTGGTCTTGGAGTCACTGCCAAGGACCCAACACCAACCCATCAGCATCACAGTCAATGCTGCAATAACCCCAGCCACAGTTCCATTCCGAAGAAGATTCAACTTTGGAAAAGCGAACTGGCCTGGCTTCCAAGAAGATCTTGAATGGAAGATTGCCCATCTCCCAGCAGACACCAGGAATTATGACAAATTCACAAAGCTTGTCCACGAAGCAGCCCGTAAGAACATCCCCAAAGGCTGCCGCACTCAATACATCCCGGGCCTTGACGCTACAAGTACCGAATATGACCCCTTTGCTGAAACTACCATCGAAGTAGGTGAGAGACTCATGGCCTCCATCTCAGAACGCCGCCAGCTGAAGTGGAAAAACCTGCTGGAGACAACTAATATGGCAAAGAACAGCAAAAAGGCATGGAGCCTCATCCAAAAAATCAGCAACGACCCATCAACCCCAACTCAGCAACAGTATACGACCACTGCCAACCAAGTTGTGCACCAGCTGCTGCTCAATGGGAAATCCACCACTAAACAGCCAAGACCAAAGGTAGATCGAGTAAAGCACTCCCAAACCATGGGACTGACTAAGCCGTTCTCCCCCGAAGAGCTCAATACCAGCATCAACACCCTTAAAACCGATAAAGCCATCAGACTGGATAACATTTTCACATAAGAGATCAAGCATTTTGGCCCTCTGATGAGGAAATGGATCCTCGAGCTGATGAATAAGTGCATGCTGACAAATTTACATCCCAAAGATCTGGAGGAAAACCAGGATTATTGCCCTTCTCAAACCAGGCAAAGATCCAACACACGCAAAGAGCTTCCGCCCAATCTCTCTGCTGTCACCTCTACAAGCTGTTTGAGCGCCTGATTCTCAACAGACTCTTGCTGAACCAGCCATCATCCCTCAACAAGCCGGATTCTGACCTGGCAAATCTACAACAAGCCAACTCCTGAACCTCACTCCAAATATTAAGGACGGATTTCAGAAAGGACTGGTAATAGGAGCCGTCTTTGTTGATCTGTCTGCCGCATATGACACTGTGAACCACCGCCTCCTCCTAAAAAAGATCTTGAAGCTGACGAAAGACCTGGCACTCACAGACCTCATTGGAGCCCTGCTGAAAGACAGACGCTTCTTTGTTGTCCTGAATAACAAGCAGAGCCGCTCAAGGTAGTGTGCTGGCCCCACTTCTATATAACATCTACACCAACGACCAGCCAATGGACCAGAACACTGAGTCATCTATGCCGACGATCTATGTGTAACATCCCAAGAGAACTCGTTCGAAGCAATAGAAGCAAACCTCACCACAGCCCTAAATGAGCTACTCCTCTACTATGAGTGCAACCACCTACATGCCAACCCTGCAAAGACCCAATCCAGGATCCATCTCAGGAACCGTGAAGCCGACCGACCACTCAACATCAAATGGTCTGGAACACCACTTGAGCACTGTAGCCACCCTGTCTACCTTGGAGTAACCCTGGATTGTACTCTCTCCTTTAAGGAGCACATCAATACTACAAAATCCAAAGTCGGCTCCCGAAACAATATCCTACGGAAACTGACCAACTCCAAATGGGGAGCCACAGCACACACATTACGATCCACTGCTCTGGCCCTGTGCTATTCCTCTGCGGAATATGCATGTCCTGTCTGGGAGAGGTCAACACATGCCAAGAAACTTGACTCGGCATTGAACAACACCTGCCGCCTGATCACTGGCTGCCTGAAACCCACCAACACAAGCAACCTGCATCTCCTCGCTGGCATTGCCCCGGCTGATATTAGATGGGAAGTTGCCAGCCGAGTCGAGAAAACCAAAGCCACCACTGATGAACACCACCCCCACCATGGAGGCCGCCCTCCGGCCCAACGGCTAGAGTCAAGAAGAAGCTTTCTCAGCCATGTCCAGTCCCTAACAACATCTCGGGAAGAAACAAGAATCCAACTCTGGATGGAAAAGCTTAAGAATGACCCTCCTCCAACTGCCATGGGAATACCCCTCACTGAAGCCCTTCCCCCTGGCCCAGAAGCACCATGGGCTCAGTGGAAAACACTCAACGCCTCAGAAGGAGAACAGGACGATCCAGGGCTGCTCTGGTTAGATGGGGCTACAAGACTGGCCCACCCACCTGTGAGTGTGGAGGAGCAGACCATACTATGGAGCACTGCCTTGTCTGCCCTCTACTACCCAACCCCTGCAGCTCAAAAGACCTTGCAGTGTTCAACAAAAATGCAAAGGACTGTGTAAAGAAATGGGAAACTGTCATGTAACCTTCAGAGAAACAAAAAGAATGTGTAGATTGTAGTAGGATATAAATCATTACGGTCTTTTAGAGATCTCTTGATTGCACATATATATTCAGTTGATAGTTGTGCCATGTGGGATTATTCAAAGATAATTCATTGGACTTTCTATTGAGGATTTCAGTAGCTGGTTGTCACCACCAGCAGCGATTCTACATTAGGGGCAGGTGGGGCAATGCTCGCTGTGGTGCAAGATGCTCGTTACATCTGAACATTGTGGCAACATGTATTAATATATCCATATACATACATACATATACATATATTTAATACAAAATAGTGATTCAGCAGTGAAATTGGTGTGTATAAATATAATAAACTTGACTCACAATCCTGTTAGTGCTGTTTTGGAGTAATTTCTCTAGTGTGTAGAAGTGCTGCGGACTGTGCTCCGAGTCCTATCACTCTGCTAGCAGGGCATTGGAGCAGTATGCACAATCGTTGCTAGGGAACGTGAGCGTGCTTGACATAAGCAGGGAAAAATTACAAAAATATGAAACGTTAATAACGTTAACATGGCCTGATGTGAGAGGAAATTATCACTAAGCAATTCAGTTGGTCTACTGTACGTCTGTCGTTAATGATAACTAGCTAACAATGATAGCTAACAATGAATCGTGTAGATAAGATTATTTGTTGACCGACTCTGTGGGAAGTGTGAAATGGGTTTGCGTGGTTACGACGACTCAGCCAACTCACTCAACTCAGACATTTTCAGGTGCATTTTTGAGACGATGTGTGAAGGAGACATCAGGCTCAAAAGACACTGTGATGAGCAGCCTCACTTCAAGGGGTCATCTGGCACCATTCAGAACGAACTCCTGGATTGCATGTATACGGTCTACAGGGAGGAAGTGGCCAGTTCATTGAGAGAGACCCAGTTTGTCGTTGTCCAGGCAGAGTGGGTTTCGCACTGAAGATGGCTCAAGCTTGATGGGACTCCCCAACGCACATCTGGAGTTAGAGATGGCAAAGCTAAAACCGAGGTATGAACCTGCTATATCTCCCCTTTGCTACTTTGATTTGGGTGCGTGTTTATGCTTTTTTTCCCGAATCAGTACCTCTTTGCCTATCCTTTGGCTATTACTGCTTTTGTATACATTGGCTTCTATAATGTTTGGGACAAAGCTTTATTTGGCACTCCGGGTTTTGCATATATTAACAGCGTGGCAGGCCGCCAACTTAAAACATAGACATATTCCCATAATAAGTCAATCAATCATTTTTAAATTCAACATATTTTCATTGCAGCTATTCCCCACTGTGTTAAGGTTTGGACCCAGTTGCAGAGTAGAACAAAGGAGGTAGTATAGTAGGCAGGTTTTGTAGAATCAGTCACTCTTTACTGAGTATTGACAGGTAGGCCTAATACAAAACAACCGGACTGTAATACGGAAAATAAAAGAAGAGCAAATACAGTCTCCAAAAACTCATCAACTCGTCAAATATCGGTACAAAATTGTCCAAATTATAGTAAAGACTGCATTCATTTTGCCTTTTTCCTGCAATAACCGGTGTTTCAGTTGATCCCACTAGATGGCGCACTCCAGACACAATTGACCTTTGCTGGAGTCTGGTCTATCCTTTCTTTTTTTTTTAAACATACAAAACAACAGTACAAAACACAGCAAACATTTTTCACCCTGTTCTCCCGCCCATAACCCCATCCCTAACAATTGAAAAGACACACACAAAAAAGGAAAAAACCTAAACAATAAATAAATGATATAACCTAAAGAATATTAATAATAAGTAGTAATAATAATAAAATAAAATAAATTAATATAAAAGGGTGCATTCCTGGTCAATGTACACGGTCATAAAGCTACTCTACTCCCCCAGAGCTTGTTCTTGTTGAAGCAAATGACCAACATATGCCTTAAGAAATACTTAAAGGGCCTCCATATATCATCAAAAACACTCTGTTTACGTCTAACAATATACGTTATCTTTTCCATCGACATATTTGACGCCATTTCTTTAACCCACATTCCAATTCTTGGTCCATCAACATTTTTCCAATTAAGAGCAATTGTACGTTTTGCTTGTAATATACACATGTCTATGAATCTAATCTCTTTGCTTCGTAAATGTGGATTGGTGGGATATATACCAAGAATAAAAAGTTTGGGATCCAATGGTAATTTCTTTGATAAAATTTGATCAACCATATTAATAACATCCTGCCAAAAGGTATTCACTTTCACACATTCCCATACACAGTGGTACAGTGTCCCTCTTGCCTCATTGCACTTAATACAAGTATCAGGAATGTTGTCATTAAACTTATGCAACTTAACAGGGGTTATGTATGTACGCATCAACCATTTATATTGTATCAGTTTCAAGCTACTGCTGATTGTCTGCCACTGTGCCTCCTTACATGCCTACAGTCTTCTAAAGATATTTCCTCCTCTATGTCTTCCTTCCATAATCTCAGTTTTGATTCTGACGATTCATCAGATCCAGACACAAACAAGTTATACATAGTTGAAATTAAACCTTTATCATAACAATGTCTTGTGACTGCTAACTCCAATGTGGAAAGGACAGGTATATCTAACGAATGATTTTGTGATGAGGATATAAAGCTCCTAATTTGAAGATATTTGAAAAAATGATTTTTTGGAATGTCATATTTGGTTGATATTTCTGCAAAGGACAAATACTTCCTCCTCACTGTACATGTCTTGTACTTTCCTTAAGTCTTTTCCAGCCCATATTCGAAATCCTGTATCACTTGTCCCCGGTTTAAAATTGGCATTACCCCAAATAGGACTGAAACGTGACATGGAAGAGTTTATATTAAAATATTTGCAAGTATCAAACCAAACATCAATCATGTTCAATATAATAGGGTTGTCTGTATTTTTCTTCAGGTATTTACGCTCCGCTGAATACAGATATAAGTGCAGTGGTAAGCTTTGTGTAAGAGAACAGGATTCCAAATCCATCCAAGCAGGAGGGCTTCTAGATGAAAAATAAAACATAATGGACCGCAATTGAGCTGCCCAGTAATACCATTGGATGTTTGGGCATTTAAGGCCACCTCTGTCATATGGTAGATAAAGTAAAGATAGACGCAATCTGGACCGTTTATTTTGCCAAATAAAGTTGGTAAACTATTTCTTGATTCTAGTAAACAAAGATGAGGGAGGGGGCAGGGGGATATTCTGTGGTCTATCCTTTCTAATTCACTTTTGCTACTGTTTGCTACTGAATTGAGCCCTTCTGTGACAATGAGTGGGCCAAAGAAAAGAAAAGTGGACAGTGAGTGCCGAGTGATTAATGAGGAGTAAATAGCTAAATATTTTTTCACTGAAGATCGATCAGCCGGGGATCGAACTCACAATTATTCCTTCTTCTAGCATTGCGACTGCCAATGGCCTCTGATCCTAATATAGATTTATTTTTCTTATGATGACTGATAAATAGATGATTCACTTAGACAAATGTACAGTTGAAGTCGGCATACTTCCATAGCCAAATACATTCAAACTATTTTTTTTCCACAATTCCTGACATTTAATCCTAGAAATCATTGTGTCTTAGGTTAGGATCACTGCTTTATTTTAAGAATGTAAAATGTCTGAATAATAGTAGAGATTTATTTCAGTTTTAATTTTCTTGAGATTCCCAGTGGGTCAGAAGTTTGCACCTAGTTAGCATTTGGTAGCATTGCCTTTAAATTGTTTAACTTGGGTCAAACCTTTCGGGTAGCCTTCCACAAGCTTCCCACAATAAGTTGGTGGAATGTTCCACCTGACAGAACTGGTGTAGCTGAGTCACATTTGTAAGCCTCCTTGCTTGCCCCCCAGCTCAGTGGCCTTGCGGTTAGAGTGTCCGCCATGAGATTGGGAGGTTGTGAATTTGATCCCTGGCTGAGTCATACCAAAGACTAAAAATGGTACCCGATGCCTCCCTGCATGGCACTCAGCATTAATGGTTGGATTGGGGGAAAGACCCTGTGACCAGCGTCATGTCCAGGGGTTGTACATCAAGCCGCCTACCGGCCATTAGGCTTGAGAACCATTGGTGCTTAGGCTTATTTTCCATTTGGAAGACCCAAGACCCAGACACCAAGCTTTAACTTCCTGGCTGATGTCTTGCTTCAATATATCCACATCTTTTTCCTTCCTCATGATGCCATCTATGTTGTGAAGTGCACCAGTCCCCCCTGCAGCAAAGCACCCCACAACATGATGCTGCCACCCTGTGCTTCACATTTGGGATGGTGTTCTTCAGCTTGCAAACTTCCTTCCTTCTTTTTCCTACAAAACAATGTTGGTCATTATGTACCTGTTTCCTCCAGCATCTTCGCAAGGTTCTTTGCTGTTGTTCTAGGACTGCTTTACATTTTTCATCAAAGTACGTTCATTTCTAGGAGACAGAATGTGTCTCCTTCCTGAGCAGTATGACAGCTTTGTGGTCCCATGGTGTTTATACTTGCATACTATTATTTGTACAGATGAGCGTGGTACCTTCAGCCATTTGGAAATTGCTCCCAAGGATGAACCAGACTTGTGGAGGTCCACAAATCTTGTCTGATTTCTTTTGATTTTCCCATGATATCAAGCAAAGAGTTTGATGGTAGGCCTTAAAATACATCCACAGGTACACCTCCAATTGACTCAAATGATGTAAACTAGTAGCTTCTAAAGCCATGACATCATTTTCTGGAACAGTCAACTTAATGCACTGGAATTGTGATACAGTGAATTACATGAAAATAAGTGAAATAATCTGATGCCCTAACCGACTTGCCAAAACTATAGTTTGTTAACATGAAATCTGTGGATGTCACGCCCCCCACTTCCTTCTAGTCTGCCAGCTCATCCCACTCTCTCCTGTCTGTCCTTCCATGTCAGTTTGTGTTGTGTTTCATTTGACAGAAGCCTTCATCCAAATCGATTTACAATAAATACATTTGTATAAATAAGTGAATCATCTATCCATCAGTAATCATAAGAAATAGTAATTATGCCAAATCCAGGGGCCACTGGCAGTTACAATGCTAGAAGAACATCATTACTAGTCAGAAAGGCTTCAAACACCATTGTAGTTATGTCAGTTCTCGTAACTTAGCCTACACCATCATTTTAAACTGGGGCTGTCAATATTAATGTGTTAATGATCGCGGTTAATTTGGAAATCTTAACCCGGTAAAAGATAATTGACGCGAATTAATCTTATTACCATTAATTCATATTACTATAAATCATAACTTCTACTGACATGCGTGTCAAACGCCTGTAGAGGGGTTTCAAGACAGACTGTTTTGTGTAGGCTACTGGATTATAATGATGAGACGTTGGTTACATTCCTGACCACATGTTCACAGTGACACAGTCTGATCATTTTGTCCGCATGTCGGCAATCAATCAAAATGTTCTGACTTTTCTTTTGAAACACGGAACTACGTTTCAACGTTGTTGAGAATCACAACACAAACTTGCTAGTCAAGCCAAAATACTGCAACAAAATGGATTCGGTGAGTAATCCCCACTACTACCTAGTAAAAAGTGTATGTCAGAAGCGAGATTTGAACCCACACCTCAAAATGACACTGTGATCTGAGTGCAGCAACTTATTCCACTCTGCCATCCTAAAGTTCTGATATAATTATTCATCTATTTGACCTATTTAACAGGTCAAATCAATTGAGAACCAATTTCTCATTGTCAATGATGACCTGGCCAAGAGGCCCCAGCAAGAATAAATACAAACATATATACAAAAATACACCACTGGGTCAACACAAAACAATACATACAATATATGAGAACGGCAAAGACAGCGTAGATAAAATAAATAAAAACAAAGTCAACTAGCACTCTGTGTGAAGGGAGAGGGGGGGGGGTTGTGTGTTAATGTGTGTGCTTGTGTGTGTGTGTGTGGGGGGGGGGGGGGGGAATCAACAGGAACCACAGTCAGCTATGATCTGTTAAAGTTTCTGTTTGAAAATAGTAAGTGATGTGAGTGCTGTGAGTTTGAGTGTGTCTTCTAAAGTGGTCCAATTGTTTGCTGCAGCAAAGGCAAGTTTATTTGTATAGCACATTTCATACAACAGGGGCAATTCAAAGTGCTTTACTTACATTATTTAAAAATACAGCAAGAGGAGCATAGTAAGAAAATAAAAAATTCAATGAATAAAAGCAAATATAAGAAGTAAAAAGCTAAAACATTTAACAAGACAATAGTTAATGGAAAAAATACATTGATAGAAGTGCAAAACATTAAGGTTTTTAGCTTAGATTTAAATATTTTAAGGGTTTGGGCCTGTTTAATTTCTTCAGGGAGTTTGTTCCAGGAGAATGCGGCAGCGTGACTGAAAGCTGCTGCACCGTGTTTTGTTTTTACTCTAGCAAAACAGAAGGAGTTGCGGCCAAAAACAGTGCGGGCTTTTGGGATGGTAAGCCTGATGAGATCCCCAGACCTTGAGTGGTAACCATTGTGAGAGATGAAGTGCAGGAGAGATGAGAGGTAGGGAAGTGTTTTCCCACTTTAAATTAATTGTCTTGTAAATTAAGCCAATGAAGAAGCCACCTGGTATGAAGGGAGGACCAGTCCACTAGAGATCGCAGTGGTGAGTAGTGAAGGGTGCACCAGTGGTGAGTAGTGAAGGGTGAACCAGTGGTGAGTCGTCAAGGGCGCACCAGTTGTGAGTAGTGAAGGGTGCACCAGTGGTGAGTAGTGAAGGGTGCACCAGTGGTGAGTAGTGAAGGGTGCACCAGTGGTGAGTGTGTTTAGCGGAATGCATGAAGGAAGTCTTGTTTTGCGAAACAGGAAGCCCAATTTAGATTTGACTTTGGCCTGAAGATTATTAATGTGAGTTGTGAAAGAAAGAGATGAGTCCAGCCAGAGGCCTATAGGACATGACAAACTCCATTTCAGAGCCGTCGGCGCAGGGGGGCTGGGGACGTTGTTTCCCCGGTCAAACAGAATACATTCGATCTTTTTGGAACCCGTTCTTATCCACCGTGACACCGGTGGGGCGAGATTTGGGCCTATGTTTAATATAACAGATATAAAGAGCTTACCTTTATCAATAATGTTCATCGATGTCGCAAACGATTCATTAGATTCCATTCTAAATGTCAAAAGCGGGTGATTGTTAGACCAGTAAAAAGTGAGCGAGTGAGACGCTGTTGTTTACAGCCACGTCACATAGCAAAACCAAGCATGCTTGGTTTCAACCCCCGAATTTCCATATCATTGATCCTCGAAAGTCTTTTTTTCGCCTCTGCTCGATTCTATTGGTTCTGACGATTCAAATGAGGGGTCAATCATGACATTCTGACCAATGGTTTCGGGAGAAATTTTACTGCGTAATTTGACCTGGTGTGAGAAAGAGGCGGGTGCGCCACACGCGCGCATAGGCAAGCGCGGGCCGTGGAGCTTTATAACCATCTGCTCCATGATAGGCTCACTATAACAGCGGAGCCCTCCCGGCGTCTCAAGTCGAGACACCCATTTGTGCCTGCCGCACAGGATCTCAGGCAGCAATGCAGAGATCTTAACATCAGTGCAGCAGGATGGGCGGATTATATGTGGCGCGCGGAGTGGGAGGTAAACACCTCCAAACTCCTCGACCACATCCCAGTCGCCGGCCCTGAGCCCCTCGGGATGGACTTGCCAAGGCTATTCTGGGTGAGGCTCAATCGTCTCCGGACCGGCGTCGGGCGTTTCCGCTCATCAATGCACAGATGGGGCTTGGCCCCAAACGCGTCGTGCGAGTGTGGCGCAGAGGAACAAACCGCAGACCATGTTATCCTGGACTGCCCGGTGTACCACCCACCCAACGGGATGCATGGTCTGTCGGTATTAGATGACGAGACGATGACGTGGCTTCTGGAGGGGTGTCCAGAAATATAGCCCGGGTGAGCCCCTCAACCAGGTCTCGGGGTGGTAAAAGGGTAGCCCCTCGGCCCCGAGCCTGGTGGAGTGGAGAGGAAAACAACTACCCATACACCGAAGAAGGCAAGCGCGCAGCAGGGCCCTGCTTGGTCGAAACAGAGTCTAAACAATTGGATGTGAGTCCAATTTATACTGTCGTATATTTCCACACACATGCATAGATAGTATGATAGGGGGTCATGCTATTCTGTAGCCTTCATGTTTGCACCAGCGGGCACCCGGAAGGGTGACATCACAGTGACATCACAGGGGACGGCCCTCATGACCATCTAGATAAGGTGATAGGCTATGACCTGTGACTGTATTTGCATAAGAGGGCAGGGATCTAGGGGACTGGAGGAAACCAGCCAGGAAGGGAGAAAGCGGCCTCTTTCCAGCCCAGGTCCACGGGGAACAGACGTAATGTATATATCTGCCTGTAACTGATTAAATTGTCTTAAACTCAATATCTGTTCTTTGATTCATAGCCAATAAGAAATACACAACACATGGCGAGCCTAGCAGGAGACAATATAGCTTAATTTACAGTATTGTGCAAACTCTTCAATCTGACGAAGAAGGTAGGTTTTCTGCAGAGATCTCTCTCTAGTCGATTGGTGTGTTTAAAATAGACTGTAAATCTCAGATAAGTTATAGTCAAAAGAATCTTGTATAACGGTAATCTTGTTGGAATAGAAACAAACTTTTCATAATCTTTAATAAGCCTGGGTTGGTGATAAGGGCCGAATTTGGTAATTCGTTTTTTGGTGTAATATTGTGTTAAGATATTAGTTGTGGAACTAATAGATTTGTTTGTACGGTATTGGAATATCGTGTGTGTCTGTGTAAAATTCGGTGAGGTTATGTTTATGTGTTGGAGTGTGGGTGGACTGGGTAGTCTGTTTTGTATTGTAGCAGTGGAGAACATGTGAGGCTCTTTGTCTGTGTGAGAGGACGCCATTGTGTGGGCGGAGCTTGGGCGCCATTTGCAGTGTACTTTCAGCGGAGCTTAGGCGCCATTTGCATTGTCCATTGTTGTAAACGGAGCGATAACACGCACGCTCGGGCACGCGCGCAGACACACGCGGACACACAGGGCCTTTAGACATCTCTGTGAAGAGACTGTGGAAAACGTGAATATATTGTGTAGTAATTTAGAGATAGAGATAAAGTGAATTGATCAGCGGGGTATTTTAAATAGTTTAGAGTTACGGTTAAAACATTCATAGCCTCCATTTTACATGGAAGAGCTGGCGCATGCGCAATCGATGCGCGTTAGCCGGAGCACAGCTCCATCTGCTGGCCAAAACACGACAAGACATTTTTAAAACATTGGCTCTCTGTAAATTGATGAAATACAACCCTCCTTCATTGATGATGTTTGTAAATGATCGTTATATATTACTTTAATTAATTTAATTAATTACTAATTGATTGAATTAATTATTCAGATCATTTCATTTTCTGTTTCACAGAACTTTGATCAATTGTTTTGTGATAATCTAATAATAATCATTTCTTTTTTCGATAATAGCTGAATGACTTCCCAGGTTTACATCAATGAAGTGTACGATTGTACAATGACTAAGTCTAATTAATCATTCATTCTTTCCCAATAACAAGTCGATTTCTTTACAGATTGTAATTAATAATTAATCATTCATTCTTTTCCAAATAACAAGTCGATTTCTTTACAGGTTGTAATTAATATTCGTGTTTTACATCTTTTTATTTCAAGTTAAGTTCGTTTTCACAGTATTTGATTAGGAATAGCAGAATAGTTTGTATTGATAATTAAGCAGTAAAAGGGTTTTTGTAAATCGGTGAATACTTAGGTGTTGACCAACCTTTGTGATTTAATAATTGTGTTGACCAGAACTGTAATTAGTATTGAATGAGTAATTAAGTGACACATATTCATAAACAATTAGGAAACACATTTAAGTATAAAGTACTTACACAGAGATTAGATTTAAGTTAATACTGCACTGACATACACAAGAGGCAAATCTGTTATTCTGAGTTGCAGGGTTTTGTGGGGACGGTTAATACAGTTATATTGGACTAGCATTTGTTTAGCAAACAAGGCAATAGGAAGGTGGGTTGTGAGAAAAGTACACCTTATAGAATATTTTCAGCATATTGAGCAGTATAAATCAATCAGCTTAAAATGGGAGCAAATTCAACGAAGGTGTTAAAAGATATTAGTGAGGATAGTGGAATATTGGCAACTTTATCCCCTATGGCTATAGTGGAAAAAATGAATCCTCTTGTTAGGGAAATTAGCAAAATGTCAACGAAATGGAATAGCCGTTGGGCATACATTGAACAGCCGTGGCCGAAAGAGGGCAGCCTTAATTTACAATTAATTGCAACATTGGAGATACTTATCAATGTACACAAGGCAAATCAGAAAGGGAAAGATAGGTCAGAGAAACGCAAGTTAGAATTAGACATCTTAGACCTCTTTAAGGTAGAGGGGCAGAAAGTAGCATCAGCTTGGAATGAGAAAACAGCTCACATGAATCCAGAAAAGAAAAATGAATTGGCCAGAACACTGGAACAGAAATTGAACATTCCATTCACAAACATGTGTCCAGTCTCCAGTCCCCCTCCATATGCTAAGGCAATGAAGGACCATTCCCAGAAGAAGAAGAAGAAGGAGCCAAGGGGAAAAGGGGACGACAGGAGTGACGAGGAAGATGACAGCGAAGATGGCAGTGAAGACTCAAGTGATGACGACAATGCTGATGAAGGCTACAACGCTCGGGTCAGGAAGATGATAGTCACAGCCGAAAAGAAAGGTGGGAGAAGACACCACAGATGGCTGAAGGAGCAACGAGAAAGAGAGGAAGAGGAAGATTGTCATCAAATGTCATCAAATACATTAAAGAACTGTCCAGTGCTGATTCGGGGTAACAAGATGGAATATCATCCGTGGCATTATACAGATCTGTCTGAAGTGATCGAGAAACTCCCAGTTCTGGAGGAGGGAGGACATTCGTGGACGCGAGAGGTCGACGTGATACTGACAGGAACGCAGGCCGCAATGGGAGACCTGAAAAGACTCTTAGCTTTTATTGCAGGATTGGATACAATGCAGGAAATATTGATGAAGGCAGGACTTCATAGATATATCAATACATCAGTTTATGATCCAGAGCTCTTCGCAGCAAACAGAGGCAAACTGTGGAAAGCAATCAGAGAGACTTACCCTACTCACATTCACCCAGACAATATCATTGTGAAGCCACTGGGGGGAGATGAGAATCCCCGGGGTTTTGTGGCCCGTGTGCACTCTCAATGGAGAAGTGTGACAGGGAAGGACGCTGAAGATAACCCCTTAGAAAAATCCATAATCAGGGAAAAAATACAAGAAGGGCTTCCTACCCCAGTTAAGGATAAGCTAGCAGAAGTGGTGGGGCTACGACACATGAACAAAGCTGTTTATATAGACCACGTAGCTCATCAAGTTGAGTTATATCGAAAGAATATTCAGATACAGAAGGCACGAGACAAAGAATCACTCAGAATATTGACTCATGTGCAATTGACTGAAAGCGAGAGGAACATAGAGGGAGTGCAGGCTTTAGCCCCACAGCAACAGCCACCTGGAGTGCAGACTGCTACTTACCAGTCCTACTCACAGGGGCCACAAGGGGGGTATCCTGCTACTTACCAGTCCTACCCACAGGGGCCACAAGGGGGGTATCCATACCCACAAGGGCCACCAGGGGTGCAAGCGGTTCCATACCAGATGTACAACCAGCCTGGCCAAGGACCACCACCAGGGGGATGGACAGCAGCAGGGAAGAAGATGCTAGAACCGTGTTACCAATGCGACCAGAATGGACATCTAGCCTGTACCTGCTGCAACAGGCCCCAGGGGGCCGCAGGGGGGAGCCAAGGAGGAGGATATTGGCCCCCTACTACACCTGCTCCAGGAGTGATGAACCCTTACGGAGGCCCAGCAGCTGGCCTATAGGGGTGCCCGGAAGATCCGAGTGGGAGGTGCCAGCTGGTGGTGACACAGAAGCCTGAAGGCGCCACGCACCTCCCTATGTCTAGAGAATATGTGAAGACAATCGGATTTGAGGGAATTAAACAGCTGATTCCTACAACTGAGCTTGTAGACTTAGAGTACAAGGGACAGAGAGCAACTCTGTCAACACTTGTGTCAGAACACACGCCAACAGGGCTGCTAGGGAGAGATGCTCTATGCCAATTGAACTGTACAGTAAAATGCACACCTGACGGCTGTCAGGTGACGGTGCCATCCGGTGTTCAGATTCCATCGACAGCCAGAGTGATTAAGCATAGAACAGACCTACAAGCTTTGCCTTTAAAGGGAGCTGATATAGAATATTGGGTTGATGGGTCTTGTTACGGGGTAGGAGAAACTTTGTGCGCTGGGTATTCCTTAGTTAAAGCACAGAATTCAAAGTTTATTGTAGAACAGGCTGAGGCAGTTCCTCAGCCTTGCTCAGCTCAGTTGGCTGAATTGATTGCCCTCACAGAAGCATGCAACTTGGGAACCGGACGGAGAGTGACAGTGTACACCGACTCTGCCTATGCACATAATGTTTGTCATTTTAATGGAGCTGTATGGAGGGGGCGGGGTTTTAAGAGAACTGATGGTACGCCTATACAGCATCACGCACAGATCATGAAGCTGTTACAAGCCATGATGAAGCCAAAGGAATTAGCCATAGTGAAGTGTGCCACACACAGGTCTGACTCATCACATGTCACACAAGGTAACAGGGCTGCAGAAGATGCAGCCAAAGCCATTACAGGAGCAGACAAGGCAGGTAAAGGTCTTCTGGTCACACATGAAAAGCAATTACAGGGCATGGTCGCACTTGAGGATTTATTGATGTTACAGAGTAGAGTAACTACGTTAGACAAGAACGTTTGGCTAGCAAGGGGGGCAAGTCAGGATGACACAGGTCTATGGAGGAATCATGAGGGGTTGGTTGTAGCACCCTCAGATTTAATAGGCATGTTAATACGGGAAGCTCATGGATTAGCACATGTGGCTAGGGGGGAGGTAAGACGCAAGATCACCAAGGAATATGGGTTTTGGAGTCCATATTTGATGGAACAGATTGACCATGCTTTAGGTCAATGTGGGGTCTGTTGGAGAAACAACATCAGAGTGGGTACACCAGTGGTGTCTGGGCATATCCCTACCCCAATAGGGCCACGGGTGGTGGACAGGGGGGTGGATGTACAGAGTAGGCAGGATGTTGTGCCAACAGGTGCCGAGGTCCCCAGAGAACCTGAGAAGGAGGAGCTACGACGAGATGCTGTGGTGTTGCCAGAGCCAGTGGCAATGCCAGCGTTACAGCCAGTGACATTACCGGCAGTGCCTGAAACCGAGGGGACAGTGGAAAGCTGTCCAGATGCCAATGAACCAGAAACCAACGAAGCAGAGAGTGTTGACAGTCTGGAGGTCCAGCCTGGGAGTGTCCAAAGCCTGGACACCTGTGCTACTGGGGATGCTGGCGAGTGCCTGCACCATGCTTCAGATGATGCTGAGGGCGACTCCCCAGACCTTGATCAGCGTGGGAGGGGACCAGGCGGCTGCCTGAACCTCAATGACACTGACGGACGACGACCAGTTAGGAAAAGATTGAAGACTATGAATAGGGTAGTGAAGCAGAAGATCAAAGGGAACGACGGGAATGGACAGCAGATGATAGCATGGCTGGAAACGGTCTTAGGGGCATGGGAAACTTATTTTGCTAAGATAGGAGCACCTATTATAGCAGACATGATTTTTGACTTTCTTAGGAGGCAGGGCCTCATTGACTGTTTTTGGAAAATCAGTCACTCAGTCCACGTTAATGAACTTTTCAGAAGACTAGTCCTCACCTGAGGTGAAGATCTATGCATTAATGCATTCCCTTTGTCCTGTGCTTACTGTTGGGGAATTATGTGTTATGATAACTGAATGTCATTATTTGTGTATTGTTTGTTTATTTCCATATCGTATGTGATTGATGTCAGTTGAGAAGTGATGTAGTGGTTATGCAAAGATAGGAAAGAGGTTCTGTTCCTAACGCAACGAAGAAAATGGAAGCTCCTGACTATGAAAGTGTTATCAATCTGAGACAGCGGTAAAGGCTGTTCTCCAACTGGGTACAAGTGCTAGTAACCTCTGACCCTGACGCTTCAAGGACAAAGGAAACATCGGTCGTTGGAAGTTTCTGTATTGATTTGTGCATGATGAACTGTGTTTAGTTTAATTGTGATTGTTATTTTCAAGATTCTTTTTATTATTGGTTGTTTTCTATTTTTTGTTTATAATATCTTTGGTTCCTAATACTGGTCCTGGGTTGGTCTGTGTTATTGTGCTTCTTGTGTTGTGTGTTGGTGTAGTTTTTCTGTTTGTTGTTGTTTATTTTTTAATTTTAAATTTTTCTTTTTTTTTTTTTTTTTTGGGATGGTTTGTGGGGTTTTGTGTTTTTGTTTTTGTTTTGTGGTCGTTTAGTTTCGGAACACCCTCTGGGTGGTCCGAGGGGGGATGTGTCGTATATTTCCACACACATGCATAGATAGTATGATAGGGGGTCATGCTATTCTGTAGCCTTCATGTTTGCACCAGCGGGCACCCGGAAGGGTGACATCACAGTGACATCACAGGGGACGGCCCTCATGACCATCTAGATAAGGTGATAGGCTATGACCTGTGACTGTATTTGCATAAGAGGGCAGGGATCTAGGGGACTGGAGGAAACCAGCCAGGAAGGGAGAAAGCGGCCTCTTTCCAGCCCAGGTCCACGGGGAACAGACGTAATGTATATATCTGCCTGTAACTGATTAAATTGTCTTAAACTCAATATCTGTTCTTTGATTCATAGCCAATAAGAAATACACAACAATACCTATAGTGATAGGTCAATGAAATATAATACATTTTACAGTCTTGATACATGAGAAAGTCTGATACACTGATGGTGACAACATGTCTCCAAATGGCACAATTTGGTTGTCAGCCTAAATATACCTGTACTAAAACAGGTACAAAGTTGCATTAACGATGAATTGAGAATCAAGGACCCCAATTGAAATAAGCCAGTGGCTTTCTTGGGTTTTTATCCTGTTAGCTGACCTTGTATGTAATATGTACTTTCATGTACCTACTTCTGCAAATCTTCTAATAAAGTTTTCAATCAATCAATCAATTACTAGCATTACTAGCATCTAATTTGGCACAAGTACTCATCAGACCCTGGAGTACTGATTCCTAGATGATTTGGGCTTATTCAGTCAGGTTTACAAGCTGATAATTGTGACAGGGTTTCATTAATAGGTCCCCATCTCAGCAATTGTAAAAGCTCACAATCGAGCCAAACAAGTCTTGTTGTGAAAAGATGTGTTTTCCGGTTTTTGGCATAGGACGACAAACGAAGCGATGAAGAACCCACTCGATATCATATCCAACAGTTTTACATTCACTAAATACCTACATTTAGTTCGCAAAGTCGGGTATTATTCGTATTCGTGTGGCAGTGTGTGTAGCCACGCCCACTCCAGCTGTATTTAAGTAGCCATGTGCGTCTGGACCTGTTGACAAATTTACAAGATGGATGCGGACGCTCTAGCTAACGCTATCAACCGAATTTCTGAAGCCGGTAGAAATAATGAATAGTGGCCAATTAATGAACTCATTCATTTTGGACTACATGCATAACTCCCATTCCGGGAACTCGGAATCGGAAGATGACGAAGATGATGAAGAAGACGACGGAATTTCTGATATTGACCTGAACATCAGTTCTGACGAGGAGGCACAAGACGACTGTGGCACTGTGGCTGTGAGCATCGAAAAGGTTTTATGGTCAGTAGATGCTATAACAGTAGACGCCGATTACAAAAAAGAAATGGATAAAATAATCAATTTTGATTGCAAGTGCCAGCAGAGACGGAAAGTGGAGTCCCAACAACAGGCTGCCTCTTGCAGTCAAAGGCTGTCTCCAGAATTTATATATAGTACCAGAATTAACACAGCGTCGTTGTCAACCGACAACAAAGACATGCTCGTTTTATACTGACATCTTCGAAGGATTCAGAAATGACACAATGCACAAAACAGGTTTCCACTAAACGACGCTTTCGGCGAACAAGCTACACTATTCATGGCACAGTCGTCTGCAGACAAACCGTCTGCTTTGTTCTTGGGTAAGTTTTAATGAGTTACATGTGTTGTTTAGTAGGCTAGCGTAACCTAGCCTAACCTGTTTGGATAGCCAAACAGTTATTTGTTTTGTGAGTAAGGTAGATAGTTTTTGTTTGCATCAGCTATCAAACCACTGAAACTGTGTGTTCACCACAACTATGACTCCCCTATACTTTGAATTCTACGAAACTAATAGATGTCGGGAGGAAGAAATAGGTTGCCAAAAATGAATAAATACATTTGTTGCAGACCTACTAAATACTGTACAGTATCCATGCACCAGTGGGGCACTGGGTGGGGCACAGGTTACGGGGGCATGCTCCACGGGGAAGAATATCAACTTTAAAATCTGGATTTACAGTCGATTTTATTCTCTGCATGAGAATAGCTCTACCCCCCTGTACAGACCTCGCCATCCCCTCTACCCCCCTGTACAGACCTCTTCATCCCCTCGACCCCCCTGTACAGACCTCTTCATCCCCTCTACCCACCTCTACAGACCTCTTCATCCCCTCTACCCCCCTGTACAGACCTCTTCATCCCCTCTACCCACCTCTACAGACCTCTTCATCCCCTCTACCCCCCTGTACAGACCTCTTCATCCCCTCTACCCACCTCTACAGACCTCTTCATCCCCTCTACCCACCTCTACAGACCTCTCCATCCCCTCTACCCCCTGTACAGACCTCTTCATCCCCTCTACCCCCCTGTACAGACCTCTCCATCCCCTCTACCCACCCCTACAGACCTCTCCATCCCCTCTACCCCCTGTACAGACCTCTTCATCCCCTCTACCCCCCTGTACAGACCTCTTCATCCCCTCTACCCACCTCTACAGACCTCTTCATCCCCTCTACCCCCCTGTACGGACCTCTTCATCCCCTCTACCCACCTCTACAGACCTCTTCATCCCCTCTACCCACCTCTACAGACCTCTCCATCCCCTCTACCCCCTGCACAGACCTCTTCATCCCCTCTACCCCCCTGTACAGACCTCTTCATCCCCTCTACCCACCTCTACAGACCTCTTCATCCCCTCTACCCCCCTGTACAGACCTCTTCATCCCCTCTACCCACCTCTACAGACCTCTTCATCCCCTCTTACCCACCTCTACAGACCTCTCCATCCTCTCTACCCCCTGTACAGACCTCTTCATCCCCTCTACCCCCCTGTACAGACCTCTTCATCCCCTCTAGTGAGTGTGTGAGTGTGAGTGTGAGTGTGTGTGTGTGCGTGTGTGCGTGTGTGCGTGTGTGCGTGTGTGCGTGTGTGCGTGTGTGCGTGTGTGTGTGTGTGTGTGTGTGTGCGTGTGCTGGGTGAATACATAAACAAACAAGCGAAAAGACGACATTAGAAAACGTACCATGCTGACGATATTACTAAATGTTTGAAGTAGCTTTTATCTTAGCTCTTACCTTTGTGTCGAGTTTGTGTATTCTGGCTTCGCAAAACACCAACAGTAGCAGCCTAACAGCCGGTGCGGAGATTGCGACCACAAACGAAGTTTGACTTCGGTAATAGGTCCAGTTGCAATATCCTCAAGTTGGGAACAAAAGATGCCTCCTTCTAATCCATTTGTTCAATTTGTTTACAGAAATAAATCCTCCTTACATTGTAAACAACTTAATTTGTTAGGAGAGCAGTCCGGAAGCCCGGA
Source organism: Nansenia antarctica (assembly GCF_963989245.1). Lineage (NCBI taxonomy): Eukaryota > Metazoa > Chordata > Actinopteri > Argentiniformes > Microstomatidae > Nansenia > Nansenia antarctica. The sequence goes on along the minus strand of NC_137675.1, from coordinate 42,865,581 downwards.
AGTCCGGAAGCCCGGAAGTCGGAAGTCCTCAGCATAATGCATTGTCTGCTATTACAACCGGATATTCAGGACGCAACTTTTTGCGCCCCGGCCGAGAAATAGAGACAGCCAATTGGAGCGCTGCTACAGCTCACGTGTAAGCAAAAAGTATTTGGCCTGCGATAGACTTGCATTCGATCGGCGACCCGACTCCTCCCCCTATGTATTTTAACAGTGAATTTTACACACACACAGATAAAATGTTTATTGTATTGTAGGATTTTTAATGAATGCTGATAGGCGCCGACAGAATATCAGCCGCATTTTGTGAATAAACAATGTTTATTTAAAAAAAAAACTTTTACAAATCGCAACTAGGAAGTGAAGGTGGGGGCGGCGCCCCAGCGCCCTCTATCGGCCAGCCGCCACTGGTAGGCTATGTGTGTGTGTGTGTTGGGGTAGGACAGCATTCATCAATCAGATTAGCACCTCTTAGCACCTATTAACAACAGTTTTTTTCAGGATCAGCAAAAACCTTCTGCAATCCATTGCCCAGTCCTACGAGGAGAATGGTGCAGTACCACGCCAGAGGAAGAAACGTGAGCAAACAAACAAAAAATTCCTCAACACTGAGGACATCAAAAGAGTGGTGGCGTTCATCATGAACTTTGCCGAAGACCAAGCCATTGTCCTCCCTGGCAGGCACCCTGGTCACAGAGACTTGAGTGCAAAGTTGCTGCCAACTAATGTCACCAAAGCCTCTGTTTGGCGTCTCTACAAAGTTGCTGTGGAAAAGCTTGGTATGTGTAAAAGTTGTGTATAACACTCATGTTCTGAAGTGTAATAGAAAAATGAAATGCTTTTGTAATGAACGGTAATGTATTTAATCTCCTACTCATAAAAATGATGTATTTGCAGGCGAGCGTGTTGTTGGAAAGGGCAGCTTCCGAACACTGTGGAAGTCATTGCTGCCACAGATAACCAGCACCAAACCCCGCACAGATCTGTGCTGGCAGTGCCAGAAAAACAACTATCAGCTGCGGCGAACTGCCAATCTGCCTGACGAGGTGAAATCAGCCCAGATGAAAAAGCAGCAACAGCATCTTGACCTTGTTGCGAAGGAGCGTTCTCTATACCAGCGCATGAATGCTGCCTGTGCCAGGACCTGTGAAGATTTGGATCTGTCTCTAGGCACCTCCAGGCCTGCAAGCAAGCAGATCACAATGCACTACAGTTTTGATTTTGCACAACAGGTGAGAATAAGTTCATCCTATGACACTTCTGATTTGGTGTACCAAAACACACTACTACTGCCTAAGTAGGCAGATGTTGATTTTTTATGTATCTAATCTCTCCTTCTCTCTTAGGTGCACTTTCCTACTGACCCTCATCAGCCTGGGCCCATGTATTTTTTGACTCCACGCAAGTGTGGCCTTTTTGGTGTCTCGTGTGAAGGCATGCCTAAGCAAGTACATTACCTAATTGATGAAGGGATGTCATCAAGTAAAGGCAGCAATGCCATCATCAAGTACATCAATCACTTCTTCAATAACTATGGAGTCGGAGAAACAAACATCGACCTTCATTGTGATAACTGCAGTGGGCAAAATAAGAACAATTATGTGCTATGGTACTGTGCCTGGCGTACTATTCACAAGCTTCACCTGAAGCTGGGCCTCCACTTCCTGATTGCAGGCCACACAAAGTTTGGCCCTGACTGGTGCTTTGGACTGATCAAGCAGTGCTTTCGAAAGACAAGAGTGGACACACTGTCAGATATTGCCATGGTTGTGAGAGACAGCTCTCCTGTAAAGCAAGTGAACATCCCCCAGATTGTAGGACTGGAGGATGGCACAGTGTGTGTTGAAAGCTTCGACTGGCATAAGCATCTCCGTGGCTACTTCCGAGTGCTCCCAAATATTAAGAGTTACCAGCACTTCAGGTATTTATCATTGTCACTGTATTAGAAATTCTATTTTATGAGTATTTCGTAAAAATTGTGTTTTTGGTAACAATGGACAATAATTTTAAATGTACTGTCTTGCTTCTATTTCATTACAGCTTTGATGTCCAAAGACCTGGTGTAGTTGTAGCCTCTGAACATGTTGATGCCGAAGCCATCGAGTTTCAGCTTCTGCGCAACGCTGATGTCCATCCCCCCATAGATGGTCTTCCTGTGCAAGCCCCACCTGGACTGGACATGGCCAGACAGAAATATCTCTTTGAGAAGATCAGAGAATTCTGTGCAGATGAGGCACAAAACATCACATGCCCTCCACCAGAGTCCCATTAGATGCATACACATTATTATTTTTTACTTTTCTATTATGCTAGGCTGTTCATTGATTTCAGCTTTCAACACCATCATCCCCTCCAAGCTGGTCACCAAACTCAGAGACCGTGGTTTCAGCACCTCCCTCTGCAACTGGATCCTAGACTTCCTGACCAACAGACCCCAGCTCATCAAGTTGGACAACCACTCCACCTCCACCTTGACCCTGAACACCGGCGTGCCTCAAGGCTGCGTGCTGAGTCCCCTCCTCTACTCCCTCTTCACCGACAACTGCATGCCGATACATGGCTCTAACTCCATCATCAAGTTTGCAGATGACACCATGGTTGAACATCTGGTGGCGTGGTGCGCTGACAACAACCTGGCCCTCAACACCAAAGAGATCATTGTGGACTTCAGAAAAACTGGGCACTTTGAGTTGCATTTCATGTACGAAAGGCACTATATAAATAAAGCTTCATTTAAAATGAAGTTGAATTTAATGTACCGGTAATCTCATTATCATATTGGTCAATTGTATCTTGTCTTATTGTTTCCTGTTCCCTGGGTGAGGATAGCTGTCAGCGGCACCTGGACCAGTACCAGGACCTGCACCAGGCTGTACCAGGACCTGCACCAGGATCTGTGTCCCGCTCTGGACCATGAATTGTCCGGCAGTTCCGACGACGAAGAAATTACTTTATTGACTTGTGGACAGTGTGTACGCTGATAAGCAAACTGGAGGTAGTCGCTCTATGAGTAGAGGGCTGCAAGGGAATTTTCCTGGATGCACAGTGTACAGGTTTTTCGCCCTTCCCTGCTTGCGTGTTCTGTCATCATGTGGTTTTGATGTCCATCTTAGTTGTTAATCTTCTTTGCTCTCTGTGAAGTGCATTGGGTCACATTTTGTGAGAAATGCGCTATACAAAGAAAACTTTATTTGATTTGATTTAAAATATATAAATATTGCCATGTAGTTTTTTCTTGCTGCTGCAATGTCGACTGGAACTGAAGCCATAACAATGTTACTCTCTTGTACTTGTATAATGGGATGTAATAAACTTTTGGCACACATGGCAATACAAAAATCATGAATCCTGAATTATTATTATTATTATAATTATTCAGCAATTTAAACATGCAAGTTTGTTTCCTGAGGGTTAGCTGACAACCCCACTGACAGATGACAGGTAGATAATGACAGGTAGTGTAATGGGGGAGTGGTTGTCTTGAGGGAGTGGTTGTCTTGAGGGAGTGGTTGGGGTGGAGTTAACCAGCTATTGTTCCCACCCATTACCTCTGTGAAAAAACTCTCTGAAGACTTTGACCTTGGTTTTCTCAAAACGGTGATTTGGAGGGGATCAGCATTAAAATATCCATAACTTCTTCAACTTGTTTCAGATTTCAACATATGACACATCATTTTAAAGCTTACAATCTACCCATTAATAATCCGGAAAAAACAGAAAAAAGAGTTTGCCCTAGTTGAGGACTTTTTAACCATGCCCTGTCACATATTCACTCTAAAAACTGTTATTTTTTTAGGCGGAGAGTGAATTTGAGATTTTTCACAACGTTCTAGCTCTATTTACTCTGACACAGTAACATATATTTGGATTCTGACACTTATACAGTCAACCCACAGGTGTTAGCTTTCATTTGATACCAAGATCATTATGAAGGCCCTTGTGATTGTGGAGATATTCTATATTCACTGTGGGCATGTCATTTCGGGCAGAAAACCTGAAAAATACGACCGAGATGGAGGTAAGACTGAGTTGGGTTGAGTGGATGAGTGGATGCCGTAGAGTGGAGAGAAGGGCCAGCTGAGTATAAGATGGTGTCGTCAGCATACGGATGTACTGTATATCCGGGAACTGCCAGCAGCTTTGGCTACATCATTAATGTAGATGGTGAACAAGTTTGGGCCCAAGATAGAGCCTTGAGGCACCCCTTTAGAGATGGTAAGTGGTTCCGACACAATGTTTTCAGTCAATCACCTGTTGAACATGGTTAGCAAGGTATCTGGCAAACCAATTGCAACAAGTAGTGGACAGGCAGATGCTGGAGAGCCTATGCAAGAGGATGTTGTGATTGAAGTCAATAAAAGCACCTATACAGACCTGCTTACTGTCTAAAGCAGTGATGACGTCATCAACAGGGGCGTGCCACAACATTCTAGGCCCTATACATTAACAATCTCTTCCTCTTTTGATCCATGACTCTCATGCATATTTTGATATAGAACATTTATTCTTAAATAGGAGAGCAATTTCCAATAGGCTATGAGACCAGTGGTGTCATTTCAGCAAAAGCCAAGATACGGCAAGGTACTGAGTGGGGGGGTTGAGGGGGGGGGGGGGGTTTCCCCCCCTCGGAGGCATTTTTTCCAAATCAGTTGTGCAATAGTCAATTTTAGTGAGTAGTTTCTATACAATTGACTTACATGACATTAAGGTAATGAATAAAGGTGATCTACAGTAGTAATCTCATGGTACAAATCTCAGGTAGTAATCTATATCTTTCCTAGCAGGTGGACCTGGTTCAATCTCATTAAAAACAAAAACATTACAGATTTAGCTATTCTCAACTCTAAATTAACTGCACTGTTAAACACTAGTATTGTAAGACCTCACCTGTGTCCCTGCACTTGTCTCTGCTGCCCTTATACCAAAAAAGGTCCATGTTATGTCCATTTTTCTTTTTTTCCCTGGCAGATAATTGTGTTACCAGCTCACCTATTAAAAGTGAGACGATTGACAATATCAAAAACATGCTTGCACACACATATAACTTACTCACACACAAGTTATTGTTACTGGCGCCAATTTGGTACAACTATTACATAAATGATTGAGAATAGAGATGGTTGACATACTTAAACTTGCTGTTGTACCCTTTAACGTTCGCTAACTAGCTTGTTTCGCGGGTGACGTTAGGTCTGGTTTTTCACTAAAATAACATATTACAACATGTTTCTATTACAGTTTTTCACTAGTGCTTACACATATTTCCTGAAGAAAAACCAAATTTTCTCGGAACCCTACACACAAACCACAGAAATACACACACAAAATTCCAAATCCAACACATCCTTTGCAAAACACTCTGCCTCCAAGACTATCTTAACTTTTCACATAATTGACCTTTGTGTTCAAATGACGCACACAGCCATCATATGAGTACACACTACTAAGCAGCCGGTGGACACTGATGTGCTAAATGGAAAACACTAACGTTTTAATGGGAAACACTATATGAATGACTCATCCGGGGAATTATACTTTTGCAGTATAATGTTTTTACAGTAGGCTCAATTATGAAACACACAAATATGCAGTAACAACAGAAGGTTTTATTCAACAAAAGGTCTCATTCTACATCCAAAAGCAAAATGGATGGAAATAACAGCAGAGAGGGAAAAAAAGGCCTGCACAGTGGACAGAAAAAAATTAAGCTGCATCCTCTCTCTGATTCCTGTCTGGCCATAGGATCTCATCTACGTCGCACGCAATGTTCTCCCGGACCAAACAGCGAGGGAAGTATCGCCTAGAGTGGCGCAAGAAGCCTTGACAGGCCTCTGCATTTACGTCCCTGTCACACATCCGAAGGTAGTGACAAATAAGGGAGTCCACACGTGTTTAAATGATACAACTTAAGTTTTATTTAAGCCAAAATAAACTAAATAACATACTGTATGTATATGAATAAGTCAGTGGTGAATGCCATGAGTGAATGGTTGTAGAATGTATGTTGTATGTATGTAAGGTCAAACTAAAAGGCCCCAAAATCTGGTACCATGAGACCTTACCAACAACCCTAAAGGAACCAAAGCAAAAGGAAGGAAGAGAGTGAGCTGAGGACACACCCATCTTATATACCAGTGGAGGCTCCTCCATAGAGGTGGAGGAGGCCTGGCCTCCCCAATAATTTGAGAGAAGAGAGAGAGATTTAAAAAAGCAATAATTATATTTTTTATCAGACACACAACATACAATTCAGAACAATACTTCATCCATTTCTAATATTTATCCTGCAGAACAGCACTCATACACGCGTGTGGCGGAAAAAAGGTACTACACGGAGGCCAGGCCTCCTGTCGGAAAGTGGTTTCTCATAGAAGTCAATGTAATGCAATTTTTTTCATGGCAATATGTGATTGGCCAAATCACTGAAAATGGGTGGGAACAGGAGGCCTGGCCTCCGTGTAGTACCTTTTTCCGCCACACGCGTATGAGTGCTGTTCTGCAGGATACATATTAGAAATGGATGAAGTATTGTTCTGAATTGTATGTTGTGTGTCTGATTGACATAGTGTTTGAGTGCTTTTGACATGTCATTGATTGTATGTAGTATGTTGTGGTGAATGTTGTGAGCCTGAGCAGAAGGGACAATAGCTGCTGCAGGCGGACCAGAGATTCATGCCAATTGTTTTGTTTAATTGATGACCCATTGTGCAGGCAATAAAAGCTGCTTCATCCACCATCCTGAGAGTGCCCCAATCCCTTCAGTACCGCCAAACACAAATTAATAATTTTTAACAAAGACAGATAAGAAGAACAGGGAACATTCCATCGCGAGTGAAGCGAGCAAGCGGAAAAAAAATTGGCCTCCTCAATTCTGGAAGTCACCAGCCTCCACTGTTATATACACATCCTCAGCTCCCCAAACCCAGGTGACACCATTTAGCCTGACGACCTACCCACTCTGCCCAAGCTCCCACAGGAACCAGCAACAGCCAATGTGCAGGCAGAGTGGGAGGCGTCACACCCCCCCCCCAAAAAAAAACATGGTTCACCACTATAATAACCAAATAAACTTTGTACCCACCCCCCACAATAAGTAAACTCAAAACCCATCAATAATGCTATGTCTAAACCCCCCACCTACTCCTTCTCCTCACCACCCTGCTTCCACTCTCAGCAACCTCGGACCCCAGGAGCCATTTAAGAGAGTCCCCACTCCCACTCTCAGCAACCTCGGACCCTAAGAGCAATGTAAGAGAGTACAAAAACAAATTAGAAGGAAAAGAAAAGGCAGGCAAATCAAAAAGACACGAACACAACATTTACAGAAACTAGGGCTTCATAGTACACAGCGTCTTATCTTGTACACATCCTACGGCCACAAACAACCTGCGTCTAAAACCATCGACATAGACACCAATCTCATCCAGCGACATAGATCGAAATTGTTCAGGTAGAATACAATTAACCACGCAAATTACCCCATCTAAATAAATACTAAATACTAAATATACTTGAGAATGAGCTTTGTATTTACGCCCTGTGATAGCGGCTCAATTATAGCGCTGAATTAAGCCAAGTGAGGGGGAGAGGGCAGAGAAGGGTGGCTTCTCGGTAAGTTGCATTTTTTTTTTTTTTTTTAATGATTTATAGTTTTTATTATTTTCAATAAACAGACAATGAACAGACATACATCACAAGTAACAGTTGACGTTGGACAATAAATTAAAAAGACAAAAAATAGACACAACAAAACATAAAGGTGATGTACAGCAATGTAAATCTACAGCATTGTCTAACAATCATACTTATAGCAGTTTACTTTCACGTTTTACATTTGGGATATTGCTATTTATAAATAAATAAAAGTAAATAAAAAGTAAAAATGTTGCTATTTACATGAGCTGGAGTTGCCATTATTTCTCAATATATGAGTGATACTGCCCCCATTTCAAGCGGTACTCCTCCACCTTATCTAGCAGCCTATATGATAGTTGTTCTAGGGCTGCCAGCTGCCCAAGAGAAATGTGCCACAGAGACGGTGCTGGTGCTGATGAGGCCTTCCACTCTTTAACCAATAGTTTCCGTCCTAGCATTAACGTAGTCTGGATCCAATTGGCGAGTGGTGGAGTCACCTCACTTAATGCTTTGGGGTCACCCAAAATAAAAAGACTGGGGGTGAACGGAATGTCAAGGCCAACAATTTTTTCCAGAAAACCATGTATGGCTAGCCAAAACTCCTGGGTTTTTGGACATCCCCAAAGCATATGCACTAGAGTACCATTCCTGTCACTACACCTCCAGCACTCCGAGCTGTCAACCAGACCCACTCTATGTAGCCTGGATGGTGTCCAGTAGATTCTATTAATAATCTTGAATTGGATCAATCTCGTTCGGAGTTCCCTTGACATTTTTTTCCCATTCTTGAGAATTCTTCCCCATTCTGCCTCTGTAAATGATACATTTAAATCTGTTTCCCATGCTAGTTTAAGGGACCATATGTTTGGGTCTGAGGCCACTAGGATCCTCGAGTAGTAAGCAGAGGCTTCATGACCTAGTCCAAACATTTTCAAAAACCATTCAAGTGCTCCCTGGCTCCCTGGCTCTCTGAAACGCTTCATGCTTGTAGACTAGAGCTCAGAGCAGCTGAGAGGAAATGGAGAAAAACTGGCCTTTCTGATGACCTTAACCTCTATCACTCTCTCCTTGCCAACTACGCCTCCTCGGCATCAGCTGCTAAAACATCCTACTATCATTCAAAAATACATTCTTCTGCCTCTAATCCTAGAAAACTGTTCTCCACTTTCTCTTCACTCCTTAATCCACCTCCTCCCCCTCCTCCTTCCTCCCTGTCCGCCGATGACTTTGTCACCTACTTTGAAAAAAAGGTGGACGACATCAGCAGCACCTTTCTCCCCCCACCGCTCCCTCCTCCCACTTACAATGCTAACACTGTTCCCACTAACAATGCTAACACCCCTTCCAAACTCTCCCCTCCACACTCGATCTCTGGATTGTCATCTTTTCCCCCCCTCTCCCCCGATGAGATTCTCACACTTATCACATCAAAGCGGGCAACCACATGCCCTCTTGACCCCATCCCCTCCCCCCTTCTCCAATCCATTTCCGCCGACATCCTTCCTTACCTTACCACCCTAATCAACTCCTCCCTATCCACTGGATCTGTCCCAGCGGCCTTCAAAATAGCCAGAGTCAAGCCTCTCCTCAAGAAACCTACCCTTGACCCATCATCTGTCCACAATTACAGACCTGTATCCCTTCTCTCCTTCCCTTCCAAAACCCTTGAACGCGCAACATCTAAAAAACTGACTGACTTCGACACAGTCAATCACCAGATCCTTCTCTCCATCCTCTCAGACCTGGGCATCTCTGGCACCGCACACTCCTGGTTTTCTTCCTACCTGGCGGGCCGTTCCTACCAGGTGACCTGGAGAGAATCGCTATCTTCTCCACGAACCCTCTCCACTGGAGTACCCCAGGGTTCCGTCCTAGGGCCCCTACTCTTCTCCCTCTACACCAAGTCTCTTGGCTCGGTAATCTCTTCACATGGGCTCTCCTACCACAGCTACGCAGACGACACTCAACTCTTCCTGTCCTTCCCCCCGTCTGATGTACACGTGGCAACCCGTATCTCAGCATGTCTCGCTGACATTTCAACTTGGATGGCTGACCACCATCTCAAGCTCAATCTTAACAAGACCGAGCTCCTCTTCATCCCCGGGAAAGCCTGCCCTCTCCAAGACTTCTCCATCACAGTGGAGAACTCTACTGTAACCCCCTCCCTGACAGCCAAGAACCTTGGAGTGATCCTGGATAACCGAATATCCTGTGCGGAGAACATTGCAGCAACGGCTCGCTCCTGCAGATTCTTCCTCTACAACATCAGAAGGATACGACCATTCCTTACCAGAGAGGCAGCGCAACTCTTGACCCAGGCACTGGTCATCTCCCGCCTGGATTACTGCAATGTACTCCTGGCTGGGCTCCCCGCTTCAGCCATTAGACCTCTGCAGCTCATCCAGAATGCTGCTGCCCGGCTGGTATTCAATCTCCCCAAATACTCGCATGTCACCCCTCTCCTTCGCACCCTGCACTGGCTCCCGATAGCAGCTCGCATCAGATTCAAGACCCTGGTGCTTACATACCAGGCAGCTAAAGGGACAGCCCCTGCCTACCTGAAGGAAATGGTAACCCCCCAAACCCCTGCCCGCTCACTCCGCTCCTCCACCTCGGCTGGCCGACTGGCCCCACCTCCTCTACACAGCAGTCGGGCTGCCCGATCACGTCTCTTCACAACACTGGCTCCCCGCTGGTGGAATGAGCTCCCCACGGCTGTCAGAACGGCAGAGTCACTACCCATCTTCCGTCGTAGACTGAAGACCCATCTCTTCAGGTTACATCTTAACTGCTCCTCCTGAGACATCTTCTGACCCTCACCACTACGTCTCCTAAAGACACCCGCTTTCCCCTCTACTGTGTCCCTAAGAACTTCTATTGCCCCCCTTGTACTGTTTCTCAGTTTCTCCAGTAATATAAAAAAATAAAATATAAAAAAAAAAGTTTAGTAGAAGGCGATAATAGGGAGAAGGTTTTTCCTTCTATCAGTGGCCCCGGGCCCGAGCTAGAGTACTCTTCCTGCAACGAATGGTGGACTGCTGATTCACATGCTTAGTATTCAAATGTATTGATTGTAAGTCGCTTTGGAATAAGGCGTCTGCTAAATGCCAAAAATTTAAATGTAAGTGTATCACCACTAGGTGGGGCAATTGTGGGGGAGCCAAATGTTTGCACCATTAAGTGTCTTAGCTGTAAATACTTCCAAAATTGATTGTATGGTAAATCAAATTCCCTTCTAAGAGCCTCAAAAGATTTTAGCGTTCCCTCCTGATATAGATCTCCTAGAACTTCGATACCTTTTTGAAACCAGGGCTTCCAAAAGAAGGGCGATTTATCTATACACAGCTTGGGGTTCAGCCAGATCCCGGCAGACTGGTGAAGATAGGGGTCAAATTTAAAGATGTAAGCAACTCTCTTCCAAACCCATTGTATATGGGACAAAATAGGGTGCGATCGATTCTCTTGGGCTAGTCTGGCCGTAATACAGCACCTGAGTGCTAGAGGGGTGCAGATGGCACTTTCAATATGGAACCACGGGGGGGCTCTCTCTGGAGGCAGAGTCCAGTGTGCCATGTGCCTGAGAGTGAAAGTGTAGTTTATTTCTACTTAAACACACACACATGCATAGATTGTATATGATATGGGTCTGTATATATGCTGTGGGGGAGTGTTGTGGAATGGCTCTTGTGGTCTGACCTGCCCCCTGACTTAAGGCCATAGTGACATCACAGGTGACTGCCCCCTTGACCAGCTATAGGGAAAGTGATAGGACAGGCATCTAGGTGACTGTGATAGGTTCACTGGTAGATATTTGCATAAGAAAAGGGGATACAAAAGGACAACACAAGAGCAGGGGGGGCTCTTTAACCACCCCCAGCCCCACAGAGCAGACCAGACCAGAAATCCAGCTGTGGTAACTGTATACTTTTGTACTTTAAATAAATCGTCTTAAACTCAATAACTGTTCTTTGATTCATAACCAATAAGGTAAAATATACAACATTAATGGCGAGCCTAAAACCCGGAGTCTATAAGGGGAAATCTACGTTTGAAAACTGAAGCTGCAAGAAAGGTATGATTGTGTGGAACAGCTGTTTTCAAACATTTTCTTTGAGACTAAAACAACCTTAAAGTAGAGTATCTTGTTGGAATAGAAACAAACCTTTCATAATCTTTAAGCTGGGGTTGGTGAGAGGGCCGGACTTTGAAGCCCGTTTTTTGTAAAATATAGTGTTTGATGGTAAGGTATGTGATTTGTTTGTATGGTATTGGAATATCGTGTGTGTCTGTGTAAAATTCGGTAAAATTGTGTTTATGGAATGAGTATTCCTTCCTAATTTGATAAAGTGTAAGTAGACTGTGAAGTCTGTTTTGTAAGAAAGAGCATTATTGTTATAGATTAAGAAATCAAATCTTCAGAATTGTGGCCAGAAGTGTGTCTTAGACGCCATTTCTCATTGTCCTTTGTCAGCGGAGCAAAAACACGCACGCTCAGGCACGCGCGGGCACAAAGAGGCCTTTAGATATCTCTGTGAAGAGACCGTGTAAAAAGCATATACATTGTATGAGTATTTGAATGAGAATTAGTTTGGTAACTAATAGTTAAATTGCATTGAAAGATAATCTTGAAATTGTTGTGTCGTAGAAAATAACATTATTGTGGAAAGCAAAGTATATGTTGTGAGACTAATCCCACAGGAGCGGTTTTTCCCCAGAAGAAAGGGCAAAGACTTGTAATACCCCTCCCCCTCCCTTTCTCTCCTGTTGGTTTTCAAATAGACGCGCGCTCACACATGCACGAGCGTCCGAGCTCGTACAGGGAACGCGCGCATGCGCAAACATTACACACACGGAGACTCAATTCATTTTCACACACAGCAGTGAGCGCGGAGCTCACTTTCGAACCCTTTCTTTCATTTTCATTTTTGTGATAAGGTTGTGATCGTTGAATCACGAAAGTTAAGCATAGTTTGTTAAAAGTAAAAGAATAGATTGTGGGCTTTTGATAGATTCAAAGGAAAAGAGGCCAGTCGTTCTGTGAGACATCTGTTGACTGTTTCCTGAGCAGAACACAGGAAGATATTTATGACCCCCAATAAAACGGCTCTGTGACTCTCTGCCTGCTTGCATAGAATGTTGACGAGAGATCTGTAGAGATCACTCATAGATTGATGTTTGTAAATGATTGTTCTATATTACATTATTTTAATTAATTTAATTAATTATTAATTGGTTGAATTCATTATTCAGATCATTCATTATCTGTTTCACAAAACTTTGATCAATTGTTTTGTGATAATCTAATGATAATCATTCCTTTTTTGATATTTTGATAAATAGCTGAATGACTTCACAGGTTTGCATCAATGAAGTATACGATTGTACAATGACTAAGTCTAACTAATCATTCATTCCTTTCAAATAACAAGTCGATTTCTTTACAGGTTGTAATTAATAACTAATCATTCATTCCTTTCATTTAACAGTTGATTTATTTACAGGTTGTAATTAATATTTGTAATTTACATATTTTATTTTAGTTAGGTCATTTCCACAGTGTTTGATTAAGGAATAGCAGAATAGTACATATTTGATAGTTGAGCAGTAAAAGGGTTTTTGTGGATCAGTGAATACTTAGGTGTGACCAGCCTTTGTAGTTTAATAAGTAAGTTGACCTGAAATATAATTAGTATTGAATGAGCAATTAAGTGACACATATTCATACACAATAAGGAAAAAACATTTAAGTGAAAAAACACACACATAAATTATATTTAGATTAAAACACACACACATAGATTACATTTAAGTCAATAATACACAATACCACTGAAACAATCCGTTGTTCTGAATTGTAGTGTTCTGTGTGGACAGTTGACACAGTTAAACGTTAGACTAGCATCTGTTTAGCAGATACGGCAAAAGAAGGTGGGTTGTAAGAAAAGTACACCTTATAGAATATTTTCAGCATATTGAGCAGTATAAATCAATCAGCTTAAGATGGGGGCAAATTCGAGTAAGGTGTTAAAAGATATTAGTGAACATAGTGGAATATTGGCTACTTTATCCCCTATGGCTGTAGTGGAAAAAATGAATCCTCTTGTTAGGGAAATTAGCAAAATGTCTACGAAATTGAATAGCCGTTGGGCAGACATTGAACAGCCGTGGCCGAAAGAGGGCACCTTCAACTTACGAGTTATTGCAACTTTAGAGGTACTTATTAAAACCTATAAAGCAAACCAGAAAAAGGCAAAGAATAGATCAGAGAAACGCAAGTTAGAATTAGCCATTTTAGAGCTATTTAAGGTAGAGGGGAAGAAAATAGCAGCAGCTTGGAATGAGACAACAGCAAAAATGGGAACGGAAAAGAAAAATGAATTGGCCAGAACACTGGAACAGAAATTGAACATTCCATTCACAAACATGTGTCCAGTCTCCAGTCCCCCTCCATATGCTAAGGCACTGGAGGACCATTCCCAGAAGAAGAAGAAGGAGCCAAGGGGAAAAGGGGACGACAGGAGTGACAAGGAAGATGACAGCGAAGATGGCAGTGAAGACTCAAGTGATGACGACAATGCAGATGGAGGCTACAACGCTCAGGTCAGGAAGATTATAGCCACAGCCGAAAAGAAAGGTGGGAGAAGACGCCGGGAGAAAGCGGAAAGAGAGGGAGAAAGACACCACAGACGGCTGAAGGAGCAACGAGAAAGAGAGGAAGAGGAAGATTGTCATCGAATGTCATCAAATACATTAAAGAACTGTCCAGTGCTGATTCGGGGTAACAAGATGGAATATCATCCTTGGAATCATACAGATCTGTCGGAAGTGATAGAAAAGCTCCCAGTCCTGGAAGATGGTGGACACGCGTGGACGACAGAAGTCGACGTGAGACTGACAGGAACGCAAGCAGCAATGGGAGACCTGAAAAGACTCTTAGCTACAATTACAGGATTGGACACCATGCAGGACATATTGATGAAGGCAGGACTTCATAGATATATCAATACATCAGTTTATGATCCAGAGCTCTTCGCAGCAAACAGAGGCAAACTGTGGAAAGCAATCAGGGAGACCTACCCTACTCACATTCACCCAGACAATATCATTGTGAAGCCACTGGGGGGAGATGAGAATCCCAGGGGTTTTGTTGCCCCTGTGCACTCTCAATGGAGAAGTGTGACAGGGAAGGACGCTGAAGATAACCCCTTAGAAAAATCCATAATCAGGGAAAAAATACAAGCAGGTCTTCCTACCCCAGTCAAGGATAAGCTAGCAGAAGTGGTGGGGCTACGACACATGAACAAAGCTGTTTATATAGACCACGTAGCTCATCAAGTTGAGTTATATCGAAAGAATATTCAGATACAGAAGACACAAGATGAAGAGTCACTCAGAATATTGACTCATGTGCAATTGACTGAAAGCAAGAGGAACATAGAGGGAGTGCAGGCTTTAGCTCCACAGCAACAGCCACCTGGGGTGCAGACTGCTACTTACCAGTCCTACTCACAGGGGCCACAAGGGGGGTATCCTGCTACTTACCAGCCATACCCACAGGGGCCACCAGGGGTGCAAGCGGTTCCATACCAGATGTACACACAGCCTGGCCAAGGACCACCACCAGGGGGATGGACAGCAGCAGGGAAGAAGATGCTAGGACCATGTTACCAATGCGGCCAGAATGGACATCCAGCCTGTGCCTGCTACAACAGGCCCCAGGGGGGCGCAGGGGGGAGCCAAGGAGGAGGATATTGGCCCCCTGCTACACCTGCTCCAGGAGTGATGAACCTCTACGAAGGCCCAGCAGCTGGCCTATAGGGGTGCCCGGGAGATCCGAGTGGGAGGTGCCAGCTGGTGGTGACAAAGAAGCCTGAAGACGCCACGCACCTTCCTATGTCTGGAGAATATGTGAAGACAATCGGATTTGAGGGAATTAAACAGCTGATTCCTACAACTGAGCTTGTAGACTTAGAGTACAAGGGACAGAGAGCAACTCTGTCAATACTTGTGTCAGAACACACGCCAACAGGGCTGCTAGGGAGAGATGCTCAATGCCAATTGAACTGTACAGTAAAATGCACACCTGATGGCTGTCAGGTGACGGTGCCATCCGGTGCTCAGATTCCATCGACAGCCAGAGTGATTAAGCATAGAACAGACCTACAAGCTTTGCCTTTAAAGGGAGCTGATATAGAATATTGGGTTGATGGGTCTTGTTACCGGGTAGGAGAAACTTTGTGCACTGGGTATTCCTTAGTTAAAGCACAGAATTCAAAGTTTATTGTAGAACAGGCTGAGGCAGTTCCTCAGCCTTGCTCAGCTCAGTTGGCTGAGTTGATTGCCCTCACAGAAGCATGCAACTTGGGAACCGGACGGAGAGTGACAGTGTACACCGACTCTGCCTATGCACATAATGTTTGTCATTTTAATGGAGCTGTATGGAGGGGGCGGGGTTTTAAGAGAACTGATGGTACGCCTATACAGCATCACGCACAGATCATGAAGCTGTTACAGGCCATGATGAAGCCAAAGGAATTAGCCATAGTGAAGTGTGCCACACACAGGTCTGACTCATCACATGTCACACAAGGTAACAGGGCTGCAGAGGATGCAGCCAAAGCCATTACAGGAGCAGACAAGGCAGGTAAAGGTCTTCTGGTCGCACATGAAATGCAATTACAGGGCATGGTCACACTTGAGGATTTATTGATGTTACAGAGCAGAGCAACTACGTTAGACAAGAACGTTTGGCTAGCAAGGGGGGCAAGTCAGGATGACACAGGTCTATGGAGGAATCATGAGGGGTTGGTTGTAGCACCCTCAGATTTATTAGGCATGTTAATACGGGAAGCTCATGGATTAGCACATGTGGCTAGGGGGGAGGTAAGACGCAAGATCACCAAGGAATATGGGTTTTGGAGTCCATATTTGATGGAACAGATTGACCATGCTTTAGGTCAATGTGGGGTCTGTTGGAGAAACAACATCAGAGTGGGTACACCAGTGGTGTCTGGGCATATCCCTACCCCAATAGGGCCACGGGTGGTGGACAGGGGGGTGGATGTACAGAGTAGGCAGGATGTTGTGCCAACAGGTGCCGAGGTCCCCAGAGAACCTGAGAAGGAGGAGCTACGACGAGATGCTGTGGTGTTGCCAGAGCCAGTGGCAATGCCAGCGTTACAGCCAGTGACATTACCGGCAGTGCCTGAAACCGAGGGGACAGTGGAAAGCTGTCCAGATGCCAATGAACCAGAAACCAACGAAGCAGAGAGTGTTGACAGTCTGGAGGTCCAGCCTGGGAGTGTCCAAAGCCTGGACACCTGTGCTACTGGGGATGCTGGCGAGTGCCTGCACCATGCTTCAGATGATGCTGAGGGCGACTCCCCAGACCTTGATCAGCGTGGGAGGGGACCAGACGACTGCCTGAACCTCAATGACACTGACGGACGACGACCAGTTAGGAAAAGATTGAAGACTATGAATAGGGTAGTGAAGCAGCAGATCAAAGGGAACGACGGGAATGGACAGCAGATGATAGCATGGCTGGAAACGGTCTTAGGGGCATGGGAAACTTATTTTGCTAAGATAGGAGCACCTATTATAGCAGACATGATTTTTGACTTTCTTAGGAGACAGGGCCTCATTGACTGTTTTTGGAAAATCAGTCACTCAGTCCACGTTGATGAACTTTTCAGAAGACTAGTCCTCATCTGAGGTGAAGATCTATGCATTAATGCATTCCCTTTGTCCTGTGCTTACTGTTGGGGAATTATGTGTTATGATAACTGAATGTCATTATTTGTGTATTGTTTGTTTATTTCTATATCGTATGTGATTGATGTCAGTTGAGAAGTGATGTGGTGGTTATGCAAAGATAGGAAAGAGGTTCTGTTCCTAGCGCAACGAAGAAAAAGCTCCTGACTAGGAAAGGTTATCAATCTGAGACAGCGGTAAAGGTTGTTCTGAAGATGCAAGAAACAAGAAGACGTTGGTCGTTGGAAGTTTTTGTGTTGAAATATGTATGATGTACTGTGTTTAGATTAATTTGTATTGTTATTTTTAGGATTCTTTTTTATTGTTGATTGTTTTGTATTTGGTTTATATGATATTTTTGGTTGCTGGTACTGGTGCTGGGTTGGTCTGTGTTATTATGTTTCTTGTGTTGTGTGTTGGTGTAGTTTTTCTGTCTGTTGTTGTTTATTTAAAAAAAAAAAAAATCTTTGGTGTCTTAGTTGCAGTTTGTGGGGTTTTGGGTTTTTGTTTTTGTTTTGTGGTCGTTTAGTTTCGGAGAATATGTAGTTTATTTCTACTTAAACACACACACATGCATAGATTGTATATGATATGGGCCTGTATATATGCTGTGGGGGAGTGTTGTGGAATGGCTCTTGTGGTCTGACCTGCCCCCTGACTTAAGGCCATAGTGACATCACAGGTGACTGCCCCCTTGACCAGCTATAGGGAAAGTGATAGGACAGGCATCTAGGTGACTGTGATAGGTTCACTGGTAGATATTTGCATAAGAAAAGGGGATACAAAAGGACAACACAAGAGCAGGGGGGGCTCTTTAACACTAGAACAGCCGTGAGGTGTTAAACAGCACCAGTGAGTACAAAAAAATTTCTACCTTTGTACTCGATCACATTTCAGGACCCTCCTTTCATGACTTTTCCTAGATATGTGCGTTCTACCACCCAGCATTTTTACATTTTCAAAATCGAGTTAGTATAAAGCGTTTTAGCAGTATTTCTGTGTGTGTCTGTGTATTTGTGGCTGCCATCTTTTTCTCCAAGCCTGCAATTCTCTTTTATATCAGCAGAGGTAGCAAGGGGGCACACACTGTGCTCAAATTCAGGCTTCAGTGCTGAATGAGACACAGTGCATAAGACTGATATTTGTGTTTATATATAGGCTACAATAACAATCAAAATAAGATATGTATATGTGCAGACAGTTATGAAAATGATAAACTGTACAGTATGTCTCCCAATCAATGTTCGTTCAGACAATACAACCAAAGGCGTAAAAATACTGATGTTCTCATAATGTAATTATAGATATAGCTAAATTAGACTGTAGACTGCTATGGAGGTATATTGAAACCAATATATAGATTATATATATAGATTATATATACAACCTGATTGGATTAAATAAGATTCTGTTGTGATTGTGTTGACATTGTTGTGATTGCAAAATAAATCTTGGTTATGTAATGTGTAAAGAACATGATGACACGAATGCCTATTATGATGATATGCAAAAGGGACAATCTGTCTATGAATCTTGAACAATCACCGGTTGAATATGCTAATATAGGAACAGTGCCTAAAACCCCACTTCAAAAGGTTGTTATTCAAAGGCAGCATCCAAAGCCTACTAACACATTGCACAGTAAAAGAGAACATGATCAAATGTCAACAATGAATAATCAGTCAACAATGGATAATCTTATCAATCAAGACACCATGTCCAATGTAGAGCAAAAACATGACATCGCTGATATCCTTCTTACTCAGCAGAAACTTGCTTTACTTCCTGTGAGGGAAATGAATACATTTGATGGAGACCCAATGAATTTCCTACCCTTTATGCGTGCTTTTGAACATTGTATTGAGGACAAGACAAGTAGCAATCCAGACAGGCTTTATTTCCTGGAACAGTGCACCACTGGACAGTCACGAGACTTGGTGCGTAGCTGCATGCATATGCAACCAGACAGAGGCTATGCTGAAGCTAAGAAGCTAGTAGTAGTAATAGTAGGCAATTGTTTATCACAGATGAATCCTGACAATTGATGGTTGATGCATGGGGGAGGGTCATCTTATTCTCAATGATCTCTTTCTGATCGTTTCCGATCACCACACAAAGGATGCCTCCAACAAGCCCTTCAAACCATCCCCCACCAGAAAAGTTGTACTTACAGGAAAGTAAGGAGAAGAAGGGAGAGAGTATATTGACAATTGATAATAAGATATTGATAATGTATTTCGCTGTCGACCAAAATCGTTTGAAATGACGTGCTTGTGCATTGAATGACACTATGTACAGCGCCGTCAATTTTTAAATAATGCAATAGGCTATATATATGAATGTTCAGTTGTGATATGAAGTAGCCAACAATTCTCATGTCGACCATGATAATAATAGGCTACAACAAGGTTGTACATAGATATACGCAGATTCATATTTGGATAGTTGATTTTGGCACCATTGTATAGTAGCCAATTGCAGAGAGTATACATTATTTTGTTTGTTTACTGCACATTATAAATGAAATGATGTGTATTAATTATTTTGTTTGTTTGAATCCTCACTGTGTTCATATGTCTGCTGATGTTAGGGCCGGCGTGAAGTTCACGACAAATAAACAGACTTTGTGAAGCTCATAACTATGATAACACAATATTGCAATATTTATTACTATTCTTTTTTAATAATGATAATCAACTTTCATTCATTAGTAAAGCTCCCGCAGTCTCAATCAATCTCCTCTCCATATATAGCATTTAATCTGTTCCATAGTTCGTTCTCAGCTGACTCAAGCTTCATATCAGATTGCTCTAATAATTTCCCCACTTCTCTGCTTATAGGAACTTTATGCATTTTAGAGAAACATGCAGAGCATGTATTTGACAAAGAAACGTGTAGGCTAAGAACTAGTTTCTAAAGTGAGTTACAATCACTTGATGGTTGATACACGGGGGAGGGTAATCTTATTGATCGTTTCCCATTAGCAAACAATAGCTTCATAATTCATGAGCGAGCCAAGCGGGTTTCAAAGCTGCCAAGCGGGTTTCAAAGCTGCCAAGCAGGTTTCAACGCTTACAAGCTTACAGCAGTCGATTGTCTGCTGATGTTACGGGCACGGCCGGCGTGAAGTTCACGACAAATAAACAGACGTTATCACTGTGAAGCTCATAACTATGATAACACAATATTGCAATATTTATTACTATTATTTTTGTATAATAATAATCAACCATCATTCGTTAGTAATGAAAACTCCCGCAGTTCCGATCAATCTCCTCTCCACTTTACACATTACATAACCAAGATCTCTTTTGACATCACAACAATGTCAACACAATCACAACAGAATCTTATTTTATCCAACCAGGTTTTATATTTTGATTATGACATCATGTCTTTCAACATTGTCACACTTTTCATTACACACATTAGCGGCATCAAAAATGATGGGCTGGGCGTGCGAGGGAGCGTGCTTATTCTGGCAGATTGTGAAATATTAAAACCAATAACATTCTGAATGATTTATCATTCTGTACTCTTTCTCTCCTTTCTTTCATGTATTTTCTTTTCTTTTTCTCAATTAGTAGTCTCCTAATCTCGCTACAATTTGAGCGAGACTGTAACTGTCATTGTTTGAATGAATGAATGAATGGTCTTTATTTGTCATTGATATAGTACAGGTACCAAACAACGAAATTTGGGAGGGGGGGCTCCCCTGGTGCTAGGAAACTAGGTGCTAGGAACTGGTGCTATAACTGTGTTCATGTTATAATGTTTAGTGAACGAACAATTGTTAGGTGTTTGCCACAAATCGGAATTATCTTGCCGTGAAATGTGTACATCAAATAACATGATGTCGGCGATCTACTAGAACTGCGGGACGACTGCAATGTAGGCTACCATATATATCTGCCATATCATACCGTTTTATATTGGCAATAGCACGTTGTGGGTGCAATTGTGCAAGAATAACACTATTTACAGCGCTGTCATTTATTGCTATATTTATTACTGTTATATATAAATGTGAACATTACAGATACCTGGTCAACACAGCTTGGGATTCCAAGGAAATTACTTGGAACTATGTGTGAAAGGGACAACATTGCAATATATATTACAGTTATTTTTTAATAATGATAATCAACTTTCATTCGTTAGTAATGAAAACTCCCGCAGTCTCGATCAATCTCCTAGATCAATCTCCTCTCCACTTACGTTACATACATGCATACGTTATTATATATGCTCTGTCTGTCCCCACTTCTCTGGAACTGCATTTTTTTCTCTTCTTGGGTGACATCGCCATCCAGCGGTTTTTGTAGGTCAGTACACACTCCCCCATTGTGAAGAGTGGTCGTGTGATTCCACACCTCGTCGCGCTTTAGTAGGTTAAAAAACGGCGCGCCCCTAGTGTTAACCACCCCCAGCCCCACAGAGCAGACCAGACCAGAAATCCAGCTGTGGTAACTGTATACTTTTGTACTTTAAATAAATCGTCTTAAACTCAATAACTGTTCTTTGATTCATAACCAATAAGGTAAAATATACAACAAAAGCATAATGGTAATATAACAGGTTAGGAACACCAAGACCTCCTCGGTCTACAGGCCTCTGCAGTTTCCGCAGGCTCATTCTAGGACGTTTGTTGTTCCATAAGAATTTATTACAAATTTGATCAAATTGTTTAAAATAGTGTAGTGGGATTCGGACTGGGAGAGCTTGTAACAGGTAGTTAAATTTAGGAACACAGGTCATCTTTATTATATTTACTTTGCCCCACATGGAGAGAAATAGTGGAGACCACCGCTCTACATCTGCCCGCAGTTTATCCAATAGGGGAACAAAGTTTATTTTAACTAAATCAGCCAGTAAGGGGGGGAATGTTAGGCCAAGATATCTAATGCCTTTCTTAGGCCAAGAAAAGGTGCCTGCTTGAAAGAGGGATTTGGGACAATATGGCGAAAGAGGAAGAGCCTCCGACTTTGTCCAGTTCACTTCATAACCTGAAATAGATGAAAACTTGTCAATGATTCTAAATAGGGAGGAAAGAGAGCGTTCTGGATCTGAGACAAATAAAAGAATGTCATCCGCATATAGCATCAGTTTATGACATCTATCACCGATTTGAATACCTGGAAACGTGGGTTCTCTCCGGATAGCCATTGCTAACGGTTCGAGAGCAACAGCGAAGAGCAGGGGGGAGAGGGGGTCCCCCTGTCTCGTACCCCTACCCAGCTCAAAGGGAGATGACATAATGCCATTGGTAAGCACTGATGCCGTAGGGTTAGTATATATAAGACTAATCCACTCTATAAACTTCTTGCTGAAACCAAAGCATTCCAGGGCGGAGAGCAAGTATTGCCACTCCACCCTGTCGAACGCCTTCTCAGCGTCCAACGAGATGGCGGCCATGGGAGAGGCATTGTCCCGAGTGGCCCACATAATATTAACAAATCTCCTAACATTGTCTGCAGAGGAACGGGAGCGTATAAAACCGACCTGGTCGGGGTGAATCAGAGAGTTTATCACCTTGTCAACGCGGTTAGCCAGAATTTTTTATAATATCTTACTATCGCAGGAGGTTAAACTGATAGGTCTGAAATTCTTACAATCTAAAGGGTCCTTCCCTTCCTTCAAAATAAGGGTAATAATGGCCTCCGATAGAGTAGGAGGAAGTTTTCCCTTTTCCAGGGCTTCATTATAGGTGTTTAGTAGTAATGGAGCAAGTTCTGAGCTGGTCAAGTGGAGCAGGGTCCTGAGCTGGTCCTCAGATAACGACGGAAGATTGAGAGTTGATAAAAAAGAAGTGATGTGTGGTAAGTTGCATTTGTAACGTTTGATCATGACAACCAGTACTCAAGTTGTAAAAGAAATCAGGGGGATGGTGGATTGTAGCACCCTATAATGTAATAATTTCCTGATAATGTAATAACACCTGATAATGTAATAAAATGTCCACTTAACTCCATCGAAAATGTAATAAAACCCAATAATGTAATAATTTACCAATAATGTAATAAAATAACCTGACTGATATTGTAATAACATTTTTACTGATAATGTAATACCTTATTACATTATTGGGAATTTATTACACTTTCAGGTGGGTATTTTTTGTTTTACTGATAATGTAATACTTGACAGATAATGTAATACTATGTTCATTTTCAATCCAGAGTTCTACATTTTGTGTTTTAAGAATCTAAGGCCCTGTCCACACCTATACGTTTTTTTGATAAACGTGGATTTTTATATTCGTTTTGGGGGGTTCGTCCAGACGCAAACGAGTTTTTGCCCTGTGAAAACGAAGATGTTTAAAAACGCCTGCCAGAGTGAAGATGTTTAAAACGCTGTATATTCTGCGTATATTTTTGACGTGTGGACGAGATAGACGGAGCTTTTTGTATTCGTCACGTCATCATGCGCGTAGTTTTCTATGATCATGCGCACTGCAGCTGTTTGCTGTTCCCCCCAACGTCATATCCTGGCACCAGTAACTACTATGTTTACAACAGGCAACGGTGTTCGAGGCTACACAAGCGAGGAAAATGGATGTGTACAAAGTGCTTCTAGTTCTTTCACTGTTAACTGGACTTTTAACCTGTTCACAGATAAATGCACAGTTAATGATCGAGAACATTGAGAGACAGAGGCGTCTGATTGGCCAGCGGGGCTATGAGGATAAAAATATATCGCCGACTACTGGTGTGGAATGCTCAATGCCAGCGTTTATATTGCGTTCATGCGTATGCATGTGGACACAGACATTGTTTATAAACATGCTGGTGTGGACGGTCATATTTTTATATACGAAAAACGTTTATCGAAAAAACGTATAGGTGTGGACATAGCCTAAGACTGTTGTATACACTGGATTTAAGAATCTAAGAATCTTATATACTGTGGTGAGCTGCGCTCCCGGTGCGTCCAATCTGGGTAACGAGCCCGCGTCTCCGTCTGTCTGATGGTGCGATGCGGTTCAGCTATGTGCGCTTAACATTAATTACCATGTCCCTCAATCGACGTGGTCGCTGTCCAGGGTCCTGAAGGACCGATTTACCTGGGTGGCCGTGGGGGTCACCACAATACACTGGATTTGAAATAACAGAATGACTACTGGGTTAAATTGCAGATTACTCAGGGACATGCAACTACATCCTAGTCATACTGAGTGGGTGATGGACTTACCTCCTTGGGAGACCAGAATTCCAGATGAAAACTACCACAATCCAACAAAACCTTTGGTAACTCTTCATTTGAGGAGGGTATGCATTCATTCATTCAACACCTACATACACACTTACATGACACCTGACACAAACATAGGCCTACATATCCACTCATAAATTGTTATTATATCACTTTCGTCATCTTCCTCTATGTCAAGTGGTCAGTTGACATACTGTCATACTGATTGTATATTATCAGATTTACCTGTATAAATAAAGGTTGAATAAAAATGTCAGCATCAAAATGACAAAAATGCACTGCTGTATGAAGTTGAATCAGCAGGTGATTGGACAGGAGAAACAGATCTAGAAATAGTCACATAGTAACACCACCAGATTTCTTAAGCGTTGTGTTCACGGCCCCATAGAATACAATTGGAAGCCCAGATCGTTTTGGGGGCAATCTCCATTTATTGACAAAAACATCATCAAAGAGAACAGGATGATTAAAATGTAATTCAACATTCCGAGGAGAAAAATAGAACAGAGAACAAGAGAAAAAGCAAGATTTGAAAAAAAGAAAGACTGACTCACTGGTAGAAACAACCGGTTATTACGGTGCTACACTACTGAAACAACATTATGATGAGTAACTTAGTAGTAAACAGAGTAGTAAACAGAACTGCTCATGAACAGGGTTTTAAGTCTGCTTATCATGCTTTGAACGATTTGTTGAGCACCAATGGTTCTTACTGTAATAAATCACGGAGGACTCAACTCAAGGGTTCGTTAACTTTTATATATATTCAGTACTCCCGGTTCACAGTCACATGAGCATACAGACACAGTAGCCTCCTATATACCGTCTACTGTCGTAACTCACGCATATCTGTTTACGTCGGTGTCGTGCATAGATTACGTATTGTAGTCACGTCAATACTATGACATCTCCCCCTTTTCGTTTCTTTCCTTGAAGTAAACAACAGATGAACATTCTGTAAAACAATGTTATTCTATAGCAATCAATCAGTCAGGAATACTTTAACATCCTGTCAAAGGTAAACAGTGCTATTCTCCTATAGCCTCAATAAACGATAATAAACAATAATATCAATCAACACTTGGATTAGCAAATAATTATCAAATGAACGGTTCACATTCTGGAACTCTTTTGACATTCAGTATTGTGGTTTTACCACCAGGAACTCTTTTCCCTTCACTTCCCCCCCCCTAAAAAAGGTCATGAGAGGACTTGTTAACTCACAAGTCCAGTCTGACAACCGGTCTGGAGATCCGTCCAGACCTGGTCTGTGACAGTCCTTCGGCACCAGCAGGTATGCTGACACTGGCGTTACCTGGCTCCTGACTGGTGTCCTCACGAACAGGTGAGGCAGGTGCTGTGTCCCCAGCTGGCTGTGGAGCAGGAACTGCCTGGAGGTGGCGTCGGTTGCGGCGGTGTGACACCCCCTGCTGTGTCTCGATGAGATAAGAGCGTGGCGTGACACTCTCGCTGGTCACGACTGCAGGAGCTGTCCAGGTTTTCTGGTGGTCCAGTTTGGTGAGGACCTTACCACCAGGCTGTAGTGGAGGTAGGGGTCTCGCCCCATGTCGTCGGTTGTAGTAGAAGGCTTGCTTCCTCTTTTCAGCCTCGTCCTTCTGCTTGATCTGCTGTTTGTCAGGCCATGAGGGTTGCAGGTTCCCCTCGATGGTCGGTAGAGTCGTCCGGATCTTCCGGCCCATTAGAAGTTGTCGTCGTCATGTGCAGTATCTCAATATGCCTTGAGTACATAGTAGTCTGAGATGACTAGGTAGTTCTGCTTGTTGTGCTCACAGAGGTCTAGAGCTATACGCTGCCATGGTCTGTCGGGGAGCGGAGTAGATATCAACGGCTCCTTCTGCTGTGCTCTTCTCAACTCACAACAGGACTGACACGAATAGACAATGTTCTTGAGCTGTGTGTAAATGCCGGGCCACCAGACCGAGGCGTTCGCCCTGTCCCGACACTTTGAGAGTCCTTGATGTCCATCGTGGATTCTATCGAGGATGTCTGCTCTCATTGTCGCTGGTATCACTATGCGGCTTCCTCTGACGACGAGCCTGTCGTACTCTGAAAGTTCATCTCGTGTAGCGAAGTACTCACGTATGTCACTTGGTACTTGGTATGCGTGCTCAGGCCATCCTGACCTGATGTACCTGATCACCGTTTGCAGCCTCTCGTCGGCCGCAGTAGCTGCTCGTATGCTGTCCATCTTTCGTGGGCTAGCTGGCACACTGTCCATGACAGCTGCGATGTAACACTCCACCTCAGAGTGTGTGTCTCTCCCGTTCTCAGCGTGGCTCAGAGGACTCCTTGACAGTGTGTCTGCCACTACAAGGGTCTCCCCAGGCGCATAACTAGCTACTGGCTTAAAGCGCATGAGCCGCATGAGAAGTCTCTGGCACCTTAGTGGGACGTTGTCCAAGTCCTTACTGTTCATTAGTGGGACCAGGGGCTTGTGGTCGGTCACTAGATCGAAGGTCTCGAGGCCGTAGAGGTATTTCTCAAACCTCTCACAGGCCCAGACACTCGCCAGACATTCTTTCTCGATTTGAGCGTATCTGGTTTCCGCATCCGTCAGCCTCCTGGAACAGTATGCGACTGGCTTCCAATCCTTTCCATGGAGCTGCAGCAGCACGCCGCCGAGCCCGTAGCTGCTTGCATCAGCTGAGACTGCAGTGGGTCGGTTGGCGTCGTAGAATACCAATACTGGTGATGTCATCAGGAGCTCTTTCACCTTCTCAAAGGCTGTGTGTTGTGCTGGGCCCCAGGTCCAGGCTGTCTTGGACTTGAGCAGCTCGTACAGTGGCTGGCCCACTGTGGACAGGTTCGGCACATATTTACCGAGATAGTTTACCATGCCAAGGACACGTTTGAGCTCATGCACGTTCTCTGGTGCTGCGAGCTCCCGGATGGCTTGCACTTTTGCTGGATCAGGCCGCACACCTGTGGCGTCGACCACCTGTCCCAGAAAGCTGAGCTGTGTCTGCCTTAGCTTACACTTCTCCTTGTTGAGCTTGAGCCCAGAAGATTCGACTCTCTCCAGGACCTTCTGGAGACGGAGATCATGTTCTTCCATGTCCTTTCCGTACACGACTATATCGTCCATATAGACTGCGACGCCTTGCAGGCCTTGGAGTGTCTCAGTCATCTTCCTTTGGAATATCTCCGGGGCGCTCGTTATTCCGAACGGCAGGCGCCGGAAACAGTACCTTGCGAATGGAGTGATGAATGTGGTGAGCCGGCTACTCTCGCTGTGCAGAGGTATCTGGAAGAACCCAGAGGCTGCATCCAGGCTGGAGAACACCGTTGCTCCACTCAGCTCGGCTATGATCTCTTCTGGTGTAGGTAAAGGGTTAGCGCCAAAGATCAACACATATACGCACCTTTCCATTCTTCTTGAGCACAGGCACCATAGGGGCACACCAGTCAGTTGGCTCGGTCACCTCCTCTATGATACCGTTCTCCTCCATGCGGCGTAGCTCCTCTCTGACCTTGGGCCTCAGCGGTATTGGGACCCTGCGCGCTGTGTGCACCGCATATGGAGTGGCGTTGTCCTTGAGCTGTATCTTCACAGGCTCCGTCTTGAGTGTGCCATGCTCACCGAAGGCACTATGGACCTCGATACGTTTCACAAGGCCCATCTCTGCTGCTGTGGACCTGCTGAGTAAGTTGTTGACAGACTGTCCTCTGATGACGAACACTGGGAACGAGTATGACTTGCTCTTGTATGTAGTGCTAGCTTGGAATTGTCCTTGACAGTCTAATTGACCCCCTGGGCTGGTGAGTGATACACTGGTCTGTTTCAGTTCCCTCTCTGGAATAAGCATGTTAAAAGTCTCTTCACACATAACACTGGCATCAGCTCCTGTATCAATTTTAAACTTCACTGATGTTGCACCAATGAGAAGCTGCACATTCCACTGCTCACCACTCGTTTTTGCATTCACTGATCCCATGTAGTATTCTTCCTGCTCATCTGTCTCATCCGTTACTTCACTCACCGCTTTGGTTTTGCACTGGCTCTGCCAGTGTCCTGTCCTGTTGCATTTATTGCATGTCGTATTTCGAGCTGGGCACCTCTCTGGGTCAATGTGCTCCGTTTTCCCACACCGGCCGCACTTCCCTCCACGCTCCGCGGCTCTTCCTCCTCTCTGGTCATTTCGCCGCCATTTTAGATTTTTATTTCGCGCTCCCCGCACTTCTTGTACGGCTGCGGTGGCTACATTAGCCTCCTCCTGTGCATTGACTTGGATGTTAACGGTCTCCGACTGCCGAACAGACTGTATGGTTAGCGCCAAAGTGAGACCTGACATGAGCTGCAATTTACGAGACTGCTCCTTATCCACAATCCCCACTACGATCCGGTCCCGAATGTTCTCATCCCTTACTTCGCCGAACTCACAGTGTTCTGATAGGTCATAAAGAGCTCTGATAAATGTCTCTGCCTGCTCACCATGCCGCTGCACTCTCTGGTAAAAAACGTCGCGCTCGTGGATAACGTTCCGTAAAGTACTCATCAAATTTTGTCATCACAACGTTGTAACTATTCGCATGACTTGCTTCGGTAAACGTGAACGATTTGAAGATGTTATCCGCTTCACTCCCCATTGCATATATCAGGGAACATACTTGTATTTCTCCCGCCTTCTTGTTGAGCTCGGTAGCTACTCGAAATCTCTCAAAGCGCCTCTTCCAGTCAGTCCACTCCGTCGGTTTATCAAAAGAAAAACTATCCGGTGGGTTAAATTTCGCCATGATCTACTCACTTTAGCAAAAAATTACCCGCTTCTGACACCATGTAATAAATCACGGAGGACTCAACTCAAGGGTTCGTTAACTTTTATATATATTCAGTACTCCCGGTTCACAGTCACATGAGCATACAGACACAGTAGCCTCCTATATACCGTCTACTGTCGTAACTCACGCATATCTGTTTACGTCGGTGTCGTGCATAGATTACGTATTGTAGTCACGTCAATACTATGACACTTACTGTAAACCCAAAATATATATAAAAAATATAAACAAGTACTGTAAACCAAAAATATATATTAGAAATATAAACAATTACTGTAAACCAAAAATATATATATATATTAAAAAGATTTAGTTTTTTTTTTTACTGTAAACCAAAAATATATATTAAAAATATAAAATATGACTGTAAACCAAATATAAATTCTAGAGATTGGGCATCTCACTGTCTCATCTAACATCTAACAGTTTCAAAAGCAAAAGAAAGTATCAACAATCTATTTCCAGTATAAATCTTTCACTTAATATCTACCAAAACTCAGATGTTTAAGCACAAGCCATGCTTTCATCCAACCTGCATGTGAAGAGAAGAGCTGTTTGAGTCGAAGTGACAAGCCGCTAAAGCGACCAGATGATCTGTATATTTTCATCACACTGATGGTTGGTTCATTTTCCTGGTCCAATTTCAGACTGGCAGCCAATGCTTCTCGGACAAAGATCTCAGGTAGGAAAGAGCTGCATAGATCTCTGAACAGATGAGAAACCCTATTGAGTGTTCCTAACATGCTTATATCCATCTCAAGAGTGAACTTGATGATTAGTTCCAGAATTTCCACGGGCATGGTTACAGGGGATGCTATGTCAGAATTTGATACATTGACAGGGGAACTAACCAAAGGAATGTCAAGAATAGAACCACCATTAACCTCCACTTCACATGCCAGCCTTGGTGCGGTGTGTCTACTTGCTGGGATCCTTAGCATTTCCTGCTCCTGAATACTCTATGTAGGAGCTGACAGCATCCATGCCAAGAGTTGAAACAATTAGAAACTGAGTGTGAAAGCTCGTTGGAGAGTGATGTGATCTTCAAAAGTCCCAGCCTCACCCATGTGGTTTATGTAGTCATCCCAATTACCATCTACAAAACGAGACAATGATGTACCATCAACAGTGAAAGGATTTGCAGCCAAATCAATCTCTTCTCTTAAAGTTGCAGGTGTCCGGAAGATTCCCAGGTTTGCTAACTGGCAGTTTCCATCTGGGAGAGGATCAAGCTGCACTGTCATTCCAGAAGAAATTAAGGATTCAACATGGTCTTTGTGGGTAGAGGACGATCAAGATATTTTGGCTTCTCTTCATTGTAATAATTTTCAGTTATCAATCAAGCAAAGTGTCACTCTCAAAGAGAGAACCTGAAGCGTAAAATTGACGTGGAAAAACACAGCTTTAATGAGGAATGGACTGACAAGTACGCATTCATCTTGCCAACATTTAGTAACGCAAAACCTGTATGGCTCATCTGCACTGAAACGGTAGCTGATGAAAAACAATACAATCTTCGCCGTTACAATTATACAAGGCGTGCAGCTTTCAGAGAATCATACCCTGAGAAGTCATATCCTGAGACCCACCGCAGAATAATTGCAAACTTAAAAGCTGGATATCGACATGCCAGTGGAATTATTATCAGAACGTTATCTGAACCAGAGGGCAACTAGTGCATCTCTCCGGGCTGTCTGGGTTCTACAAGCTATTTACTACAAGGTACAAGGTTCTACAAGCTATTTACCTCATTAATTTTTTGACTGAGAAGTTAGTTGTTATTTAAGTCACTGTAATGTGCATGTGAAAAAATAGCCTATAACACGAAATGTTAAACAAGAGCATGTGAAAAAAAAAACACGAAATGTTAAATGAGAGCTATGAGTTTGTCCCCATTCTTGCATGCGAATAGGCGCTACGTCTGACGCATTCCATTTAAAAGACGGGAATTAGTTTCAGCTTTGCTACTATACTATTATATACTAGTATACTATACTACTATACGGCTATTTAGAAGCAAGGTTGGAGATTTGTGAATGAGTTAGGTCTGAATCCTCCTGCATTGGTAGAACCATATGAATCTATGCTATGGCCGCGTTCGTAAATTCTCTCTGAGAGAGTCAGAGCGTCCACGTGACTGCCTCTAGTCCAATCAAATTACTTGGTTCCATGATGACGTTGAATCCAGTGTGCGCTCCAACGAATTTACGAACACAGCCTATATGTTCTAAATGGTATTTCCGTCCTCACATTTTCTGAATTCATTAATATTAAAAAAACACAAATATTCCACGGGCCCGATGGGAAGCTTTGGTGGGCCGCATCTGGCCCGCGGGCCACCTGTTGGTGACCCATGTATTATAGCCTCAATTTAAAATGGATTGAATTAAAAATTATTTGACATCAATCCACACACAATACCCCAGAATCACAACATGAAATAAAAAAAATCTACAAAATTGTACTAAACTTAATGCTTTGTATTAAAACCAAATAAACACATTTCCAGCAACCTTGTTTGCTGTATCACTTGAATTCATTGTTGCAAACACAATTATGGATATGAGATAGATTCTTTTTTACATTAAGGGATTTTATTTTGCCACTTGGTTATAGACCAATTTTGTAGAGTGACTGGCATGATGTGGCCCCATCGGCTGTGCTTTTACCCCTCCACCATTCAACTTTGTAGATTTATGTACGTCTCCCCAGGCCTCAGGGTCACATTTCTGAGCAGTTTTGTTACTCTCCATTTTCTGTCTTATGGCAACCTGATCTACACAGACTCTCATTGACTCCTATGCAAATTAGATTCATTCCAAAATTACACACTAGAACTATTGTTCTACTATTGTTCTTGCATTAAGATGGACTCAATTCAACTTATGAATCATCATATCATTTGTTGATGACATTTTTGCATTTCAGCTCATTTTAAGAGTGTCATAGCAAAGGGTCTGAATACTTTGTACATGGGGGTTTTCTAGTATTTCAATTTTAAAAAGTTTACTAACATGTAAAAAAAAACTGATTTCCTGTTGTGATTCTGGGGTATTGTGTGTGGATTGATGGCAAATTATTTTTATTTAATCCATTTTAAATTGAGGCTATAATACAACAAAATGTGGAAAAACTGAAGGGGTCTGAATACTTTCCGCACCCACTGTATACCCTCCTCAAATGAAGAGTTACCAAAGGTTTTGTTCATGTCCCTGAGTAATCTGCACATATGCAAGTCTGTAATTTAACCCAGTTGTCACGACTAGAGGGCGGAACCCAGAAGCAGACAACGGAGAACAGGTAGTACAACAATAATAGTGATTTATTGTTAGCGTTGGGGTGTCAGGGGGAGCAGGCTGGAGGTAGGTAGAACAGGCAGGGGGTCAGGCAGGCAGGCAGGTAGTCAGACAGGCAGGGGGTCAGGCAGGCGGAGTGGTCGGCAGACAGGCAGGGGGTCAGGCAGGCGGAGTGGTCGGCAGACAGGCTGGGGGTCAGGCAAGCGGAGTGGTCGGCAGACAGGCAGGGGGTCAGGCAGGCGGAGTGGTCGGCAGACAGGCAGGGGGTCAGGCAGGAGGAGTAGTAATAGGCAGGCAGGGATCAGGCAGGGAGCAGGGTAGTCAGGCACGCAGGAGGTCGGCAGGCAGGGAATCCTTCAACGGGGAACAGGGAGAATAGGGTTAGGCTAGGATAACGGGTAACGAATAGAGTAGAGGGTACGAACACTAGGAAGGCAAGGCAAGGCAAGGCAAGTTTATTTGTATAGCACATTTCATACAACAGGGGCAATTCAAAGTGCTTTACATGCATTATTAAAAAATACAGCAAGAGCAGCATAGGAAAATAAAAATTACAATGAATAAAAGCAAATATAAGAAGTAAATAGATAAAACATTTAAAAAGACAATAGTTAATGGAAAAAAGACATTGATAGAAGTGTTTGTGTTTAATCATAACTGGTGCAAAACATGAAGGTTTTTAGCTTAGATTTAAATATTTTAAGGGTTTGGGCCTGTTTGATTTCTTCAGGGAGTTTGTTCCAGGAGCATGCAGCAGCGTGACTGAAAGCTGCTGCACCGTGTTTTGTTTTTACTCTTGGAATTATTAGCTGATTTGTCTCAGCTGACCTTAGGGACCTTGCGGGAATATAGGGTGGGAGGAGATCTGATATGTATTTTGGTCCAAGACCATTTTGTGATTTGTATGTAATTAGGAGGATTTTGAATTCAATTCTCCGAGAGACTGGTGCAGGGAGTGCAGGGATCTCAGGATTGGTGTAATGTGTTCAAATGTCGTTGTTTTTGTTAGGACCCTAACAGCGGCGTTTTGGATGAGCTGCAATTTACGAACAGCTCCTTTAGATAGGCCTGTTAGTAGACCATTACAATAATCAAGTCTACTCGAAACAAATGCATGGATGAGTTTTTCAAGGTCTTGCTTGGACATGAAACCTCTCATTCTTGTTATGTTTTTCAGGTGATAGTAGGCTGATTTAGTTATCGAGTTTATGTTGCTGTTGAAGTTTAGATCGGAGTCTAGAATTACACCAAGATTTCTGACCTGTTTTTTAGTGTGAAGAGAGAGAGAATCAAGTTTTGCACTGACTTTCGATCTTTTGTCAGGTGCACCGAATACAATTATCTCTGTTTTGTCCTTGTTTAGTTGGAGGAAGTTTTGTGTCATCCAGGCGTTTATTTGCTCAATGCAATTACAGAGATTGTCAATGGGACTATAGTCGTTCGGTGAGAAGGCTATGTAGATTTGAGTGTCATCCGCATAGTTGTGGTAGGCAATTTTGTTCTTTTTTATGATGTGTCCCAATGGAAGCATGTAGAGATTGAATAGAAGGGGGCCAAGGATTGACCCTTGGGGAACCCCACATGTCATTTTAATTTGGTCAGATACAAAGTTGCCAATGGAGACATAGTAGCTTCTGTCCTGTAGGTAGGATCTAAACCAGTTTAGGGCAGTGCCCGAAAGTCCTACCCAGGTTTTTAGTCTATCTATTAGAATGTCATGGTCTACAGTGTCAAAGGCAGCACTAAGATCTAGTAGTATCAAAACTGCGATTTTTCCGGAGTCTGTGTTTACGCGAATGTCATTAAGGACCTTAATAAGGGCTGTTTCAGTGCTATGTAGGGGGCGAAAGCCTGATTGAAAGTCATCAAAGAGATCATTTAGGGTCAAATAACCAACCATAAATGACTACGATCTGGCGTTGACTGGAAGCAGGAGCAGAGCTTAAGTAGGAGCCAGTCGCGGTCTTAATCGGCCACACCTGGCACCACTGATAGACGGCTGATGAGCCAGGGGCGGAGCTGTGACAGTATCCCGCCTCCGACGGACGCCTCTGGGCGGACCACCAGGTTTGCCGGGGTGTCGGCGGTGGAAGTCCTGGACGACCGTAGGGTCGAGGATATGTCGCGGAGGGACCCAGCACCTCTCCTCAGGGCCATAACCCTCCCAGTCCACCAGGTACTGGAACCCTCGACCACGGCGACGAGAATCCAAGAGGCGGTGGACGGTGTAGGTAGGGAGAGCATCAATCATCCTGGGGGGGGGTGGGTCGGGAACTGGAGGAGACAGGGGACTGGAGGACACAGGTTTGAGGAGGGAAACATGGAAGGAGGGATGGACACGGAGGGTACGGGGAAGCTTGAGGCGCATGACCATGGGGTTGATCACCCGCTCAATGATGAAGGGACCAATGAATCTCTGAGACAATTTCTTAGACTCAGTCCTCAACGGTAGATCCCTAGTGGAGAGCCATACCTTGTCCCCGGGAGAATAATTGGGAGCAGGGACACGCCGACTGTTGGCCTGTCGTTGATAACGCCCAGAGGACCGAAGAAGGGTGGCACGGGCCCGATGCCAGGTCCTATGGCAGCGGCGGAGGTGAGCCTGGACGGACGGAACCAGGATCTCCTCCTCCTGGGATGGAAACAGAGGAGGCTGATAGCCGTAAAGGCACTGAAATGGTGACATACCTGTGGCCGAGGTAGTCAGGGTGTTGTGGGCGTACTCCACCCACGGTAATTGGGACGCCCAGGTAGAAGGGTTGGCTGACACCAAGCAGCGCAGGGTGGACTCCAGCTTCTGGTTGGCCCTCTCCGCCTGGCCGTTGGTCTGGGGGTGGAACCCAGAAATCAGGCTGATGGACGCCCCGAGGGCGGAGCAGAAAGCCTTCCAAACCGCCGAGGTGAACTGTGGTCCCCGATCAGACACCACACCACGTCAGTGGGTAGGCCGTGGGGCCGGAACACCTCTCTCACCAACAGATCCGCCGTCTCCCTGGCGGAAGGAAGCTTGGGCAGGGGCAGAAAGTGGGCAAATTTGCTAAAACGGTCGACAACAGTCAAAATAACAG
Organism: Nansenia antarctica; assembly: GCF_963989245.1. NCBI lineage: Eukaryota > Metazoa > Chordata > Actinopteri > Argentiniformes > Microstomatidae > Nansenia > Nansenia antarctica. The sequence continues at coordinate 42,829,817 of NC_137675.1, read as the reverse complement.
TCATACCATCAGACATCGGAAGACCAGAAACGAAATCCAGGGCCACATGGGACCAGGGGCGACGGGGAATGGGCAGAGGGCGCAGTAGGCCAGAACTGGGCCGGTTGGATGACTTGTTCTGGGCACACACAGGACAGGCCAGCACAAAGGACTTGGTGTCCTCAGGCATGGTTGCCCACCAAAAGTGCCGGCGGAGGAACGCCAGGGTCCTACTCACCCCAGGGTGGCAGGTGAGGGTGGATGCGTGAGCCCATAGCAGCACTCGGAATCTCACCGTGTCAGGGACGAATAGGCGACCAGGAGGACCGTTTCCAGGTTCGGGCTGAGCGGTCCTGACCGCCTCCTCAATCTCCCAGGTGACGGCCGCGACCACGCAGGTGGCCGGCATGATGGTGTCCGGGAGTGCGCTGGTCTCACCCTCCTTGTCATACAGGCGGGACAGGGCATCGGGCTTCACGTTCCTGGATCCCGGCCTGAAATGAAGAGAAAAATTAAAACGGCCAAAAAACAGCGCCCATCTGGCCTGGCGGGAATTGAGCCGTTTAGCCGAACGGATGTACTCCAACTTTCTGTGGTCGGTCCAAACGAGGAAGGGTTGTTCCGAGCCCTCCAGCCAATGCCTCCATTCCTCTAATGCCAGCTTCACGGCTAGCAGCTCACGGTTACCAACGTCATAGTTTCTCTCCGCCGGAGAGAGACGGTGGGACAGGAAGGCGCAGGGATGGACCTTACCGTCCGTAGAGCGTTGGGAGAGGACAGCCCCCACCCCGATGTCTGAGGCATCCACCTCCACCACGAACTGCCTGGAGGGGTCCGGCTGAATGAGAATGGGCGCCGAGGTAAAGCGGGTCTTAAGGTCGAGGAAGGCCTTCTCGGCCTCGGGGGTCCATAGGTACCGACAGGAAGTGGAAGTGAGAGCAGTGAGTGGGACCGCGACACGGCTATAGTTGCGGATGAACCGCCTATAAAAATTGGCAAACCCTACGAATCTCTGGAGCTGCTTAAGGTTATTGGGGACGGGCCACTCCAGGACTGCTCTCACCTTAGCGGGGTCCATCCTCACCTGTCCGTTGGAGACGATGTAACCCAGGAACGATACCAACGGGACATGGAATTCGCACTTCTCCCTCTTCACAAACAGACGGTTCTCGAGGAGACGCTGAAGCACCCGATGGACATGCTGGACATGGGTGACTGGGTCCCTTGAAAAAATTAAAATGTCATTGAGGTAAACAAATACAAAATGGCCTATCATGTCTCTGAGGACATCATTGACTAAGGCCTGAAACACAGCAGGGGCATTAGTGAGGCCAAAAGGCATGACCAGGTATTCAAAGTGACCTAACGGGGTGTTGAACCCTGTCTTCCACTCATCCCCCTCTCGGATACGAACAAGGTGGTAGGCGTTGCGGAGGTCGTGCTTCGTGAACACTGTGGCTCCCTGGAGAGAATCAAAAGCAGTATTCAAGAGGGGTAAAGGGTAAGAATTCTTGACCGTGATGTTGTTAAGCCCCCTGTAGTCTATGCAGGGCCGCAGAGTCTTGTCCTTCTTAACAACAAAGAAAAAACCAGCGCCCACGGGTGAGGAGGAGGGGCGGATGAGGCCAGCAGCCAGGGAGTCATTGATGTAGCATTCCATGCTACATTCCACCCGTTCGGGTTTGGAGATGCTGTACAGGCGGCTGCTAGGAAGAGGTGCTCCGGGCAGCAAGTCAATGGCGCAATCATAGGGCCGATGAGGGGGTAGGGAGAGGGCTAGCTGCTTACAGAACACCTGCTGGAGGTCCTGATACTCCGGCGGGATAGAAGAAAGGTCAGGGACCTCAGGTCTGGGCGCCTGGAGGGAAGCAGGGGTAGACACAGCGGACCGGAGACAGGTGGCATGACACTCGAGGCTCCAACTATCTACCCTGGCGTGGGCCCAGTTGATGTTGGGGTTATGTCTAGCCAGCCAGGGGTGACCCAGAACAATGGGAGCATGGGGAGTGCACGTGATGAAAAAACTCACCTCCTCCTGGTGATTGCCGGACAGTAACATAGACACAGGCTCTGTCCTATCCGTAACCTTGGCGAGGAGCCTGCCATCCAAAGCGATGGCCTCTAGGGGCACGTCTAGGGGACTGGTGGAGAGACCTAACTGCTCCACCAGAGACACATCCATAAAATTGCCATCAGCACCAGAGTCAATGAGGGCGGGGAACACAGTGGACTGACCTTTAACGGTGATAGTGGCGTTGAGCTGGGTCCGGGTGGGGGGAGAGGCAGAGATAGCAGAATGGTTCGTTAGGATCCTCCCCTCTCCTGACGAGCCTGCCGGTTTAACGGCCGAGTGGGACAGGTGGAGAGGTAATGACCGAGCTCCCCACAGTAAAGGCAGCTGTTGTTTTCAAAACGCCGGTGGCGCTCCTCCTGGCTGAGACGCATCCGACCAAGCTGCATGGGTTCGGGGACAGAGGACGTCTCCTCTCTAGGAGTGACGTTGGGCTGAAAAGAACGAGAATAATTAATAGGGTCTGGAATACATGAAGCACGCCGGGTGACGAAGCTAATGGGGGAACGACTTCCGCGTTCATGTCTCCGTTCAGATAGGCGATTATCCACTCTGATGGCCAGGGAGATTAATCCATCCAGGTCGGAGGGCTCGGGATGTGACACCAGCTCGTCCTTGATGGTTTCAGCGAGTCCACCGGTGAACGCCGCGACGAGGGCTGCGTCGTTCCACCCACTCGCAGCTGCCAGGGTGCGGAAACTAATAGCATAGTCAGCTACACTCAGAGTACCTTGACGGAGGGCAAGGAGGCGTTTGGAAGCGTCCAAGCCCCGGACCGGGTGATAGAATATCTTCCTCATTTCACCGGAGAAAGCTGAGTAGGAAGCAGTGAGTGGGTCCTGTCTCTCCCACAGCGCCGACGCCCACTCCAGAGCGACCCCACGGAGGAGACCGATTACCAGGCAGACCCGACCCCGGTCCGTGGAGAAGGACGTAGGCTGTTGTTCCATCACTAGCTCACACTGCATGAGGAAGGAACGACAGCAACCCTGTTTGCCGTCGTAACGATCCGGCATGGGGACCCGGGGCTCTCGGATCACTGGAGCGGACGGGAGCTGGGGAGCGATCGGTGTGGCGCTAGCAGCGGCGGCGGCGGCTACTCCCACACCCTGGAAACTGGTCAGAGTTGTGTTCATGTCACGGAGCCTCCCCACTATCTCCTGTAGGAGGGAGTCATGTTTCTCCAACACGGTGTAATTACTAGTAACCATCTGACGGACTGTCTCGATGTCTGCTGGGTTCGACATGGCCAGATCGTACTGTCACGACCAGAGGGCGGAACCCAGAAGCAGACAACGGAGAACAGGTAGTACAACAATAATAGTGATTTATTGTTAGGGTTGGGGTGTCAGGGGGAGCAGGCTGGAGGTAGGTAGAACAGGCAGGGGGGTCAGGCAGGCAGGCAGGTAGTCAGACAGGCAGGGGGTCAGGCAGGCAGAGGGTTAGGCTAGGATAACGGGTAACGAATAGAGTAGAGGGTACGAACACTAGGAACCAACCATGAATGGCTACGATCTGGCGTTGACTGGAAGCAGGAGCAGAGCTTAAGTAGGAGCCAGTCGCGGTCTTAATCGGCCACACCTGGCACCACTGATAGACGGCTGATGAGCCAGGGGCGGAGCTGTGACACCAGTAGTAATTCTGTTATTTCAAATCCAGTGTAAATAAGATTCTTAGATTCTTAAATCCAGTGTATACAAGTCTTAGATTCTTAAAAAACAATTTTGATTGAAAATGAACATAGTATTACATTATCTGTCAAGTATTACATTATCAGTTAAAAAAAAGACCCACCTGAAAGTGTAATAAATTCCCAATAATGTAATAAGGTATTACATTATCAGTGAAAATTGTATTACAATATCAGTCAGGTTATTTTATTACATTATTGGAAAATTATTACATTATTGGGTTTTATTACATTTTCGATGGAGTTAAGTGGACATTTTATTACATTATCAGGCGTTATTACATTATCAGGAAATTATTACATTATAGGGTGCTACATGGATTAATACCACGTTCATTGATAAAATGACATAAGGGATGGAAAGGGGGGAAGGCAGTTTTAGAAGGGGGATGATTTTTACCGTTTTTTATTTCACGGGGGATGCCATCCCCCCTCATCCCCCCTCAACTTGAGTGCTGATGACAACTAACCAGCAAATGCTTATACTGTAATAATATAATGGTCTTATTCTTATCAGGTGACATTGAAAATATGGCTGCTCACTCCCAGACACCGGAGACACCGGGAAAAATCCAGTATAATTTAGCACATTAGGCATGTTGAAGGGGAGATGGCGTTGCCTTGACAGCTCCGGAGGAATATAAAGGAAGACTGAAATACAATCATAAACATCAGTTCCCTTTAAATCTTGAATTAAACGAATTTTCTCGGCTGATAACAACATTGAACATTTTATTACGAGTCACGTTCACTTCGCATGAATTACAGTAGGCAGTGCGGCTCACATGCCTGTAATAACTCTGCATAACCAGTAGGTAATGTGCGTACGCAAGGTCAATAAACGATCGTAGAGCTACGATCGTTTCCACGGTCAAATTTACTCTAGTTGAAATTGTATAAATCCCTACGTGGACGTGGTTTTCTACGTACGACACGGGTAAGATCAACATTTCATCTGAGTACTTTCTATAAATGTAATGCACGGGTACAGGGAACACAGACATACCCATCCCTTGGATCAAAATAACGTCCCCTTTGTTAGTTTCCGATGGAAAAGGTAACACTGAGGCCCGCACAAAATGAATCGATCTAACCAGTGTCCCGCAGTATCTTTACCGGCAGCCGATGTTCACTGCCCTGCAACGACACAAAACCATCAGAAACAAACGGGCGATACTTATCAACACACGGCAACGCCCCTGGGTCGAATGAATTAGCCAGTGCCGCCGGTTTCACCGGGAATAGGGAATCTATTTTTTAATTTTAGTACTGGACATTCCCGTACCCAATGTCCAACCCCTCTGCAATAGTGACACAGTGCGCCATCATCATTCACATCAGAGCAAACATTTGGACGAGGAGAAAAACTCTCTCAGTACCTGGCCCACTAACATTACATTTGTGAATTAACACATATTCATCGGCCAAGACGGCTGTGTCACTCGCCGTCTGCTCTGTAATGTAAGTTGTCACATTATTAGGTAACACGTTTTTAAATTGTTCCAATATCATCAGGTCACACAGTTGATCAAATGTTTCTACCCTAGATGCCGAACACCAACAGGTAAACGGGGTAACCAGATCACGTGCAAACTCCACATGAGACTGATTATCTCCTTTTTCCCATGTTCGGAACCGCTGTCGATACGCTTCTGGTACAAGCTCATAGGCTCTAAGCACCGTTGATTTAATACCTTCGTAACACTTACAATCAGTGGGACTCAAAGCGGAGTATGCCTTCTGGGCTTTACTGGTAAACACACACTGTAGCATTACTGCACGATCCTCATCAGGCCAGTTTCTAACGTCCGCCAAACGCTCAAATAATAAAAAGAATGTATCTGGGTCGTTTTCACTAAATGGTGGAAGCAGACGCAACTGTCTTGTTATATCAATCGATGTAGCCGCCCCCAACAAGTCAAAAGTCAAAAGTCAAGTCAAAAGTCACTTTATTGTCCCATCACTGGGAAATGTGTATTGGGCTTGCACCCCACAGCAGCCAACAAAGAGCAACAGACAATACAGAATATTAGCACACAAACAGAAGGTGGCCCTGATTAAAACAAGAGTGGAAATAAAACGATGAGCAAGATATGTTCACATTCATCTGGTGCAGTTTAAAAGTTTAACAGAAACGGGCATGGAGCGACATTGTTTTATAAGCTCCCAGACGATAAAAATAATGAACAGTAGTCTTGCTAAAACCATCATCTCGTTACCACACAGGTATGAATACAGGCTCACACAGCGTTAAACTGCTAAAAACACGATAAAACAAACAAACATCAGTACGAGGCAGCAGCGAGGCAGCCCGGGTCGCTACAGAGCAGCGCCACCGGAAGAGTAGTGGTCAGTATTCTGGCTTGACTAGCGAGTGTCGACACTATCATCCATATTATAAGATGACCTGGGCAGCCTACCCTCGCTGATCAGACGTAGTTTCTCATGCTGTAATTCTAATTTAGCCAGCTCAGTCTTGTGTTTTATTTTTTCAAGCTCTAACCGCAACTCCAACTCTGTTCGGTCTGCTGTTCGTCCTATTACCAACAGTTCTTTTTGTTGTTCAAAAGTTAGAGTGGTGAACACCCCAGACTGAACTCCCTCAGTTGGTTTGAGAATACCTCCCACTACCAACCCAGACCTTAAACTGGACATGACCTTGTCCTTCAGTCTTTTACTAGGAATCTCAATCTTATAGTGCTCAGAAATAGACAGCAACTGGTCCTTAGTACACTGGTCTAATAGTGCTACCGATGGGGAGTCAACAAACTCCTCTAATTGAGGCCATAGTACCCTATGCAAGCAAAAAAAAAAAAAAAAAAATCACAAAACCCTAAAGCTGAGACCATCAAACTGCGATAACCAAGTATAGGACAGACAGCCCACTTTAACTGGAACCTCCCCAGCCCTAACTTAAAGGAAACTAACTAACTAACTAACCCAAACCCTAGTCTTCGTGCCGCTACTGGTGGAAGGTATTTATGCACTAAAACCCAGTGGGCAAAAGAGAACACTGCAAAACAGCGCCCCCTCCTGGACCATGGATGTGCCCCTGAGACAAATGCTCTACCCACGGTAGATCGCCTGGAGCAGTGCGATCCACAACAGTGGGTGACGCTCATAGACTTTCCACCTCCAGGCCGAGAAGAACTCCTCAACGGGGTTGAGGAATGGAGAGTATGGTGGGAGGAACTGAGTGAAAAACTGTGGGTGGTCGCGGAACCAGTCACGGACCGCAGCAGACCTGTGGAAACTTACGTTGTCCCAGATTACAACGTAGTTGATCTGCTGCGACCCGTCTATTTGGTCTGGTGGAATGAGCAGTGTGTGAAATCCATCAAGGAACGAGAGGAGACGGGCGGTGTTGTATGGACCCATGGTGGCATGGTGATGTTTCCTCCACGCTGGCCGGGGACCTCGATAATGGCACGCTGGCTGATAACATTCCTTCCCCGGCGCCTTCTTTTGACAAGGTTGAAACCCGCCTCATCAATAAAAATAAACTTGTGTATTTCTGCAGCTGCGTCTAGCTCCAGCACACTCTGAAACAGACAGCATGAGAATATCAGAAATGGCCCTAGAGTGGGTAGTATGCTGATGTGAAACATCGTATAGGAAAACAACATCAGATTACTGGGATAATACAGTAACGCATCAGTGCTGAACATAGGACTTACTTGCACATAGTCATGCCGTAGTCCTTTGACTCTGTCTGTGTTCCGTTCGAAGGGAACCCTGTAGACCTGCCTCGTCCGGAGTGCATTTCATTTCAGGATGCGGTCCAGTGTGGACAGGCTCACTCTTTCAATGTTATTGAACACCTCCTGGTCTGCAATAACCTTTTCACAAATTTGTTTGAGTGTAACCGTGTTGTCCGCCAACACCATGTTCACGACTGCAGTCTCCTGCTCAGCAGTCAAAAGGCGTTGTCTCCCACCACGATGTGGTAATCTTTCGGCCCTGGAGAAGATTCCTGTATTGCCAAAGTAGGAATACAGTTCCCAATCTCATTGTACATGCCGTACATACTGTAGAACATGCTTTGTTTGCCAGTATGTTCTACTGTAGTATGTTCTACAGTAATCATCACTTTAAGGTCTGTATTGATAGGCAGTACTACAGTAAGGCAAATAGATTTGTACCTGTCCTCATTTCTGAAGGTCCGGATGATGGCTGCCACAGTAAACCGGCTCAGATTGGGTTGAACCCTCTGGCCAGCCTCCCTCATGGTCAATTATGGTGGCCCGAATTTCATTGGAGATGATAGCTCTCCTTCTCCCTCTTCCTCCTTGTCCTCCTCTTCCTTGTCCTTCTCTTCCTCCTCCTCCTTGTCCTCCTCTTTCTCTTCCTCCTTCTCGTCCTCCTCTCACACGTACGCCTCTGCCTCTCTGACCACCTCTCTCTTCGATATTGTCATCCATTGTTTTGCCAACTAGGAGCTCACCTGTGGCCCTTTTTGTAGCTCAAGTTCTGATTGTAAATTGCACAACAGCCTTTAGTGTTTAGCAATATGAATGATTGTGTGTTCCAGGGGGCTATTCCACGTATGTTGATTAGTATATCGGCGATTAAAATAAAAGCCGCGTTCAGGCAACTCGTGATTGGGATTCATGCCTCAAGTGATTCCTCGGACGAGGATCAGGCTTGTGTCATCAGTGTTCACAGAACAACGGTTTAGAAATCCTCGATATGGGCGCATGCACGCAGACATAAAGAGCCCAGAAGAGTCGAACTGTCGAAATGAAGATACTACATTCCGCAGCGGTCCGACTTAAAAATAAGATGTCAAATACTGCCGCAATTAACAAGGCGAGGGAAATGGTTTGGCAAGAAATTGCTGACTGATTAAATGCGTAGGTCATACTAGCCCCAGTTATTGTTATATGTTCATATTTGAATGAATGAATATTTACTACTGTGGTGATATCAGCAGCAGGCTACACACAGTCATATTGTCACGAGGCATAGTGGTATTGACCGCTGCCATAGTATTTATTCGTCATTTTAAGACGGTGGTTCAAATCCCTCTTCTGACACACTTTTTACTGCATTTCGTTGTCTGAATCTAATCTAAAATCTCATCTAAAAAAGTATGTAGGCTATAAAATGATGGTGCAGGCTAATTTACAAGAACTGACACGATTACAATGATGTTTGAAGCCTTTCTGAGTAGTAAATGATGTTCTTCTAACTGGACCCTGGATTTGGCATAGATAACTTTTTCCTTATGATTACTGATGGATAGATGATTCACTTAGACAGATATATACTGTATATATATTGTAAATCGATCTGCATGAAGGCTTCGGTTAAATGTAAAAAAAACAACAACATTAAACTAAATCAAGTATCAAACCGGCAACCTTCGGACCTCTAGCTGGCTGCCTTAACCCCTGCGCCAAACACACCGCTGTGATGATGGCAATGCAAGTTGATAGACATACCTATTTTTTTTTTACACTTTTTTATTTATCTATCACACTTTCAAAATATCAAGTTATCTATCACACAATCAAACTATCTATCTATCGATCGATCACACTTTCAAAATATCAAATTATCTATCTCGAAAAAGTGGGAATTAATACTTCCTAAAAAACACTTGACGGAACTGTCGTTCGGGATGTAGTTTCCGTCTGTGAGACATTTTTGACGCACGCATTACCTAAACCAGCCTGTAAACCTGCTCGCGATCAGGTTTGTTCAGAAGGATTGGTTGCATAGCAACCAAGCAGCAAATTATTTGAGCCACATTGATGGAATCGAATGCAAGCTGAAATTAGTGCCCGGATCTGATTTAAACCTGGATCAGATTTAATCAGCTTTCTTGGAATACCCCCCTGGTGAGGACAATGAGATTTTCCTCGAGAAGATTGTGCAAGATAAAGAGAATTGTGTATAGTGTTTTGACAGAAGGGGTGTTTGCAATTGACTTCTGAGTGCAAAGCGGGAAGTGTGTGTGTAGTTCAGCAGAATTGGTGTAGAGAGTTGATGCATGAGTTACGGATTATGCACACTGTGTCTTGAGTTTCTGTTTTAGTGTGTTAGCAATCGTGAAAAACTGTAACATAACATGACATGGACTTATTATGGCGTTTATACAGTTTGTTTAACCCACCTGAATTAACGAGGATCATGGACAAGGTTTTAACATTAACGTTACTCCATGGCTTGTTTATTGAGGAACTATTAAGGCTACTAGCTAGAGCAGAAACCTCGATGTCCCGCTCCACTAGCGCCTGGCTGGTGGAGTGAGATGGAGCCGGGAGGATTTTGAGTTACCGTTGTGTGGATAAAATCACAAAAATGACAACCTGTTTCAAATGTAATTTTCAGGGGAAAAAGCAAGGTTTTTTAAACCAGCTATGGCGAGTGCCATAAATTGCCATACTAAAACGATGCCTATCGAGACACAGAGAGTGAGCCACAGACTTTTAATGAATAGATTGAAGAGCCGCACACAGACAGGTAAAGTCAAAGAGCCGCATGCGGACTAAACCATTTTGCGCCAAGAGGGGTCTCACAGATCTTCCAATATTTTGGGAGAACTGTGGCACAAAGTTAATTCTCTCAATTGATGTAATCAACAAACTTAAATAAGTTATGACACTAATTCATTCGAAATAAAGAACATTACAAACAAAACAAAACTTTAATTCCAGGATTTTCAAGGGCCCTCTCCCTGTTGGGGCCCTGGGTAGTCAGGTCCACTTTTCCCCCAACTAGTGCGCCCCTGGTCATCGAGGATATTGTCTAGCCTGCTGATAATATAACCACAGTAGTGAATGTTAATTTATTAAATGAAAATAAAACAATAAGTAAAGGCTAGTTGTATTCATTTTCCAGTCATAGTATTTTCTTTTCGAAAATCGGCTGTTCTGGGCTGCTTATTACTCTGTGTGTGCGCCCAAAGCCAGCATTTCCAAGCCTGAGCAGAGTTAGCATTGACGAGACAAGGCTGAATTGTGTTATTGGAATGACTTGAGCCTTAAATCACAGTCGAGATGAATCCATTTAGACTACGTTCACACTGCAGTGAAATGTGACCCAAATCCGATTTTTTTGCTGACACGCGACTCAGGTTTGATTTATGCATGATCATGAAGTCACATGAAATCTGACTTTTTAAAATCCGACATTGGTCGCGTTCAGAGGTGGTATTACATCGGATACATATCTGATATTTAGCAACGCGCCTGCCGTCTGAATTGTCAAGTCGCTTTTAATGCAACTTTTACGTCGCTCTAGCAGGGTTGCCAGATGGGATTGACAATTTACAGCCTAACCTGTCTGTGATATCCTGGTTAGACTACCTGTAGTACCACCCCACGCCAGTAGGGGAACCCCAGAGGTGTTGGGCTGGAGTTACCTGTTATATAGCCGGGGTACCAGAGTAAGCCAGGCAGTGCCCGGAGTACCACGTTGTACACACCTGTTCTGGAATAAAAGGTTAACTTGAATCCTGGATGGCATTCCCATTATTCATTAGTTAGGTTACCACATATTGGCGACGAGGATACTGGAAGGACATAAGGACACGAAGTCAAGAGCCCGAGTGAACGAGTATGCTGGACGGGAGTTCAAGTTCAAGGTGGCGGTAGGACTGAATCGGATTGTTGCTAGCTAGCGAGCTAACGAGCTACGGTGGACAAAGGAAGATTCAACGGAGGATTTAAGGTAACGGGAACATGAGTGCGTTGCTAGGGACCCTATCAGCCTACGAAGCTAAGGACCAGACATGGGAGGAATACTGCGAGATACTGGAGCAGTTTTTTGAGGCAAATGACATAGATGATGGGGATAAACAGAGAGCTATTCTCATCAGTGTAGTGGGGCCAGCCACGTACAAACTCATGAGGAACCTACTTAGTCCAGAGAAGCCTAGCTCGAAAACGTACCAGGAACTAGCGACGTTAATGAAAAATCACTACAGTCCGAAACCCAGTGAAATTGTCCAGAGGTATAAATTTGACTCCCGCACTCGCCAGCCTAATGAGACCGTCAGTGCATTCGTAGCCGAGCTAAGAGAGTTGGCCCAGGATTGTAACTACGGTGCTACCCTAGAACAGATGCTGAGGGACAGGTTGGTGTGCGGGATAAATGAAGATCGGATTCAACGACGTTTGCTAGCTGAAACGGACTTGACATTTGAGAGAGCATACAAACTTGCTGTAGCTGCAGAAACCGCTAGCAGAAACGTTCACGACCTACAGGCTAAAGCCGCGTGTAACCAGGTGAGGACCGAGGGCGCACCAGGGAGGAAGGACGAGAGACGTTACGAAGATGTTAACCGGAGACAGAGAGAATGTTACCGATGTCACGGGACAAAACACAGTGCCGGTGAGTGCAAGTTTAAAGATGCCAAGTGTCACGGTTGTGGGAAATTAGGCCATATAGTTAAAGCTTGCCGTAATAGAAGCAGAGATTACGCACGCGCCAGTGTAAACAACGCACCCAGAGCAGAGTACAGGGGCGCACGTCCACACCGCTCCCACAATGTGCGCGAGAGAGCAGAGGACGGGGATGAGAGTTCTGATTCAGAGGAGGCATTCACGTTAACCTGCTTGAAAACGGAAACAACGATTCAGAAAGTGAAACCTTTTGTTATACATATTGGAGTAAACAAGAAGACAGTAAATTTCGAAATTGATACAGGATGCAGTGTGAGCATTATGAATGAGAGCAAGTTCAATGAGACGTGGGGAGAAAAACAACGCCCCCAAATAAGACAAACCAAACTCAAACTGAAGTCATACACTGGTGAACAAATCAGTGTAGTAGGTGTAGCAGAAGTGGAGGTGAGACATGCACAGCAGGTGAAGTCATTACCTCTAGTAGTAGTGAAAGGTGCGGGACCTAGCTTATTAGGAAGAGGGTGGCTGGAAGCCATAAAGCTGAAGTGGGATGAAATAAAGAATGTGAGTACAGAGGCACAAACACTACAGGAAGTACTCATTAAAAATGAGGAAGTTTTCAAAAAAGAGCTAGGCATGTTAAAAGGCATGAAAGCAACAATTCGGGTGTCTGCCGAAGCCTGTCCAAAATTCTATCGCCCTCGCTCTGTTCCATATGCCATGAGGTCCAAGGTGGAAGAGGAGCTGGACAGACTGTTGAAGGAGGGCATAATATCACCAGTTAAGTATGCTGAGTGGGCAGCACCCATAGTCCCTGTGTTGAAGCCAGATGGTGCGGTCCGGATATGTGGGGACTACAAACTCACAGTAAACAACGCATCCTCTCTAGAACAATACCCAATCCCCCGTGTCGAGGACCTCTTCAATGCCCTGGCGGGAGGAAAACAGTTCTCCAAGCTTGACTTAAGCCACGCCTACCAACAAATTGAGATGGAGGAGGAATCAAAGAAGTACCTAACAGTGAACACACAGAGAGGCCTGTTCACCTACAATAGGCTACCATTTGGAGTATCATCAGCACCAGCAATATTCCAAAGAATGATGGAGAGCCTACTGCAGGGCCTGCCCCAAGTAGCAGTGTACTTGGATGACATCATACTCACCGGGAGAGATGAAGCAGAGCACCTGAGCACGCTGGACAACGTACTCCGACGGCTTAAAGAAGCGGGTCTGCGACTACACAGACGGAAGTGTGCGTTCCTGCAGGATGAAGTCGAGTACTTAGGACACAAGGTCGATGCTGAAGGCTTACATCCGGTGGAGAGCAAGGTGAGAGCCATAGAGGAAGCCCCACCCCCAAACACAGTGACAGAGCTGAAAGCATATTTGGGCTTGTTAAATTATTATAATAAATTCATGTCTAACCTGGCCACACACCTAGCCCCGTTACATCATCTGCTGAGAAAAGGTGTGTCATGGGCCTGGAACAGAGAACAGGAAGAAGCTTTCCAGAAATCGAAACAGTTACTCCAATCAGCCAAAGTGTTAGTGCACTACACGACTGACAAAGAGTTGGTGCTGGCGTGTGACGCCTCACCCTACGGAGTGGGCGCCGTGCTCTCACATGTGATGGAAGACGGAAGTGAGAGACCAGTGGGGTTCATGTCACGCACGCTGACACCTGCAGAGAAAGGTTATTCACAACTCGACAAAGAAGGGTTAGCAATAATATTCGGGATTAAGCGGTTCCATAAGTACCTCTATGGAAGGACGTTCACAATCAGCACTGACCACAAGCCATTGATATCATTGTTTCATGAGAAGAAACCAGTGCCACAGATGGGGTCGCCCCGAGTGCAAAGGTGGGCAGTCCTGCTGAGATCATACGAGTACAAAATAGTGTACAAGCCAGGTAAAGATCACGCGAATGCAGACGCGTTGAGCAGGTTGCCCCTACCCCAGGCCGAAGAAGAGGAGGATGCAGACAAAGTGCTCATGATAGAGGTCATGGATGACCCACCGATCACAACAGCTCAGGTGAAGCAGTGGACGGCCAAGGACAAAACACTCTCCCAGGTGCATGAGTGGTGCCTGAAGGGATGGCCAAGAGAGGTGGACCCATCAGTCAGCCCATACAGTCAGAGGAGGCTGGAATTGAGTGTGAAGGATGGATGTGTGCTTTGGGGGGCGAGAGTGGTCATTCCGAAGAGAGGAAGGATGGCCATATTAAAGCAGCTACACCACACACACCCGGGAATATCCAGGATGAAGGGCCTAGCACGCTCATATGTATGGTGGCCAGGAATGGACATGGAGATTGAACAGGAAGTGCGGTCCTGTCAGGCATGTCAAGAGAGCAGGAAGTCTCCAGCCTGTGCCCCACTACACCCATGGGAGTGGCCTGAGACGCCGTGGAGCAGACTCCACATCGACTATGCAGGTCCCTTCCTAGGAAAGATGTTCCTGGTCATCGTGGACTCGCACTCAAAATGGATAGATGTGTATCCAACCAACACAGCGACCAGTCAAACAACCATCGAAAAGCTCAGACAGTGCTTTAGCACACACGGTTTGCCACAGATGCTGGTATCAGACAACGGAACATGCTTCAAAAGTGCTGAGTTCGAGGCGTTCATGAAGCAGAATGGCATACAGCATGTGACATCCGCACCATTCCACCCTGCATCGAATGGCCTGGCAGAAAGAGCAGTACAGACATTCAAAGAAGGGATAAAGAAGGTGAAGGGAGAGACCTTGGAGACAAGAATAGCCAGATTTCTGTTTAACTACCGAATCACACCACAAACAACAACTGGCTTGGCACCAGCTGAAATGCTCATGTCCAGAAGATTACGTTCCACACTGGATCTGCTGCTGCCAGATGTGAAGACAAAAATCAGGCAGAATCAGCTGAAACAGAAGAAACAACATGACGCACACAGCAAGTGGAGGAGCTTTTCTCCTGGGGATGAGGTGTATGTCCGGAACTACAGCCATGGACCAAGGTGGATACCAGCCATCATTGAGGAAAGCACAGGACCTGTATCGTATACAGTACAGACAGGTAGTGGACATTCCACAAGGAGACATGTCGACCAAATCAGGAAGCGCTACGCAACAGCAACCAGCGACACGACTACATCTGAGCAGACTACAGAGCCTATCAACCTACCAGATCCAGGACATTCATCAGAGGCCTTGCCGGAGGATACTGTCCTTACCACTCCAGTCAGTGAGAGAGTAACAGCCCCTACAGGTGTTCCTGAACAGCCTCCTGCTGACACTATGCTGGACGGGAGAGCAGAGCCTCCATTGGCACTACGTCGCTCCATGAGGACAAAACAGACTCCTGCTCGTCTGAAAGACTTTGTAGAATAAGAATAGTGAGCTCCCTCAAGAAAGAGCAAGAATGCGCTCTGGGAGCTTGCTGGGAAGGTGACAGTCTACCCACCTTCCTAGTTTTTCAAGGGAAGAATAATTATTTTTTTATTGTGTATGTTGTGTCTCAGGTCCCGTGGTAGGTTCAGCTTAAGGGGGGAGGGATGTGATATCCTGGTTAGACTACCTGTAGTACCACCCCACGCCAGTAGGGGAACCCCAGAGGTGTTGGGCTGGAGTTACCTGTTATATAGCCGGGGTACCAGAGTAAGCCAGGCAGTGCCCGGAGTACCACGTTGTACACACCTGTTCTGGAATAAAAGGTTAACTTGAATCCTGGATGGCATTCCCATTATTCATTAGTTAGGTTACCACACTGTCTATAAACGATAAATCCAGTAGCCCATTCGGTGGTAACCGGCCCCATCTGGCAACCCTGCACTCTAGACGCATTTGCTCATATCTTGCTCATATCTTTGCCGGCTTCCGCTGCACAATAACATGAAAATGAATCCGGTTGTAAACGTTATCATGTTATCCTATATATGTTATCATGTTATCATATGTATTATATATCATGAATCTAGATATACTTGCAGACAGTATACAGAGTAGACCTGTATCCTACAAAGACACTTAGATTTAGATTTAGTAATCTACAAATTAATTAGACCCCTATACTTTCTTTTATTTCTTTTTTTGTTTATTTTTATTTTTTACGACTCAATCTTTTCAGTTTGTAAAACGTCTTTGAGTGTCTAGAAAAGAGCTATTATTAATTATATAATAATAATAATTATTATTGTAAACAGTGCGCTGTCCTTCTGCACATGCGGGTCTGTTCAGGGCCGTGGAATGTTCACACGGGAGTCAATGTAGGCCTAGGTCAAATATAGGTCACATTTTAAAAGTAATGTGAACTGCCAAACAAATAAATCGGATCTGTGTAAAAAAATCGGAATTGAGCATCAAGACCTGGGGGGTATTCCACGAACGTTGATTAGTATATCGGCGATATACTAGGTGATTCCTCGAACGAGGATCAGGCTTGTGTCATGAGTGTTCACAGAACACCGGCTTAGAAATCCTCGATATGGGCGCGTGCACGCAGACATAAAGAGCCCCGAAGAGTCGAACTGTCGAAATGAAGATACTACACTACAAGATACTACGCAGCACTCCTACTTATTGATCTTTATGAAGACGAAAACTAAGATGTAAAATAGTGCAATACTGCCGCAATTGGGAGCGTACCTATGTTCCCCGGGTCCTATATTCCCCGGGTCCTATGTTCCCCGGTTCCCCGCTTCCGAAAAAGGGTCCTATGTTCCCCGTTTCCGAAAAAGGGTCCTATGTTCCCCGCTTCCGAAAAAGGGTCCTATGTTCCCCGCCTGCCGTTGTGTCAAGCGACCCCCGGTGTCGTTATGTGGTACTGCATGAGAGTTTGACGTGCGACCCCAGGTGTCGTTATGTGGTACTGCATGAGAGTTAGATGTCTTGGAAATATGAAGAACACAATGAATGTCATAGTATTGTCTCAGCATTTTATATAACTCCCTAGATAGATCATTTTCGAGATGGAATTGAAAATCTTATATTCCTTTTTTTTGTAAGATTTTATTTTCCATTTTCTTTTTACACAAAACATTATACACACCACATCCTAACCTAAATACACCACAACATTTATACGCACCCATTACTTGACAAACATCACAATATATCACAGCTTGACAAACATCACAACACATCTCAACTTGACATACATCACAACGCATCACAGCTTGACATACATCACCACACATCACAGCTTGACATACATCACAACACATCACAACTTGACATACATCACAACACATCACAACTTGACATACAGTACATCACCACACATCACACCTTGATATACATCACAACACATCACAACTTGACAAACATCACAACACATCCCACCTTGACAAACATCACAACACATCCTAACATCCCAAAGCCCCACTTTTTTTTTAAACCGTCTAAAGTTTATCCCAGTTTACCCCCTATACTTATCTAACTAATATTTCTAATGCATAATATAATTAATCTCTTAGTACTATGTTTCTTGCACTATCTTTACGTCTTAGCTAAGGCCTTCACTATCTCTCCCCATATCTTTTCAAACTGATCTTTCTTATTATTGTCTATGGCTAAATTCTTCTCTATATTGGTATAATAAAGAATTTCGTTTTTCCATTGTTGTAGTGTTGGAGGTTTACTTGATTTCCAACTTCCAAGTATTAGTTTTTTAAATATAATTGATGAGTACATAATTATCCACCCCCTAGGGTATCTTACTGTGGCTACATCCTGGAAAAGACAGATTGAAGGATCAAATTTGAATCTTTCCTTATGTACCACTGAGAGCCAATGTTCTATGTCAACCCAGGTTTTCTGTACTCTGGGACACTCCCAGAATGCGTGTATTAGTGAGTCTTTTTTTTCCACACTTTAAACAGTTATCTGATACATTACTATAATACTTATGGATTTTATCTCGCGTGTGGTAGACTCTATACATTATTTTATATTGGATTAAACGTAGATTTTCATTAACTGTCATGTCATTTGTAGTATTCCAACACTCTTTCCATTTTAAACCTATATCTGTTCTTCCTAGTTCTCGATTCCACATCTCAATCCTACTTTCTAACAGTTTTTCAGCTACATAGGTCTTCTGTAGAGTTCTATACATTTTACCTATCAAATTCTTAACAATTTCTCCATCAAATATGATATCCTCAATTGTACTCTGCTGCCCAAATGATTTTAAATTAAAATTTAGATTTATGTAGCTTCTTAGCTGCATGTATCTGAAATATTCAGCGTTGGCCAACTTATATTTACTTTGGAAGTCGTGCCATGGAATAATGGTATCCCCTCCTACTAAGTCGTTTATAGTTTCTATTCCCCTTGTTCTCCATGTAGACCAATTTATTGTAGCATTCTGAAGAGCTATCCAAGGATTGTTCCACAAAATAGTACTTTTTGGGATTGATATTGATTCTCCCAGTATCCTCTTAATTTTTTTCCATGACGTTTCTATATTATTTACAATAAAGTTTCCTTTTTTCTTAGTCTTATGTTCTGAAAATAAAAGAGTTAAGAGGTTTTGGGGATGTACATCTGAATCTTCAATGTGGATCCATTGTTCTTCTGCTGTGTGTTGGACTATATGCCTCAGATAGAACCCCTCGGCGGCCAGTTGGTATAGCTCCAAGTCTGGAAGGTTAAAGCCCCCCTCTGACATAGGAAGGTGTAAGATATTCCTTCTAATTCTGTGTTTTCCCTGCCCATATAAAATATGTTATGGCTGAGTATACCATATTGAAGTACTTTTTTGGTGGAGTAATTGGTATAATTGAAAACAAAAAAAGAAACTTAGGAAGCCATGCCATCCTAAACAAGTTTATTCTGCCTGTCAGATTTATAGGAAGATTTTTCCATTTACTTAAAGTCTCTTTCATGTTATTGAGTAGTGGAATAAAGTTCTCTCTATAGATCTGAGTTTTTTTGTCACTAATTAAGCAACCTAAATATTAAATATTTTTTGTCCACTTAAATGGTCATTGTAATTCTGGGTTTATTCTTTTTTGTTTACCAATTGCCATTATTTCAGTTTTATCCATGTTTATTTTATATCCTGAGATATCCGAGAATTCAGAGAATATTTTTAACGAAGGGACTATAGATTTATCTATGTTCGTTAAATATAACAGAATATCATCCGCAAATAAATTTATCTTAAAGTTATTTTTGCCCACGCTTATGCCTGATACATAGGGATCTTGTCTATTTTTTTCTGCCAGTGGTTCTATTGCCAGAGCGAAAAGAAGTGGAGATAGGGGGCAACCTTGTCTGGTGCCCCTCTCTAAAGTAAATTCTGCAGATAATGTGTTGTTAGTATATATTTTTGCTTTAGGATGTTTATATAGTAATTTTATAAAATTAATAATTTCCTCTGGGAAATTATATGCTTCTAATACTTTAAATAAATAAGCCCATTCAACTCTATCAAAGGCTTTTTCCGCATCCACTGCCATTATTGATATATCTATGTTATGCCTTTTTGCGTACTGTATAATATTAAAGCAGGTTCTTGTATTTGTTTGTAAATGTCTATTTTTAATAAACCCTGTTTGATGAATGTGGACTAACTCAGGTAGAACTGTTGCAATTCTATTACTTATGATTTTTGTTAGTATTTTATTATCGCAATTTACTAAGCTGATAGTCTGAAGGCGACTCACCAGACTTTCCTGGTTTTAATATAACTGAAATAATTGTTTGATACATGGATTGTGGTAAAACCGATTTAAGAGACATATAGCTTATCATTTGCATGAACAATGGAGCAATTCTATCCCAGAAGGCTGAGTAGAACTCTATAGGGAATCCATCCACCCCTGGGGCCTTTTTACATGAAAATGTTTTTATAATTCCTAATATTTCCTCTTCTGTTATTTTCTTCTTTAATAATTCTTTTTTTATCTGTTGAGATTTGTTTTAATTGTATGGAATCCAGAAAACGGGATGTATTTGGTTATTTTATTTCTGATTTATATAGATTTTCATAGAAGGTTCTGAATATATTACTAATTGAACTATTATTCCTAATTAGAGCGTTTGTATCCTTATCTTTTAAAATTATAGTAGATTTATTTTGTATTCGCTTTGTAAGGTTTGCAAGATGTTTACCTGGTTTGTTTGAAAATCTTATATTCCTAAAAGAACACCAGTGATATATATATACACATTATTAAATATTTTTTCTATATTTTTGTCAAACGAAATCAAATAAATACAGTAGAGATATCAATCCAAAATATAGGCTTTTATTGCAACCAACTAATTAAACTATGTTTGTGCATACATAATAACAATAATAACAATAACAATAATAATTAAATTAGGCCAATAACAATAATATAACAACAACATAGGCCAAAGTGCTATCCAAATAAATGTGCAAAAATGCAAAAATCAAAAAGATCTAGCCCATACGGACGCTATGGCTGACAGCCCTCCAGTACGAAGCCAGATCTCTGAGGCCCTGCATATACTGTTCTTTCAGCCTCAGTAGACGGGCCTCCAACTCCCTCCACTTCCGTCTCCTTGTTGGGGGAGCGTGGCCTCTGTCTGCCATCCCCAGCTTATCCTCTGAAAGCGTTTGCTGATCCTTCAGGTGCCGAAGGAATATCCAAAGTGAAGGATGGCGCACTTGGACAGCATCGTTTAGAGTACGATGATAAGCTAGAACAAAAATACAGAATTATAACTTATTAGCCTATTAATGGCCTATTAATGTGCAAACTGGTTCTACATCTGCAAGCTGATCTAATAACGGTGTGCAGTGAGGATTGTTGATCTTTCCAATGTAGAAGATAGCGGGCCTTATTTGAAGTATAGCCTATAACAAGTATATCTCACAACTTCCCCTGTGTGTGAACTTCAATTAGTATTCGTTATTTGGGATCTTAGTAAATCAGGCCCTAAATGTTATTAGTTTGGCATGAACATTTTGACATTAAACATTTTCCCCTCTGTGTCTCCTCCTTTCACAATTTTAAATCCTTTCTTAATCCTTTCTCAATCACGGTGCCCGCCCATGATTGGACTGATGTTACGTCCATCATCATTAGCGCGCCTGTACCGGACCAATTGGCAACTCGTCCACCTGTTTAAAGAGCCCTCCTGTTTAAAGAGCCCTCCTGTCCTCTGCTGTGTTTGATGTTTCGTTAATTTTTGTTTCGGCTCATAGTTTTTTGTGATAAATTTTTTAATTTTATTTTATGTACAAATGTAACAGAGTTGGGAATGTATGTTTAGCTGTGGTGAATGTAGATGAGTTTCGCCGTGCTTTGAGCAGCCCTGGTTGTTGTTGGAGCCCCCCTTTGGAGTTTGGGTGTACTGCAGGTCTGCACGTTCGTTTGTCCTTCTCTTGTTGCCGTACTTGCGGTGGTGCGTCAGAAAATGGCCGCCAGCTTAATGGGTATGTGCGCATGTAAAACGCTCCTCGTGTTTTGTTGTTTGTATGGAGAATCTTGTAATGTAGGGTGAAAATGTTGGTGTAGTACTGTGCTGTTTGTTTTTACATGTATTGTGATGTATTGTGATGATGTGAAACAGAACATTTATTGTATGTTGTTTTGAACGTGCAGATTCACAAGCAGACCAGAGAAGAATTGTGTTCTATATGTCTTCTCTGCAGGTATGTCGCTCCACATGTTGTTTGTAATTGTTATTTGTAATGTTTGAGGGAAGTTTGTGTTCTTTCTGTGAACAAACTGTCCTGATGTGAAATGTACATAGACGGTGGACCGAGAAAATGGCCGCCAGCTTAATGGATTCACAAGCAGACCAGAGAAGAATTGTGTTCTATATGTCTTCTCTGCAGGTCAAATAAACGAATTAAATGAAAGAAGTTTGGCTGTTTGACCATCGTTACACTGGTGCCGTGACACGTCGATCTCAAGATCAGCTGAACGCCGATCTCCGTGGATGCTGCGTGGATGCCAGGTCTTAGTGTGATTGATCAAGTGTGGTCAGAGTATTATAGTAAATGGTCATTCAGTCTGAGGTCTGTGATTATATCAGTTTAAAAAGTGCTTTGATTGTTTTGGTTTTTATGTCCTGCTGTAACTTTATATTTTTTTTTAAACATTATTATTATTATTATTATTTTCATTCAGTAATATTACACAACGCAAGTCTGTACCACTATGGCTCAGAGGCCAGGTTTTAATGATGAGATTTTTGCCAGTCCAGTGTTGCCTATGGGGAGGGGTGCATGGGGGGCATGTCAGAGCAGAGCAGACAGTGCTGTCATAGACATTGACAGTGACATCGACATTGACAGTGCTGTCAATAGTAGGGAGGTGGGGTGTTCCCAGTTGTTTACTGACAGTGGTAGAGGCACAGGGTCAGGTCAGGACCCAGGTTGTGCTGCTGTCGGACAGTTTACAGGGGAGGCTCCTCCCACATCCACACCCAGTGTTAATGACACTGAAGCTCTTCATCACCTTTCAGACATGATGGGTCAGCTAGGTGCTCAGATTGGCGAGTCCATTGTAACCAAGTTAATTTCAGCTGGTGTAGTTCACTCAAGTAGTATGAGCAGTGCACACCTCAACTGCACATCGCCTCCAGATCCTGTAACTGATCCTAATGTTGTTAGACAGGAGGTTCCGTGCGTTACTGTGAATGTAACATCAGACAGGGAACCACCAATGTTCCGAGGTGATAGTTCTGATAAGTGTTCAGTCCAGGACTGGATTGACATGTCTAAAGCTTATCTGAGAAAGCAGAAATGTCCAATGCATGAACAGGCTGAGGAGATACTGGCAAGGCTGATGGGTAAGGCAAAGGATGTTGTGAGGGTTGGTTTGCGAAGCGATCAGACACTTGATGTGAAGCAGAACCCTGATCTCATCTATGATATCCTTCTCAAGTACTTCAGTGATGTGTCATCATGCCTCCCGTTGTCAGATTTCTATGCCACTCTACCCAGACCCAATGAGAACCCTGTAGACTACTGGTTGAGGATCAACAAAGCAGCTGATGTAGCTGGTGAGGGCCTTCGCAGACAAGGTAGGAGGATGGAGAACGTGGGTGAAGAGGTAGCACGGATGTTTGTCAGGCATTGCCCGGACTCTGGACTATCCCGTATTCTGGAATGCAAGGCTATTGAGGAGTGGAGCTCACGAGACATACAGTTGAAGATTGATAATTATCAGAGAGAGCTGAGAGCCTCTGGCAGGACCGGTAGTTCTGTGCCATTGAAGAGCCATGCCACCGCCCTCCACACTGTGCAGTCTCATCCAGAGCCTTCGATTCAGTCTGTGTCTGAGCAGTGTTCCACCCAGTACCCCCCTGCTCCTGCCCATAGTCCAGTGTACCACACACAGTGTCCGCCTTCTACCCTCATTCCTTCCCAGGACCATGCTTTAGGCCAGCTTCCGTGCCCCTCCTCCGCGACTGCTGTGGCCCAGAACACTCAGCAATCTGAAGACAGGATTCTTGCTCGCATTATGGAGAGTCTGGAGCAGATGATGGGGAAAGTGCAGCAGCGTGACAGTGCTCCTCGTGGCGGAAGATACCAGGGTGGCGCCCGTGAGAAGGCCTGCCGAGTCTGTGATGACAGTAGACACACTACCATCTCACACTGCATGTCAGAGAGGCTGTGCTTTGTCTGTTTAGCCCCAGGTCACACAAAAGTTGAGTGTCCCACCAGGTCGTCCCGAGCACCTCAGCCTCAGGGAAACTAGGTGGCCTGTATTCAGAGGGAGAAAATATAGGTCGCCAAGTAAACTCCCATTGTGAGGACGAATCTAGTGCTGAGACAGTGTATATAGCTCTCAAAAGCTCAAGTGATAACTCTGAAGATATTGTTTATCAGAATACGCATACAATTAGTGGTAGTGACAGCCTTTTCTACACACCTGTGACAGTTGGTAATACAGTGACTCTAAATGCTATGCTAGACAGTGGGTCTATGGCTTGTACAATGAGTAAGACGGCAGAGGGAAAGCTTAGAGAGGTTGGAGTTGCTACAGAGCATAACCAGTTCAGTTCAAATGTGGTGCTTGTTGGCTGTGGTGGTCGCCGTGTCAAGCCTGAGTCAGCTTTCAACGTGGAAATGGAGGTGTATGGCTGTAGGATTATGGTTCCCACTCTGGTAGTTGAAGGCCAGCATGATGAGTTGATACTAGGCACCAATGTTATTAAATATATCCTCCGGCAGTATAAGCAATGTGATGGCTACTGGAAGGCTGTGTCTACGCCCTGTCCTGCTGGCGATCCAGAATCTGAACAGTTTCTCTCGATGCTCGCTGGTCTGAACCGTTGGCGAGGTGACGTCATACCTGACAAGATAGGCACAGTCAGGTGCAACTCAGCCGTGTGTCTTGAGCCTGGTCGGGAGTACCTGATGTGGGGCAAGCTACCCAAGTCCACTATTGTGTCTCCTGGTAGCGCTGTGATGACAGAGCCCACATCGTGTCGCTCAGCTCCAAGAGGGGTTCTGGTGGCCAGAGTTGTTACTCCTTTGTGGGGAGACGGATGGGTTCCATTGAAGCTGATCAACTCGTCCGACAGGCCCGTCTTGGTAAGACGCAATGCTAAATTGGCCGACGTCTTCTCCTGCATTGCGCTCGAGGACATGGATGAGACCGGACCTGCTGAGGTCCCACTACTCAGTTGCTGTCAAGTAACCCCGTCCAGTGAAAATGCGGCCCGCACTGTTGATGAGGAACTGAAGTACATGGGATTGAGTGGGCTCGACATACACTCCTGTGACGTGTCTGAACAGTGTAGAAGCAAGATGGCTGACCTGGTTGTGCGCTACAAGGACATCTTCTCACGCCATCACCTGGATTGTGGAGAGGCAAAGGGCTTCATACATCGCATTCACCTCTCAGATCACAGGCCATTCCGGCTCCCATTCAGACGAGTGCCCCCCAGTCAGTATCAGAAGTTGCGCCAAGTACTGAGTGAGATGGAGGAGAAAGATATAATCAGGAAGTCAACCAGTGAATATGCATCTCCGTTGGTTCTTGTATGGAAAAAGAACGGAGATCTCCGTATCTGTACAGACTTTCGCTGGCTGAACAAGAGGACCCTGAAGGATGCTCACCCTCTCCCTCACCAGGCCGACTGCTTAGCTGCACTTGGAGGTAACTCCTTGTTTAGTACTATGGATCTAACCTCAGGGTTTTATAACATGCCACTACACGAGGATGACAGAAAGTACTCTGCCTTTACAACACCTATGGGCTTGTATGAGTATAATCGCCTCCCGCAGGGCCTCTGTAATAGTCCTGGGAGCTTCATGCGTATGATGACTAGCATTTTCGGAGACCAGAACTATCTGAGCTTACTGGTTTATCTGGATGATTTATTGGTGTACGCCCCTGATGAGAGGACAGCTCTGGAACGCTTGGAGATGGTGTTCAGTAGACTGCGTGGTCATAACCTGAAATTGGCCCCCAAGAAGTGTTTTTTTCTCCGGAAATCCGTCAAATTCCTCGGCCACATAATTAATGACAACGGTGTGTTGACTGATCCCAGCAAAGTTGAGAGCATCGCAAAGATGACAAGTGCTGACCTGATGGAAGCGGACGGTGTAACCCCCTCACAGAAACGAATCAGATCTTTCTTGGGGATGATCAATTATTACCAGCACTTTGTGCCTAGCTTCTCCGCTATTGCAAAGCCTCTCTTCTCTCTGTTGACGGGCCAGAAGAGAAAAGGGAAGGTGAAACAGTCCAAACAAAGGTCACAAAGCAGGAAGTTGAAGGTTACTGACTGGACCCCCGAAACGGAGCAGGCTTTCCAGAAGCTGAAAACGGCGCTGGTTGAGACGGCTGTCCTGGCTCACCCTGATTTCAGCCGTCCCTTCATGCTGTCAACGGACGCGTCCCTTGATGGCATCGGTGCTGTCCTGTCGCAGATCCAAGAGGGTGAAGACCGAGCGAGGCCAATCGCATTCGCCAGCAAGTCCCTCTCTCTGTCTCAGAGAAATTACCCAGCCCATCGGTTGGAATTCCTAGCCTTGAAGTGGAGTGTCTGTGACAAGTTCAGCCATTGGTTGAAGGGGCATGATTTCACTGTTTGGACGGACAATAATCCATTGACTCATATCATGACGAAGCCCAAGCTGGACTGCTGCGAGCAACGATGGGTGGCTAAGTTAGCGAGCTATAACTTCGACATCAAGTACGTGCCAGGCCCACAGAATGTTGTCGCTGATGCCTTGAGTCGTGTGCCTTTCGTCAAGCAGAGAGTCAGTCACAGATTACTTGAAGAGCCCTACAAGAATCTCCTCTCCGAAGTCCAGGATGTGTCGAGTGCTTCTGTACAGGACGCCTTCCGGTCGTCCAATGATAGTGGTGACACTCCACGCCAGGTAGAGAGTTACGCTCAAAGTGTCCCATCACCTCTGCATGTCCACGCTCAGTCTATGGAGATGGATGAAGTGTCTGTTGTTCTACAGTCATATGACGATCTGTGGGAGGTCGGAGCAAGAACGCGTGCTGTAGCAGTCTTGCACCATTTGCCTCAGTTAGTCCCAGGTGGTCAGGACTCACTTCCTGCTTACAGTGAGAAGGAACTCCGGGATGAACAGCTCAGAGACAGAACTCTCTCTCGAGTCTTGTACTATGTGGAGAGACATCGGAGACCCTCCAGGAGAGAGAGAGATAAGGAATCAGTCACAGTCATGAGGTACCTGAAGCACTGGGAGAAACTTGTTGTGAGCAATGGGATACTCTACAGAGTCTCGAGGGATCAAGTCGTGAAGTCAAAACGCCGCCAGTATGTGGTTCCTGAGTCTAAGAAAGTTGAAGTTCTGAGAGGTGTTCATGACCATGCCGGCCATCAAGGTCAGTTCAGGAGTCTTGGCTTGGCCAGACAGAGGTTCTTCTGGCTCAACCTCGACAGAGACGTAAGAGACTACGTCCGTAACTGCCAGCGGTGTATTGTCAGTAAGACTGTTGAACCTGCTGCGAGGGCGCCTTTGCAGAGTATCACATCAACCAGGCCACTTCAGCTGGTTTGCATTGATTTCTGGTCAGCGGAGGACTCAAGGAACAAGTCAGTTGATGTGTTAGTTGTTACTGACCATTTTACAAGAATGGCCCAGGCATTCCCCTGCAAAGATCAGTCAGCCAAACAGGTGGCGAGAGTTCTATGGGACAAGTTCTTCTGCGTCTTTGGGTTCCCAGAACGTATCCACAGCGACCAGGGAGCTAGCTTCGAGAGTCAACTAGTGAGTGAGCTGCTCAGAGTCTCCGGTGTCAGAAAGTCGCACACAACCCCGTATCACCCGATGGGTAACGGTAGTGTGGAACGTTTCAATAGAACTCTCGGTAACATGATCCGAGCGCTTGAACCAGAGGCAAAAATCAACTGGCCGAGGCGTTTGCAAACTCTGACGTTCATGTACAATAGCACAGCGCATGAGTCAACTGGCTATGCACCTTTCTATCTGATGTTTGGGCGTAC
Organism: Nansenia antarctica; assembly: GCF_963989245.1. Lineage (NCBI taxonomy): Eukaryota > Metazoa > Chordata > Actinopteri > Argentiniformes > Microstomatidae > Nansenia > Nansenia antarctica. The sequence continues at coordinate 42,802,312 of NC_137675.1, read as the reverse complement.
TCCTCGTCTCCCTGTCGATATACTCTTCCGGACAGTCCTGAATGATCCAGCTGTGGTCAGCTACGACAAGTATGTGATGTCTCTCACGAAGGATCTGAGAGAAGCTATGGTCATAGCCCAGGAACATGTCATAAAAGAACAGCACCGTCACACAGAGCTCTACAACAGACGAGTAAAAGGGCCCACCATTGACGTCGGAGACCGTGTGCTGTTGGCGAACAAGAGAGAGAGAGGAAAGAGAAAGGTGGCTGATCGTTGGGAGTCTACTGTATACACTGTGGTGGATAGGAACTCTGAGACTCACACATATAGGATACAAGACACTGTCACTGGACGAGAGAAGGTAGTCCACCGTAATCTATTGTTGTTGGTGAACTTTCTGCCGGTGTATGATACGAGTGTGATCTCTGACCCAGTTTCATCCCTGTCTGCTGTTCATACATCAAATGAGCCAAGTGACATGTCCGTATCGGAAGTGGAACAGGATTCCTTGCCTGGGGAAGTGAGTAGAGGAACCGCGTTCGAGTCGGAGAGAGTGGATTCCTGTCCTGGGAGTGAGGGAGGGGAGGTTGAAGACATGGAGTATGGGGGAAGAGCTGTTCGGGAGAGGGATGTTCCCTTGACTGTTCCAGAGCCCAAGGATCCCAAGGGAAGAACCCTGGAGTGGGTCACCCAGTTACCATTCCCTGACCACTCACGGACAGAGGCTACTAACACTGTAGTGTCTTCAGTCTCGTTTGCCCCTCAGAGGGTTCCCGAGCAGATGGCTGAGGAGCAAATGGTAGATCAGTCCATTAACTCTGATTCTAGATTTGTGGTTAGCGCTGATGATTGTACTGATGTTTCTGGTAACACAAATCAGACAGATGATGCTAGTGACACACAGCGTACTGACACTTTAGCTTCTGTCACACAGTGTGAACATCCTAGTACAGTCACACAGGTCAAGTCCAAGTTTGGTCGCCTTATCAAACCAGTTGACAGATTGATTTATACTATGTCAGGACAAGACATTATCCAAGACACTAAGTCAAACATTCGAGCTGTTTGCAGGTCAGTGTTCCAGGCTTCCCACAGTTAGATAAGCCGAAGCTCAGTTCAGTGCATGTATACACTGTGCACACTGACATCCTATGACATATAGGTTTGTTCGTTATTCTGATTGTTTCATAAGAGGTTGTGGCCTCTTGAAGGCTAGTAATACACAGTGAAAATAGGGTCTTGTGGGGTGTAGAACGCATCCTACCGCCAGTAGTTGGTTGGAGAGGTAGTTTACCTCTCTTTCCACTTCATCCTTATAGGATACTTTTCAAGTTGGCTGTCCTGTCCTTTGGCGGCCCTATGTAATAGTGTAAAAAGTAAAAAGTAGTATTTAAATGTATAGTTGCTGCTCAAGGTTGGCGAAATTCAGGGGAGGTGGGTGTAACAGAGTTGGGAATGTATGTTTAGCTGTGGTGAATGTAGATGAGTTTCGCCGTGCTTTGAGCAGCCCTGGTTGTTGTTGGAGCCCCCCTTTGGAGTTTGGGTGTACTGCAGGTCTGCACGTTCGTTTGTCCTTCTCTTGTTGCCGTACTTGCGGTGGTGCGTCAGAAAATGGCCGCCAGCTTAATGGGTATGTGCGCATGTAAAACGCTCCTCGTGTTTTGTTGTTTGTATGGAGAATCTTGTAATGTAGGGTGAAAATGTTGGTGTAGTACTGTGCTGTTTGTTTTTACATGTATTGTGATGTATTGTGATGATGTGAAACAGAACATTTATTGTATGTTGTTTTGAACGTGCAGATTCACAAGCAGACCAGAGAAGAATTGTGTTCTATATGTCTTCTCTGCAGGTATGTCGCTCCACATGTTGTTTGTAATTGTTATTTGTAATGTTTGAGGGAAGTTTGTGTTCTTTCTGTGAACAAACTGTCCTGATGTGAAATGTACATAGACGGTGGACCGAGAAAATGGCCGCCAGCTTAATGGATTCACAAGCAGACCAGAGAAGAATTGTGTTCTATATGTCTTCTCTGCAGGTCAAATAAACGAATTAAATGAAAGAAGTTTGGCTGTTTGACCATCGTTACACAAACACAGATGAAAGCACAGGTGGGTATACCTGCTGGGCATTGCTGCCTGTCGCACCTCCGACGGTGCCAGTGGGCTGACTGCAGGGTCGTCAGCCGGGAGCCACCCTTCACTGATGTTTCGCTCCTTTAATCCCGGAACATCTCAAGGTGGTGGAGCAGTGACAGGGACGTCTCCCTGCCACTCCCTGCAGCCAGCCCTAGGATCCTCCTTTCCCCCACGCCTTGTCCTTTCTTCTGAGCCAGAGCCAGAAGCTCCCTTGTTCAGCCTCCTCCGCCAGGTCTTTGAGCGCCTTTCTCAGCTTGGATCCTGTGATCCCCAGCGACCTCAGGAGCCGCTGTGTAGATGTTCCTGTATAGCCTCTGCACCCAACTTCCACAGGATAGGTGACTGCCCTCCACCCTGCTTGCGAGCACGCAGCTGCCAAGTCTGTGTACTTTTCCTTCTTTCTCTCGAAGGCAGCCTCCATCCCCTCTTCCCATGGAACGGTCAGCTCCACCATGATGACCGTTACACAAACACACAAAGGACAATGACAAAACAATTACCAAAATACACAACATTCATACCTGCATACATTCCCCCTACCCACCCTCCCACACCAAGGTCTTACTCCGCCCAAAAACCCTCAAGAAGGATTTAAACCAGCTCAACATAAATGCCACCAAATAAAATAAATAAACATAATAGGATAAACATAAAACATTAAATACTATAATATTCAAATATCAATACCCACACCATTACAATTATTAATAGTAGCCTATTTAAGATTATTATAATAGTATTTTAGTACTATAATGTTATAAACATAATGAATGGCCTTTGAAAGAAGAGAATAAAGAAAGGAAAATGGAAGTGAAGGAAAATATATATATATATATATATATATATATATATATCATACTAGTGGAATAACCATAAGTTATGCATATCACCTCTGCATACATTCTATAAAGGAAGTCCATAAACTAATATTATTTTCTTGACCGCCATGCATGCTGGCCACGGACCTTTCTAGTTTGGCTAGATCTAACACAGTGTTTAACCAATGCTGGTAGGACAAGTCATGGGGGTCTTTCCACCTCTGAGCTACCAGTTTTTTGGCGGCTGTGAGGCCTACCAGAAGCCAGCGTTGGTGCATCATTGATAAATTTAAACTGGTAAAATCATTCAGTAGTAGAATTATTGGGGAGCAGGGGATAGAGGACCCAAGAAACTCAGACATCTTATTGATGGCCATACCCCAGAATGATTTAACACCAGGGCAATCCCACACCATATGGATGAAAGTTCCTGTTGTGTTTAATGAGCATAACTGACAGTTTGGCGAGGGTGTTAATTTCATCAAAACAAGTTTGCAGGGTGTACAGTATAGCCTGTGTGCAAAGTTATAGTGAATCATCTGATGATTGGGGTTGCGAGATGCTAAGTTGATCTTAGTCCAAACCGTAGTCCAATTGATTGTAGATGGTGAGATAGAAAGGTCATGGCTCCAACGCAAGTTAATTTGTAGAGGGATATCTGCACATTTGATCATAAGTGTGTAAAGGTTAGAGACTAAGGCTGTGGTAGGTTTACCAACAAACATTTTGTGGATGGGATGTACCTTCAAGTCTTCTCCCCAGGGGACTCCGTATGCCCGTAGGGCACTGCGGAGCTGGAGGTAGAAAAAGAAAGAGGTGCCAGGTAAATTAAAGTGAGATTGCAGGTCTTGAAATGATCTAAATTCATTACCTACAGTGATGTCAGATAGGGTGTAAACCCCTTTTCCACTCCACTGAGGGAAGGAAATGGGGCGACCTCCTGAGCAAATGGCAAAGTTATTAAATAACGGAATGTAAGGATGGAACTTCAGATGAATGTTGGCCTGCATTTCTACAGTTCTCCATGTGGCGACAAGATGAGAGATTAAAGGGCCAAACTTGGATTTACAGGTTTTGAGAGGAATGTTAGAATAGATAACATCCTGAAGCCTATGTGGGCTCACCAACTTCTCCTCCAGAGATCGCCAGGCTACTTGTGCATCTGGGTTGAGCCAGGTGTGAAGAGCACGAAGGGTTGTTGACCAAAAATAAAACAGGAAATTAGGCAATCCAAGACCACCAGAGGATGTGTGTTTCTGCAGAGTGGACATTTTCATCCGTGGGCGTTTCCCTTTCCAGACATACCTGGAGACCAATTTATGTCATTTGTCCCAGTGTCCAGCAGGTGGAGCCAAGGGGAGCATAGAAGTTAACCCGGGGCAAGATGTTCATCTTAATAATGGAAACTCTAGATCGGAAAGAGTTGGGAATAGATGACCAGCGCTCCAGATCCGTCTCCACTTGTTTCAAGGTAGAGATATAATTATAAGGTATTGTAGTTTGTAGTGATGGATAGATTGATAAACCTAGATATTTGAAATGGTCAACCACTGGGATATCTGATGGTAGTGATGCCTGCCTTGAGGCCTCATTGATGGGAAGGAAAGCCGACTTGGACCAGTTAATTTTATAACCGGAAATGCTCCCATACTGGTGAAAAATAGATAAAAGATGTGGGGTTGAATTTACGGCATCACCAAGATAGAGTAGAATGTCGTCACAATAAAGTGAGATATAATGATCCATGCCATGGGCAGTTATCGGAATGTGGGGTGACTGACGCACAGCCTGGGCTAAAGGCTCCAAAGATAAAGTGAACAAAAGTGGAGAAAAAACGCAGCCTTGGCGCGAGGAGCGTCCGACAGGAAATAAAGAGGAACACACATTCCCAGTCATAACCATAGCTGAAGGAGAGGAATAAAGGGTCTTTATCATGTTGGTGAAATTTGTCCCGAAACCCATAAGCTGGAGAACAGACCATAGGTAGTGCCACTCCAGACGGTCAAAAGCTTTCTCTGCATCCAGAGAAAGGACCGCACAGGGAGTAGCATTATCAGCAGAAGCATCAATGATATGCAAGAGCCTGCGTACATTATCTGAGGATAATCTGGATTTCATGAATCCGGTTTGATCCGGATGTATAAGTTTGTTCATGAATGGCTCCAGTCTAAGTGCCAACACTTTTGCAAACACTTTTATGTCTGCATTCAAGAGTGACAAAGCACGGTAATTTGCGCACTCAGTTGGATCTTTGCCTTTTTTGTGAAGCAATGTTATAGTAGCGGTGTTAACATCTCTGGAAAAGGCTCCACTAAACATAGCATGATTAATCATCTTTAAAAGTATAGGGCCAAGTTGAGACCAAAATGTTAAATAAAATTCTGGAGGGATGCCATCAAACCCAGGTGATTTACCTTTGTTAAGCTTGTGTAAAGCATTTTTTAATTCAATTAAAGTAATGGGTTTATCCAGAGATATGGCATCCTGCGGCAGCAATTTAGGAAGATTGAGATTGTTAAGGAAAGCATCTGATTTAGATGAATCATAAGATACTTCGGAGTTGTATAACTTGGAATAAAAAGAGCGGAAGGTTGAATTAATTGTTTTGGGATCTGTTACTAGGTCTCCCTCTAGTGTTTTGATGCATGAAATATTCGCAAAATTCTCACTGGCACGGAGGCTGATGGCAAGAGATCGGCTGGGGCGGGCACCTTCGAAATAATGATTCCGGCGTGAACGTTGAATGAGGAATTCAGCTCGCTGTCGCAACAAGGAGTTCAGCTCATCCTTTATTTAGTTTCCTTGTATGATTGATTCAGGGGTAGTGTTACTGTGCATGTCTCTCTCAAGTTGACCGAATTCATGTTCCAGTTCAAGGGTTCTACGGTGACGTGCCTTGTTCAAATGAGAGGCAAAAGATATACAATTACTCCTAATATAACCCTTCACAGAGTCCCATCGTATCCGAGGATCTTCTACTGAGTGCTCATTGAGCAAAATAAATTCAGCCAGACCAGTTTGAAGTTGTTCCACAAAGCTGTCATTATGCAATAAAGATGTGTTTAGACGCCAGCGCGGCGCACGGTCGCGCGTTTCTGATAATTTGGCCCTGCAGATAACTGCCTTATGATCAGAGAAGGCGAGAGGCAGCATATCTGCGCTTACCTTTTCGAGAAGATTCTTCGAGGCGAAAATAAAATCAATTCTGGAGAATGTATGATGTCTTCCGGAAAAAAAGGAGTAGTCTCGTTTGTTTGGATTAATAACACGGCATATGTCCATAACAGAAAATTCCTGGGCCCATTTGTGTAATGCACCAGACGCTGCTCTCTGGTCACTGCCCTCTACAGAAGCTGTCCTATCTGCTGAGTGGTCCAAAACTGCATTAAAGTCTGCCCCAATTATTAAACGGTATTCTACCAGGTCATGCATGATATTAGATAGGCGTGTATAAAAATCCGAATCATAACTGTTAGGCGCGTAAATAGACAAAAAGGCTATTTTCTTATTTTCAATAATGGTTTTCATATAAGTAATTCTTCCATCTAAATCGCCCCCTACACCTAAGTTAGTTAACTGAAAATTACGGCGAGCAAGGATTACTACTCCCTTCGTTTTGTTTAGGGCTGATGAACTTGCCTTCACCATATAATGTTTATCTTTTAGTTTATGGACATCCCTCTGCAGCAAGTGGGTCTCGCTAACCATGGCTATATCCACTTTCTCTCTTCTTAACACATCCAAAAAACTTGTACGTTTATGTGGTAAATTAAGGCCACGTGCATTAAAGGAAAACACTGTTATCTTAGTCATTTAGATGGTGGTATATGCAAGGCACAATATGAGCTGGAAAAAAAAAAAACTGGCAGAGCAAGACCTGTACCCCCCCCCCCTCCCGCACACACACACACATACACACACATACCCACATGCAGCCAGACACGCACGCACACGCACACACGCAGCCTCCACACGCGCACACACACACACACACGCACACCAGAGCAGCGAGTAGAACCAACAAATACACACACACACACCACAAGACAACACAAAAAGAACAACAACATCCTACATGGATAACCCATGCAATCCTAACCCTCCCACCCATTACTAGAAGGCGAGTCCCTAGAGAGAAAAAAAAACTCCAAGGGGGCGGAATAATTATTTTTATTTTTTTAAATTAGTTTTTCAGATTTTATCCCTTTTTCACCCAATTTGGTAGCCAATTGAACCCAACCTAGCATCCAATTATCCCCTGCCTATTGCGAAGGATCCGTCGCACGACCCCGTGGCCGGCAGTCCCAGAAGAGGCCGCCAGGCAGACTAGCTGACTGGCTCCTCGAGCCCAGCACCTGTTTTTCCGGCACCCCGGGGGCGCTGTTGCGCGACGGATCCTTGTCCGGAAATACTCCTATACCGCCCTCGGGAGCGGCCGCCCAATATGCCGCTCCCCGTGTGTGCCCCAGCCATATCCGGATCTGGCGAGCTGGGATTCGAACCCAGTCCCCGGTGGGCAGCATGCACTAGTGGCCAGTGCTTAGACCGCTACACCACCGCGGGGCACAGGGGAGGAATAAATTGATCATAACAAAAAAAAAAGTCCTTTACTTTAGGTAAACCAATACGGCCCGTTGATCTACACAGAGTAGAGAATACACAACCTTAGGCAGGGCCGTAATGAAAGATACTGGGAAAACAAAAATAGCAACAAAACAACCGTGAACAACAACCACAAAAAACAGCAGTTTAAAGCCTATAGCCTACTTTCAAGCGCTGATCAACTAACATCATGATGAAATAATATAGATAAGTGTCCATTTCAACAACAATGAAATAATATAAACTAACTTACCCAGCCTCAAAATGCATAGGTCTCGGAGATGAAAAACAAGAATATATATAGGCTATAACACGTTTAGGCTTAGAATGGAAGATGAGGCATGCCTATTACCCCGAAGAGCAGGTTTTTAGCCTACTAAAATTAAACCTTTTTAGCGAAATCTATGTCAGGGTATCTACGTTTTAAATCAGTAGTAGCTTCTTCTAGGCTCTCGAACTTCAGGGCTTCATTCGCAGAGGGTCGCTGGGTCCCGGACTCTGGTCCTGATCCCCTTGTCATGGAGCTGCTGCCGAATCGGCCAGTATTGGTCTCGCTGCTTCCTCCGGCGGACCGACATGTCAACAGTGATGTTCAGCTTCACGCCTGGAAGACCCCTGAGCCTCAGCTCCTTGCATTTTCCGGCAGCTTCCAGGATGCAGAACTTCTTCTGGAGATGGTGCAGTTTAAAAATCACCGTGCGGGGCCTGGTATGTTCCTCACCCAGGGCACCGATTCTATGGGCGATTTCTATGTCCTCCTCCTGTAATGGAATGGTTAGAAGATCCGAGAGGGTCTTCGCCAGGTAAGCCGCCATGGTGTAGCCAGCCTCGCTCTTCTCAGGTAGGTGTAACAAGCGGAGATTATTCCTCCTGGATCGGTTCTCGAGAAAGTCAATCTCATTGATAGCATCCGCTAATTTCTTTTCCAGGGATTCAATTTTGGAACCTTGCACATCCAGCTTGTTGCTTTGTATGAGCATGTCGGCTTCGGTTTTATCCAGCCGGTTACCGATGGACGCCACTGATATGCTCAGATTGTCTATTTTGTTCGAAAGTGTGTCCAGTTTATCAATTTTTCTGGTGAGATTAGTGTTCGATGCCACGAGTGTATCCAGCGTTGCTTGTAGTTTCTCCATCTCAGGCATAGAGCGTGTCTTTGGTGGCATACATACAAATGGCGGCGCGCTACTGAGACGCGAGGCTTGGAGTGGCTTCAACACTGGTGTTTTTTAGTGTTTTTAAGTACATTTGTATGTACATTTTTATTTTAGTACTTATAGGGAACGGTTGTGTAAATAGTACCTACAGCAGACTAGATTTACTAGAAGTTGGTGCGAAAAACGAGGGGACTGTTACGGCGGAGTTCTTGAAACAATGGAGGATTCCACTCAACGTTGCCCGGGCGCCGGGTGAAAAATATTACGCGATCCCAGCTCTAAGGCGCAAGCGGCGGAGGCGAGACCGTAAACAAGAGTAAGGGGAGGCCTGCTAGCCAGGCTGAGACGGAGCCCGGATAAGCCAGCTTTGCCGAGTATTTTCCTATCCAACGTCAGGTCCCTGGCTAATAAGATGGACGAATTGAGACTACAGGTCGCCAAAACTAACATCGTGGGAGATAGCTGTGTGATTATTCTCACTGAAACCTGGCTAAATGACAATATCCTGGACTCCGCGGTTAGCCTGGAAGGACGGACCCTTCACCGGGCAGACCGGACTTTGCTTAGCGGAAAGACCCGCGGAGGTGGGATCATTATATCTACGAAGGATAGCTGGTGCTTAAACACGAAAACTGTAAGTAGCCACTGTTCCCCAAACCTGGAATACTTGACTGTTAAATGCCGACCCACTTACCTCCCGAGGGAATTCAATGCAGTGTATATTACAAGCGTTTACATTGCACCTAATGCAGATGGTAGCTTAGCATTGGCCCGGCTATATGACGTCATCAGCGGTCAACAAAGCGCGGACCCACAGGCAGTTCACATTATAGCCGGAGATTTTAATCATGCCGACCTGAAGGCAGTACTACCCAAGTTCTATCAGCATGTTAAATGTGCAACAAGAGGAGAAAAAACACTGGATAAGGTATACACCAACATCAAGCGTGCTTACAAGGCTAGACCGCTAGCTCATCTAGGCATGTCTGACCATGTGTCAATCCTCCTGATCCCAGCCTACACTACCATGAGGAAAAGTGCTCCCATCACCACTAAGACTGTCAGAAGGGTCTGCCAGAAGGGTCTGCTCCACTGCAGATCTGCCTAAATGACACCTCATGGCAGGAATATGAGCATGAGGACCTGGAACAGTTCACGTCGTCGGTTCTGAACCACATAGTGAACTGCACCAACTCAGTCACCGTGGACAAACGGGTCCGGGTCTACCCCAACACGAAGCCATGGATGACTGGGAAGGTCCAAAAACTGATCAATGAGAGGGACAACGCCTTTCTCGCAGGGAAGGGCACACTGCTGTACAGCACCACCAGGGCAAACCTAAAGCGCGGCATCCGAGAGGCCAAGGCAGACCACAGAGAGAAGATTGAGGAATGCTTCCTGAGCAACGACTCCAGGCGGATGTGGCAGGGGGTTCAGCACATGACAAACTTCAGAGCCAACAGGCTCACAGCCTCAGAGGACGACCCCCTGCTGGCGGAAAAGCTGAACTCCTTCTACGCCCGGTTCGACGAGGGGCGTACGGAGGTAACCACAACACAAACACCACTCTCTCCAGCTCTCAGCAGCCTCACCCTCACAGAGCATGAAGTGAGACGCGTGCTGAAGGCGGTGGACCCCAGGAAAGCCTCGGGGCCGGATGGCGTCCTGGGACGGGTGCTGAGGGACTGCGCCGACCAGCTGGCCGGGGTTTTCACCAACATCTTCAACCAGTCCCTGTCCCAGGCCACCATCCCACCCTGCCTGAAAACCTCAACTATCATCCCAGTCCCGAAGAAAAGCACGGTGAGCTGCCTAAACGACTACCGCCCGGTGGCACTCACACCAATCATCATGAAGTGCTTCGAGAAACTAGTCCGGGCCCACATAGTCACACGCCTCCCGCCCAACCTGGATCCATACCAGTTCGCCTACAGAGCCCACAGGTCCACAGAGGACGCCATCGCGACGACTCTCCACTCCACTCTATCCCACCTGGAGAGGGGAAACAGCTACGCGAGACTGCTCTTTGTGGACTTCAGCTCTGCCTTCAACATCATCCTTCAAGACAGGCTAGTGACCAAACTACTAGACCTGGGACTATCACACTCTATGGGCCCTATTATGCACTTCATAAGTTTGAAGCAATAAGACGAGGCGGTAGATCTAAATTTAAGACGTGGAGGCGTGGTCAAGGCCACTTTGCTATTATGCGTGCGGTAGTGGGCGCCTAAAACCCGGCGCTAAGCAAAGAAATTAGTCATGGGTGTCTTTTGGGCGTCTTCTCAATCAACCCAATCAGCGTGCCAGGTGCCATTCCCTTTAAGAACCGGCTGCGTTGAGTCATTAGCGCTATGCTATTATGGAAGTCCTAAGAAGGAGGTCAGCGCGCTTCTCTGCAGAAGAAAGTAACAAGCTCGTGCATGATTATTTTCTGAATAAACACGGCAATACCTCCGCTTGTGAGTTGAGAAGTATTACAGAGGGGTCGCTGGAAGACTGCAGGAATGACAGATGTTGATGTCATTATATTACGCACGGCATGCTCGTACTGTATGTGCACAGTATGCGGAGGCAACATACTGTACAGCGCTGGCCTCTCCCTTCTGAAATAAAGCATTTATACTGTGACCGTAATTGATGTCTTGCCGTGGAGCCACGTGCGTGTTCATGTGTGCCCACATGCATGCGCAAACCGCGGAGGCGCGCTCGTGTTTCAAAACGTGCATGAAGTCTAAACTTAAGAACTTTTCAAACCACTTCTTAGCGCTAGGAGCAAAGTCAGATCGCATAATAGCAGGGGCGCCTAGTGCACTTCATTAACATATGAACACTCCCACAATGAGCAATATATGCACGGGAGTTTTACGTCTTATGTGTGGGCGCCTATCGACACCTGCATAATAGCAGTAGCGCGTATGAAGCGTATAATAAAGGTGGCGGTAGGTCTTAACCTGGCGGTGCGTCTTAATTAAGACTTAAGACGGCAAGTTAAGGAGTGCATAATAGGGCCCCCTATGTGCATGGATCAAGGACTTCCTGTCTGACCGCCCCCAGAGGGTGCGGGTGGGCTCCCACACCTCCACAGCCCTCAGACTCAGCACTGGGTCCCCCCAGGGCTGCGTGCTAAGCCCCATCCTCTACAACCTCTACACCTACGACTTCACCCCCGTCCACCCCAGCAACTCCATCGTAACGTTTGTAGACGACACCACCGTGGTGGGCTGCATCTCGGGGGGGGACGAGGCGGCGTACACGGATGAGGTAGAGCAGCTGAGCAAGCTGTGCAAGGTTAACAACCTGCTGCTGAACCAGTCAAAGACCCAGGAAATCATTGTGGACTTCAGGAGGAAAACATCTGAGGTCCAGCCCCTGCTTGTCGACGGAGGGAGCGTGGAGAGAGTCTCAACCCTCCGATTCCTGGGGGTGCACATACAGGATGACCTGTCCTGGAAGAACAACACAGCAGCCATCATCAAGAAGGCACAACAGCGGCTCTTCTTCCTGAGAGTCCTCAGGAAAGACCACATCGGACAGGAGATGCTGGTGGCCTTCTACCGCTGCGCAGTGGAGAGCATCCTCACCTACTGCATCTGCATCTGGTTCTCCAGCTGCACAGCCGCAGAGAGGAATGCGCTACAGAGAGTCGTGAGATCGGCCCAGAAGATCACCGGCGCCCCCCTCCCCTCTCTGGAAGAGCTGTACAACACACGCTGCCTCAGGAAGGCCTCCAAGATCTCCAGAGACCCATCCCACCCTGGGTACGAACACTTTGCTCGGCTGCCCTCGAACAGGCGGTTCAGGACCATGTTCGCAAGGACAAACAGACTGAAGCTCAGCTTCTACCCCAGGGCCATTCAGGCCCTGAACACAGCAAAGACCTAGGTTCTAGGCCCTGGACAATCTAGACAAATTGATGGCAGCTACTAGATTGAAATCAAGTGTAATACTGAAACACAAATGTGTACATTTCAAACCTGCAAACTGCGACACTTTAAATGAATGTGCAATAACACTATGTGCAATATGACAACCCTAGGGTACATAAGGTTCAGAGAATAGGAAATGTTAGAATAGGTATAGCATAGCATAGAGTACAGCACAGTGTTTTATTTGTATAGTATAGTGGATAGTGTACATAGCCTTTATTTATGTAAACCAGCTCCTTTCCCTTCTTGTTTTTTAGTTTTTTTTTTCCTAGCACCAGGGGAGCCCCCCTTCCCAAATTTCGTTGTTTGGTACCTGTACTATATCAATGACAATAAAGACCATTCATTCATTCATTCAAAATGGGGTTCAGGAACACTTTTTTTTCATCATATAAAAATGGGGAAAAAAGGGGCGTCGCTATATTGATTTGAAATTCAGTTCGGTTTGAACTCATATCGGAACTAAATGATAGGGAGGGCAGGTTTGTTATGATAAAGGGGAAAATAGATGAGAAAGAGGTGACATTGTTTAATGTTTACGCCCCCCCGGGTAGTGATTTATCGTTTTTTAGAAAGGTATTTGATTTGATCGTATCAGAGACTCGTGGGACCCTTATCTGTGCCGGAGACTTTAATATACTTCTTAACCCTTTGTTAGACACGACTAATAAGAAAAGAAAACGGACTTCTACTGAAAAACGAATAAACGAGGTACTTAACGACCTGGGATTAGCTGATGTATGGCGCTCTAAACATGGGTCCACCCCAGGATACACTTATTACTCTGCACGACACACAGCTTATTCAAGACTAGACTATGTGTTTATGTATAATAGGGATCTGCACAGGTTGACAGACTGTAGAATAGGCCAGAGGGACCTCTCAGATCACTCTGGGGTCTATCTAACTTTACATTTAGATGGTAGACAGAGGAAGACACTGTGGCGGCTAAATACGGGTATGTTAAATGATCCCACCGTTAGAACCTCCATGGAGACAGATCTAGGGACATACTTACAGGACAACGATAATGGGGAAGTGAACCCTGGTATATTGTGGGATGCAGCCAAAGCAGTCCTCAGGGGGAAGATAATAGCCAGGATGGCTATGTTGAAAAAGTTAAAAACTAAAAGATTATCAGACCTGCAGGATAAATTGAGAGACCTGGAACAAACGCATGTGGTTAACAAAGAGCGCTCTACAATACACCAGATTAGGGCTGTCAAGCAGGAAATCGATAAAATACTTAGTGAGGAAGTAGAGAAAAACATAAGGTTTATGAAACAAAGATATTATGAGGCAGGGCCCAAAGCAGCAAAATTGCTGGCTTGGTGGCTTAAAAAACAGCAGGCAGAAAACACTATTCATAAGATCAGACACCCTGTTACGAATAAGGTTACCAGTAGTCTGGAAGGTATACAAAACGCATTTGAAACTTATTATAAATCTTTATATTCCCAGTCGGATCAGGCTGATAGACAAACAATAGTTGAATTTCTGAATAATTTAGACCTCCCGACTATTGGAAAAGAAATTAATTCTAAACTTATCTCACCAATAACAAAAGAGGAAATAGATAAAGCTATCTCAAGTCTGAACACTAATAAGTCACCTGGCACAGATGGGTTCCCCCCAGAGTGGTACAAGTCTATGAGAGAACACCTACTCCCCTTGTTAGAGACATGCTTTAACCATGTTCTTAAGGGAGGCTCCCCGCCCCCTTCTTGGAGGGAGGCCTTCATATCAGTTATACCTAAGGAAGGGAAGGATAAGATGGATTGTAAAGGATATAGGCCCATCAGTGTTTTAAACGGCGACTACAAACTTTATGCTACCATTTTAACGAAGATGGTGGAAACAGCAATGCCTCTGTTAATAGATGAAGATCAGACAGGATTCATAAAGAACAGACAAGCCCAGGATAATATAAGGAGAGCTCTGCATGTGATTGAGAAGATTAATAAGGAAAAAGTTAGTGCCGTTATTCTTAGTTTGGACGCTGAAAAAGCTTTTGATTCCGTAGGGTGGGAATTTTTATACTTAGTAATGAACAGATTTGGCTTTAGTGACGATTTTATACGCTGTATTCAAGCACTTTACTCTTCTCCTACTGCAAGGATAAAGGTCAATGGTAGTCTTTCTAACTCTATAACTCTGCAACGGGGCTGTAGGCAGGGCTGTCCGGCCAGTCCCAGTCTCTTTAGCTTATTCATTGAACCTCTGGCTCAGGCAATACGACAGGAGACGGGACTGAAGGGTATACCTATAGGGGATATGGAGTACAAGATAGGTCTATACGCGGATGATGTGCTAGTCACAATCAAGGATCCAGGTTCGGGGCTGCCCCTGTTGATGAATATGTTGGACACGTATGGGGAGTATTCGGGGTATAGGCTCAACGTGCATAAAACTCAGGTCATGACATTCAATTATACCCCCTCACTGGAACTCTCTGCAAAGTATAATCTTTGTTGGGACTTGTCACATATCAGATACTTGGGAGTAAACTTACCCAAAGATCTGTCACAGCTTTTTGATATTAACTATAATTCTATTAGTAAAAAGATATATAGTGATCTTCGTGGGTGGGCCCTGCTCCCTCTTGACTTTGGCGGCAGAATCAGGACAGTCAAAATGAATATTCTCCCTAGATTACTGTATCTTTTCATATCACTCCCAGTAGAAATCCCTCTGAAACAATTTAGAGAATGGAATAAACATATTTCACGATTCATTTGGGATAAAAAGAGACCTAGGGTGAGATTTTCCACTCTTCTGCTGCCGCGGGGGAGTGGGGGCATGGCCCTCCCATCTTTAAGGGATTATTATTTGTCAGCACAATTGAGACCCCTTGTATATTGGTGTAATCCTTCATACGAAGCCAGGTGGAAGACTATAGAGTTGTCACTAATAGATGCACCCGTGCAGGCGTTGCTTGGCTGTGCCGGCAGGGAAAAAGAACTATTGCAGACAACGAGCCAATGGGTGAACTTATCACTTAAGGTCTGGGTAGAAGTGGTTAAACGTTTCCAACTCCAAAAAGAGATCAAACTGCTTAGATGGCCGGCATATGATTCTGATTTTATGCCGGCATCACAAGATGGTAGATATAGGCGATGGGCCTGTTTAGGTATCACCTCCTTATGCAAGATAGTTAAGCAACGGGAGCTTGCCTGTTTTGATGATTTATGTCAAACATATGGGTTGGATAGGACAGACTTTTTCAGGTATTTACAGCTCCGTGATTACTTGTAAAGAGGTAAAAGGTTCTAATCCACGAGATCCACCCATGGTTGTTAATATTTTTATTGAGGCTTATAACTCAGGAAACACTAAAGGCCTCATAAGTAGGTTGTATCAGGGCATTATGTCATTGAATAAGGTCACGACAGACTATGTGAGACAGCGATGGGAAAAGGACCTGGACATCAGAGGACATGTGGTTGAATGCATGGGAGGTACAGTCATCCTCCACCAACTCCCTAACCTGGAGAGACTTTTGTTGGAAAAACTTAATTCGCTTTTTTATCACCCCTAAACAAAAGTCTAAACAAACTGGTACTGAGCTTGGTTGCTGGAGGGAATGTGGAGAGACCATGGTTGATCACGGACATGTTTTCTGGTCTTGTCCTTCTATCCAGACATTTTGGAAGGAAGTTGCAAAGATCATTTCAAGAACCCTGGGGTTTAGCATTAGTATGTCTTTTACATCTTTCTATCTTGGACTCATCCCTGATGAGCTAAGCAGAAATGATACCTACCTCCTAAAAATGTTACTGGTGGCAGGTAAAAAGGCCATCACAAAATGTTGGCTTCAGAAAAGCTGTCCTACTGTCGGTCTCTTTGTTAAAACAGTTGAACATTTGCATTTAATGGAACAAATGACCTTCTCTTTAAGGCTTCAGAAAGAGTTGGGGGAAAAACGATGGGAAAAAAGGTGCGATTATTTAACCAATGAAGATGGCGATTCTTTGTACTGATTGTATGTTTATATGCTGTATTTGCTGACCCCATGACCTTATGTATGTATGTATGTTTTTTATTTTTCTGCTGTTGATGTTTGTTGTCCATAACATGTGGAAAAAATAAAAAGTATAAAAAAAATATAATAGCTGAGTAAAGCTTACCTTCTAATAGTTTAATTTATTTTATTTGCTAATTAAGTAATGGAAACTTGTTAAAATGCAAATGTTGCCTTGTGGCAACACCGTACCATTATGGTAAGTTGCAAATGTTGCCTTGAGGCAACACCGTACCATTATGGATTCACCATGACACCATGACACTGGTCAGGCGCACCTGTCAGGGGGCAGGCGTGCCTCTCTTGGGGCACCTCTCGGGCGCCTCTCGGGGGCACTCTCCATGCCATTACTTACCATTACTTACATGTATGTACTTTAGCCACTTTACTCTATTATATTTATAGCCTACCTTAATACTTGATGTCTTTTATTTTCAGAGAATCCACAGCTCCTGTTTGAAGGGACCGTGTTCCTGCCACTCCACAGAGAAGATCCCCTGACAGGCTGTGAAGAGTACAAGGAGGGAGCAAAGCTTCTCTTCCCACCCTCAGCCATCACTGACACCCTCCTGTTCCTACATCATAAATGTTTTTGGGAACCACGCCAACTTGTTGGGATAGGTATGAAGTCAACTGCCACCAATGGGCAATACTGTGAAATTGTTGATAAAAGAGTAGTCCACAACATCAGGAACACATGCTACCTGAAGAATAGGTTTCTCCACTCATATGGAGTAACTCTCCCATGTCACACTGTGATGGTGGTCATTGTAGTCTGTCTGGGATGGAGGATGTCAGTGTAGTCGCTTTCAGAAGGACAGTTTAGTCTCTCTGTGGTGGAGGGGAATCTTGGGGGAGTTGTTACACAACACATTCTTGTTTATTTATTTGTATTTTAAATAATTAGAGCAACCTGGTCTCACACGGCAGACATCAGAATTCGACGTTTATGGACAAACGTCGAATTCTGACGTGAGATTGCATCCAAACGTCGAATTCCGACGTGACATTTGCATCCAAACGTCGAATTCCGACGTGACATTGGGGTAGCTCGTTCTGATAGCGCAGGGGTGCGCCTGTTATGTGCGCCTGTCGGGGCTTCTCTCGGGATTATTTCATTTTGAATTGCACTAATTAGTTATGCCACATTTAGGGTTAGGGTTAAGGTTAGGGTTAGGGTTAGGGTTAGGGTAACCATAGGGTTTCCAATTCAAAATGGAATAATCCCGAGAGAAGCCCCGACAGGCGCACATAACAGGCGCACACCTGCGCTATCAGAACGAGCTACCCCAATGTCACGTCGGAATTCGACGTTTGGATGCAAATGTCACGTCGGAATTCGACGTTTGGATGCAATCTCACGTCAGAATTCGACGTTTGTCCATAAACGTCGAATTCTGACGTCTGCCGTGTGAGACCAGGCTGATTAGAGTTAGTAGATTTGTGACAGCCCCCCAGTGTGTCTGAATTGGAGTCCTAGTATACTGTACTTCCAAATGGTTTAGCATGGGGGGTCAGGTTCAGTACTAGATTTGGGCCGAGGTCCAATAGTGTCCTACCTACAAAAGGTTTTGTACATATAATAATTTTGTTCATATAATAATGTTGTACACATAATAATTTTGTTCCTATTTATAATAGTTCCTGCAATTTCTTGTAAATGTCTTTATCAATTAGTAATCCACAGTATGATTATGTATTTGTGTATGTTGTTTTTTAAATAATAAAATGCTGAGACAATACTATGACATTCATTGTGTTCTTCATATTTCCAAGACATCTTAAGACCCATGTCAAACTCTCATGCAGTACCACATAACGACACCGGGGGTCGCACGTCAAACTCTCATGCAGTACCACATAACGACACCTGGGGTCGCTTGACACAACGGCAGGCGGGGAACATAGGATCCTTTTTCGGAAGCGGGGAACATAGGACCCTTTTTCGGAAGCGGGGAACATAGGACCCTTTTTCGGAAGCGGGGAACTTAGATTTTTTATTTTTTTTTGCTAAGAAATCGGGGAACATAGGACCCGGGGAACATAGGACCCGGGGAACATAGGGATGACCCCCCGCAATTAACAAGGCGAGGGAAATGGTTTGGCAAGAAATTGCTGACCGATTAAATGCGTAGGTCATACTAGCCCCAGTTATTGCTATATGTTCATATTTTAATAAATTAATATTTACTACTGTGGTGATATCAGCAGCAGGCTACATATAGTCATATCGTCACGATGGCATAGTGGTATCGACCGCTGCCATAGTATTTATTCGTCATTTTAAGACAGTGATTCAAATCCCTCTTCTGACACACTTTTTACTGCATTTCGTTGTCTGAATCTTATCTAAAATCTCATCTAAAAAAGTATGTAGGCTATAAAATGATGGTGCAGGCTAATTTACAAGAACTGACACGATTACAATGGTGTTTGAAGCCTTTCTGAGTAGTAAATTATGTTCTTCTAACTGGACCCTGGATTTGGCATAGATTATTTTTTCTTATGATTACTGATGGATAGATGATTCACTTAGACAGATATATATATTGTAAATCAATTTGCATGAAGGCTTCAGTTAAATGTAAAAAATAAAAAATAAAATCAAGTCACGATCCGTGAACCTTTGGACCTCTAGCTGGCTGCCTTAACCCCTGCGCCAAACACACTGCTGTGATAATGCCAATGCAAGTTGATAGACATACCTATTTTATTTATTTTTTACACTTTTTTATTAATATATCTATCTATCTATCACACTTTCAAAATATCAAGTTATCTATCACACAATCAAACTATCTATCTATCGATCGATCACACTTTCAAAATATCAAATTATCTATCACACAGTAAAACTATCTATCTATCTATCTCGTAAAAAGTGGGAACTAATATTTCCTAAAAGACACTTGAGGAACTGTCGTTTGGGATGTAGTTTCTGCCTGTTAGACATTTTTGACGCACGCATTACCTAAACCAGCCTGTAAGTCTGCTCGCGACCAGAATTACTCAGAAGGATTGGTTGCATAGCAACCAAGCAGCAAATTATTTGAGCCACATTGATGGAACCGACCGCAAGCTTAAATTAGCGCCCGGATCTGATTTAAACCTGGATCAGAGTTAATCGCGCTTCGTGGAATACCCTCCTGCAGTGTGAACGTAGCCTTAGACCGGATGCAGCATTTGTGCGTATATACCTTTAAGACCGGGTGCTCAGTCTGCCTCGTTCTACCTTTAAGACCGGATGACCCCTCCTGCCTGCTTCCCCGTTCCCCCATCTATCCCTCATTAAATACCTTTGCATTGATATTACAGGTAGAACTGGTTGCCAAGAGAGTGCATTGTTATGTAGTCATTATAATAATGTGTTATGTACTGTAGGTAGGCAGGTCAAACCCGTTTTGACGATTTCTGAATGTCAGCAGGGGGAAAGGTCAGGTGTGGTAAGTACACAGTAAATGTCACCACCTCTAAAACCTACCACCTACGCACGAAAAGTTGTTAAGCAGTCTGCTAAATGCCTCAAATGTAAAACTCAGTTTTTCACAATTCCTGACATTTAATCCTAGTAAACATTCCCTCTCTTAGGTCAGTTAGGATCACTACTTTAGTTTAAGAATGTGAAATGTTAGAATAATAGTAGAGAGAATGATTTATTTCAGCTTTTCTTTCTTTTATCACATTCCCAGTGGGTCAGAAGTTTACATGCACCTAGTTAATTTGGCAGCATTGCCTTTAAATTGCTTAACTTGGGTCAAACGTTTCGGGTAGCCTTCCACAAGCTTCCCACAATAAGTTGGTGGAATGTTGGCCCAAGCATCTTTGAGTGTCTAGAAAAGCCTTATGTATTATTATTATTATTATTCCTCCTGACAGAACTGGTGTAACTGAGTCACGTTTGTAAGCCTCCTTGCTCTTTTTCAGTTCTGCCCACACATTCTCAATAGGATTAAGGTCAGGGCTTTGTGATGGCCACTCCAATACCTTGACTTTGTTGTCTTTAAGTCATTTTGCTATAACGTGGATCCACCCAAATAGGGTTGGAGTCCAATGTCAGAGGATAAGCAACACACACTGTTTTAGCAAAGCAATCTTTATTAAATTCAACATTCATTGGGGGGGGGGGAATTCGGTAGGTGAGCAATGAGTCCCTCAACCACACTCAACATGGTTATTCAACTGCCTTTAAGTGAACCAAAACCAACCTGGTCTCACACGGCAGATGTCAGGATTCGACGTCTGTCGTTCGCATCCAAACGTCGAATTCCGACGTGACATTTCGTTCTGAAAGCGCAGGGGTGCGCAGGGGTGCGCCTGTTATGTGCGCCTGTCGGGCTGGTATGGGTGGCACAATTTTGAGAATTTAAAACTTAATTCCCTGCATTCTGGTCAATTTGTTTACCATACAAATGTAATATTAAACTCCCATATTTATTCTTTAAATAAACAAATCTGGGGGAGTGGTCGGAGTTAACGAGATATTGTTCCAATCCATTACCTGGCCATTACCTGCCTGTGAAAAGTATGAAAAGTTTGCATTGCCTAGCGTGTAGGCCCGTGAGAAATTGAGAGCATATAAATCACTAGATGCCTACAACTACGCAATCTGTGGTCATGTACAGTACATCAAATACCATGACATAGATTCCGACTTTTATGTCTTGAAATCAGAAGTCCTCCCAAGCCAAAGACAAGATAGGTTGTCTTACAATCCGTGCGTTTAATTGCAAACTTCCACATACAAAACCGCCAGTTCACCGAAGCTCTCCTTTCCTCAACGCAACACCCGCCCCCCCCGTGACCTCCACCAATCACAGGAATGCATTGGCACACAACACAGCTCACAGTAACAGTGCTAACATTGAATTTCTGAGCATTAATTGCAACATTAATGAACATATTATTACACGGTTGCTACAATGAATGAATGAATGAATGGTCTTTATTGTCATTGATATAGTACAGGTACCAAACAACGAAATTTGGGAGGGGGGGGGGCTCCCCTGGTGCTAGGAAAAAAAAAAAAAAAAAAAACTAAAAACAAGAAGGGAAAGAGCTGGTTTACATAAATAAAGGCTATGTACACTATCCACTATACTATACTATACAAATAAAACACTGTGCTGTACTCTATGCTATGCTATACCTATTCTAACATTTCCTATCTCTGAACCTTATGTACCCGAGGGTTGTCATATTGCACATAGTGTTATTGCACATTCATTTAAAGTGTCGCAGTTTGCAGGTTTGAAATGTTCACATTTGTGTTTCAGTGTTGCACTTGATTTCAATCTAGTAGCTGCCATCAAATTGTCTAGATTGTCCAGGGCCTAGAACCTAGGTCTTTGCTGTGTTCAGGGCCTGAATGGCCCTGGGGTAGAAGCTGAGCTTCAGTCTGTTTGTCCTTGCGAACATGGTCCTGAACCGCCTGTTCGAGGGCAGCCGAGCAAAGTGTGGGATGGGTCTCTGGAGATCTTGGAGGCCTTCCTGAGGCAGCGTGTGTTGTACAGCTCTTCCAGAGAGGGGAGGGGGGCGCCGGTGATCTTCTGGGCCGATCTCACGACTCTCTGTAGCGCATTCCTCTCTGCGGCTGTGCAGCTGGAGAACCAGATGCAGATGCAGTAGGTGAGGATGCTCTCCACTGCGCAGCGGTAGAAGGCCACCAGCATCTCCTGTCCGATGTGGTCTTTCCTGAGGACTCTCAGGAAGAAGAGCCGCTGTTGTGCCTACTTGATGATGGCTGCTGTGTTGTTCTTCCAGGACAGGTCATCCTGTATGTGCACCCCCAGGAATCGGAGGGTTGAGACTCTCTCCACGCTCCCTCCGTCGACGAGCAGGGGCTGGACCTCAGATTTTTTCCTCCTGAAGTCCACGATGATTTCCTGGGTCTTTGACTGGTTCAGCAGCAGGTTGTTAACCTTGCACAGCTTTCTCAGCTGCTCTACCTCATCCCTGTACGCCGCCTCGTCCCCCCCCGAGATGCAGCCCACCACGGTGGTGTCGTCTGCAAACTTTACGATGGAGTTGCTGGGGTGGACGGGGGTGAAGTCGTAGGTGTAGAGGTTGTAGAGGATGGGGCTTAGCACGCAGCCCTGGGGGGACCCAATGCTGAGTCTGAGGGCTGTGGAGGTGTGGGAGCCCACCCGCACCCTCTGGGGGCGGTCAGACAGGAAGTCCTTGATCCATGCACATATAGAGTGTGATAGTCCCAGGTCTAGTAGTTTGGTCACTAGCCTGTCTGGAAGGATGGTGTTGAAGGCAGAGCTGAAGTCCACAAAGAGCAGTCTCGCGTAGCTGTTTCCCCTCTCCAGGTGGGATAGAGTGGAGTGGAGAGTCGTCGCGATGGCGTCCTCTGTGGACCTGTGGGCTCTGTAGGCGAACTGGTATGGATCCAGGTTGGGCGGGTGGCGTGTGACTATGTGGGCCCGGACTAGTTTCTCGAAGCACTTCATGATGATTGGTGTGAGTGCCACCGGGCGGTAGTCGTTTAGGCAGCTCACCGTGCTTTTCTTCGGGACTGGGATGATAGTTGAGGTTTTCAGGCAGGGTGGGATGGTGGCCTGGGACAGGGACTGGTTGAAGATGTTGGTGAAAACCCCGGCCAGCTGGTCGGCGCAGTCCCTCAGCACCCGTCCCACGACGCTCACATTTTAAAGGGGACCTATTATGCAAAATGCACTTTTACAGTTATGTACCTACATATTTGTCTTTGTTGGGCCTACTAACACACAAACTAGGAAATAAAACTATCCTTTGATTTTTTGGTAATCTGAATATTTAGAAAACAAGCCTTCCAAACAATCACATTTTAAAGTGTGATATTGTGATGGTTGATTTACTAACCTTACATTTAATGTGTTTAAACAGCAACTTGTCCCTGAGGGGTACTGGCATAATATCCGCTCATATACTCCACTGGAGCGGGGAGGTTTCACGGCCTCTTTAAAGCTCCAACTCAGCACCAGGGAGGAGGTAGAGACATGGCTGGAGGACTTCCAACGGTCATCACAGATGACCATGAGAGTGGCCAAAACGTATCCTGCTACTCAGGATTCTGCACGGCGCAACAGCTACAGAGTAAGATCATTCAAGTATTTTTTCTTGTTTTTATAATTGTTAAAGTGGTAAGACCTTTAATTAAGAATTTCTATCTTCAAAGGTGGACTTAAGATGCCAACACAACACATGGCACACAAATCAGACAAAGAAAAACACAAACTGTCCAGCTGGGCTCTACCTTGTGCTTAAAAAAAGCATTTGCTCTCAAAACCGAAAGTCCAGGTTTGTTCTGTAACGGAACAATCATTTTGAGATTAATATACATTACATACAGTTTAATCGAGGTTACATGCTCATGTTTCCGTTCCATATTTTGTAGATCTGTTGATTGCCACAACCAAGAGGGGTTGTTTTTCCATGTCACCATAAAAAACACCCACAACCACCGCCTTACTTGTGCCGAGGCCTTACAGCAGCGGGATGTAGCAAAAGAAACGGTGGAGAAACTGGAGAAGCTCTTTGAGAGTGGCCACTCACCCTCCTCAGCCCTGAACACACTGAAATACGACCTTCAGGAGGAGAAGGGTGATGTTTACCTATATGCCTCAGTAGATCGTCCATCTGCCCAGATATCTACTTTTGTTATCGGTTAGTTTCACGTTAGCATATTCAAAAATAGTCACAATAATCAAGTAAGCATTAATGCATGTAACATCTCCCAGGGGACAAAAGATGGAAACATATTTGTTGTTTATTGCCATTACAGATTATACTATTCAATTTTTGAGAGGGAGTATGGAGCAGCATCTGGGAACGCTATGATAGTAAACCTCCAGCAACGTCTGGAGGCCTACAACATGGAGCAGGGTGAGACCTGTGTGAGGATGGAGGAGACCACAGATGGGCAAACCATCATCGCTGTGTGCACTCCATTAATGAAGAGGGTCCACAGGCTTGGGAAACACAGTGGAGAACTGATGTTCATGGATTCTTCAGGTTTGAAGGACATAAAGCTGATTGATAATGAGGGAAGTGGTCATTTAAAGACTTGCATGGCTAAATAAAGTTTGTTTTTGTTTGTGTCAGGAAACTGTGACCACATGAATAGCAGGATCTTTCTCCTGCTGACCCAATCGACTGCAGGTGGGCTGCCACTTGGAGTCATCATCACAACCTCTGAGTCACAAAGGACCATCACAGCAGGACTCAAGTTGCTGATGACCATCCTTCCAGAGGATGCTTTTTATGGAAGAGGAGAACTAGGCCCACAGGTCGTCATGACTGACGACTGCAAAGCCCTGCGACAGGCACTACAAAATGCCTTCCCTCAGACCACTCCCCTCCTCTGCGTGTTTCACATGCTGCAGGCCATGTGGAGGTGGCTCTGGGACACTCACCATGGGGTATGTCATCGAAATTCATATAATTTTATTCTAAAAGCTGTTTTCTGGTCCCCTAGCCAGGTAACACACAGAGTCAGGCAGAGTCAGTCAGGCAAATCACACTTCCACGGTATATCAAAGGAAGTTAGGTTACGCCACTCCACCAGGCTTTAGTATAGATCGAGCCGTAGCCTAGGTGGGCTCTAGTGTAACATATGAAGAAGCTTGATACAGGTATATTTTCTTACTTATTTATCTGGCCCCATGGGTAAACAGTTTTTTTGCTTCCCCCTGGAAAATGGTGCTGAAAGGGTGGGGCCTATACACCCCCTCCTTTCCTTTGTGAAGCACATTGTGTTGCCTCTGGGTATGAAATGCGCTATATAAATAACATTTCATTCATTCAATCATTTCCATCACAGGTGCCGAAGGGGGACCGGCAGCGTCTCCTAGAGATCTTTAAACATCTGGTGTACGCCGTGTCACCACAGGACCTGGAGGCCTCCTACCACCAGTCTCTCCAGGACCCGACGGTACTGAAACACCAGCGCTACAGGGACCATCTGGCCTCAGTGTTCACACGACGCATGGACTGGGCTGTCTGTCTCCGCTCAGGCCTTCCGACACGGGGCAACAACACAAATAACTTTGTGGAGAGTGCCATGAGGGTTCTGAAGGACAGGATCTTCTACAGGTAGGGATGCAATGCCATTCACACATACACACTCTCTCTCTCACACACACACACACACACAGACACTTTCTCACACACACACACACACACAAAGACTCTCTCTCTCACACACACACACACACACACACACGCACCATGAATTACAATGCTTATCTTTTCCTTTATAGTATCGTGATTCTCAGAGCTATAATTCTGATACGATTCAGTTCTCTATTCCCTTCCCTACAGGCTGAGGGCCTACAACATCACTCAACTGGTAGACTTCATCTTCACCAGGCTGGAGGCATACTATGTCAGGAGACTACTGGATGCCGCAAATAAGAGTACTGCGAAGCGGGAGTCCAAGTACAAAGACGCTGTGTGTCCTGACAGAATCGTCAAGGTGTGTATTCTTTGTGCATATGTAAGGGCGTACACCCAAAACGGTCACTACCACAGTGCGTTTTGAACCCAGAGGCATTAGCTGAGGGGTTTTGTAACTCACTGAAGGGATCTTTCAATACTGACCAGCTGGGCTTCTTACACAGGCTTACTGGGCTTCTTACACGGCTACTTACCAACAAAATGTACACATGAAGACAAAATGTTGATCACAAAGTATTTTACGTTTATTTTGTAACGCCTGAGCTTATTTTTTCGTAATATTATCTTCAACGTTCATCTCTTTTCATATTTTAGGAAGATGAATCCAACTATGCGGTTCCCAGTGAATCTGGAGAAGCTGTGTACCTGGTGAATGTCTCTGTGGGCATGTGCACCTGTCCAGTTGGCAACAATGGGGCTCTCTGCAAGCACCAGCATGCGGTAATGCAGGCCTTCAACGTGCAAGGCAGCCACTCCTTTCCAGTGATGTCATCCACTGCAAGGAAGTGCTTTTATGAGATTGCCACAGGTATAGTACTTGGCTTGCTTGTCCATTCGCCTGATATATTATACACACAGTCTCTCAAAAATGAACAGTATTGCTTACTTCATGACTCTGTGTACCTCTTGTCTGTCAAAAAGGAAAGCTCAACATACCAGACAACTGGTTTAAGGGTTTGGAGTTTGAGAGGGAGGAATACTTTGAGGAAACTCAACTCAATGCAAGTGAGTATTTTTCAGCAGGACATTATCACATTCAAGGCCACCTCAGGCCAGCTGATTAAACTGAACAGTGGGCCCACTTACAGTATGATATACTTACGTCATACATATGTGTACCTATTGGAAAAATGCATAAAACACCATGCTTGCATTAACATACTGATATTAACACTGTGTATTCTTGCGAAATAGGCACCCGAGAGCAAACTGGCCCCGCACCTGGAGAAGCCCCGCACCTGGAGAAGCCCCCACACCTGGAGAAGCCCCCGCACCTGGAGAAGCCCCCGCACCTGGAGAAGCCCCCGCACCTGGAGAAGCGTCAGCCAATCAAAGACAGCATCTCGGAGATCGCCTCAAAATGATGTTTGACGGACTGATGGACAAGCTGAGACGGGATGACACGTTCCAAGCCCCCATCCAATCGCTCGTCTCTTCTTACGAAAAGATCACTACAGACAGTGGGCTGATCTCAGCGCTGTCCACTTTCGGTAAGACAAGGGGTGCTGCAGCCAAGCGTATCAAAATGAGACCAAGAAAATGCTTGCAAACAAGCACGCAGATTGGAGTCCAGCCTACAGCTGTGGCTCGTCGGAAGACACCACTTGGGGGCAGACGGGCACTGATCACCGGGCGGCCTCCTAAAAGAGTCCGGAGGGAGCATGACTATGGGAAAGTGAAAGAGGGGAGCGGTGCACTGCCCAAAAGATCTGCACCACACTCCCTCTCTCAGTGTGTGTCTGATGGTGTGTCCCTGGGTGGCCAACACAGCAGAAAATGAACACACTCCCCTGAAGTTGCGTCAACACACACTGTAGCTGACCTAGTAATTGAATTACTTTTCCTCAGATTGCCAGAACCTGCTAACGCAGCTGAACGTGGAGACGCAGCTGAACGTGGAGATGTTTGCCAGTAGCTGAAGATCGGCTTGAATATAATCTAAGAGAGTTCAAGTTTAAACAACTCCTAAAGTTCTGAAATGTATTTTTGTGACATTACTGCTCCTTTGATACTGTATTTCCCCTGTGTGGTTGCTTATGCAGTAATATGGTTTGTGGGTATACAATGTGACAAATTGAATGTTAACAAGCTGGTTGATATCAGAATAAAACGTGCAGACTGCAGAATGAGTGTTTCTGGTTTATTTTATGAAGCTGGGACACATGACCAAGGTCAGGCTAGTACTGTATTTACACTGTGTTGCCCAGTCAATAAACATGTTTCCTTATGACTTCTAACTTCTCTGGGCGTGAGACACACGCATTTCAACCCGTTCACACGCCGCATTTCAGCTAGCTAGCGTTTACGTTAGCCCAATATTGCTAGCTTAGCATTATAACGTTTACGTTAGCCCAATATTGCTAGCGTAGCATTATAACGTTTACGTTAGCCCAATATTGCTAGCTTATAGCAAGGAGTCTGGCTAATTAGATGGTAGACTCGCCAGCCAATGAGGGGGCTCATCACGAGTGCTTCGCCAACCAATCAGGTAGCGGTATTGCCCTGCCTTCCCCTACCATCCTAGGTTTTGCAAATTCGCGTCCCGCGAGTCCTTCACCTACATCTGTCGTCACCTAGGCTGTGTCCTGCAAAGGAAGACCACCAACTACTGGTTATCTGTACCTGTGTCTAAACGGGTTGCCGTCGCCCTGTGGAGACTGGCCACCAACAATGATTACAGGAGTGTCAGTCACCTTTTTGGCATTGGCATTTCTACTGTTTGTCTTTGTGTGCAGGATTTCTGCAATGCAGTTATTAAGGTGCTGCTTCCTGACCACATTAAGACCCCTGATTCCCGTAAATTGATGGAGATGGCTACATTTTTCGGCAACAGGTGGAGGGCACCTCAATGCGTTGGAGCGATAGATGGCAGCCACATCCCCATAATAGCACCTGAAGCGTTCCCACGTGACTATTATAACAGAAAGGGATGGCACTCAATCATACTTCAGGGTGTTGTTGATGGCAAGGGTCTGTTCTGGGATGTTTGTGTTGGTTTTCCTGGGAGTGTCCATGATTCACGGGTTCTGAGGCAGTCTCATTTGTGGGAAGTTGTGACTGATGGACAATTTTTTAATCAGCACACCGCAAACATCTCAGGACGTGACATAGGACACTACCTAATTGGAGACCCTGCGTACCCTCTGCAACCATGGCTGATGAAGCCTTTTTCTGATACAGGCCGACTGACCCAGGAGCAACACATTTATAATGGCAGGCTAAACAGTGCTAGGGCAGTTGTGGAGACATCCTTTGGAAGGCTGAAAGGTAGATGGAGGTGTCTCCTAAAGAGGAATGACTGTCAATTGGACCTCACCAAAAAAATGGTGATGGCCTGTTGTGTACTGCTCAACATTTGTGAGGAGCATGGGGACCGCTACATGCCAGACCCTCCAGTGATGGAGAATGTGCAGCCACCTGTTCGTATGTTCCAGGAACGTCAACAGGAAGGAGCTGGTGTGAGAGCTGCACTGCTTGAATATTTCAACTCAGACTGATGGACAGATGCAGTATTTTATTTGTGATATGATTTGTTAAAGAATGTGCAGCCACCTGTTTGTGTGTTCTCGGAACATCAACAGGATGGAGCTGCACTGCTTGAATATTTAAACTCTGACTGATGGACAGATTACAGTTTCAAGTTTATTTGTGACATTATTTGTTAAGATTTTTTTTTTAATTGCCCCCTATGAAATGTGCTATACAAATAATATCCTTTTTCAGTATTTCTTGCAATATGCAAAGCACTTTGAATTGCCCCTGTTGTATGAAATGTGCTATACAAATAATATCCTTTTTCAGTATTTCTTGCAATATGCAAAGCACTTTGAATCGCCCCTGTTGTATGAAATGTGCTATACAAATAAACTTTCCTTGCCATTAATGCAGGTAAGACAAGGCAGCGGTGCCGTTAGTGATAGTCAATTGTCTACAGTGGGCTTGTTCCAAGAGTCTGATCATCTGGGGGAAGTAGCTGTTTGTTAGTCTCGTACTGTCTTCTTAGTCTTGTACTGTACATTTGTTCTTTTCTATATATCTTTCCCCCCCCCCCCCAAACAAAATCAGACAGCAATGGTTTTCAACCCAAAAAATAAAGAAACACAAATACAACAGAAAGTGTATGTGTGTCTATAAAGTTCTTCCCATATTTATACATGTATCAAATATAAAGTAATATGTACAAGAAATGAATGAATGAATGAATGGTCTTTATTGTCATTAATACAGTACAGGTACCATACAACGAAATTTAGGAGGGGGGGCTCCCCTGGTGCTTGTAAAAAAGACTAAAAACAAGAGGGCCAAGGGTAAAATAAAAAAGGGAAAAGAGCTGGTTTACATAAATAAAGGCTATGTACACTATCTACTATACTACTATACTATACAATAAAACACTGTGCTGTACTCTATGCTATGCTATAAATATCCTAACTTTTCCTATATCTGAACCTTATGTACACAAGGGTTGTCATATTGCACATAGTATTTGTTGCACATTCATTTAAAGTGTCGCAGTTAGCAGGTTTGGAATGTTCACAGCTGTATTTCAATATTTCACTTATGTTTACAATCTAGTAGCTGCCATCAAATTGTCTAGATTCTCCAGGGCCTAGAACCTAGGTCTTTGCTGTGTTCAGGGCCTGAATGGCCCTAGGGTAGAAGCTGAGCTTCAGTCTATTTGTCCGTGCGAACATGGTCCTGAACCGTCTGCTTGAGCGCAGCCGAACAAAGTGTTCGTTCCCAAGGTGGGATGGGTCCCTGGAGATCTTGGAGGCCTTCCTGAGGCAGCGTGTGTTGTACAGCTCTTCCAGAGAGGGGAGGGGGGCGCCGATGATCTTCTGGGCCGATCTCACGACTCTCTGTAGCGCTTTCCTCTCTGCGGCTGTGCAGCTGGAGAACCACACGCAAATGCAGTAGGTGAGGATGCTCTCCACTGTGCAGCGCTAGAAGGTCACAAGCAGCTCCTGTCTGAGGTGGTATTTCCTGAGGACTCTCAGGAAGTAGAGCCGCTGTTGTGCCTTCTTGATGATGGCTGCTGTGTTGGTCCTCCAGGACAGGTCCTCCTGAATGTGCACCCCCAGGAATCGGAGGGTTGAGACTCTCTCCACGCTCCCTCCATCGACGAGCAGGGGCTGGACCTCAGATTGTATGTAAAACAAATATAAATAAAGATTTAAGGGCGGTTGCTGCTGGCTTCTATGGCACAGACCATCCTCTCCACCAGCCCCAGCAGGTAATTGGTGGACCGCTCCATATGCTCAAGCATCCTCTCCTCCCTCTCCTCCCTCGCCTCTCTCCTCTCCTCCCTCGCCTCTGCCTTCTTCTCCCTCTCATCTGCCGCCTACTCCCTCTCCTCTGCCCTCTCCAGGAATGACATGAGGTCTTCATTGTCATTCTTCTCCTTTCCTGGGTAACAGAAAACAGGTAGTAAGCAATACAGAAATCATTTTACCAGGTGGTGCAGGAGGCCAGGACAGATGCCAGCCATGATGACAAATATGTTTGGAAAATATAAAGGATACTGGAAAATAAGGTTGTGTAATAGGCCATCAATCTTCATACATCATCATCAATAGAAGGGGAGGGGGTCTAGGCCCAAATACTTACTTTTCCTTTTCCTGGGTTGTGAGGCAGGCTCTTCAAGTTCTGAAGGGTCCAAACCACTTCTGGTGGAGTTGGCGGATGATTCTGGAGGCGCTATACATCACAAAGACATTAAGGCTACGTGTCAGACATAAGGCGAATGAACAGTCAGCCTGCTGGTTATCTAAAATATTACGTTGCCTACTTGTCCCTCCAAAACATAAACAGCTTGCCAACACAGCTTGCCATAGGGCTGCATACACTTTGGCCATGAAAGTTGATGGCATGATTATAGCATATTCTACGTTTCCCCAAAATGAACATTATATGCATTAGCCAACAGAGCACATTTTGTAGGATGTTAAGACGTCAACACGAGCTTACAGAAATGGAGATATTATTTTGCGCTACATAAATATCCAATTGATTAATTGATTGTCAGTCAACGTGGCGACATTTCAGTTTTAGGCTCGATGAATTAGGCTATTCCAATGTTTGATCGACATAACATAGAATATCTGAACTTCATTTTCAACGAGTGGTATGCAGTCAACCTACCGTGATCTGTGGAAGGTCCAGGCGATGCATCGTCCTCAGATACGGTGGCTGTGGCAGCTGTGGCTGAGTTCAGGGCCCCCGTCAGCTGGTTTGCTGGTCGCTGACCCATGACACTGTCCAGCAGGTCGTAGTTTGGACATATGTCGCCCCGTCCAGCTCCGCTTTTGGCCAACTCTTTCTTTGCATCCCTATAATCCTTCTTAATTTTCTTTAGTTTGTTTATGACTTGTTCTGATGTCCTAATGAACCCCGCCTTCGCCAACTCTTGTACTAATTAATCATAAATCTTCCCCTTTCTTGTGCTGCTCTCCAGTCTGTCTTGGATTTCTGTTGATTTCTGTTGATGACCAGACCACCAAACACTGCGTTTCCGCGGCAGACCAATTCACGCATTTTCTGTCCATTTTCCACGTCTTTCTTGATCTCTTCTTTATCTATTCTTTGTATCTTCTTTGTCTCTTAGTTATGTTGTCGTTATCTCTTCGTTCTCCTTTTCCTTCTTTTCTCGTATTTCCAGCTGGATTTTATTGATAGAATATGACACACCCTCTGACGACGTCACGGTTCGCGTTTTTGGTTCGCTTGAGAACCACTATTTTTTGGTGCCCGCTGCGAACCAACTTTTCAGGTTCCGAACCAATTGAGCTTCGGTCTGAACGCGCCGGCCGGTTCCAGACTTGGTTCGCGAATGCGAACCGGCACGGTTCTTTGCCGGTGTGAAAGCCCTAACAGAGGGATATAAATAGCCTTAGACAAAGCATTCACACCAGTTAACAATCACAGTAATTAGGACAGCCAAAAATACATACATACACACCAGGGGACGCCAAAGGGTCGCTCAACCAATAGAGCGACCCCCCAAACCTTACATAATGGTAAATTCCTTTCCTATGGATAGCCACTATGGTGGCGGAGCAAAAATGTCTGACTCTCCTTCTCCTCAAAAATCCACAGAAGTTGTTTTCCCAAAAAGAAAGCAATATTTATTACAACTAATAAATGAATACAAAACTTAGATTGTACAGGTCTTATTGTCAAAATGGTGAGGAATCACCCTTCTATCAAGATGTTCTGCAGAGCAGTGTTACAGTTTTTCTCAATTGCTAAAACACATTTCACAAAACTTGCCTCCATTTTCCCAAAACTCTAAACACAACACACTTTTCTAAAGCTACATAAACAAAACCACACCTTCTCTCTTCAAAACTCAAACTTTCACACCAAAACAGCTGCTCAAAGCCTGCAAACATCTAAACACTATACGCATCATTACAGACTACAACAAAACAACTGAAAACACAATGTTCAGTGTGTGAGAATGTTATTTTTTTTCACAACTGCCAAAACACATTTTTAGTATCTGTATTCTGTTCTCAGAATATATCACTGTAGAGTATTGGGCATTTATAGATTTGTGTGTTTCATATGAACAGTATGTAAATCTACAGAAAATACAGTATGTATGTTACGGTAAATGTGGGAATACGGTACATGTGGGAAAACTAGGGTTAGGGTTAGGTGCTAGGGTGACTTGGTACATGCTGGCATGTCTAACCCTAACCCTAACCTGAACCCTAACCCTACCCCTAATCCTAACCCTAACCTTAACCCTAGCACCCTAGCACCTAACCCTAACCCTAGTTTTCCCACATGTACCGTATTCCCACATGTACCGTAACATGTACACTACTGTACTGTATCACAACTCAATGCAAACACTACAGAGGATCCATTACACACAACAATACTCACTGAAAACAATGTTCAGGGTGTGATGTTTTTTTATTTATTTATGGAACTATACCACACACACACACACCACAATCATTTGCAACAAGTGTCTTACATTTTGAGTCGTTATGTTTAATGAATGAAGCCAGGTGTGTTCATTGTGTTCAAATTTTGCTGACTATGGCAAGCATTTTGCATCACATGAGCTTTAATTTGAGAGTTTTTTGCAACTTGTGTTTTAGCAAGACAAAATGTGTTTAGATTTATGAGAAAAGGAGGATTGTGTTTCGTGAATTGTGTCTTCATGTGAAATGTGTTTATGGTTTTGGCAAATGGGGGCTAGTTTTATTAAATGTGTTTAGAGAACTGGTCATTTGGTTTAGAGAATTGGCTTTTGTGTTTTAGCAATTGGGAAAAACTAATTTTGGCTGCTATTTTCGATTTAGTCTTAGGCCCAATCCCGATTCACCCCTACGGCTTCGTTTTCACCCCTACGGCTTTGTTTTGTGTGTTCACGTTTAGGGTAGGGGTGTCCCAATTCATATTTCATTGAGGGCTAGGGAGGAGGGGGAAGCCTATCCACGGCCTCGTTTGGAGAATTTTCACGACCAGACTACATTCGGAGCCATACCGCTCGCTCCCACAATGCATTGCGAATCATCTACAGAAATCTGATTGCGCTCTATTCAATGCGGAAGACAGCCACAAATGTAATTTACTTTTCTGTAATTACTTATTAATAAATATTTTGTTATGTTTAATGTCATTCCAAGTCCCAGAGGGCATCACAAGGCTGGTCAAAGCCTACTTCCAGGACCTCCAGTTCTGTGTTACAGCACAAGCCAGTACAACTGCTTGGCAGCACCTCGAGATAGGCATAATGGCGGGCTGCACCATCTCTCCACAGGCGTTTACCATGGCAATGGAGCTCATTATTCGAGCATCCCGATGGGTTGTTGGAGGGGAACGGTTGAAGAGCGGGCTGCGTCTTCCACCAATCAGGGCGTACATGGATGACATGACGACAATAACAACAACAAACGCATGCACCAAACGCCTGCTGGATAAACTCCAGGGAAACATCAAATGGGCACGAATGGAGATTAAACCCAGTAAGTCCCGCAGTATCTCCATTGTCAAAGGCAAGCTCGCCAATGAGAGGTTCCACGTCAACAACGAGCCAATACCAACAGTTCTGGAGAAGTCCATCAAAAGCCTTGGCCGCTGGTATAGCGCAGAACTCAAAGACTCGAAGCAGGTGGAACAACTCAAGCAGGATACAATCAGTGGCCTCAAGCAGATCAACAACACTGCTCTCCCTGGGAAGCTGAAACTGTGGTGCTTTCAGTTTGGACTGCTGCCCCGTCTCATGTGGCCAATTTCCATCTACGAGGTCACACTATCCCATGCCAACCGGCTGGAGAGACTGGTGAATGCACAAGTGAGGAAGTGGCTTGGACTGCCGAGAGGCCTTAGCAGCATAGGCCTGTATGGCAACGGAGCCCTCTCCCTACCAATCTCAAGCCTGGTGGAGGAGTACAAATGTGCCAAATCAAGGCTGGAAATGACTCTCACAGAATCCCGGGATCCATTCGTCAGAGGTGCTGCTCCAATCCTAGCAACGGGGAGGAAATGGAAGCCATCTGCAGCAGTTGCGGTGGCAAAGACCGCCCTCAGACACCGGGATATAGTGGGGCATGTCCAACATGGCAGAGGGGGCCTTGGCTTGGAAACAACAACACCCACATGGCAAAAGGCTACTCCAACCGAACGGCGGAAGATGGTGGGTGAGGAGGTGCGCCACCAGGAGGAAGCAGCCAGGTGCGCCAAGGCAGTCTCCCAAGCCCAGCAAGGCCGCTGGATGAAGTGGGAGAGCGTGGAGAGGAGGAAAATCACGTGGAACGAGCTGTGGAGCATGGAGTCTAATAGGCTAAGTTTCATCATCAGAGCCACATATGATGTCCTGCCCTCTCCTACCAACCTACATCTCTGGTATGGAGAGGACCCAGCCTGTCTCCAGTGTGCAGCCCCAGCAACCCTCAAACACATCTTGGTGGGTTGCAAGACCAGTCTAACTCAAGGAAGATACACCTGGCGCCACAACCAAGTGCTAAAGTGCTTGGCTGCCGAACTTGAGCACAAGAGGGTAACCACCAACGCCATGCCTCTAAATGCCCAGACTACCTTTCCACGGAAAACAACCTTCATCCGGGAAGGGGAGAAACAGCGGACCAAGCCATCACCTCCAGACTCAGGCCCACTGAACGCAGCCCGGGATTGGGAAATGCGGGTAGACCTCAGCCAGAGGCTCACCTTCCCACCCGAAATTGCAGCGACCAACCTGCGCCCAGACCTAGTCCTCTGGTCCAAGTCCTGCCGGCGTGTCTTCATCGTAGAACTGACGGTCCCATGGGAGGAGGCCATCGATGAGGCATTCGAACGGAAGAGGCTGCGGTATGCCAACTTAGCAGTCGAAGCAGAGGGGCGGGGCTGGAACGTGAAGGTGTGGCCAGTGGAGGTGGGCTGCAGAGGCTTTGTAGCCAGCTCCACCACAAGGCTCCTGAGGGCAGTAGGGATCAGAGGACAGGCCCAACGGAAGGCAATCAGAGAACTGTCCACTGCAGCAGAACGGAGCAGTCACTGGCTGTGGCTGAAACGTAGGGACCCAACATGGGCTCCCAAATGACCACGTGGTGCCACCGTGCGACACACACCCAGGCCTGATCAGCCTGTGGTGGGCCAACCTCGGCAGAGGGTGTCTTGTGATAACTGGCCGAAACACCCAATGAGGTCGGGGACCACAACTGAAGATGTGTCGTACTGGTGGCACCAGGTGATCATTGCCAAATTCCACTCCACCCAAGAGGACATCTCCAACTCCACTCAATTGTTGTGCTGAATATTTAGGGATTTTAACAACCAGTCCTATTAAGAATCAATGCATTATAGACCTTTTCTTTATAACAAGCATAACCAAAAAATCGCTATGATGCCGAGGTGCTGTGTCTAACGTTACAGACTGATTTGTGCATGACAGTCGCGCATATTGACATATTTCCATGTCTGATGGCATATGACACCTACTAATGTCATTTCAATGCATTATAGACCTTTTCTTTACAACAATCATAACCAAAAAAATCGCTATTATGCAGATGTGCTGTGCCTAAGCTTAACATAGACCGTTCTACAGTCCAGCGTTCTTCGGGTTTTGGTGCTCAGCACTATTACCTGGGCACTTCCATTAATTCCAGTAATCAAGTGCTTTAGTTGGCGAGTGAACTTGGTGATGGTAAGCACTGGTAATACGAGTTGACTCACTGGAACAGGGAGGTATGATATGGCAGATATATATATACTGTATATATATATATATATACTGTATATATATATATATATCAAGGACGTGTCGTCCATATAAGCACAGTAAGCAGTGCTTACCCAACGAAAAAATAAAAAAGGACAGTGAAAATATTAAAATAAAAGTGCATGTAACCGTTAGTTTCTTTTCATTTCGTATTTTAGGTCCCAGGGCAGCAGGAGTCATTCAATTGACGTTGCATTTTGGCGCCACCTGCAGGAGTAAGCACTCGCTATTCTGCTTGCTTGCATTGCGTTGCATTATAAGCACTTCTCTCTCTGCTTTCCCTCGCGTACATTCGAATGCGTGAAAATGTATTTTTTTATTTTTTTCGATACCTCAGCCCGCTGTTTAATGTGGCCAGGGTAAGCATGCTTACCAGCCAATCAGTAGTTCTTTCATTCCGATAAGAGCTACTGATTGGCTCTTATCACTTTCAAGTTCACTTAAGTTTCACACTACTTTCTCTCGCCCGGCAGAATAGCTTATGCTAGCTAGCTCAAACGATCTAAATAATAATAATTAATAAGGATAACTTGCTTGAGTTTGTGAATATGGACATTACTGTCAGCGACCTAAAGGGATTTCGTAGACTGGACTGGACTGGAAAAACAGAACTACTGGCTAAAGGCCGCCCGAAGCCACCGCTCACCGATCTTCACACCCAGAAAGGGAGAGTCGCTAGGGGGTTCCAGCAAGCCTGGTATGAGCGGTTTATATGATTTATATGATTCGCGAGGCTGGTGGCGATCTGTGCTTGTTTATATGGTTTGAGTACTGCTGTGCTGCTGGTTATGGCTTCTTATTTAAGACTTCCTCTGCTTTTACCTTTGAATGTAGGCCTGTGCCGTTGTGTTTGGAGAAAGAGCTGCTTAATCAATCGCTGAGATAGGCCTAATGTCGCTGTCCGTGCCAGTGGTTCTGAACCAAAAGTGTTTGAGAGAGATAGAGAGGGAGGGTTTGGGATGTGATGTCAAGTGCCTGTGTGACAAAGTAAGTGTGAAAAGAAAGTGTGTTGTGAGTTTACTATGGAGGTTGGAAACGGTGTGTGTCTGTGTTGTGCGTGTGTGCGTTTGCGATGTTGAAACTGGACTTGTAGATTTCAGCAGGCTGGCTATTTGAAAAGATCTTGGTTCAAAAAAGATTGAACAATGAGCACCCCTGATATAGTCGAAACTGGCAACTGTTTTTTTTGTTTTTGGTAATCTGATCACAAAGTGACACTACAGTTTATTAGCATTTATTAGCATTTCCTTGAAACGGCGTTCACTGATAGCGAGTATGTGTAATTATGTGTATTTCTATATGTTATGCTTACCCAATCTAAAAGCTCACGGCACGTGCCTGATATATATGGTACCTGGCAGTCCCATGCGCCCATCCCACTCCAGTTATCCATGTGTTGAATGCAATGATTCAAGTAGATCGCGCAACCAGGGAATTGCCGACGTGTGAAAAGGAGCAACACAGGAATCTACCGGCATTTGGCTCATGTGTGAACGGCGAAAATGCCTGGTCGACACAGCTTGGGATTCCATGGAAATTACAGGGAACTACGTTTGAAAGGGGCTTTAGACTACCGAGCAAGACACCGGAGCACTCATATCTGCGGCTGCGCGTTTGTCACAGGGTGCCAGTTCCTGTGCAACAAACGCTGAGATTGTATGAGAGTCCCGGCATCCCAGTCCAATGGAAGTGTTAAGCACAGCCTTCCCAAAAAAATTACATCGGAACGCGATTCACATTTCCGAGATGTACAATCCTGTTATTTTAGAAATAAATTATTACCTGTGGCGTTTGACAGCGGATGATGGTAGACATATTTACAGTTTTTCACGATTGCTTACACACATTTCCTGAAGAAAAACCACATTTTCTCTGAACCCTACACACAAACCACAGATATACGCACACAAAATTCCAAATCCAACACATCCTTTGCAAAATAACACTCCAAGGGTTAGGGTCCAAGACTATTTGAACTTTTCACATAATTGACCTTTGTGTTCAAATGACACACACAGCCATCATATGAGTAGACACTACTAAGCTAAATCCAACACATCTCTTGCAAAATGACACTTTGCCTTCAAAACCATTTGAACTTTTCACAAAATCGACTTTTGTGTTCAAATGACACACACAGCCATCATAGGAGTAGACACTACTAAGCAGCCGGTGCACACTGATGTGCTAAATGGAAAACACTACCGTTTTAATGGGAAACACTATATGAACTCATCAGGGGAATTATACTTTTGCAGTATAATGTTTTTACAGTAGGCTCAATTATGAAACACACAAATATGCAGTAACAACAGAAGTTTTTATTCAACAAAAGGTCTCATTCTACATCCAAAAGCAAAATGGATGGAAGTAACAGCAGATAGGGAAAAAAAGGCCTGCACAGTGGACAGAAAAAAATTAAGCTGCATTCTCTCTCTGATTCCTGTCTGGCCACAGGATCTCATCTACGTCGCACGCAATGTTCTCCCAGGCCAAACAGCGAGGGAAGTATCGCCTAGAGTGGCGCAAGAAGCCTCGACAGGCCTCGGCATTTACGTCCCCACATGCCTCCTGCATAGCCTGGAGCAGTGCGATCCGCAACAGTGGGTGACGCTCATAGACTTTCCATCTCCAGGCCGAAAAGAACTCCTCAATGGGGTTGAGGAATGGAGAGTATGGTGGGAGGAACTGAGTGAAAAACTGTGGGTGGTCACGGAACTAGTCACTTACGTTGTCCCAGATTACAACGTAGTTGATCTGCTGCGGCCCGTCTATTTGGTCTGGTGGAATGAACAGTGTGTGAAGTTCATCAAGGAACGTGAGGAGAGCCCCGCGGTGGCGCAGCGGTCTAAGCATTAGCCTCTAGTGCAAGCTGCCCACCGGGGACTGGGATCGAATCCCGGTCTCGCCAGATCCGGATATGGCCGGGGCCCACAGGGAGCGGCATATTGAGCGGCCGCTCCCAAGGGGGGTATAGGACTATTTCCGGACAAGGATCCGTCGCGCAACACCGCCCCCGGGGTGCCGGAATAACGGTGTTGGGCTCGAGGAGCCAGACAGCTAGTCTGCCTGGCTATCTCCTCTGAGGCTGCCGGCCACGGGGTCGTGCGGTGGATCCTACGCAATAGGCAGGGGATAATTGGATACTAGGTTGGGTGCAATTGGATACCAAATTGGGTGAAAAAGGGATAAAATCTTTTTTTTTATTTTTTATAAAAAATAAATAAAAAAGGAACGTGAGGAGACGGGCGGTGTTGTATGGACCCATGGTGGCATGGTGATGAAGGACACCGTGGTGGTTAATGGTAGCACACATGGTGATGTTTCCTCCACGCTGGCCGGGGACCTCGATAATGGCACGCTGGCCGATAACATTCCTTCCCCGGCGCCTTCTTTTGACAAGGTTGAAACCCGCCTCATCAATGTCGTGTATTTCATGCTCTCTGACACACAATGGATAGATTGTAAACATGCCCATGAGGGGTTGGGCACACACAGACCTGGCCTTTTGACCAGCATCTGCGGTGGCTGTAATAGGATCACGGGTAGATATAATTGCATTAGGGCCCGAGCCAGCAAGACGCCCATAGGGTGAATTGCATTAGAATTGTATTAGACCATAGGGTGAATTGCATTAGACCATGGGGTTATGGCAGACAACACACAGAAGGAACCCAAAGAGTCCTTAGGATAGCCCCTGATAATAAGATCAGAAGATAATAAGATAATAAGATCCTACTTACAGGACAGAAACTACTATGTCTCCACTGGCAACTTTATATCTGACCAAATTAAAATGACGTGGATAGCCTGGAAGATACAGACACATAGAAGGGGACATCATTGGTTAGAAGACCATATCTCTGGTTTGATTGGCTCAGGGATGAAGGGATTTGCATAACGCCAAAGGGATATAGTCCCTTGGACACACACCCTCTGTCTCTTTGTCCTCGGAAAACCCCATCGTGATGCCTGCTGCCGATGACCTGATCCTATGACCTGATTGCTGACTTTTTTGAATAAACATTCTTAATCTTTGCTCAGACCTTTTCCTCATTTTTTACCATCATCTAAAGACGAAAATATACTGCATACGTGGCGAGCCTAAACCCAGAAGATCCATAGTTTCGGATGACCTGCCGTTTTTCAAACCCTTCATTTCAAAACTAGGTGAGTCTCGAGGGATTTTCCCCTCCCCTCTCCGTTGAAATTCCGCTAGGCCTGGCGGAGGAGGTGTTTGAACACTGGTTGAAATTCTAAGCTATATTCAAAAGAATCTTGATGTGTTGAAGTATAATATCTTTTAAGGATCGTGCTGGGGCTGGACATTGAGCCGGGTTGTGAAATCCGTATTTGTAAAATACGTTTTAAGTGTAAGATAATTTGGAATATAGTGAATGTTGTACAACAGAGAATGAGCTGTTTGTAGTGCGTGTTTTGCGAACGCGCTGTCAGTAGAATATTGTGTGGAGACGTTCTCACAGTGGGCTGATATCTTGTATTAGATCAGAAAAGAGTCTGATGTGTGCCATATGTGTATGGAATGAGAATTCCTGTTTGATAAAAGTGTAATTGGACTGAAAAGTCCGTTTTGGAAGACAAGAGGTCCTTTGTCCTTGTCAGCGGAGCACAAACACGCCCGCAGGCACGCGCAGACACCACAGGCTCAGATTCCTCTTGGGAGAGAGACCGTGGAAAAAAGGCATTAGAAAATATTAGAATGAGATTGGTTTGGTAACTAATA
This sequence comes from Nansenia antarctica, assembly GCF_963989245.1. Taxonomy (NCBI): domain Eukaryota; kingdom Metazoa; phylum Chordata; class Actinopteri; order Argentiniformes; family Microstomatidae; genus Nansenia; species Nansenia antarctica. The sequence continues at coordinate 42,760,529 of NC_137675.1, read as the reverse complement.
ATTTAACTGCATTGAAAGATAATCTTGAAATTGCTGTGTCGTGAAAATAACATTATTGTAAAAAAAACAAGTTGTGTTAAAGAGGCTGTTTTAAAGCAGGCTACAAACACGCGGTGGTTTTTCAAGGACAAAGGGTTGTTAAATTGACCCGCCTGCTTTCTGCCCTCTGGCCTTTAGGCTTCGGACACACAGGGAATTTGAATTTGATCGATTACATTACTCATCTCATAAGATAAGGTTAAATCCATTTTACATAGACTGTAGTAATATAAAGATAGTGAATCGATCATTGGGGTATTTTAAAGTAGTTTAAAGATATTTGTTAGGTTTCATGCACAAGTCTAGTGGAGAGCGGGCGCATGCGCGTTAGCCGGAGCACTTTCCACCTACTGGACAAAACACGACAAGACATTTTTGGTTGCATAGCTCCGCCTAGTGGACAAAACACGACAAGACATTTTTGGTTGCACAGCTCCGCCTAGTGGACAAAACACGACAAGACATTTTTGGTTGCATAGCTCCGCCTAGTGGACAAAACACGACAAGACATTTTAAAACACTAATCCTCAGTGAGATCCATCTGAGGTCGATGAAATAGTCCTTTACATTAATAAATGGATGGTTGTAAATGATTGTAATATATTACATTACTTTAATTAATTTAATTAATTACAAATTGATTGAATTAATTATTCAGATCATTTCATTTTCTGTTTTCACCAAACTTTGATCAATTGGTTTGTAATAGTCTAATGATAACGTTTTCTTTCACAGGTTTACATCAATGAAGTGTCAATGACTAAGTCTAATTAATCATGTATTCCTTCCAAATAACAAGTCGATTTCTTTACAGATTGTAATTAATAATTAATCATTCATTCCTTCCAAATAACAAGTCGATTTCTTTACAGATTGTAATTAATAATTAACAAGTCGATTTCTTTACAGGTTATAATTAATATTCGTATTTTACATCTTTTTATTTCAAGTTAAGTTCTTTTTCACAGCTTTTGATTAAAGAATAGCAGAACAGTTTCTATCTGAGGATTGATCAATCAAGGGTTTGTGGATCAGAAAGACTTAGAGCGTGACCTGCCTTTGTAATTTGATAATTGTGTTGAACAGCCTTTGTAGTTTAATAATTAAGTTGACCTGAACTATAATTAGTATTGATTGAGCAATTAAGTGACACACATTCATACACAATAAGGGAAAAACATTTAGATTAAAACACACACACATAGATTACATTTAAGTCAATAATACACAATACCACTGAAACAATCCGTTGTTCTGAATTGTAGTGTTCTGTGTGGACAGTTGACACAGTTAAAAGTTGGACTAGCATCTGTTTAGCAGATACGGCAACAGAAGGTGGGTTGTAAGAAAAGTACACTAGAGAATACTTTCAGTATATTGAGCAGTATAAATCAATCAGCTTAACATGGGAGCCGAATCCAGTAAAATTGTAAAGGCTGTTACCACAGATAGTGGAATATTGGCAACTTTATCCCCTGTGGCTATAGTGGAAAAAATGAATCCTCTTGTTAAGGAAATTAGCAAAATGTCAACGAAATGGAATAATCGTTGGGCAGACATTGAAGAACCGTGGCCACAAGAGGGCACCCTTAATTTACACGTAATCGCAACATTGGAGATACTTATCAATGCACATAAGGCGCATCAAAAAGGAAAGATTAGATCAGAGAAACGCAGGTTAGAGTTAGCTATTTTAGACCTCTTCAAGGTAGTGGGGCAGAAAGTAGCATCAGCTTGGAATGAGAAAACAGCTGACCTGAGTCCAGAAAAAAGAGATGAATTGGCCAAAGCAATGGAAGAGAAAGTGAACATTCCATTCTCACACACAGCTCCAATCTCCAGTCCTCCTCCCTATGCCAAGATACTGGAGGACAATTCTCAGCGGATCTACCCTCAGGTCCCCGTCCTAAGTACGAACGGAGCCTTCACTATCCAAGATGAGGATGATAATGTACTAGAGAGGGGAAGAGCGAAAGTGACCGTGGACTTCGAACCAGAGAACAGGTCAGGTGCCAAACAGAAGAAGAAGAAGGAGCCAAGGGGAAAAGGGGACGACAGGAGTGACAAGACAGATGACAGTGAAGATGGCAGTGGAGGTGATAGCGAAGATTCAAGTGATGACAGCAATGCACAGGGAGGCTACAGTGCTCAGGTCAGAAAACTAATAGCCAGGGCCGAAAAGCAGGGAGGGACAATGCGCTATAAGAAGGGAAAAGAAGAAAGTAGTTCTGAAGATGAGCAGAAGTCTCTGAAGGTAGGGAAGAAAAAAGAGAGCTTAAAGCAAAAGAAGAAGAGGCTGCAGGAAGAGAGGGAGGAAGAGGAGGAAGAAAGGATGATGAAACGCCGTGGAAAATCCCTAAAAAAGGATGAGGAGGAATCAAGAGAGAGGGCAAGAAAACTCCATGCGAGAATCCTAAGAGAGGAAGAAAGCTACAGACAACAGATGCAGGACCTAGAAGTAGAGAAAGAAGAGTATCGTCAATCTCGAGCGACATCATCACATACATCCCAGTTGAACTTCCCAAGGTCCGCAGCGACACCAAGGCGGGACGAAAAAACGAAGCCACTAGTAAGCGATTATGACCTAAGGCCCTCTTTAAAGAACAAAGGGAAGGCATCGGAGGAAGAGGCAATTCAGGGGAACTTCCCGGTGCTGATTCGAGGTAACCAGATGGAATATCGTCCTTGGAATCATACAGATCTGTCAGAAGTGATAGAAAAACTCCCAGTCCTGGAAGATGGTGGCCACCCCTGGACGACGGAAGTCGACGTGAGATTGACAGGAACGCACGCTGCAATGGGAGACCTGAAAAGACTCTTAGCTACCATTACAGGATTGGACACCATGCAGGAAATATTGATGAAGGCAGGACTTCATAGATATATCGATACATCCGTTTATGACCCAGAGCTCTTCGCAGCAAACAGAGGCAGGCTGTGGAAAGCAATCAGAGAGACATACCCTACTCACATTCACCCAGACAATGTCATTGTGAAGCCACTGGGGGGAGATGAGAATCCCAGGGGTTTTGTTGCCCGTGTGCACTCTCAATGGAGAAGTGTGACAGGGAAGGACGCCGAAGATAACCCGTTAGAAAAAGCCATAATCAGGGAAAAGATTCAACAAGGTCTCCCTACCCCAGTTAAGAACAAGTTAGCAGAAGTGGTGGGGCTACGACACATGAACAAGGCTGTTTATATAGACAACGTAGCACACCAAGTAGAATTATTTAGAAAGAAGATTCAGATACAGAAGGCACAAGACGAAGAGTCACTCAGAAAACTAACTCAAGTACAATTGACTGAAGGCAAGAAAACCAGAGAGAGAGTGCAGACTATAGCCCTACAGGTCCCAGCTCAGCCACAGCAACTGCAAACTGTCCCTCCCCAGTCATACCCACAGGGGCCACAAGGGGGGTATCCATACCCACAGGGGCCACCAGGGGTGCAAGTGGTTCCATACCAGCCATACAACCAGCCTGGCCAAGGACCACCACAAGAGGGATGGACCGCAGCCGGGAAGAAGATGTTAGGACCATGTTTCCAATGCGGCCAGCATGGACACTTAGCCCGTACCTGCTGGAAGAAGAACCAGGGGGGCGCAGGGGGGAAACAAAAAGGAGGATATAGGCCCCCTGCTACACCGGCTCCAGGAGTGGTGAACCCCTACGGAGGCCCAGCAGCTGGGCTATAGGGGTGCCCAGAAGATCCGAGAAGGGGGTGCCAGCTGGTGGTGACAAACAGGCCTGAAGATGAACCTACAATATGGGTGTCGGTCAACCAACGTCCATTAGAATTGATGGTGGACAGTGGAGCAGCCTACACCTGTCTGAAGCCTGAAGATGCCACGCACCTTCCTATGTCTGGGAAATATGTGAAGACAATCGGATTCGAGGGAATTAAACAGCTGATCCCTACCACTGAGCTTGTAAGCTTAGAGTACAAAGGACAGAGAGCAGATCTGTCAATACTTGTATCAGAACACACGCCAATAGGGCTACTAGGGAGAGATGCACTATGCCAATTGAATTGTACAGTGAAATGCACACCTGACGGCTGTCAGGTGACAGTGCCACAAGAGAACAGACAGCTGTCTGTCATGATGGACAACAACGCATCTATGGTGTATTGGGTGGGAGGGCTTAGCCCAGACCTAATGGAACCAGCAAGGATGTGGGACAATTATATCCTGGCACACATGTCAGAGGCCAGAAGGCCTACTGATCCATTGCATTGTACACTCCAGTATTTTAGAGAAGTTGCAGATGCAAACCCAGATGAGTGGCTGAAGCATCAGCCAAAACAGGTACAGCTTAGTACAAGTTGTATAATCCTAGGCCCTCAGGGAGTGGCTATGAAGATAAACAGTGACACTTATCTAGATCAGGAGCATAAGATTGAGGGTAGCATCCCTCATGTGACACTTATGATATCTGAACACTATAAACAGAAGCATTTAGGGGCAATGATGGCAGACTCAGAAAAAGCCAGATTTCTAACGACAAAAGAAAACCCTGCTATCTGGAGGAGCATTGATGGACAGTTCACAAAACTGATGATCTCTGCTCAAGGAATAGGACATCCGCAGACTGTGAAGCTAATGAACCAGCTAATCCTTCCTGTACAACCTGAAAAAGACCTCAGAGAAGAAATGATACAGAATGTGCCAGCAGACCTGTGGGCAAAGAACAGTACAGACATTGGATTTGTGAAATCAGCTCGTCCATTGAGAGTTGAACTCATACCGGGTGCAAAACCCCCTTGGAAAAACCAATACCCATTGAAACAGGAAGCAATTGATGGAATTGAGCCACAGATCAAAGGATTGTTAGAGGCAGGAGTCCTGAAGATAACTCAATATCCGTTAAGTAACACACCTCTTCTGCCAGTAACGAAACCTGATGGTTCATATCGTCTGGTACATGACCTACGGGCTGTGAATGAGGTAGTTGTCAGCTATCCAGCTGAAGTTCCTGATCCTCATGTGCTGTTGACTCAGATTCCATCTACAGCCAAAGTATTTACAGTGATTGATTTATGCGGGGCTTTCTTTTCTATACCTCTTAGTGTAGAAAGTCAAGGGTTATTTGGGTTTACCTACAAAGGTCAACATTATCAATATACCAGAATGCCACAAGGGTACAAACACAGTCCTCATGTTTTTAATCAGGTCTTGAAGGAGGACTTAGACGGGTTAGGGCAGACGATAAGTAGTACTGCCATTCAGTACATGGATGACATACTCCTTTGTGCCCCAGATGAAGAAACATGTCACAGGGATTCCGTTAAACTGTTAAAGGTTTTGGCGGAGAAGGGACACAAGGTGTCTAAAAAGAAGCTACAGTATTGTCAGGAAAAGGTAACTTACTTAGGACAATCTATTACACAGGGACATCGCAGTGTCACTAATGAACACTTGGCTCCAAAACCACGAACGGTTAGGGAAATGATGATGTTTTTGGGCATTACTGGGTATAGTTCAGCATGGGTGGAGGATTACACTAGACTGGTCGCTCCATTGAGGGGGATGATTAAGGAAACAGGTAGTGATAACCTCCAATGTTGCATTACTTGGACAAGGGAAGCTGATTTGGCGTTTGAGACAATTAAACACAAATTGCAAGAAGCGCCAGCTTTAGCGCTTCCAGATTATTCCAAAGAATTTGGATTGTATGTTTCTTCTTCAGCCGAGGGGAAGTATGCCTGCGCTGTTCTTACGCAACCAACAGGCATTGGACCTAGTCCACAGCCCATAGCCTATTACTCTGTCGCATATTCAGAGGTAGAAATGGGTTTCGCGCCATGCTACAGAGCAATGGCCGGGGCATATCTTATGTACGAGAAGGCAACAACCTTAACAATGGGGTACCCAATTACCATTCTCTGCCACCACAGTCTAAGGAATCTTTTGAATCAAGGCAAGTACACTTTGACGATGCCTAGGATTAGGAATTATTACAGGATGTTGGAAAGGGAAGATGTAACATTACTAAGATGTAACACACTTAACCCAGCAGAGACCTTGCCAACCCCAGAAGATGGGGAACCACACGATTGTGTGAAGGAAGCTATGAGGTACTCTAAGCTTAGAGCAGATCTACTAGCTTTGCCTTTAAAGGAAGCTGACGTTGAGTATTGGACTGATGGATCTTGTTACCGGGTAGGAGAAAGTTTACGTGCTGGGTATGCCATAGTCCGATCCCAAAATTCAGGGTTCATTGTGGAACAAGCCGAGGCTGTTCCTCAGCCTTGTTCAGCTCAGTTGGCTGAGTTGATTGCCCTCACAGAAGCATGCAACTTGGGAACCGGACGAAGAGTGACAGTGTACACCGACTCTGCCTACGCCCATAATGTGTGTCATCTACATGGAGCTGTATGGAAGGGACGGGGTTTTAAGAAAACTGATGGTTCGCCTATTCAACACCACGCCCAAATCATGAAGCTGTTACAAGCCATGATGAAACCAAGGGAATTAGCCATAGTGAAGTGTGCCGCACACAGATCTGACTCATCACATGTCACACAAGGTAACAGGGCTGCAGATGATGCAGCCAAAGCCATTACAGGAGCAGACAAAGCAGGTAAAGTTCTGCTGGTCACACATGAAGCACAGTTACAGGGCATGGTCACGCTTGAGGATTTGTTGATGTTACAGAGTGGGGCAAATGCGCTAGACAAAAACCTATGGTTAACAAGGGGGGCTAGTCAGGATGACACAGGTCTATGGAGAAATCATGAGGGACTGGTTGTGGCACCCCCAGATTTATTAGGCATGCTGATACAGGAAGCCCATGGATTAGCACATGTGGCCAGGGGGGAGGTAAGACGCAAGATCACCAAGGAATATGGTTTTTGGGCTCCATATTTGTTGGAACAAATAGACCATATCCTTGGTCAATGTGTGGTCTGTTTGAAAAACAATATCAGACCTGGAATACCAGTGGGAACTGGGCATATCCCTACCCCAAACGGGCCAATGAAACATTTGGTGATTGACTATGTGGACATGATTCGTCCTGTTGCAGGATACAGGTACATGTTAGTTGTAGTGGACAGGTTCAGCAGATGGGTAGAAGCATGCCCCACTCGAAAAAAGGATGCTCAGTCTGTAGCAAAGTTCCTATGCAGGGAATTCATACCTAGGTTTGGAATTCCAGATAGGATAGCGTCAGACAATGGTAAGGAATTTGTGGATAAGACGGTAAAGCTTATACTACAAAAGTTGGGGATCAAGCAGAGATTTGGGTGTATTTACTCACCTCAAAGCCAGGGGATGGTAGAGAGGATGAACGGGGTCCTTAAGAACCGTCTTTCTAAGGTCTGTCAGCATACTGGTCTTAATTGGGTGGAAGGACTCCCTCTTGCATTGATGGCCTGTCGTTCCAGTGAGATTCGAGGGCTGCACTTGACTCCCCATGAACTGGCTATGGGGAGAATAATGACAGCTCCCTGTGCACGGACCAGTGGGAAAGGGCCAAGTTTGGCTCTCCTGGAAAGTGACATGAAAGCTTATGTACAGTACATGACTAACCGGCAAAAGAGCATCTCTTCTTATGTGATCCACAGACAGGAACGTGAAGAGGAGGTGAACGCACAGGAGAGGAAGGACGCGTTGCAACCGGGTGACAAAGTATACGTGAAGGTATACAGACGGAAGTGGCATGAGGCTCGACGGGAAGGACCGTACGAGGTCGTTCGGTGCACTGGGACTGCCATCCAAGTCAAGGGGTCCCCCACTTGGTATCACGTTCATCACTGCATCAAGGCACCCAATGAGGACGATGAGGGAGAACCTCAGCAGGATGGTGAGGAGACCCCTGGGGACGAGGAAGTCCACAGCTTGGACATCCAGGCTGACGAGGATGTTGGTGAGTATCTGCGCCGTGATGCAGATGATGCCGGGGGCCTCGTCCCAGACCCTGTCCAGCCCAGAGATGAGTGGGCCAATGGAGATCGTGAAGGATCCAGTGACTGCGACCCCCCTCTTGGGGGTTCTACCAAGCCTGGTGTTGCCCCTGTTGTCACCCCTTCCGACCCTGACAATGCTCCAGACGGAGATGTCAGCAACCCGGGCGGCTGCCCGGACCAAGGTACCATTGAGAGACACAGACCTGTCAGTGATACACCCCAACCAGACAGACCCCGTGATACACCAAGGCCAATTAGGAGGAAACTCAAGCCATGCCGTTTCAGAGACTAATATACCCCTTAGTGTTCCTACCCCATTGACTTCCTTGGACAATGCTACACTTCACTCACACACTGTTATGCCTGGACGTCAGAGAAGAATGATCACAGGAGGTAGAGCTTTTGTTTGCCCACATTCACGTTGTACTGTTGATGATTGTTTGATCTATGCCTCGACTGAAGCGGCTGAGTGGTATTTACTGGATGCTAAATATGTTACACTTAATCAACACCCAATCAACATGCAAGAAACTCTTGTGACATTAACTAATGCTGACAATGTGGTGAACTCGTATTGGTGTGCTAGACGTAATATCGGTGAACAGGTGTTTAATAAATCCAACAATTTCAAGGACAAAGTTTGTAGGAACACTCCTGACTTTCCACACCACTTTTTGTTGGACTGTGAGGAATTTGTGCATGAATATGATTTTCCAGTTGAGTTACCAGGAAAGGTTAAAAATGTTGCTGTGAAGGCTTCTACGAAGGCGATTGTAGTCGCTACTGACGATTATTTGTTGTATGATTCTAATCAACTGGGGACACAGTCCCACCCTAATTCTGCCACTAGTATCATGAAAGATTTTGCTTCAAAAATGAATTATTCTGATTGCTGGATTTGTCAACAGGTCCCTGTAAGTACGTCTGCTCCTATGTTTTTCCCCATACCGTTAACTAAAGCAGAATGGTTTCATTATAATTGGCAGGGTTTAGCCCAATTTGTTTTACAGGGCAAGAACCAGAGCTCTTCTTGTCAGCCCAGCACGATTCTGGTTCCTTTAAATTCTTCCTATGCAGGTGTGGATATTGGTGTGTTGGAACGTCTGACAGCAGCAGTTAACAAACACCATAGGCCTAGCGGTGTGGGGAAGGTTATTATTGATAGGCTTACACATTTGTCACAACCAACAGGTCCGAAGAAGATATATATTATCCAAGCTATGTTCGTTCAATTGAATGGTACTGCATTGAGTCCTCATCTGTCATGTTCTGGGAGTGTGACTTCTACACGGTGGAGAGGTTCAGTTGTTATTTCTGGATTGAAATGTAAAGTTGTTGATTGTGCTATGGTGCCTCAAATGAAATTACATGATACCAATACTATCAGACGGCAGAAAGGCACCACGCAGCTTAAAGTCATGCCTCTCGTAAATGTTACAACCTGTATTGACATTCAATCTCGGCTCAAGGGCAGCGCGATTCGTCAGCTAGGGGCCGCGTCTTGTATAGGTGGTGTCATTTTCTCGTATCCTGGTAAGGAGCTTCAACTCCCGGAGGGTGTGTTTCTTGTGTGTGATAATGATGCATTCTCTAAGCTTCCTGCTTTGAGTGAGGGTATTTGTTATTTGGCTCATCTGATACCTTTGATTAGGAAAGTTACTCGTGAGGAGATGTCTGTACTTCACAAACAAGCAACCCATCGTAGTCGTAGGGGGTTATCTACTGCTCAGAAGTTTTTTGGCCTAATATTCCCAAGTTATGGTGTCTACAACTCTCAGACTGAATTAAGTGCCCTATCATCCGTTCTTGAAAAACACATTAATGCTTCGGATGCTGTAGTATCTGCCCTGGCTACTGAATTGACTGAAACTAAGAATGTTGCTCTCCAAAATAGAATGGCTTTGGACATTATTTTGGCCAGTCAGGGTGGTACTTGCGCTTTGATAGGCGGTGAATGCTGCAGTTATATTTCGGATTCTGGTAACGCTCTGTATGATTTTCATGAATCTAACAAGAAGGGTATAGAGGATTTACGTAAAGAACACGGTTGGAATACATTGGATTTCTTTGATTCTGCTTTTTCAGGTATTGGTAATATGATCAGGTCCGTCGCTATTATTCTTGTTGTCATTATCATCTGTATTATGTTACTTGGTATTTTAATCAAATGTTTTGGGAAGTGTATTTCTGATGTTCCGGTTAATGCTTTAATGATGGCCGACATAGCTGATGAGCAAAAGCTGGATTCTGTTTTGCTTTCTGATTTTGTTTCCTCTTTTGATGATTTGTTTATTAAGTGATGTTTTGTGATTGTTTGCTTCGGTTCCTGTTTGTTTCTTTCTATATCATGTGATTGATGTCGGTTGTGGAGTGATGTAATGATTACGCGACAATGGAAGCTCCTGACTATGAAAGTGTTATCAATCTGAGACAGCGGTAAAGGCTGTTCTCCAACTGGGGTCATGTGCTAGTAACCTCTGACCCGGCCGCTTCGAGGACGAGGGAAACATCGGTCGTTGGAAATTTCTGTATCTCAGTTTTTGTATTATGCATGATGAACTGAGTTTGGTTTAATTGTGATTGTTATTTACAAGATTCTTTTTATTATTGGTTGTTTTCTATTTTTTGTATGTGTTATCTTTGGTTCATAGTACTGGTCCTGGGTTGGTCTGTGTTATTGTGCTTCTTGTGTTATGGGTTGATGTAGTTTTTCTGTCTGTCGTTTAGTTTCGGACCACCCTCTGGGTGGTCCGAGGGGGGCTGTGTCGTGTATTTCATGCTCTCTGACACACAATGGATAGATTGTAAACATGCCCATGAGGGGTTGGGCACACACAGACCTGGCCTTTTGACCAGCATCTGCGGTGGCTGTAATAGGATCACGGGTAGATATAATTGCATTAGGGCCCGAGCCAGCAAGACGCCCATAGGGTGAATTGCATTAGAATTGTATTAGACCATAGGGTGAATTGCATTAGACCATGGGGTTATGGCAGACAACACACAGAAGGAACCCAAAGAGTCCTTAGGATAGCCCCTGATAATAAGATCAGAAGATAATAAGATAAAAAGATCCTACTTACAGGACAGAAACTACTATGTCTCCACTGGCAACTTTATATCTGACCAAATTAAAATGACGTGGATAGCCTGGAAGATACAGACACATAGAAGGGGACATCATTGGTTAGAAGACCATATCTCTGGTTTGATTGGCTCAGGGATGAAGGGATTTGCATAACGCCAAAGGGATATAGTCCCTTGGACACACACCCTCTGTCTCTTTGTCCTCGGAAAACCCCATCGTGATGCCTGCTGCCGATGACCTGATCCTATGACCTGATTGCTGACTTTTTTGAATAAACATTCTTAATCTTTGCTCAGACCTTTTCCTCATTTTTTACCATCATCTAAAGACGAAAATATACTGCATCAATAAAAATAAACTTGTGTATTTCTCAGCTGCGTCTAGCTCCAGCACACTCTGAAACAGACAGCATGAGAATATCAGAAATGGCCCTAGAGTGGGTAGTATGCTGATGTGAAACATTGTATAGGAAAACAACATCAGATTACAGGGATAATACAGTAATGCATCAGTGCTGAACATAGGACTTACTTGCACATAGTCATGCCGTAGTCCTTTGACTCTGTCTGTGTTCCGTTCGAAGGGAACCCTGTAGATCTGCCTCGTCCGGAGTGCATTTCGTTTCAGGATGCGGTCCAGTGTGGACAGGCTCACTCTTTCAATGTTATTGAACACCTCCTGGTCTGCAATAACTTTTTCACGAATTTGTTTGAGTGTAACCGTGTTGTCCGCCAACACCATGTTCATGACGGCAGTCTCCTGCTCAGCAGTCAAAAGGCGTTGTCTCCCACCACGATGTGGTAATCTTTTGGCCCTGGAGAAGATAGAAATACAAATACTGTAACAATATTATAGATTCCTGTATTGCCAAAGTAGGAATACAGTTCCCAATCTCATTGTACATGCCGTACATACTGTAGAACATGCTTTGTTTGCCAGTATGTTCTACTGTAGTATTTTCTACAGTAATCATCACTTTAAGGTCTGTATTGATAGGCAGTACTATGAGGCAGGATCCTGATGAGTGTGCGCAAATATGACCACATCACCCCCATCCTCAAATCACTTCACTGGCTCCCCGTCTCCCTCAGAATTTAATTCAAGGTCTCCCTCCTCACCCACCAGTGCATTCATGGAACTGCCCCCCCCCCTACCTCAAGGAACTCCTCCATACCCCTCAGATCTCCGTTCTACTGCCACCAACCTCCTCAAGACCCCCAGGACCAAGCTCCGCACCATGGGAGATCGGGCCTTCTGCTCGGCTGCTCCCAGGCTCTCCCTGACCACCTAAGGGCACCACAGTCTGTGGATGCTTTTAAACGATAATAGCCTTTTTTTTTGCCTTTTAATTGAAAATGTTTATTGTTTTATCTTCTTGTTTTTAATTGTAGCACTTTGAGATTCCTTATGTAAAGTGCTTTTACAAATAAAATGTATTATTATTATTATTACTACAGTAAGGCAAGTAGATTTTTACCTGTCCTCATTTCTGAAGGTCTGGATGATGGCTGCCACAGTAAACCGGCTCAGATTGGGTTGAACCCTCTGGCCAGCCTCCCTCAAGGTCAGACCATGGTTGAGCACATGGTCAATTATGGTGGCCCGAATTTCATTGGAGATGATAGCTCTCCTTCTCCCTCTTCCTCCTTGTCCTCCTCTTCCTCCTCTTCCTTGTCCTTCTCCTCCTCCTCCTTCTCCTCCTCCTCTTTCTCCTCCTCCTTTTTCTCCTCCTCCTTCTCGCCTTCCTCTCACACGTACGCCTCTGCCTCTCTGACCACCTCTCTCTTCGATATTGTCATCCATTGTTTTGCCAACTAGGAGCTCACCTGTGGCCCTTTTTGTAGCTCAAGTTCTGATTGTAAATTGCACAACAGCCTTTAGTGTTTAGCAATTTGAATGATTGTGTGTTCCAGGTGAGGACAATGAGATTTTCCTCGAGAAGATTGTGCAAGATATACAGTGCCTTGCAAAAGTATTCACCCCCCTTGGCTTTTTACCTATTTTATTACATTACAACCTGTAATTTAAAAAAAAAAAAATCTGAATTTTATTTGATGAGGTTTGTTGTGGTGCCATGTTCTTTCCATTTGATTATGATGGATTTGATGGTGCTCCTGGGGATCATCAAAGATTTGGATATTTTTTTATAACCCAACCCTGACTTGTACTTCTCAACAACTTTGTCTCGGACTTGTTTGGAGAGTTCCTTGGTCTTCATGGCAGTGTTTGGTTGGTGGTGCCTCTTGCTTAGGTGTTGCAGCCTCTGGGGCCTTTCAGAAAAGGTGTGTATATACTGACAGATCATGTGACACTTAGATTGCATACAAGTGGACTTCATTTCACAAATTATGTGACTTCTGAAGGTAATTGGTTGCACCAGAAGTTTCTAGGGGCTTCATAACAAAGGGGGTGAATACATACAGTATGCACATGCCAATTTTCAGTTCTTTATTTTTTTAAATTCTTTTTTTATATATATATTTCTCATTTCATTTAAAAACGAACACTATTTTGTGCAGATTCATCAAATAAAATTCTTTTTTTTTTTAATTACAGGTTGTAATGTAATAAAATAGATACAAAGCCAAGGGGGGTGAATACTTTTGCAAGGCACTGTAGGCTACGTTCACACTGCAGTGAAATGTGACCCAAATCCGATTTTTTTTGCTGACACGCAACTCAGGTCTGATTTATGCATGACTGTGGGAACAACGCAAGTCACATGAAATCTGACTTTTTTAAATCCGACCTGGGTCGCGTTCAGAGGTGGTATTACATCAGATACATGTAATGAATGAATGAATGAATGAATGAATGGTCTTTATTGTCATTGCTATAGTACAGGTACCAAACAACAAAATTTAGGAGGGGTGGCTCCCCTGGTGCTAGGAAAGAAAACTAAACTAAAAAAACAAGAAGGGAAAGGAGCTGGTTTACATAAATAAAGGCTATGTACACCATCCACTATACTATACTGTACAGATAGACGACTAGGGTTGTCATATAGCACATAGTGTTATTGCACATTCATTTAAAGTGTCGCAGTTTGCAGGCTTGAAATGTACATATTTGTGCCTCAGCACTACACCTGATTTTTTCAATCCAGCAGCTGCCATCAATCCGTCCAGACTGTCCAGGGCCCAGAACCTAGGTCTTTGCTGTGTTCAGGGCCTGGATGGCCCTGGGGTAGAAGCTGTGCTTCAGTCGGTTTGTCCTTGCGGCCATGGTCCTGTACCGCCTTTTCGAGGGCAGCCGGGCAAAGTGTTCGTACCCAGGGTGGGTTGGGTCTCTGGAGATCTTGGAGGCCTTCCTGAGACAGCGTGTGTTGTACAGCTCTTCCAGAGAGGGGAGGGGGGCGCCGGTGATCTTCTGGGCTTTTCTCACGACTCTCTGTAGCGCATTTCTCTCCGCGGTTGTGCAGCTGGAGAACCAGTTGCAGATGCCGTAGGTGAGGATGCTCTCCACTCTGCCCGGTGAAGGGATCTCCCTTCCAGGCTAACCGCGGAGTCCAGGATAGTGTCATTTAGCCAGGTTTCAGTGAGAATAATCACACAGCTATCTCCCACGATGTTATTTGTGACGACCTGTAGTCTCAATTCGTCCATCTTGTTAGCCAGGGACCTGACGTTGGATAGGAAAATACTCGGCAAAGTTGGCTTATCCGGGCTTCGCCTCAGCCTGGCTAGCAGGCCTCCCCTTCGTCCTCGGCGTTGTTTACGGTCTCGCCTCCGACGTTTGCGCTTGAGTGTTGGGATCGCGTAGTATTTTTTACCCGGCGACCGAGCGAGGTCGAATGGGATCCTTTGTTGTTTCAAGAACTCCGCCGTTACAGTCCCCTCGTTTTTCGCACCAACTTCTAGTAAGTCTAGTCTGCTGTAGGTACTATTTACACAACCGTTCCCTATAAGTACTAAAATAAAAATGTACATACAAATGTACTTAAAAACACTAAAGAACACCAGTGTTGAAGCCACTCGAGCCGCTGCGTCTGTGCGCGCCGCCATCTTGTGCTTTGGCTGATATTTAGCAACGCTTGTGCTATGTTACGCTTGTGCTTGTACTTGTGCTATGTCTTATATTTAGCAACGCGCCCCCGTCTGAACTGTCAAGTCGTGTTTAATGCAACTTTTACGTCACTCTAGCAGGGTTGCCAGATGGGATTGACAATTTACAGCCTAACCAGCCCATAACCGCTAAATCCAGTAACCCATTCAGCGGTAACCCGCCCCATCTGGCAACCCTGCACTCTAGACGTAATTGCGCATATTATATCTTGCTCATGTGGTGGGTTAACATAATTCACCCCCGGAACTATGGGTTGGGAGTATTGTTCCGCACGGAGGGTTAAGTGCGTGGTACTCAAGTTGTTACATCAGTTATATAGTTACTGCTTGAAGCATGTGGTCGCAGCTTGTTCATGTCTGTTAATAAACGTTTAGCTGTGACATTCGATACGCCGCCTCCGACTCCCGTCTCTCGGCACTACACTCATATCTTTACCGGCTTCAGCTGCACAAAAACTTGAAAATGAAACCGGTTGTAACATCTTATCCTATGTTATATATATTAGATAATCTAGATAGACTTGCAGTATACAGAGTAGACCTGTATCCTACAAAGACACTTAGATTTAGATTTAGTAATCTAAAAATTAATTAGACCCCTATAGTTTCTTTTATTTATGTTTTTGTTTCTTTTATTTTACTACTCTATCTTTTCAGTTTGTAAAGCGTCTTTGAGTGTCTAGAAAAGCGCAATATAAGTCTAATGTATTATTATTATCATCCATGGTTACTTCTGTTGATTGATTGATTGATTGAAAACTACTGCAGAAGTAGGTACATGAAAGTACATTACATCCTGTGACGGCCCTGGCCCCAATTTGTCACGGCCAGGCTCATGACCATGACAAAAACGGGAGACACACACACGATCTTAGTAAGTAATGATAAGAAAATGTTTATTGTAAACTAAATGAGGCCTATATAACAATAATAAGATGAGGTGTGGTAGTCAGTAAATCAGTGGTGTAATGTGAGTGTAGTGGAAAGTGGTGAGGTGAGTGTTGCATGGTGTGAAACAAGGAACAAACTAAATATAATAAAGAATAATGGTGCCTAGAAGGGGGCCTCAATACTGAGGCCTGCATAGATCTTTTATGCCCTGGATCCTGGAACCAGGTGGGGCACAATCAGCTGTCCACCAGCTGACCTGCCTTTCACTGATTGGTAACCCTGTCCAGCAGGAGTACTCTCTGCAGACAGGGAAACAGATGTTTATTACAGGCCAGGACACAATATGGGGCCAGGGCCGTCACACCCCCTCCCATAGAAACAGGGTCCCAAAGGGAACACTGAAATAATATATAATCACCTGTATTCAGGACCAACCACCATTACTCCAACCTCGGCAACCTCGCTGAGTTGTCAGTGTATACGTCATCTTGGGTCCATAGGCCTACATTGTCCTGTACTTAATATTGTGATTTAATTAAATAAAAATGTCTGGAGTAGAGGGGTTTATAGCAGCTCCATCCTATGACTTATTGTACCGTTTTACTAAAGCTCAATTGTTATTGGTTGCAAAACATTATGATGTAGCGGTGGTAGAACAAAAGAAACATGAGCTTAGGGCATGTTTAGAGTCGAAACTGGTCGAGATGGCAATTTTGCCACAGCCTGTCAAGGGTTCATCTTCGCCTGTTGCTAAGCACCCTTTTACATTTGACCAGGAAAAAGAATTGCTCAAACTGAGATTAGACCAGGAATTTGCACTTGAGAAAATGAAATGTGAAATCCAAATGCAAACTGTGGAGTTAGAGAGACATAGGTTGAATTTGATTGAAGGCGGTAAAATCAGTAGTGAAGTCTTAAGTAGTGGGGGTTCTTTTGCTTCCAGGGGAGCAAATAGAGGCTTATTTGATATAGCAGGAAACTTGAAACTTTTACCTAAATTTAATGAAAGGGATCCTGACTTGTTTTTTTCGTTGTTTGAGCGCGTCGCTGACACTCGTGGTTGGCCAGATGCTGAACGCACCCTCATGTTACAATGTGTTTTTACAGGTCGAGCACAGTTGGCATATTCGTCCCTGAGCCGTGAGGATTCTCTGATTTATGAGAAAGTGAAGTCTGCAGTGCTTAAATCTTATGAACAGGTTCCGGAGGCCTACAGACAGAAATTTAGGAATTGGAGGAGAAACAAGAGTCAGACACATCTTGAGTTTGCAAGAGAATTAGTTTTGCATTTCAATCGCTGGTGCAAGGCGTCTGATGTAGATGATTTTGATGATTTGTGTGATCTGATTGTACTGGAGCAATTTAAAAATGCTATTCCCCAGAATATAGCCACTTATATTAGTGAAAAGCAGGTGACTACTCCTGCTGAAGCTGCTGCGTTGGCAGATGATTTTACATTAACTCATAGCAGGGGTAAGTTTGGAGAGCCGCGCATGTTTGGTGAGTCTCGCGCTTATGTGCCAGAGTCTGGGTTTCAGAGGAGTACCTTTGGTTTTGATATGCCACCTGCTGGTCAGTCAGTTGCAACTGATTTTGGTCGTAGAGGTCAGAATAGTTCAAGGAGTTATGAGAATCAGAATAGTTCAAGGAGTTATGAGAATCAGAATAGTTCAAGGAGTTATGAGAAAGTGTGCAGTCACTGCCATAAAAAGGGGCATGTTAAATCTGAATGCTATGCTTTAAAGTCTAGAGGTAAGCCTTGGGCTCCAGTGTCTCATGGGGATGGGGCTAAAGGGGCTGGTTGCGCGGCGCCGGTGGTGCAGCGGGTTAAGTCTGCTGCCCAAGCCTGTGATTCGCTGTCCCAGGTGCGCTCTACACATGTTGAGTCTCCACAATCCTCTGACCTTGAATCTTACTTGCCATTCCTTACAGATGGTTTGGTGTCCCTCGTCGGTGGGGATGAGAAGGTCCCAGTAAACATTTTACGGGATACTGGGGCATTTGATTCGTTTATTTTAGCTTCTGCTTTGCCATTTTCTGATGCCTCTGACACAGGTGACTCCATTCCCATTCGTGGTATGGGTTTGGCTGTATTGCATGTTCCTCTGCACAGAATAATTCTTTCATCTGATTTGTTTCAGGGTGAGATGACTGTGGGTGTGCGCCCAGCGTTGCCCTGTGAGGGGGTGACCATGATCATGGGTAATGGCTTGGTTGGTGCACGAGTGTGGGCAGATGTGGCGCCACCTGTGGTGGTTACGTCTGTGCCAGTATTTAAAAGCAAGCCTGATGAAAGTGAACGGGAGTTTCCTGAGGTGTTCACTGCGTGTGCCGTAACTCGTGCCATGAGCCGTGCCACGCCTGACCCTGACAAAATGGTGGATGATGTGGAGCATGTGATATCACTGTCTGATTTTCCCCTGTCTGTCCCTCACAGTGAACTGGTGAGAGAGCAGCGGGCAGATCCAAGTCTGAAAGAGCTGTTTGAGGGAGCTCTCCCTGCTGGGGGGGTGAGGAACAGCGCCCATGCCTATTTCATTCACAATGAGGTATTGGTGAGGAAGTGGGTTCCCCATGGCGTTGAGTTTGTGGGAGACCCCATTTACCAAATTGTTGTGCCCTCCAAGTATCGCAGCTTGGTTCTGCAGGTGTCACATGATGAGGGTGGACACCTAGGAGTTTCTAAGACCTATGATCGCATCCTCCGTTACTTCGTTTGGCCTCGCCTTAAGAGGGATGTGGCAGCCTATGTAAAAACATGTCATACATGTCAGTTGACAGGAAAGCCGAATCAGAGCATTACACCGGCTCCATTGAGTCCGATTCAGGCAACCAGTCAACCGTTTGACCATCTCATTATTGATTGTGTAGGTCCCCTCCCTCCGTCTCGTACTGGGGCTAAGTATTTGCTGACAGTTATGTGCCAGGCTACCAGGTATCCTGCAGCTTATCCCTTACGCAATATCACCACCAAGTCTGTAGTCCGTGCCTTGACTCAGTTCATTTCAATCTTTGGCATACCAAAAATCATCCAGTCTGACCAGGGTTCTAATTTCTCTTCCCATCTGTTCGCTCAGGTCCTGAAACAGCTGCGCGTTAAGCACAACAGGGCGTCAGCCTATCACGCGCAGAGCCAGGGCGCATTGGAGCGATTCCATGCAACTTTGAAATCTTTGTTGCGCGCCTACTGTACTGAGCTGGACGGAGATTGGGAGGAGGGGCTTCCTTGGATGATGTTAGCCGCCAGGGAGGTGAGCCAGGAAAGTACGGGTTTTAGTCCCAATGATCTGGTGTTCGGACACACAGTACGTGGCCCCTTGGCCGTTATTCAAGATGATTGGAAAGAGTCCGAACCACCAAAAAACTTGCTTAGTTACGTACTCGGCTTTAAGCATAGGCTTTATGAAGCCGGTGAGCTGGCAAAAGAAAAACTAGCTAGTGCACAAAAGAAAATGAAACGCCTTTATGACCGCCGAACTGAGCCACGGAAGTTTAGCCCGGGTGATCAGGTTCTGGCACTCTTGCCCATGGTTGATTCCCCTCAGGTGGTGGCAGAGCCTGAGGAGGATGGCCTATCCAGTCCCGGCCAGGAGTTGTTGACTGGAAGATTGAAAAATTCAGAGTCCCTTCGTGATCTTGGGAGCTCGTTGGGGCATTTAACAGAGGTTGAACGTACCCAACTGCTGCATCTTGTTAAGGATTATCCATCCATTTTTGGTGACACTCCCACGCAGACTCCCTTAATCGAACACGATATAGATGTAGGGGATGCTTCACCTATCAGACAGCGTTTTTATAGAGTTAGTCCTGACAAACGTAAACACGTGGACTCCGAGATCAGGTATATGCTTGAGACTGGTATTGCAGTGCCTACCTCGTCCAGCTGGGCGTCCCCGTGTCTCACAGTTCCAAAGCCTGATCACACACTGCGGTTTTGTACAGACTTCCGCAAAGTGAATAGTGTGACAAAGCCAGATTCGTATCCTCTTCCCAGGATGGAAGATTGTATTGACCAAGTAGCCTCCGCTAAGTTTATTAGCAAATTTGACTTGCTCAAAGGATTTTGGCAGGTGCCTTTATCCAAGAGGGCTCGTGAAATATCGGCGTTTATAACCCCCTCTGGTCTTTATGAGTATACTGTCATGCCCTTCGGTCTTAGAAATGCTCCAGCCACATTCCAACGGCTGATGAACATGGTTGTAGGTGGTTTGGAGGGGTGCGCTGTATATCTAGACGACGTCGTCATCTATTCTGACTCGTGGTCCACCCATCTTCAGCGTGTGCGTGCCTTGTTCGACCGCTTGGCTGGTGCGTGCCTCACCGTCAACCTGGCAAAGTGTGAGTTTGCCAGGGCATCGGTGAGGTACCTCGGTCGAGTGGTTGGTCATGGTAAAGTCTCTCTGGTCCAGGCTAAGGTGCAGGCTATAGAGCAGTACCCCAGACCTACCACTAAGAAAGAGCTGCAGCGTTTCTTAGGGCTAGTAGGCTATTATCGCAGCTTCTGTCGCAATTTTTCAACGGTAGTCACTCCACTTACTAACCTCCTGAGAGGTGACGCAATGTATGTTTGGAGTACAGAATGTCAACAGGCCTTTGTTAATGTTAGAGCTCTTCTTTGTGCTGCTCCAGTGTTGGCTGCTCCTCTTATGGATGAACCCTTCAAGTTACAGGTCGATGCCAGTCACGTGGGAGCAGGGGCGGTGCTTCTACAGACCGATGAATTTGGCATTGACAGACCTGTTAGTTTTTTTTCAAAAAAGTTCAACTCTTGTCAGCTCAATTACTCAGTGATTGAAAAGGAAGCCCTTGCCTTGGTCTGGGCTCTCCATCATTTTGATGTGTACATTATGTCCGGTCTCGCTCCATTGGTAGTCTTCACGGATCACAATCCGTTGATCTTTCTCAATTCTTTAAAGTGCCCTAACCAGAGACTGATTCGCTGGTCATTATTTTTACAATCGTATACTCTGGACATACGTCACATAAAAGGGAAGGACAATGTAGTGGCAGATGCATTGTCCAGGGCCCCTTGTTAAAATTGTTTTTGTGTTAACTAATTTCCTGTTTTTACCCTTCTACTGTTCCTGCTCCTCTTAATTATGGCTTCATAGGTACCTGTTGCCGAGGTTGGAGTAATGGTGGTTGGTCCTGAATACAGGTGATCTGGGTTTGTTCGTTTATATATTATTTTACTGTGGTGTGTTTCCCTGTTGTTCAGTGTTCCCTTGGGGACCCTGTTTCTATGGGAGGGGGTGTGACGGCCCTGGCCCCATATTGTGTCCTGGCCTGTAATAAACATCTGTTTCCCTGTCTGCAGAGAGTACTCCTGCTGGACAGGGTTACTAATCAGCAGAATGCAGGTCAGCTGGTGGACAGCTGATTGTGCCCCACCTGGTTCCAGGATCCAGGGCATAAAAGATCTATGCAGGCCTCAGTATTGAGGCCCCCTTCTAGGCACCATTATTCTTTATTATATTTAGTTTGTTCCTTGTTTCACACCATGCAACACTCACCTCACCACTTTCCACTACACTCACATTACACCACTGATTTACTGACTACCACACCTCATCTTATTATTGTTATATAGGCCTCATTTAGTTTACAATAAACATTTTCTTATCATTACTTACTAAGATCGTGTGTGTGTCTCCCGTTTTTGTCATGGTCATGAGCCTGGCCGTGACAATCCAAGGTCAACTAAAAGGATAAAAACCCAAGAAAGCCACTGGCTTATTTCAATTGGGGTCCTTGATTTTCAATTCATCGTTACATGTAAGACAGACAGGAAAAAAACGAAAAAAAACTAGTACTATCTACAAGATAATACAGACAAATAACTATTACTATCTACAAGATAAGAATACATCCATCATGGGAAGGACAATACTAGATATACAATACAACAAAACATCAGGTATGTACAGCGGGTAGGACAGGTGGGGACATACACCACAGGTGGGGGCGGGGGACAAAACACAAAGTATGTACAGTGGGTAGTTCGGGTCTTTTAATCTGATTTTTGATTTAGAGGGCCCAGTTACGGATTGCAGCCTCCTGTAAATGTTTTTTGAGAGTGGTTTTGAAGGTGGGCAGTGTTTTGCACTCCTTTAAGATTATAGGAAGGGCGTTCCACATTTTTACTGCATAGTTTGCAAATGAGTTTAACCCCTTGTTTGTGGTGCAACGCGGTTGAACGTGGTTCGTGGAGCTTCCTCTGGTGTTGTATGTGTGGACGTTGTTCACTTTTTGGAAGTATGTTGACAGGTACTTGGGTGTCTTTGTGGTGTAGCGTATCTTGAAGACCAGGCCCAGTGCAAGCTGCTGCACTCTGTCAACTACTCGTAGCCAATCAAGGCTCAAAAAATGAGCAGCGGTTAGATGTGTCCTAGGGTTGAGGCCTAGCAGAAGCCTAACCAGTTTATTTTGGGCTGTCTGGAGTCTTGTTTTATGGGCCTTTGTGGTTCTATAGTACCATGATGTTACGGCATAGTCGAAGTGACATTGAATGAGAGCTCCTGATAGGGTCCTCAGTGTGTTTTTACTGACAAGTGAGGATATCCTGTACAAGAATCTAGTTCTATGGTTCACTTTTTTGATTACTTTTGCTGCCATTTTATCTCCGGAAAGATTTGCCTCTAAGATGGAGCCCAGGTATGTAATATCCTCTTTTCTTGTGATATTAATGTTACCCACTTTTATTTTAAAATTTTCAGCCTTTCTGAGTTTAGATGGGGATCCGTATAGGATGGTTTCAGTTTTACCTAGGTGTATTGATAGTTTATTGTCAGCTAGCCAGATGCAGATTCTACTCAGTTCAGTGCTTAGCGCTTTTTCCACCTGCAATATGTCCCTGTCAGAGACCAGCAGAGCCGAGTCATCCGCGAACAGGAACAAATTGCAATCACATGCTGATGACATGTCATTCACATATATTAGGAACAGTAAAGGTCCCAATATGCTTCCTTGTGGAACACCGCAGGTCACTGGGAGGGGGGGGGACAGTGTTCCGTTCACACTAACCACCTGTTCCCTCCCCTCTAAGTAGGATTGCATCCAGCCCACCGATGTTCTATCGAACCCAATTGCTTTCAGTTTATCTAACAATATGTGGTGATCTACTGTGTCGAAGGCCTTCTGGAGGTCCAGCATGACCATGCCGCAGTACTTGCCCGAGTCCACCTCATGGTTGATGTGGTCGTTCAAATAGAGAAGGCATGTGTCAGTGGAATGGGATGTTCTGAATCCTGATTGAAATTCATACATCAGATCTTTTTCGGTAAGGTACCTATCAACCTGTTCATAAACTATTTTTTCCATAAGTTTCGAGATGGAATTAAGAATAGAAACAGGTCGGTAGTTGCCTGGGTCTAATTTGCTTCCTTTTTTATACAGTGGGGTTACCCTTGCTATTTTAAAGTCAAGGGGGACGTGTCCCTGTTTGATGGAGAGGTTTATTATGTGGGTGATGATTGGGGTAATGGAGGCAGCTGAGTCTTTTAGAAATCTGGCTGGAATATTGTCATGGCCCGTGGCCTTTTCTGAGTGTAGAGCGCCCAGCTTTTTAAACACCTCATCGTTTGACACCATGGAGAGTTTAAAATCATCTTTGCGTACACCCAGTTTATTGTACAACGCACGGATGTGCTCTACACCATAACGCCCTGAGTGGGGTGGTAGATTGTTAACTAATTTAGTGGCTATGGTTGTAAAGAAAGTGTTTAAGCACTTAGCCACATCCAGCTTGTCTGTAAGGAGAGAATCTCCAGATTTTATGCTGATGTTTGTAGACCTGGTTTTGAGTTTTTGACTGCAACCTAGTTGGCTATTAAGTAGCTTCCAAAGGTCACGTGGTTTGTTTAAGTTTTCTTCGATTTTGTTATCGAGGTATTCTTTCTTAGCAGATTTGGTCATGGTAATTACCTGATTGCATAGTTTGTTGCATTGTTTTTTAATTTTCTCAAAGTGGGTTTTGTGATCTTCGTTTAAGTGTTTCACTAATTTTGATTTGCATTTTTGAACTTCAGAGCATTTTAGGTCTCTGACTTTCATAGCATTTAGAATGTCCGAATTCATCCATGGTTCCGATCGGGCTTTAACCCTGGTGGTTCCCATGGGGGCTATACTGTCAATAATATTTAGGAATTTGGTTTTGAAACCTAGCCATGCCTCTTCAACCTGTGTGCATTTTAGTTCATCTAACCAGTCTTGTTTCTCCAGTTTATGGTTTAAGGCCTCACTAGAATAGGATTTAAGGGATCTAGTGGTTACAGTTTTATGACCGCCAGCCTTGGGTTTATGTTTTTTACGAGTGCAAAAGATCATGTAATGATCACTTAGCCCACATACAATAACCCCACTCTTGGAGATTTTGGACTCATCCGATGTTAGAATGAGATCTATGGTGGTTTGAGTAGAAATACACACCCTAGTGGGTTTGGTAATTTGTTGACAGAGACCGTGCAATTCAGAAAACCTAGTGAAGGATTTGAAAACGGATGCTTCATTTCTGAGCATGTCCGTGTTCAAATCCCCAATAAGAATCTTTTCCACACAGTCAGCGTCATCCAAGCACCCCTCAAGAATATCATAGAAATCATTCTGATCGGGAGGTCTGTAGATAGTACCAACCAGCACCGGTTTTGCTTTGTTAAAGATAATTTCAACCCAAACAGATTCTAATTTGTCACGATTCAGGTCACACCGGGTGTTAAAGATAATATCGTTGTGAATGTACATGCAGACACCACCCCCATACCTGTTCCTGTCGTTTCTGATGACTGTGTAGTTAACTATTTCAATCTCTGGGTCTTTTATTGATTCATCAAACTTGGTCTCAGAGAAGCTCAAAATGTGAACCTTGCTGTCATGGAACATTTCTCTGATTTGGTCCAGTTTAGGCACAAGACTGTTCACATTAAGGTGAACAATATGCAGGCCCTTACTGCTGTGTCCAAATAGAGAGTTCATGTCCTTGACTTGGAAATAGTCACCACCATTCTGGTCATCTTCACGTTGAGGATTGGGGGATGGGGGGGGTCGCCCATTGTTCAACGGTTTCGTTAGGGAGTCTCCGGGTGGAGAAGGGGCGGGGGGGGGTCGTCGTCGGGTGGGGGAGGGAGGGGGGAGGGGGGGGGTCGTTGCCGGGGGTGGGAGGCCTCTGTGTTCCCTTGATAGCTGGTGGAAGTTAGGTGGGGGGGTAATGTTATTAGCATAGCTACCCATTGTTTTGTTAGCCTCGTCTGAATCCAGGAAGTCCGCTGCAGATGCCGGTTGGACCGGTTTGACCGGTTTGTCGACAATGCCGTCAATGGCTTCGCTAGTACCATTTGCCTGGGAACGGCAAAAAAGTGTAGCCTGCCTGGTTGAGACTGGTCCGGGATTCAGCTGAATGTCTCCCGAGAGAAGTAGATAGAGCCAGATCATGGTCCTTCGGTCCATTCTACCTGCCGGGGGCTTGTTTTTCCGCGTCGAGTCAGCAGTCAACGTTGTGTGAATAGCTGCCTTTCCGAAGTTTATATGCTTCATTGTGGCGTGGAGATAAAAGTCGCTATGGGTCTCATTTTTTCCAATAAAGTTTGTCTCCTTCTCCATAAGATGTAAGTTCTGTGGTGATTTAATGTATAAATCCGTAATCCATAGAAGGAACAGGAGAAAGTGTGAAATAATCCTTGTTGTTGCATTGTTGCAGCAGGAGGCGCGTTGAGAGGAACGACCGCTCATGTCTGTGATCGCGTAGTTTCTCGTCGGGAATAAGCTTCTTCCCGTTTTAAAATGTAAAAAACTATTACTACACCAAATAAAACTCGTAGTTACTATAAAGGGGTGCTAAAAGTTCTAAAATCCACTAAAAACTATTAATTACTAACAAACATTGTACAGAGACAATAGGCATGCTGCCATCTTGGATTTGGGGCGGAGTCAGACCAGGTAATGCAAGTCGTACTCATCCAAACAACATCGGCCTACTAATTCTTCTTCATCAGATTAGTCGACTAATCGAATTAGACTCATTTAAGTGCAAAAGAGAGAGCTAAAACAACATGGATTACAACAGTATTAGCTGTAAATAAAAAAATATAACATACATCTAATTTCCCACTCGACATGGCCTGGTCGCTCTTCTTCTTCTTGTACTTGTCCTTGTACATCTTATTCCGGTGCTTCTTACACATCCAGGGTTTCCTCTGCTGGGCTGGCTGGTAAAGAGGCTGGCTGGTAAAGACTGTGGAGATGTTTTCCGCAGAAAAGGAAACCAAATACAGAGATGTAACTATTCTAACCGTTCTGCCATCACTACAGATGTTGCATTACTGCTGTAATGTTTGCCTTCTGTCACAGTTGTAAACTTAATAATCACTCGTAAGGTCTTCAGCACGGTGTGTGTTTACTGACTCCGCCATCTTAGATAGACTTCTCACAGTGCGCTGCACGTGACATCCTGACGTCATTGTTATTGTCCTTCTGCGCATGCCGGTCTGTTCAGGGCCGTGGAATGTTCACACTAGTCAATGTAGGTCAAATATAGGTCACATTTTAAAAGTCATGTGAACTGCCA
Organism: Nansenia antarctica; assembly: GCF_963989245.1. Lineage (NCBI taxonomy): Eukaryota > Metazoa > Chordata > Actinopteri > Argentiniformes > Microstomatidae > Nansenia > Nansenia antarctica. Next base: position 42,733,981 of record NC_137675.1, on the reverse strand, counting down.
AGCAAGAAAATCGGATCTGTGTAAAAATTCGGAATTGAGCATCAAGACCTGCAGTGTGAACGTAGCCCTAGAGAATTGTGTATAGTGTTTTGACAGAAGGGGTGTTTGGAATTGACATCTGAGTACAAAATGAAGACAACTATTATATCTGTAGCGTTTCGATAAAAGGTTGGTTTGCAATTGACTTCTGAGTGTAAAGCGGGAAGTGTGTGTGTAGTTCAGCAGAATTAGTGTAGAGAGTTGATGCATGAGTTACGGATTGTGCACACTTGAGTTTCTGTTTTAGTGTGTTAGCACTCGTGAAAAACTAATGTAAAGTTATCCATCTAACGTTAGGCTGATTTGTAAATGGTAAATGGTAAATGGACTGCACTTATATCCTCTCATTCACCCGTTCACACACACATTCACACACCAATGACGGCAAGCTACCATGCAAGGCGCCAGCCCGCTCACTCTGAGAAATTTGGGGTTCAGTGTCTTGTGCATGATAGGCGCGCATTTTGACCTACTTCCATGTTACATACACGCTATAGCTGTGAACAACCCGCAATCTAATCTGAGCAGTTGTTATTATGTAATATTATTGATGGGTTATGTGAGAGAAAATTATTATATGTAATAAGCTACATTTAAGAATCAAACATCATCTTGGGTTGAATGTCTGCAGCAGACTGTAGAAGATGATTTCCTGTTGTCACACACAACAGAACCAGTTTCTCTACTTGAAGCTTGACATGGGCTAAGACAATAGACACATTTAAATGATTACAAAGACCTGATTGCCCTCTTTTGTCCCGGAGTGGACCAACCCATCTAGAGGAGTTTTGGGTCTTTGTGTTGCCCCAGACCCAGTACTCTAAGACCAGACTGAACCAGTTGTGGCTATTGTGTCCCGTTTTCACCTTTGTCTAGCTGGGAGAAAGTGGGGGCCGGTTCCCCCCTAGCCTTCATCAGAATCATCTTCATCAATGTACTAGTCCACACCCATTTGCTCATGATTGGTCTAAACCTCACCTGAGGGCGGACCCCTTACCTGTGGAAACCTGAATTGTATAAATGCTGTCCTGTAATCAATGATCATCACTTTTTGAGGAACTTTCACTGTCAAGACCTGTCTGACGTGCTTGTAAATTTCCTCCTTCTGCAGAAGAATATTAAATATCTTTTCTTATACATCTTGAAACGAAACAGGCTGCCATTATTGAATAATTTACTCTAACAAGTTGGCGACGAGGAAACAGGGGAGCGGCTGCGGAGGTATCCTGTTCTGTCCGTTCTCAGCCATTTCAGCTGACGAGCTGTTTTTGAGACGGACCTCTCCCGTTTCACCTAGCAAGTGACGCGGTCAGGAGATCCCCTCTATTTTTTTGGGGATTGGCTGAGAGCGGATGATCAGGGCCTTAGCACGCTGTCTACGTACTACACGAACAAGGGTAAGCCTGTCGATTTTCATTTGTATACGGAACGGTATTTAATCTGAGAAAGATACCCATTTGGAGAGGTCTTTGTTTCCGGGTGCACTTTGTGATGCATGACTTGTGGCGTTTTAGACGATTTACATGTTATTGTGGCTATAATTGCGCCTGGCAAAATCATAAGACTACTCTTTTTGTGTATATGATATATATATACGTGTATCTTTCTGATCATGGTTAACAACAGGTCCATGGCGTCTAAACGATCGTGAACAGTGGTTAACTAGTGCCATTTGATTGTGATAAGACTTTGCTGTTTTTTGGTTAACAAAAGATCCAAATCAGCTGATATCTTGGTTAACAGAGGTCCAAGTTGGTTAACTAGAGGTCCAACATATTGATATCTTGGTTAACAGAGGTCCAAGTTGGTTAACTAGAGGTCCAACATATTGATATCTTGGTTAACAGAGGTCCAAGTTGGTTAACTAGAGGTCCAACATATTGATATCTTGGTTAACAAAGGTCCAAGTTGGTTAACTAGAGGTCCAACATATTGATATCTTGGTCAACAAAGGTCCAAGTTGGTTAACTAGAGGTCCAACATATTGATATCTTGGTTAACTAAAGTCCAACATATTGGTTAACACAGGTCTAAAAATAATCCTAGGTTGATCTAGGATTGGGTTTTTATTACACAGAGGTTAGTTCTGTGTAAAAGTGGGGAGGTGGTACTTATCCATAAAATTCATTGAGCCAACCAGGTGTTCTGAATTTTCCATGTATGAATATAGAGTTTCATTGAGCTAATCAAAGTTCTGAACTCCAGTTTTAATTAGTTAATCAGTGTTAATACTTCAGTTTTTCTGTTGACTCAGTGCATACCTACCAGCCACCCCTCCCCTGAAGCCCAGAGTCTAATCTCCACAGACCAAGTTTGTTTGTGGATTGTATTGTAATTGTTTTGTAATTTTCTTATTTGAGATAAGACATTACAGCTGTTTTCTATCTTATGGGTATAAAATCAAGTCGTTCAGAGAGAGTGACACCACTTCTTGGTCCTGCTAAGATAATGGCAGACAAATGGGGTTTATCTGCTGTTATGAAGGACAAGAGAAACGTTCTAGAGAACAGCATGGCCAGCCACAAACAAATTTCAGACAGTGGGGTGATAAGGGTTTTGCATGTTATAATTGTGGGGGCAACCATTCCTACAAATTCTGCCCGACAACAGCAATTTTAGGAAATAGTCTATAATTGTTGTTTCTCCATGTACAGTTGTATATCTTTGATGGTTTAAGAATGTTCTTGTTTTCCGACACTTTTAGGAAAATTGTTGAGTTTTGAATGTTCTTGTTGTGAAAAGAGACCCTTTTTGAGTTTCTGTTTTTCTATTTTAAAAACATTTTTTTTGCATTAGGCAAGGTTTTATATTTCCTAACCCAAGTCATGGGGAGCTGCTTTCTTGCGCAGAAAGACCCTGAGAGTTATTTATATTCTCAAGAAGGTAGGTTTATGTGTGAAACTCTGGGAGAACTGATCACTCTCCACTTTGAGTTTTTTTGCATAAACCTGTCCAAAATTATATAGATCTGTTTGGTATTCATGCATTGTTCAGACCATGATGTATTGAAAAAAGAACCATGTGGCCTGTCGTATCAGAGGCTCATAAAATACTATATTTTTGATTGCTAACTCCCACTAACTCATTAACAATTAACCCTGGTTTTTCTTGTTTTCGAATGATTTTTCAGTAAGTATATTTTGACATCATAAAACATGACACATTTGTTTATGATTTTCAAATCACACGAAAATGTTCTACCGTTTCCTATTTTAATATTAAGATGTTGGTTTGATTAGACATAAAATTCTGTTGCAGTTTTTTTTTATTTTGTTAACTGTCTCCTCAGACAGACCAGTGGTGGCCCTGTATTATTGCAGATACACTTGATTTTTGCCACGGCAAGAATGTGATATATATTTCAGAGTGGAAGCCGTTTTACCAGAATCCAGAGACGGCGTGCTACGCAATATCCAGCCAGATGATTGAGGGATGAACCAGGGCCACCAGAGAGGGAAACGACGACCAGGGTTACCAGACCCACCAGAGAACACCGAGGAGATGACGATGAGGGTGCCAGGCCCGACAGAGGAGGAACCAGAGCCACCAGGGTGCCAGGCCCGACAGAGAAGGACGCAGCCACCAGGGTGCCAGGCCCGACAGAGAACCACCAAACGACCATCGACGACAGTGTTCCAGTTTCAACAGCCCGTTTCAAGGAGGAAAGACACATAGTATCATAGAGATTTTGCTTCGAGGATGAATTACTCTGATTGTTGGATCTGTCAACAGATACCTGTGAGTCCAGCCAGGGTCCAAAGTGTGGACACCTGTACTAGTGAAGATGCTGGTGAATGCCTGCATCATGTTTTTCGATGGTTCTAAAGACCACTCCCCAGACCATGTCCAACATGGAAGGAGACAGACGACTGCCTGAACCTCAATGACACTGACAGACAACGACCGATTAGGAAGAGATTGAAGATGCAAGAATCAAGAAAGCGTCGGTCGTTTGGATTTATTTTTATTTTATTTTTTTTGTCTTGTGTATGATGTACTGTGCTTAATTTTAAGCTTGGTTGTTAATTTTAGGATTTTTGGGTTGTGATGAATTTGTATTATTCTTTCTCCAAAAATGTTTTGACCCTTATTTTTCAAATTGTTCTTGTTTTAAGAGTTTACATCTTAAAAAAGTGTGGAATGTGAGAGAAAATTATTATATGTAATAAGCTACATTTAAGAATCAAACATCATCTTGGGTTGAATGTCTGCAGCAGACTGTAGAAGATGATTTCCTGTTGTCACACACAACAGAACCAGTTTCTCTACTTGAAGCTTGACATGGGCTAAGACAATAGACACATTTAAATGATTACAAAGACCTGATTGCCCTCTTTTGTCCCGGAGTGGACCAACCCATCTAGAGGAGTTTTGGGTCTTTGTGTTGCCCCAGACCCAGTACTCTAAGACCAGACTGAACCAGTTGTGGCTATTGTGTCCCGTTTTCACCTTTGTCTAGCTGGGAGAAAGTGGGGGCCGGTTCCCCCCTAGCCTTCATCAGAATCATCTTCATCAATGTACTAGTCCACACCCATTTGCTCATGATTGGTCTAAACCTCACCTGAGGGCGGACCCCTTACCTGTGGAAACCTGAATTGTATAAATGCTGTCCTGTAATCAATGATCATCACTTTTTGAGGAACTTTCACTGTCAAGACCTGTCTGACGTGCTTGTAAATTTCCTCCTTCTGCAGAAGAATATTAAATATCTTTTCTTATACATCTTGAAACGAAACAGGCTGCCATTATTGAATAATTTACTCTAACAGTTATATCACTTAATGTCATTTCAATGCATTATAGACCTTTTCTTTATAACAAGCATAACAAAAAAATAGCTATTATGCCGATGTGCTGTGTCTAAGGGCGGCTACACACTAGACGACTTTTCAAGTTGTAACATCGCTGAGCCTCTCACACTAAACGACCGTCGTGCTGGTGTCCGCGTCTCAGCGGCGCGCAGACGTCGCAGCACAGCGCAGACTACAGGATGTGGCAACGACGGGGGCTCACAGACTACAAGATTCTTCACTTGGTCAGGACGATTCGCCAAGCTGTAGTGTCGCGATATCAGCACATGATGACGAGACGTTGACAGCTGTCAAAACAAGATGGAGCTTGACACGCAACAACAATTAGCTGCACTTGTTGCATGTGCATTTATTTGCTCAGAAAAACCGAAAAGGAAAAATGAATGAATGAATGAATGAATGGTCTTTATTGTCATTGCTACAGTACAGGTACCAAACAACGAAATTTAGGAGGGGTGGCTCCCCTGGTGTTAGGAAAGAAAAAAAAAAAAACTTAAAAAAAAAAAAAAACACAAGAAGGGAAGGAGCTGGTTTACATAAATAAAGGCTATGTACACTATCCACTATACTATACTGTACAGATAGACGACTAGGGTTGTCATATTGCACAATAGTGTTATTGCACATTTATTTAAAGTGTCGCAGTTTGCAGGCTTGAAATGTACATATTTGTGCCTCAGCACTACACCTGATTATTTCAGTCCAGCAGCTGCCATCAATCCGTCCAGACTGTCCAGGGCCCAGAACCTAGGTCTTTGCTGTGTTCAGGGCCTGGACGGCCCTGTGGTAGAAGCTGTTCTTCAGTCTGTTTGTCCTTGCGGCCATGGTCCTGAACCGCCTTTTCGAGGGCAGCCGGGTAAAGTGTTCGTACCCAGGGTGGGTTGGGTCCCTGGAGATCTTGGAGGCCTTCCTGAGACAGCGTGTGTTGTACAGCTCTTCCAAAGAGGGGAGGGGGCGCCGGTGATCTTCTGGGCTGTTCTCACGACTCTCTGTAGCGCATTTCTCTCCGCGGTTGTGCAGCTGGAGAACCAGTTGCAGATGCCGTAGGTGAGGATGCTCTCCACTGCGCCGCGGTAGAAGGTCACCAGTAAGGTGAAAAGGGCCAAACGTAGAATTTGGACGAGAGAGTGGTTGGCGAGACGTGGACAGCATGGGTTGTCAGTTCTGCAGAGAGAGTTGGAGGTAAGTCCCATTGAGAAACGGTATGTTTAGCAAGACTGGCCTGTTTAAATAGCTTGCTAGGTTGTGTAGCACTAGCTACTACTATTTGAGAATATGACGTGTTATTAGAGCAAACATTACTTTGTGCATATTTGCCAGCTGACATTTTTAGCTCTAATAGGCTATATTGTGCTCCTCTCCCTCCCATCTTCCCAATAATAGATGAATGATAGGACTGGGTTCAGGGAGCTGCTACGGATGACAGAAGATGAGTTTGATTACCTGCTGGGGAAGGTTGTTTGCCTCATCACAAAGCAGAACACCAAGATGAGAAGGGCAATTACTGCAAGAGAGCGTCTGTCTTTGACCCTTCGATTTTTGGCAACCGGTGGGTAGGCCTATATCATAACAATTTCACATTATCATGTTATAATACTGTAGCATATTATAGCCTACATTTCAAATGTGTGCATTATATGTTGGCTGAACTTTTATTTTCTCATGAAGGTGAAACCTTCAAATCACTCAGCTTCCAATACCGAATTGGGAGCAGCACTGTGTCCAGCATTGTTGTGGAGACCTGCGAAGCCCTGCATCTGGTCTTGAAGGAATATTTCCTGACGGTAGGCTTTGGTCACCACATAGCACTACAGACATAACCCGGTGTTCTAAATCCTACAATACAAACCTGTTTTTCAGTTCAATCTAATATTCTCCTCCCTTTTATCCTCAGACACCAGCATCGGAAGCTGAATGCCGAGCAATTGCCAAAGATGTTGAAGATAAATGGCAGTTTCCGCACTGCCTTGGTGCCCTCGACGGCAAGCACATCTACATACAACCCCCAAAGAGCAGTGGTAGTATATATTACAACTACAAATCAAGGTTCTCTGTCCTCATGATGGCTGCCGTGGATGCAAACTATAAGTTCATCTATGCCAACGTGGGCGCCCAGGGCAGGGTCTCTGATGCTGGACTGTTTGCCCACTCTGACCTCAGAAAAGCAATGGACCAGAGCCTCCTAAATGTTCCGCCTCCTGAGCCACTGCCCAACTCCAGTGCTGTAGTTCCCTACATGTTTGTGGGGGATGAGGCATACCCTCTACGGACGGACCTGATGAAGCCCTATCCATTTCGACAGATGGACCACGACCAACGCATTTTCAATTACCACCTCTCAAGGGCGCGGAGAGTGGTCGAAAATGCCTTTGGCATCCTGGCTAACAGGTTGAGGGTGTTTAGGTCCACCATCTGCCTTGAACCGGAGAAGGTTACAAAGATAACCATGGCCTCCCTCTGCATACACAACTATCTCCGAGAGTGCAGGTCTGAGGCATACATGCCACCAGCCTTTGCAGACTGGGTGGATGCGGACCACAGGGTCATCGAGGGAAGCTGGAGGAGACATGGATCAGGAAATCTGCAGCCAGTGGAGCTTGGAAGAGGACGCAACCCCACAATCAGTGCAAAAGAACAACGCAACCTGCTTAAGGATTATTTTGCTTCACCTGCGGGTGAGGTTCCATGGCAGGAGGAACACATTTAAGCCAAGGACACTGTTTAGTTTTAGGCCTATTGGAAGGCAACCATGTGTAAATAAATAGCCTAATGTCTCACAATGTGGAATCTGAACAATCAAAGAATGTGTGATGACAATTTATACTTACTTTTTTCAATAAAGTGCAAAGGCTTTTTTCTCATTGACATTTTATTGTACAGATGTTTCTTTCCAAACTCAAAACATACCTGAATAAAAAATGGCACAGCAACAAAACTGGCATAAAACAAGGTCAACATTTCAACAAGTATCTTCAAAAGCAGTGCAACTGCATGAAAAACAACAACGCTAACAAATAGTGTAAAGTAGTTGTAAACAACAAATATAGTAGTGCAGATTTTGTAAACGCCTTGAATTACATGTCAATTGTCAGTCGTATAGCCTCTGAGTAAAAGATGGCTGAGGAACCTGAGGTGGCATGTACTGAAGGTGGTGTGGTAGGGGTTGTGTTGGTGCCAAGGTGTGTGGGTGAGATGCATACATTTCAGAGTCCTGGGCATCATACAGCAGTGTCATGATGTTTCTTTTGACCCTTGTTTTGATTGATAGGTCTTTTATTTGCCTAAGTTCAATTGCAACCTGATTTCCAAATGAAGCCTCTGGATTATCGCACTGCTTGGCACCGATAGCCAGGACATTTGACAACATCTCCTTTAAGGTAGCAAGCTTCTGGAGCTCGATGTCAAGCTCTGTGTGTTTCTCTTTGCAGCGTTTCTTTGAGGGCATCTTTACAGGCAAGCTGGCAGTGGATGAGGCGGGAGGCTGATGACTTTCCTCACCATCTGAATCAAAAGGGGTACCAGGTCGTGATTCAGGCATGATGGCTGACGTGTCAACTGATGCCACAGATCTTGATGAAGTCTCCGACATGTCACACTGGACATCATGTTCATCCAGCATGTCTCGGATTGACCCACCAAGCTAGAATAGGAGGGAGAGAAAAAAGTGTAATATGCCATCAAATGCTACATTCACAAGGTGACCGTGCAGACATGTGAAAGAAGTGTTTTGTGGTTCGTGAGAGCTCTTGCTATTGTGTAGATTTGTTGGATTCTTGGTCCCACTCCCACTTGCCTGTGGTTTCAGCAGTGTATATTGGGTCCTCAAAGATGTGGCCCTGGTCTTCACCTCCTCAACTGAAAAGAAAAAAAAAACATTACAAGAGATATTGTCATTGTATGTGCATGCATGAGCGTTATGAACATAATTATGTTCCATCATCAGCCAAGTGCTCATTTCAAACAGAAGAATGGACAATTGGGGCACAGACATTTCTTTTAATGCACACGCTCCCTTGCCCTCCCTCCCTACCTCTGTCTCTCCCTCCTCCATCTCTCTCCCTCCCCCTCCCTCTCTCCCCCCCTCCCTCCCTCTTCCCCTCTCACTCCCTCTTCCCCTCTCACTCCCTCTTCCCCTCACTCCCTCTTCCCCCTCTCACTCCCTCTTCCCCTCTCACTCCCTCTTACCCTCTCACTCCCTCTTCCCCTCTCACTCCCTCTCCCCCCTCCTCCCCTCTCATTCCCTCTTCCCCCTCTCACTCCCTCTTCCCCTCTCACTCCCTCTTCCCCTCTCACTCCCTCTCCCCCCCTCCCTCCCTCTTCCCCTCTCACTCCCTCTTCCCCTCACGGGAAGCTATAGACTAGTGTTTAGCGAGTTTCGCTAGCTAGCTTGTTAGCTCAACTGGATGTTGTAGGATCGTAGCAATTTCTCTCCAGCTCTTCTCTTTTTCGAGACGGTTGTGGTAGTCTGGGCAAGACACGTGGAACAGGCACGGATGGTCCTGCCACAGTTCAATGAGCCTTCCTTCCATCTGTTCACTCCACCGAGCGCTGGCAACTTTTTTCTTTTTTCGCCGACCGCAAAAACTGGTCGGCGACAGCTAAATCGGGGTTAAAATCGTCTAGTGTGTAGCCGCCTTTAGTTACAGGCTGATTTGTGCATGACAGTCGCGCATATTGACATATTTCCATGTCTGATGGCATAAGACAATCAAAAGATAATCAAAAGATGCTTATAGCACACGCAACAGAAATAAACACAGCTGAAGAAGGCATTGTGAGATGTGTGAAATCGCCGGCAACACTCGGCGATAGCCTCTTCTTTAGTGTGTTGTTCTGCCGAGCCTGCTTTATATATATATATATATATTTTTATTTTTATTTATTTTGGTAAATTATCAAACAACAAACATCTAGACGTCACAACAGGGACAGACATTAAGGGAAAACAAATAACTCCATAAAGTAGAACATTTACACAAAATTTAACAAAACACAACAGCAAACTAACAAGACAATAAACCACAACAGAGACAAAAATAAAACAAAAATGTGTGTGCAATGAGGGAAGGGGGGGGGGCATTATTTATATTTTGATGCTGAAAATAACAGCTCTTGGATAGACCCTGTCCTCCTCTCTGAAGCAGGTTGCTGTATTTGAGGTCTTGTTGTGTCTGGGATCTACAGGTGAAAATAGTGGAAGTGGATACAATTAGTCTCTAAGGTATATACAGATCTCCTAGTATATGCCTACAGATGAATTCCAATTAATTCAATGTAAATAATAATTTTAAAGCAATGCAACAGTATTGTCATTAAAACATAAGAAAATAACAAGTTTAGATTCTGAAGATTCAAATGATGTGAGCATAATACAACTACTTGGCATTAGAGCCAGTCAAATTATCCTCCATATGAACTGCTGTGCAATCTGATAACCAGGGGCGATGTAATCAGCTGGCTTGTTGGCACCACTTCCTACTGTCAAAAACTAGACGGCTAGTTTTGACAGTGGGAAGTGGTGCCAAGCCAGCTCAGCCACAGATAGTCCGTCCAGCCACTGTGCACGTAGCCTACTATTTCTTGATTAATGTCATGCGTGGCCTGTCTGCTAACAGTTTTGGTCACAGTCATGGCTAATGAAGCCATCCAAGTTGACCTGATCCCGTACCTACGGTGGCCGACAAGGGCAAACGCGCTGCAAAGACCAAAACAAATACATTAACAGCAAACGCGTTGCAAATACAGAAACGCGCTGCAAATACAGAAACGATACAAAGTCAAAAACACATACAACCCCCGACAACACATGCAACAAGAAAACGCTACATACGGTGGCCGACAAGGGCAAACGCGCTGCAAAGACCAAAACAAATACATTAACAGCAAACACGCTGCAAATACAGAAACGCGCTGCATATAGCTCACAACACAACGGAAGTGTAGAAAAACGCTGCAAATAGAGAAACGCGCTGCATATAGCTCACAACACAACGGAAGTGTTCTGGGGGGGAACGATAAGTGGAACGGACCGGAGACGTGTTTTTGAAGTTCCGAAAAGCAGTTCTGAAGAGGTTGTGGAGTGAAGAGGCGACATAAAAGGTACATATTATATTTCTTATTTATGTCTGCAGATAACATGTGCTGTATTTCAAACCGTACACACACACACACACACACACCCTGTGATGTTTTATTTCTGTGTAAATGAAGCAATGTCCTTCACGAAGCATGCTAGTTAGCGCGTTAGCTAGTTCTTTTCACTCCGAGCAGTGTCGACATCGATGGGGGTCTCCAATCGACTCCATTCAAAGTGATTTACATTCCCTGTCCTCTCCCCTGTCTGGACACATTTGAATTTTCACCGGCTAACACCGGCTAACACCGGCTAGGAAATTGGTAAAAATACAAGACTATGCTGGATAACTCCACCATCAGTATACGGTCAGTTTGAGCCATCAGGCATCATTCTGGCACCCCGGGAAGTAATGTTTTGAACCCCGAGAGCATGCATATGTAACGGAGTAGAAAGGTCAAGTTCAATTATAGCTAAAATAGGTATAAACTGCGCCCTCTAGGGGTTTAATGACGTGGTATATCCGGGGTGTGTCCGCGACCCGGATGCTGTGTCCGTGACCCGGATGCTGTGTCCGTGACCCGGATGCTGTGTCCGTGACCCGGATGCTGTGTAAATATAGCTGGACAGTGCAATTGCACGGGACGTAACGTGATCTCCCTCAGTTCATTCTTAACCACTGATGCGGTAAGGTCATGTTTTCTGCAGGGTCTGAGATCGCATATAATTTAAGAGATTATTAATGTACCTATGTTTTATTTGAATGTTTGATAAGTAAGATAGCTGTTTTGAGTTTCCCATTCATAGTATGTTAGTTTGGAACATATCACAAGTTTGTTAATGTGAGTTCTCTGTTGTTAACAATGATGGCGCTAACGTGAATGTCCGTGTGTAACATCATTTTAGAATGTAGCTCGATGACCCTGCAAGTCCCGTGTCCAGAAATTGATGCACTGTTTTCCACAGGTAATATTATTATTGTTGTGTTATTATATGTCTGTTGTTCTGTTAGTAGACCGTATTGTATGAGGTTGGGTCTTCCACCTCACTAGTTTGCAACACGCTCGCGGCTTACCTAGCAGTCAGGTTGCAGCCATTGTTGCACGTGGTGCGCATGTGTATTCCAAGTGCGGGGTTTTTCCATGCATTTGGATGTTATGATTTCTTGTTGTTGTTGTTAAATGAATACCACTATATGATCACACAAGTGAAGATTTATGTAGTCTACACATTTTGTATTTTTGTTTCATATTATTGTTATAATTTGTGTAGTATGAGTGACTACTGTATGCTCAGTTCATTCTTAACCACTGATGCGAATGTAGCTCGATGACCCTGCAAGTCCCGTGTCCAGAAATTGATGCACTGTTTTCTACAGAATAAATGAACGTGAGCCATCCAGCTGAGAGTGATTCATGAAAAGATACACCCCGTCATTGGTGCCGTGACCTGTGGACCTGAAGTCAACTCTTCACCTTGACCCGGGACCACTCTGCTGGATCACTCTGCTGGACCGCTCCTGCGTGCTGTCTGGTGGGCGGCGTATGGTTTCACTCAGTTCATTCGGTGATGTTATGCACAAATGGATTGTTGAATTAATGAATGTGATCTGTGATTTATTTTAGTTTTATTGCTGTTTTGGTGACATTTTTCTTTACTGGTCTTTTATCTGATTAGTCTGTAAAGTACTGTTTTCTTGAATTGTAATTCAACATGAGCCACAGACCAGGATGTTTCAGTACGCCACTAAGCAGTAGCATTGGGAGGGGTAGAGCGATCCTCCTCAGTGGAGGTAGGGGGATTCCAGTGTTGAGTTATGATAGTCCTGTTCAGGGGGGTGATGTTCATGTTGTGGGTAGTCAGGATGCTGCTGGGGCCCTTTCAGTTAGTGGGGACACAGTTCCTTCTCAGAGCCACGACATTGATCATGCACCGATCACACGGGTCAGTGATGCCCCATCCCCAATCTCTGCTTTCCAGTTACCTAATGTAGTGAGCCAGATGAGTGACATAATTAGAGATGTTGGTCTACAGCTGGCAGATAGCATACTTGCACGCCTTGACTCAACGCTACCTCCTCTTAGCACTGCGCATGCACAGACCACGCCCACTGATACATCCACCCAGAGTCTAGACCTGTCCCAAGTCCAGTTGGTACCTCACAGGAGGGTGAAGGAGCCTCCAACGTTCAGAGGGGATGATAAGGACGCAGTGAATGTGCGTGAGTGGGAAGACATAATGAGGAGTTATGTGAAAAAGGGCGAACATCAGAGCAGATCAGCAGGCGGAAGAAATATTCACCCATCTCAGGGGCAGGGCTAAGGATGTAGTGAAGTATGGGACGAGGAGCAGTGGCATTAATGTCGCTGAAAACCCAGAGGCCATCTATGGTCTTCTACGTAAGCATTTTGCTGCTGTTCCCTGTTCACCTATCCCCCTAGCCGACTTCTACACCACGCTGCCGAAGAGTGGTGAGGATGCGTATGACTACTGGCTACGCCTCAATCAAGCTGCAGATGTTGCCACTGATCGCCTCAAAGAACAAGGTAAAACACTTGAGTGCCCTCTCCTGGAGGTGACACGTATGTTCATCAGGAACTGTCCATCCAAAGAGCTTGCCATGACTTTCAGATCAAAGACGATCGATAAGTGGACTGCTGTAGAGGTCCAAGATGTACTTGACGAGTTCCACACTCAGGTGTGCTCGAACGGTGTTGCCGCAGCCGTGAGTAAAAGGCCCAGTGAGGGTGTGCTAGTGAACAGAGTTGAGATGTCAGGCACTGATATGTGTTCACCTGAAAAGCAGGATACTCGCCCAGACAAGGGGGCAGAGGCTTTTGAACGTATCATTTCAATGCTAGAGAAAGTCCTATTGGAGAAGTCTGCTCCTGCTAAGGACATGTCAAACAAGCAGTATAGACCCAGCCCCCCCAGGATTGAGGGTCTGAATAACCTGCCGTGTGCTGTGTGTGGCGACGCTAGACACTCTGCTTGGACTCACTGCCGTGACCAGAGGCTCTGCTTCCAGTGCCATTCGCCTGGACACCCCAGATCCAAGTGTCCGATGCAGGGGCGTGCCCAGTCGGCGCAGCAGGGAAACTTATAGATCTGCATTCAAGGGAGGACTGTGCAGATCCTGTTGATATCTCTCCCAATGATGAAATGGCTGATTGTGAGTCAACATACAAGTCATTCATCTCCAGAGCGCCTTCGAACAAAACAGTAGTATTTCAAGGTCTACACCGAGTCCAAAGGTCTGATAGTTTATTCTACACCACTGTCTCCGCTGCAGATGTCTCTCTTAGAGCGATGATAGACAGTGGTTCTATGGCATGCACGCTTAGCGAGGCTGCGGAGGCGCGTCTCTTGCAGCGTAACCCTGATCTGAGAGGATGCCCCGCTGATGATGTCATTATCATAGGATGTGGTGGTCACCGAGTTGTACCTAAGGCAATATACAATGTCGATGTGGTGGTGTATGACTGCAAGATGGTCATCCCAATGCTTGTGGTGCCTGGACAGACCGATGACATGATACTAGGCAGTAATGCCATCAAGAAAATCCTAGAGTTGATGAGGAAGACTGACAGCTATTGGCGGCTGATATCTGAACATGGTGGTGGCAGTGATGGGGACTGTCATCACTTCTTCTCTCTCCTTTCCAATACAGAGAGATGGAGGGGTGAGACAGTGCCTGAGAAGGTTGGCACACTGAAGCTACAACAGTGTGTGGTGCTACAGCCAAATAGTGAGCATCTTGTATGGGGCAGACTCCCTGTGTCGGCACCTATATCAGAGGGCAGTACGGTGGTTGTGGAACCAACTCAGTCCAGATGCAGACCGAATAAAGTTCTGGTTGGCAGAGTTGTTACGCCGATGTGGGGCGACCGATGGCTGCCTATGAAGGTTGTGAATCCCACCGGTGAGCCGGTAGTGCTGAAGCGAAACACCAAATTGGCGGACGTGTTCCCCTGCATTGCCGCTGAAGATCTGTCCCCGCCCGACCACATTCAGTCTTCCCCACAATCCGTGACTGGTGAGTCTGTAGCAAGGCCCAAAGAAGACATCAGAAAGGCACTGGAGGAACTTGGTCTACGCGACCTAGACTTGGACGCGTGTGAAGTCTCTGACCTGTGGAGAGAGAAGCTTTGTCAGCTTGTTGTGAAATACGAGTCAATCTTTTCACGCCACAAGTTGGACTGTGGTGAGGCGTCTGACTTTGTGCACAAGATACATCTGGTGGACGAGAGGCCATTTCGCCTGCCCTACCGCAGAGTGCCACCGAACCACTACGAGAAGCTGAGGTCTGCCATCAACGACATGGAGGAGAAGGGCATAATTCGTAAGTCCAACAGCGAATATGCCTCGCCCTTGGTTCTTGTGTGGAAGAAGGATGGAGGATTGCGCATCTGTACGGACTTCAGATGGCTTAATGCGAGGACAACGAAAGACGCACATCCGCTGCCTCATCAGGCTGACGCGCTGGCTGCACTAGGTGGTAATGCCTACTTCTCCACAATGGACCTTACCTCTGGTTTCTACAACGTGCCTTTACATGAGGACCACAAGAAATACACTGCGTTCTCCTCTCCCTTTGGCCTGCATGAATATAACCGGATGCCTCAAGGGTTGTCCAACAGCCCGGCTACATTCATGCGGATGATGCTCTCGATCTTTGGGGATCAGAATTTCACCAGTCTATTGTGCTACCTAGACGATGTTATGGTCTTCGCTCCTACAGAACAGCTGGCACTCGAGCGTCTAGAGATGGTTTTCTCTCGTTTGAAGTACAACAATCTCAAATTGGCTCCAAAGAAGTACTATCTTCTGCGGAAATCAGTACGGTTTCTCGGCCATATCATCAATGAGTCAGGAGTGCAGACGGACCCTGGAAAGGTTGAAGCCATTAGCCAAGTACAGGTATCCGATCTGATGGACAGTGATGGGGTGTCTCCTTCACAGAAGAAGATTAGGTCCTTCTTGGGCATGATGCTTTACTATCAGCACTTCATTGAAGATTGTTCCTCTAAGGCCAGACCCCTATTCAAGCTTCTCTCTGGACAGAACGCTGGAGAAAAGGCACGCAGAGGGAGAAAACCAGTGAAGAAATGTCACAATCTTGTAAAGCTCAAACCAGCTGACTGGACGCCCGAGTGTAGGGATGCTTTCGAGACATTGAAGCGCGATCTCCTGCATTCTGTAACCCTGGCCCATCCTGATTTCGCAAAGCCATTTATCCTAGCAGTGGATGCTTCATTCGATGGGATTGGCGCCGTCATCTCTCAGCTCCAGCCTGGTGATAAAGTTGCAAGACCAGTTGCCTTCGCTAGTAGGACGCTGTCACATGCTCAGTTGAACTATCCAGCTCACCGACTTGAGTTCCTGGCATTGAAGTGGGCTGTATGCGAGAAGTTTTCCCACTGGCTGAAGGGAGTGCATTTCACAGCGTGGTCGGATAACAACCCCTTGACCTACATCCTAACGAAGCCCAAGTTAGATGCATGCGAACAGAGGTGGGTGGCCAAACTTGCTGCATATGATTTCGATCTGAATTATATCCCAGGGCCTAGGAACATAGTCGCTGATGCGCTGAGCCGTGAGCCATTTGTTAAGTCCTGTGTGAGCCATCGCCTGGTGAGGGAGCCTTACCTGTCCTTGCTGGATCAGGTGAATGGAGTAGTGGCTGGTACGGTGCAGGACGCTTTCCGGCTGACTACCAACTGTCAAGGTGTTCAGCACACTGATGTCGACACAGATGAGGTCCTGAGTCCTGAGTCTTCTGGAGGTGCCATTAGTGCTGAGGAGGTGTCTGCTGTCATGGACGTCCATCGTACTGGGGGTGTTTCTCAGCTGCCCTACATTAATCCGGAGTATTTGCAATTGCCCGAGGAAGACCCTTCCATCGCCATCCCACAGAGTCAATTACACAATCTCCAGCAACAAGATGCTGTAGTGAGCAGGGTTCTCTTTTATATGCAGCGACATAGGAAACCAAATGCACACGAGAGAACAGTTGAGTCTAGCTGTGTGCTCAGGCTGTTGAAACACTGGAAGAAGTTGAGAGTGCGTAGTGGACTCCTCTACCGTGTGAAGAGAGACCGCATCAGGGACAAGAGGATCTTTCAGTTCGTCACTCCAGAAGCTCTGAAGCGACAAGTCTTGCATGGAGTCCACGATGCTGCTGGCCACCAGGGTCGCTCAAGATCATCCTCTCTGGCCAGTGAACGATTCTTCTGGACAGGCATGCAGAGGGATGTTGAGAATCACGTGAAGCACTGTCAGAGATGTATTTTGGGGAAGACTCCTGAACCACACGCCCGAGCACCTCTTGAGAGCATCCGCACTTCAGCTCCTATGGACTTAGTGTGCATCGATTTTTGGACCGCAGAGCAGAGCGACAAGAAGACCATTGATGTTCTTGTTGTTACGGACCATTTTTCTAAAGTAGCTCTTGCCTTCCCCTGTCGGAACCAGACTGCGAAACAAGTTGCCCGCTGTCTATGGGACAAGTTTTTTTGCATATATGGGTTCCCCAAAAGAATCCATTCGGATCAGGGAGCTAACTTCGAGAGTCGGCTTCTAAAAGATCTACTAGAGATGGCAGGTGTGCATAAGTCCCATACGACTCCATACCACCCCATGGGCAACGGCGTCACAGAGAGGTTCAACAGGACCCTCGGGGGCATGATAAGGGCCCTCCCTCCACTGAGCAAGTCCAGGTGGCCACAGATGCTCCAGACACTGACCTTCTGCTACAACTCCACTGTGCATGAGACCACGGGCTTCGCGCCATTCTACCTGATGTTCGGACGGGTCCCACGGCTGCCCGTGGATGTCATGTTTCATCATGTGCTGGAGGATGATGCCGTTGTCAGTCGTCATGAGTTTGTGCAACATCTGAGGAGAGATCTTTCTGAAGCAGCACAGATCGCTCAAAGGAATGCCATCAGGGAACAAGATCGTCACGCCAAACTGTACAACCGGAAGGTCAGAGGACTGCCGTTGGGTGTTGGTGACAAAGTGCTGCTTGCCAATCGAGGTGAGAGAGGGAAGAAGAAGATCGCAGACCGGTGGGAATCAACTCCTTTCGATGTGGTGTCTGTGAGATCGGACATCAACGTGTACAGGATCAGAGATGTTGTCACGAATAGAGAGAAGGTTGTACACAGGAACATGCTGCTTCCGGTTGACTTCTTGACAGTTCCGGAACAAGATGGGAACCCGGCATCCCTAGAGGAGTCGCAGTCTATAGCTTCCTGTGCCAGTGTTCAGGGCTCTGTCACCTCTGATGTTGAAGAGGCCTCTCGGTTGCGCACCAGGGACTGGGTCTTGGAGTCGCCTGAGCACGCGGGGGCAGAGAGCATCCATGAGGAAGAAGTCAACGGAGGGACTATGCCCGTGCCGAGTGCCTCGAAGGAAGACCGACCAGATGAGTTGCTGGATAGTGTTCCTGATGACTCTGTACCTGACTGCCACACTGATTATCCCCCTGACACAGTATGTGACACAGTACACTCACCTGAAGCTAGATGTGATGCCCATGGTGACCTTCCAATTCTAGTTGAGGTTGAGCCGGAGCAGGTAGTTTGCACACGTTCACAGAGTGCTCAAGTTCCATCAGTTGTCACGAGATGTGGGAGGAGTGTTAGGAACCCAAATAGGCTTATTTGTGAGATGTCAGGGCAGATGCTTAAAGGGAGTACTGAGCCTTTCATAAGTTCTGCATTTAGTTTCATTGCGGCGTCTATGTAGGGGCGTAGTGCATCCAGTTTTTTTTTCTTTATTTATTTTGCTTCCGGTCTGAGTCGTGACCTAGAGTCATGAGATCCTCTTGTAAGGGCAAAGTTATGTACAACTGTGGGATGTAGATGGCATCTCTTTCTCCTCTGTGATAAGTACGGGTTTTGGTACCAATCTGTCCTTACACACTTCTTATGGAAGAATTTATAATGTTGAGTTTTGGTACATCAGTGCTCGAGATCCACGTTGTTTTTTTGTTTTGTCATTTGTTTGTTTTTTCGGTTTTTTTTTTTTATAAAAAAAAGAAAAAAGAAACTAGGGCAGAAATAACAAGCATGTTTTCCTTGGGGAAAAAACTTTATTTGTGTTGCTATTGCACACATTCATTCATTCACATTCAAACTAGACACTACAGTCAGATAACAATCCTCTTAAACAAGGCAGTGAGTAGCCTAAATTGTTTAACTTAAAAACACATTTTACATTATAAATAAAAATATAGAAAATAAGTAACTCACCATAGGAGCAGTAAAAAAACAGTTACTCACAAATAGGAGGATGACTGAAAACGTTAGTGTCCTTAAGAGCGTCCAGCTTAACTTAAATTTAAACTCCAGCGAGAGACTGTAGGCGGCAGGCCTACTGGTTCTTGTTCAAAAAGATGATCATGTTAACATGTTCAGGGGTGAGAGACGAACGCAATCTGGTGACAGTTAGGCCAGCCGCAGAAAACACTCGCTCCGAGCACCGAGGTTGCGGGGATGCAGAGGTAGGTCGCGCTAATTTGGCCAACCGAGGAAACCTTCGCAAATTCAATGCGAAGGCAAATGCAAAGTTCATTTCTCACACATAACGTGGACAAACTAATTTCCATTATTATTATTATTATAAAAATAAAAAATAAATCCAATTTATTAACGATTATCGAGCAAAATATTTTGTGATGGACCAAGATCCTTATCGATCAATTATCGATCGTCGATCAATGATGCCCACCCCTAATCAATACCTCTGTTTTTTCCTGATTGAGTTGGAGAAAATGTTGTGTCATCCAAATATTAATATCAGCAATACAATCTATCAGGTGGTCGACCATCTCGTCGTCGTTGGGAGTTACTGAGATATAAAGCTGAGTGTTGTCAGCATAGCTATGGTAGTTAACGCTATGCCTCTTGATGACAGAACTGAGGGGTAGCATGTATAGGCTAAAAAGCAACGGTCCTAAAATGGACCCTGGGGAACTCCACAGGTTGCGCTATAGTTTTTTTACTTATGGTCACCAAGGGCTACAAAGTAGTCTCGGTCAGCCAGGTAAGTCCTGAACCAGTTTAAGACCGGACCAGAGAGGCCAACCCAGTTTTCAAGTCTCTCAATAAGTATGTAATGGTCTACTGTATCAAAGGCTGCACTTAAGTCTAAGAGTACAAGAATCAAGAGTTTTTTCAAGTCTGCATTAATCCTAAGGTCATTAGTTACCTTGTGCTGTGGTATGATCGGAAGCCTGACGGAAGTGGGTCATATCTATTATTTAAGACTAAACATTTATGAAGCTGTTTGTACGCTGCCTTTTCTAGAATTTTGCTTAGAAAAGTGAGATTGGATATTGGTCTACAGTTTTTGGGGTCAAAAGGATCTAAGTTACTTTTCTTCAGGGTGGGTCTAACTAGGGCAGTTTTAAGCGCCGCTGGAAAAATCCCTTTAAGTAGGGAGTGATTTACAATGCCTAGTATGTCATCAGACACAGATTCAAAAATGTCCTTAAAAAAGGTGGTAGGAATTAGGGCTGCACGATTAATCAATTTTAAATCGAAATCGCGATTTGAAATGATGCGATTAGTTAATCGCAAAGCCTGCGATTTGCCTGCGATTTGGGATCCGTCATACAGCGCGTCGGATTCAACGTCAATGAACGTCAACGTCAATGAACGTCAACGTCAATGTCAATGAACGTCAATGTCAATGAACGTCAACGTCAATGAACGTCAACGTCAATGAACGTCAACGTCAATGAACGTCAACGTCAATGAACGTCAACGTCAATGAACGTCAATGTCAATGAACGCACACCAACAACATCGCACGTGAAACGCCCACGTTTCGGTAGCTAGCAATAGCAACATTCATGGTGGATAATGGCTTCAGCAGAACCAGAAGCAACGTTGGACGATTTAGTCCGGAAGAAAAGCAGCACTTCTGTTGTGTGGAAGTATTTCGGATTTAGGACGACTGATGTGCAACAAAAACAGGTGTTGTGCACGACCTGTCGTGGAACAGTCGCTACATCCAGAGGCAACACCACAAACCTATATCAGCACTTGAAAAAGTACCACAGGCAGCTGTATGACGAGTGTGCGGTCAGAAAGGGAGAGTTGAGTGAACGTCCCGTAGCCCAGTCTAACAATATGAGGATGCCTCCTCGTTGCATGCGGACTAATTTTTTTATTTTTATGTCTGGTTTGCATCGGATCAATTCTTCGTAGATGGATTTGTTGGTGGTAAAGGTGCCGTGGTTGATATTGTCTAACACTACTGGTATGAGTGAGGGGTTTTTGGGTGACTCTGGGTGGTCTGGTTTTGCTCTCTTCTTGGGGTTGGATGGGAAATTATCACTATATTTGTCCTTGTTTTGGTGAACAGTCTCTGAGTAGGTGGGCAGGTGGGGGGGTACGAGGGGTGTCTCCATAGGGTTGCCATTCACCAGGGTTGAGCTCATGTGTCCAACTATGTTTTGGAGTTGAGGGATGTAGTGGGCAAGTGGGGTTGATTGGATGTTCTTGTTGAGTTCAATGAGTAGTAGTTGGAGTTTATCCAGCAAGGCTAGGGCGTGGGTTTCGGCAGAGATGTGGGGTTGAGGGGTTAGTGCTGCATTAGTGCTGGTTGGAATGACAAGGGGGGTGGGGAGTGCTGGTGTTTCCTTAGATGCTTTGGTCACTTGTAGTTTGTGGGTGCTCTTTGCTGGTGCAGTGATTCCTCCTGGTGGTGGGATGGGTAGTAGTGAATCCAGATCTTTGAGAGTTGCTGTAATAAAACTGTCTACTGAGGGTGATCGGTCTTTGGGGGCTTTTGGTCTGGTGGCTTGCTGCTCACGGCGGGGCAGGCGTGGGCCTTTGGGGGGTTGAGTGGGTGGTGGTTGTTGTTGTTGTTGTGACAGTGTGGTTTTCTGCTGGTCTCCTTGTGGTTCCTGTAGTGATTGTGATCTATTGTGGTCTCTGTGTTGATGTTTCTCAGGTTTGGAGAGGAGCATTTTGGGTGATGAGTGAGGAGGTTTTTCTTGCTTTGAATGCTTCCTTGCTGGTTTGTCCGGTACGAATGCCGTTTTCCATACGCTCCTCATCTCCTCGGTGATCTTCTGTGCTGTTCTCACGACTCTCTGTAGCGCATTTCTCTCCGCTGTTGTGCAGCTGGAGAACCAGTTGCAGATGCCGTAGGTGAGGATGCTCTCCACTGCGCCGCGGTAAAAGGTCACCAGTATCTCCTGCTTGCTGTGTTCCTTCCTGAGGCATCTCAGGGTGTATAGCCGCTGTTGTGCCCTCTTGATGGTGCCTTTTGTGTTGTCCTTCCAGGTCAGGTCATCCCGCATGTGCGTCCCCAGGAATCGGATGGTTGAGACTCTCTCCACGCTCTCTCCGTCGATGAGCAGGGGCTGGATCTCGGACTTTTTCCTCCTGAAGTCTACGATGATTTCCTGGGTCTTTGACTGGTTCAGCAGCAGGTTGTTAACCTTGCACAGCTTGCTCAGCTGCTCTACCTCATCCCTGTACGCCGCCTCGTCCCCCCCCGAGATGCAGCCCACCACGGTGGTGTCGTCTGCAAACTTTACGATGGAGTTGCTGGGGTGGACGGGGGTGAAGTCGTAGGTGTAGAGGTTGTAGAGGATGGGGCTTAGCACGCAGCCCTGGGGAGACCCAGTGCTGAGTCTGAGGGCTGTGGAGGTGTGGGAGCCCACCCGCACCCTCTGGGGGCGGTCGAACAGGAAGTCCTTGATCCATGCACATATAGAGTGTGATAGTCCCAGGTCTAGTAGTTTGGTCACTAGCCTGTCTGGAAGGATGGTGTTGAAGGCAGAGCTGAAGTCCACAAAGAGCAGTCTCGCGTAGCTGTTTCCCCTCTCCAGGTGGGATAGAGTGGAGTGGAGAGTCGTCGCGATGGCGTCCTCTGTGGACCTGTGGGCTCTGTAGGCGAACTGGTATGGATCCAGGTTGGGCGGGAGGCGTGTGACTATGTGGGCCCGGACTAGTTTCTCGAAGCACTTCATGATGATTGGTGTGAGTGCCACCGGGCGGTAGTCGTTTAGGCAGCTCACCGTGCTTTTCTTCGGGACTGGGATGATAGTTGAGGTTTTCAGGCAGGGTGGGACGGTGGCCTGGGACAGGGACTGGTTGAAGATGTTGGTGAAAACCCCGGCCAGCTGGTCGGCGCAGTCCCTCAGCACCCGTCCCAGGACGCCATCCGGCCCTGAGGCTTTCCTGGGGTCCACCGCCTTCAGCACGCGTCTCACTTCATGCTCTGTGAGGGTGAGGCTGCTGAGAGCTGGAGAGAGTGGTGTTTGTGTTGTGGTTACCTCCGTTCGCCCCTCGTCGAACCGGGCGTTGAAGGAGTTCAGCTTTTCCGCCAGCAGGGGGTCGTCCTCTGCGGCTGTGAGCCTGTTGGCTCTGAAGTTTGTCATGTGCTGAACCCCCTGCCACACCCGCCTGGAGTCGTTGCTCAGGAAGCATTCCTCAATCTTCTCTCTGTGGTCTGCCTTGACCTCCCGGATGCCGCGCTTTAGGTTAGCCCTGGTGGTGCTGTACAGCAGTGTGCCCTTCCCTGCGAAGGCGTTGTCCCTCTCATTGATCAGTTTTTGGACCTTCCCAGTCATCCATGGCTTCGTGTTGGGGTAGACCCGGACCCGTTTGTCCACGGTGACTGAGTTGGTGCAGTTCACTATGTGGTTCAGAACCGACGACGTGAACTGTTCCAGGTCCTCATGCTCATATTCCTGCCATGAGGTGTCATTCAGGCAGATCTGCAGTGGAGCGGACCCTGCTGTCCAGGTTCTGACAGTCTTAGTGGTGATGGGAGCACTTTTCCTCATGGTAGTGTAGGCTGGGATTAGGAGGATTGACACATGGTCAGACATGCCTAGATGAGCTAGCGGTCTAGCCTTATAAGCAAGCTTGATGTTGGTGTATACCTTATCCAGTGTTTTTTCTCCTCTTGTTGCACATTTAACATGCTGATAGAACTTCGGTAGTACTACCTTCAGGTCAGCATGATTAAAGTCTCCGGCGATTATATGGACTGCCTGTGGGTCCGCGCTTTGTTCACCACTGATGATGTCATATAGCCGCGCCAATGCTAAGCTACCATCCGCGTTTGGCGCAATGTAAACACATGTTATGTACACTGCGTTGAATTCCCTCGGGAGGTATGTGGGTCGGCATTTAACAGTCAAGTATTCTAGGTCAGGGGAGCAGTGGCTACTTACAGTTTTCGTGTTTAAGCACCAGCTGTCCTTCGTAGATATAATGAGGCCGCCTCCGCGGGTCTTCCCACTAAGCAAAGTCCTGTCCGCACGGTGTAAAGTCCTGCCTTCCAGGCCTACCGCGGAGTCCAAGATAGTGTCATTTAGCCAGGTCTCCGTTAGAATAATCACACAGCTATCTCCCACGATGTTATTAGTAGCGACATGCAGTCTCAATTCGTCCATCTTGTTAGCCAGAGACCTGACGTTGGATAGGAAAATACTCGGCAAAGCTGGCTTATTCGGGCTTCTCCTCAGCCTAGCTAGCAGGCCCCCCCTTCGTCCTCGGCGTTGCTTACGGTCTCGACGCCGACGTTTGCGCCTGAGTGTTGGGATAGCGTAGTATTGTTCACCCGGCGACCTAGCGATTTCGAATGGGATTCCCTGCTGTTCCAAGAATTCCGTTGTTACAGTCCTCTCATTTTTCGCACCAACTTCTAGTAAGTCTAGTCTGCTGTAGGTACTATTTACACAACCGTTCCCTATAAGTACTAAAATAAAAATGTACATACAAATGTACTTAAAAACACTAAAAAACCCCAGCGTTGAAGCCACTCCGAGCCGCGCGTCTGAGTAGCGCGCCGCCATCTTGAAGCGCTTTTCCGAGGCTCAAATACCCTGACAATATGGGGAAAACGGGAAAGTGCTGTGTCCCTTGTTGTATGAATAGATCTGAGTCTAAAAAACGATTAAACTGTCATTCTACCGCTGTAGTACACTGGTATTCTGGTGCGGAGAATTTCTGTTTTGAACCCGGAAATTGCAAAACGTCACGTTTGACGTCAGACTTAACAACCGGATATTCAGGACTCTCAAGTCTCACACATTTTTTTATTTTTACTACCCCTAGTGGTAGTGGCCCTAGGCTGCAGCCTAGGTAAGCCTATAATCTGCGCATGCTCAGGGCGCATTTTTCTGCGCCCCGACCGGGGAATAGGAGACAGCCTATTGGAGCGCTGCTACAACTCACGTGTAAGCCAAAAGTATTTGGCCTGCCATTGACAGCCATTCGGCCGGCGCCCCGACTCCTCCCCTATGTATTTTCACAGTGAATTTTACACACACACAGATAAAATGTTTATTGTATTGGAGGATTTTTAATGAATGCTGATAGGCGCCGACAGAATATCAGCCGCATTTTATGAATAAACAATGTTTATTTTTAAAAATATTTTACAAGTAGCAACTACGAAGTGGGGCTGCGTTGGAAGGTGGGGGCGGCGCCCTAGCACCCTCTATTGGCCAGCCGCCACTGCACCCCTCCCTTCCTGTTGTCTCGTGTCCCCCCCATCTCTGTAATCTTCTTTTCAATCATTGTTCTATTCTGTAATCTTGTTTTCAATCATTGTAAAGAGCTTTGAGTTGCATCCGTGTACGAAAGGCGCTATATAAATAAAGTTTCACTTCACTTCACCTCTGAACGCGACCCAGGTCGGATTTAAAAAAGTCAGATTTCATGTGACTTGCGCTGTTCACACGGTCATGCATAAATCAGACCTGAGTCGCATATCGGCAGAAAATGTGGATTTGGGTCGCATTTCACTGCCATGTGAACGAAGCTTAAGTATCCTTCTGACTCCCTGATCAGAAATCTTGCAAGGAGCTCCTGTGTGTGGCCGGTTGATGGTGGAGTGATGTTGCTTCCACTTATGGATAATGCCCCCAATGGTGCTTACTGGAAGATTAAGTTTTACAACAATCTGGTTGCGAAGGTCTTAACACTAGAAGAGCTGTGATTGGTTGACTCACGGTGACCCCTGTAAGTAAAACTAACATTCTATCTTTGCACTAGATCAAATTTCAGGACCCTCTTTTCATGACTGTGCGTTCTACCACCCAGTATTCTTACATTTTCAAAATCCCACCAGGATAAGCTAGTATAAAGCTATTTTGCAGTTTTCCAAGGCGCTCTACTAGTAGGTAAAATAGGCACGGCTGTTCTAGTGTTAAGACAGCTCTTTGCATTTTTCATTAGATGTTTGTTGTGTGGCACCTTGGTAACAAAAAAACTTTTATAGCCCATCAATATTATTCCAACCCATCAGCTGACATTAATTAGCACAGATTGGAGGTAGAGTTGCCTCCTAATTAATTATGGTTTTCAGCTGATTCCTTGCCTTTCCTTGCTGTGGTGTACTGCTTTTCAATACTTTTTTCCTGTTTCATTCCACTTTATTACACATAACTTTATTTACATATGGACTTTAATGTTTAGATGTTTTGTCTAGATTGTTTGAGTTAATACCAAAGTCTGGTGCAAATTTCACTTGAATAGGCTCATTGGAAATACATTTACTGGACAAAATGTTGATGTATTCAGTACTTCATAAATGCCCCAGCTTAATGTAATCATTCTAAGAATGTGTTATGTACTGTAGGTATGCAGGGGGCCGTTCCACTAACGTTGATTAGTATATCGGCGATTAAAATAAATCAGGCGATCAGGCAACTCGGGATTGGAATTCAAGCCTCAGGTGATTCCTCGAACGAGGATCAGGCTTGTGTCATGAGTGTTCACAGAACACCGGCTTAGAAATCCTCGATATGGGCACGTGCACGCAGACATAAAGAGCCCCGAAGAGTCAAACTGTCGAAATGAAGATTGATCTTTATGAAGACGACAAATAAGATGTAAAATAGTGTAATACTGCCGCAATTAATAAGGCGAGGGAAATGGTTTGGCAAGAAATTGCTGACCGATTAAATGCGTAGGTCATACTAGCCCTAGTTATTGTTATATGTTCATATTTTAATAAATGAATATTTACTACTGTGGTGATATCAGCAGCAGGCTACAAACAGTCATATCGTCATGATGGCATAGTGGTATTAACCGCTGCCATGGTATTTATTCGTTATTTTAAGACGGTGGTTCAAATCCCTCTTCAGACACACTTTTTATTGCATTTCGTTGTCTGAATCTAATCTAAAATCTCATCTAAAAAAGTATATAGGCTATAAAATGATGGTGCAGGCTAATTTACAAGAACTGACACGATTACAATGGTGTTTGAAGCCTTTCTGAGTAATTTATGTTCTTCTAACTGAACCCTGGATTTGGCATAGATTATATTTTCTTATGATTACTGATGGATAGATGATTCACTTAGACAGATATATATATATATATATATATATATATATATATATATATATATATATATATATATATATATATATATATATTGTAAATCGATTTCATGAAAAAAAAAAAAAACATTAAGTTAAATCAAGTCTCGAACAGGCAGCCTTCCGAACTCTAGCTGGCTGCCTTAACCCCTGCGCCAGCCACACCACTATAATGGCGGCAATGCAAGTTGATAAACATACCTATTTTATTTTATACACTTTTTAATTAATTTACCTATCGATCTATCTATCTATCACACTTTCAAAATATCAAGTTATCTATCACACAATCAAACTATCTATCGATCGATCACACTTTCAAAATATCAAATTATCTATCTACCACACAGTCAAACTATCTATCTATCTATCTCGTGTGAAGTGGGAACTAATATTTCCTAAAAGACACTTGAGGAACTGTCATTCAGGATGTAGTTTTCCGCCTGTGAGCCTTTTTTGACGCACGCATTACCTAAACCAGCCTGTAAGTCTGCTCGGGACCAGAATTACTCAGAAGGATTGGTTGCATAGCAACCAAGCAGCAAATTATTTGAGCCACATTGATGGAACCGACCGCAAGCTTATTTAAACCTGGATCAGAGTTAATCGCTTGGATCAGAGTTAATCTCGCTTACTGGAACAGGCCCCAGGTCAAACCAGTTTGTTTCTGCATCACAAAAATGCTTTTAGAATGATATGGATCTGTGAAACAATGGTGGGACAAGAGGAGAGTTGAAGAATAGAGTTACAGGAGCTGTCAACTATGGGTTGTCAACTAACAATGTTTGGGGGTGCGGCCATTCTTTCGGGATGCCGGTGATGTGGGTGGGGTCATTTAAAGTTAGCTTGTTTATTTTCCAAGTTTTCATTTACAAATCAACTAATAGAGAAATGAATGAAATGAAAAAATAAATAAATATTGCCGTAGGTATAGTCACCTTATATTTAAATGTTGCATATATGCAATATTGGTCATTAAGAACTGTAATCGCACTTTCTTGTTTTGCATAGGCTTTCATGTAACATAATATTTTTGTGGCTCAAAAGCTGAATAAAAACTTACATTCAGAGTCAGGATCTCTTCATATGTGTGTTAACTGCCTATATTTGTAATAAATAAATAAATAAATGTAAAGGTTGTAAAATGTCTACGGGTTATATAAATGTATGTAACAACCGATCATTGCATATTACAAAACGACATTGTTTTCCATCACAATAAAATAATGTACAGTGATGCTTGAAAGAATGTGAACCCTTGTACAATTATAGATTTCTTTTGTTTTTACCATGAAATGTTTATTTAATCAGAACCAGTCTTTGTTATCTGACATAGCAGGTTTATATTGACAAATTCCATATGTTGGTTTAGAGGGAATCATGCGTGTAGTTGGAAAACTACATTATAAAGAAATTAGGCCAGGTGCAAAAATAAGTGACCATAAGTGACCAAAATAAGTGACCATGTTGTGACCAATAAGTGACCATGTTGCATTGCTTAAATCAAGTAAGTAAGTAGAATCAGGAGGGTAAATAATTGGGTACCAAAAGAATCAGTTGAAGGAGAGAACTTTAGGAAAGAGTTCGGGTGTGACTCTGATAAATAGAGATAAGAAACCTGACCCGTTTTGTGTTATCCATACAGGTGATATGGAGTTGGTATATATAAACCTGTTATGTCTGATTAAAAAGACTGGTTCTGATTAAATAAAGATTTCATGGTAAAAACAAAAAAAAACTATAATTGCACAAGGGGTTCAAATACTTTCAAGCATCACTGTATATAGTTTTGTCTAGTACATACAGTGACTTTAGAAAGTATTCAGACCCCTTCACTTTTTCCACATTTTATTATAGACTCAATTTAAACATGTAAATGTAACTGTTTTGTGATTTCAATTGGGTACAATAGTTGCCAAGAGTGTGCATTGTTATGTCACCATTATAAGAATGTGTTATGTAGGTCTCCTGCTGTGTTTATTCAATATTTCTGGAAAAAAAATTCTGTTTTCACATTTTGGAGATAATAAAAGTTACATGTTACAAGTATAAACCGTTTCTAAAGGTTTAATGCAAGCAACTCAAGTTGGACATCTCTGCTCATTGTAATGTTAGATTGGTGTTAATAGCTTAAAAGCTGTAGGAACTTCATAATATTAATAATGAATTAATAATAATAATAATGAATACGTTTTTCACAGAAAAGTTTTTCACAATATAACACAACATGGGAAGTCTCAGTTGGATGCTGGTGGCATAGCAGCACACCAATGCACAGACTGCATCATCACAAGCAGTGTGCGAATTACATCACGGTGTGCGGGGGAGCCCACGGAAAAAGCCCACGACACAAAAAAAAAAGCCCAAATCGGGGCCGGTGGCTTTCCGTGCGCAACGCGCGCGTGCGATTTTCGGCGCTAAGTTTGTTATTGTTATTGTTTGTACCAGTGATTAAGCCATTGATGGCACATAGTAACACAATAAATGTTTATTATGCAGCAAACCAACGACTACGGATCTTGTATAACCAACAGCAACACATCAAACTAGGACGCACGGCGCCTCAACCGGACAATCCGTCGGGTTAGCATCTCAGTAGCAAGTAGTAGACTATGCTCCTTTAACAACAACCATGCACATAGCCCTTCTCATTATAACACAGCAATCCATAGGCCTACAACACAGCAGAAGCCAAGTATATAAAGCGGGTCTTACCTTAACACAGAAGCGACCACAGAGGCCTGGGTTCAGCTGCCTTTGCTCTACGTCCAGGAGCCCATGATGTGGACAGGCGATGACCTGATTTAAGCCAAGATGTGACGAAAGGCATTGGATCGAATCTCTCCAATGGAGGTCCATTAAGGTCCACAAAAAGTAGTGACGAGAGGCTGGGTTCACGCAGTCTATTGCGAATCTTACTGTCAGTGTCATTTACAGCTGAAAAGCCCCTCTCGCACTCCGATGACGTGGGCAGGTATGTTCTGCTTGCTATGGACAGCTTCTCCAGCACTTTCCCTGGTGCAGCATCTTGCAGCTTCCAGTCACGAAACTCCTGCACTGCTTCACTGGCAGATTCGCCAAGTTTTTTCCGCAATAGCCCGTATTTCTTTTTCTCCATAAAGGATGAGTGCGTTGCGGTCCTGTGGCCAAAAGCGCTTGTAGAGGGGTTTGAGCATATGAACGAGATCTGACTCTGGCATTCGCTTCGTAAGGTTGTCGATAACAGCCTGGTAGAATTGACCCCTTTTAATCTTACCGCTGCTCAGACTCTCAACTAGCTCCACACCTTTGAACAATCCTTGTGACATGCGTTCCTCAGCCTTCTGTGCTGATTTACCTCCACCCACTTTCATAGCGTTAATTACATCAATGCACTGCTGAATCTGACGACTGGCACTCACTATATCTATGTCCCTTTGCTGCAACCTTAGTGACAGGGCCTGCAGTTCACGAAGCATGTCTTTCATGCAAGCCAGATCGGCTACAAATCCAGCGTTTGAGAGCCGTTTGTGGAGCCCAAGGAATTTCTTCCTCTCAATGTCACTGCGAGACGGATCCTCACTTGCGGTTTTAAAGTGTCTCGCTAACGCAGGGTAGTTGTTCCAGACGGCTTTGACAGTTCTAAAACTACTTGCCACCCACCTTATGGTAAAAATCTGCCCGATTTTCAAAACCTGCACGTTCAATTCCTTTGCTGCCTCCTCGAGTAGTCTGGCATTCTTCGCGGACTGGTGATACAAAGCGTACAGTTTTGAAATAAAAAACTCAAAGTGGTTACATCCAGCAACAAGTTTTAGAGCGTCATGGACTGCCAATTCTGCACGGTGGCAAAGGCAATGTACAGACAGTATATTTGGGAAATCCTGTTTCAGGCGAGCAATGACTCCACTGTTTTTGCCCGTGAGGACAGAAGCACCATCAGTGGCTATGCTGATGAGATTATTAGCCAAAAACTCATCATCAAAACCTGCTTTACGTAGAGCCTCTCTCCGGCTGTTGTAGATGGACTCAGCGTCTGTGCCCTGCGTTAGCTCTGTGAGGTCTAAATAGACATTGTCCACATCCCCTTTTCCTGTCACGTCACATCTCACATATAAAATCATATACGCACGTCCGTGCACTGTGCTCTCATCAATAGTGATGCTTATTTTTGACTGGGCCTTTTTAACATTAACAACAAACTTTTTGCACATTTCGTGTGAAATGTGGTGAATAATCTCAGCACAGGATTTATCGGATCTGTGTACAGGGCCTACCTTTGCCCCATTGATCTCTTGGAGCTGCATGACGGGTGGAAGTTTTTTAAAAGCCATCCTTTCCTTGGCTACCATATAGGCGGATCTGAACGCGATTGATGTTTCCTCGAACAACTTTGCGTTGATAGAGAGAATCCTGTTTGGCATTATTTCTTTTTGTCTTGTTTCTGCCAGTTCAACTGCCCGTTTGTGCGCCACACTATCCCGGTGCTTGTAGATTTTCTTACGCAAGTTGTTCTGTCTGTTACTGGTTACGTCCCCGTTCATCCACTCTTCTGACAAGTGCGTTCCAACGTTATCAGTGAGGAGAAGGCTTTTGGCATCCCTGCATACAGTACAGCCTAAGCAACTATTCTTTGAGAACAGCCACGGGAGACGTCTGGTCCAGTCACTCCACTGTTCTTTGGTCCAGCCAGCCAGAGGGACCCCAGCATCTTCGCACCCCCCATCTCCAGCAACAAGGTGGTGAGCCGGTGGTCATCATCATCATCATCATCATCATCCTCTTCCTCATCTCCTCCGACCTCTTTTTTTGTTGTCTTCCTAACGTTAGTTTCCACGTTAGATTCTTCTCTTGGCTTGTCATGTGTCTCTTCAGCCCCCACAGTAACGTTAGCTGTCAAGTTAGCATTAGCTACCAAGTTAATGTTAGCTGTCTCTCCTCTCGGCTCTGTTGTAGCAGCATCAGTCCCCACGTCCAATGTGCCACCAGCAGCTACAGATGTGCTACCACCACCAACTACAGATGGATTTTCCTCTTCATCGTTTTGTTTGGACTTCTTTGGATAGAAATCGCCCAAGGTGAGTTGCTTTCTTCTTTTCGACATCTTTTCTTCAACAATGGCGCGCGCAGGTGACAGTTTTTTTTAACACACGTAGTAAACAAGCTTGTTAGTGGGTAGTGGATGCCTGCAGACAGCGCCCCCACGCTCCGAGCGGCTCGAGGCTAGAATCTTTTTTTTTCATGAATCATAAAAACATATTTTTATTATTATTTTCCCCTTATTTTACACCTTTGAGAAAAACCATGACCAAAATAGCATTTATTTGGCTATCATATCAATATTTTAGAGCTCCCCCAAAATTTCGCAAACCATGTTTCCAGGGGAGCTCATGTCACCACTAGGGGAGCTATAGCTCCCCGAGCTCCCCCTTATTTCGCACCCTTCGCAAGGCTTCCAGTCTTATGGTCTTTACATACTGATGCATTTTTTCCGCATGCGTATTTTTAAATCCGTCATCTGAAAAAGAACGTTACGCACAGAGACCTTGCACACTGACCTCCGATGCATTTTATTAGAGTCCGATGCGTTTTTTCAATTTACTGACGTTGTGAAATTTCGCAATATGCACTCTATGTTATGATGTAACTAAGAAAAGAGTCAAGTGTGGCAGAACCCCAGAACAGACGGACACAAGAGGCAAATGACAATAAAAGGATTTATTAAAATGGACAAAATAATAAACCTACTCTAACGGGACCTAAGTGGGGGGAATGTGTGGATGCCGGAAAACTAGAAAATGTAAATGAGGTGTGAGTGGGACTGTACTCTGTGTCTTGAGTGTGAGTGTCTAGCGTGCAAGAGCTAGTGTGGTGTAGATATGCAGATGAGTGAAGTGTTGAAATATGTACGTGTACTAACCAGTCCAGAGCAGAGAGGGGGAATAGTCAGCAGGCAGGCAGGGGGGGGGTTAGGCAGGAGAGGATGTCGGCAGGCAGACGGGGGGGGGTTTGGCAGGGGGATTAGTCGGCAGGCAGGCTGGGGGTTAGGCAGGAGAAGTAGTCGGCAGGCAGGCTGGGGCATAGGCAGGAGACGTAGTCGATAGGCAGGCAGGGGTCTAGGCAGGGAAGGCAGGTTCCTTTGGGGAGCGAGGGTAAACAAAGAAAACAACAAGAGTTAACAAAATAACAAACAAACAAAACTCGGACGTGAAAACTACTAGAACTAGAATCGACAACAGGGAGCGCCAAACAACTAACCACATGGGTCAAAATAATCAAGCGTCGGAGGAAGGTCTCTGGGGCTCTTTATAGGGCTGCCTCTTCCTGAGTTGATAGCTGGACCTTCCACAGCAGGCTGTCTCCACTTGAGCCTGATGAGGCTCAACGAGCGCCAACGAGGCAGGAGGGGGCGGAGCCGAAGAGGGATTCACAACAGTACCCCCCCCCTTAGGGGAGGCACCTGACGACCGTCCTTGAGCGTCCGGGTGGGCCTGATAGAAATCCTCCAGGAGTGTGGGGTCGGCGAGGTAGGACGGGGGCACCCAGCTCCGGTCTTCGGGGCCGTAACCCACCCAGTCCACCAGATACTGGAACCCCCGTCCCCTACGGCGGACAGCCAGTAGGCGGTCAACCGTCCACACCTGGTCGCCATCCTTCAGGACCCGGGGAGGTGGGGGGGCTGGAACGGGAGGGGGCTAGTGGAAACAGGCTTGAGGAGGGACACGTGAAATACTGGGTGGACCTTGAGAGCAGGGGGAAGGTTTAATCGAACCACTGCAGGGTTAATAATCCGGTCAACAGTGTAGGGCCCAACATAACGGGTATTTAGCTTACGGGAGGAGGTCTGGGCGGTCTGGAGGGGCAGGTCCCGGGCCAACAGCCAGACCTTCTGGCCGGGACGATAGGCCGGGGCTGGCACCCTCCGCCGGTCAGCACAGCGACGGGACCGCTCAGTGGCCCGCAGCAGAGCGGTCCGGGTGGTCCTCCAGATGCGCCGACACCGGCGGAGGTGGACCCTGGTGGACGGGACTGCCACCTCCAGCTCCTGTTGGGGAAAGAGAGGAGGTTGATAGCCCAAGGAGCATTCAAAAGGGGACATACCTGTGGCAGAGCTCTCCATGGTGTTAATGGCATACTCCACCCATGGTAGGTACTTGGCCCAGGAGGCGGGGTTGCTGGTGGTGACACAACGCAGGGCTGCCTCCAGGGCCTGGTTGGTCCGCTCGGCCTGTCCGTTGGACTGTGGATGGTATCCAGAGGTGAGGCTGACCGAGGCCCCAATTCCCTTACAGAAGGCCTGCCACACCTTGGAGATGAACTGGGGGCCCCGGTCGGACACAATGTTGTGGGGAATCCCGTGAAGCCTCACCACATGGAGCGTGAGGAGGTCAGCAGTCTCGGCCGCGGAGGGGAGCTTGGGAAGGGCGACAAAGTGGACAGCCTTGGAAAACCTGTCCACAATGGTTAGGATGGTGTCCTTACCTTTGGATAAGGGGAGCCCCGTAACGAAGTCCAAAGCGATGTGGGACCAAGGACGACCGGGGATAGGGAGGGGACATAGGAGGCCTGAAGGGGGCCAATGGGAGGCCTTACTCCGGGAGCAGGTGGTGCAGGCACCCACAAACTCCTTAACGTCCCCCCGGAGTGTGGGCCACCAAAATCGCCGGCTGATAAACTCCGCCGTCCGGTGTGAGCCAGGGTGGCAGGCAAAGTGACTAGAGTGCCCCCACTCTAGCACTTGCGGCCGGACAGTGGAGGGAACAAAAAGTCTGTGCCGGGGTCCGGTACCTGGGTCCGGCTCGGCACGCTGGGCCTGTCTGACCACCGACTCGATGGCCCAGGTGACGACCCCTACCACCCGGGTAGGGGGGAGGATGGTGTCTTGGGTCACCGGCATATCCGAGGACTCCCCCGGGAACAGCCGGGAGAGGGCGTCCGCCCTGACGTTCTTTGACCCCGGGCGGTAGGTGAGGGTGAAGTCGAATCGGCTGAAGAACATGGCCCAGCGTGCCTGTCTAGGGTTAAGCCTTTTTGCCGTCCTCATGTAAGTCAAGTTCTTGTGGTCAGACCACACAAGGAACGGCAGCTTAGCCCCCTCCAGCCAGTGCCTCCATTCTCCGAGGGCAGCGTGGATGGCCAGCAACTCCTTGTTGCCCACATCGTAGTTCTTCTCGGCCGGGTCAAACCGGCGAGAGTAGTAGGCCTTCTGGTCCTCCTCCGACCGCTGGGAGAGAACGGCCCCGACGCCCGTGTCTGAAGCGTCTACCTCCACGATGAACTGCCTGGCTGGATCCGGGTGGGCTAACACCGGCGCGGTCGTAAAAAGGCCCTTCAGGGTGGAGAAGGCTGCCTCAGCTTCAGGGGTCCAAGAGAACGGGCGAACAGTGGAGGTACAAGCGGTGAGAGGGGCCGCCACCTGGCTAAACCCTTTTATGAACCGCCGGGTAAACCCGGCAAATCCGAGGAAGCGCCGGAGTTGTGTTCGGTCGGTGGGTCGTGGCCACTCTACCACCGCCTTAATTTTAGCCGGGTCGGCGCGCATTTGCCCTTCTTCCACGACGTAACCCAGGTACGTCACTGAGGAGGAGTGGAAGACGCATTTCTCCGCCTTGATAAAGAGACGATTCTCCAGGAGCCGTTGTAGGACCAGGCGCACGTGTTGGTGGTGTTCCTCCATGGTCGGGGAAAAGACCAGGATATCGTCCAGGTAAACAACCACGAAAACATTGATCATGTCCCTCAGCACGTCATTGACCAGCTCCTGGAAGACTCCGGGGGCATTGGACAGGCCAAAGGGCATGACCAGGTACTCGAAGTGACCGAGGTGGGTGTTGAACCCGGTCTTCCACTCGTCCCCCTCCTTGACCCTAACCAAATGGTAGGCGTTGCGGAGGTCAAGTTTAGTGAACACCCGGGCGTGAGTGAGTGGCTCGAAAGTGGAACTCATAAGGGGGAGTGGGTATTTATTCTTAACAGTGATGGTGTTTAAACTACGAAAATCTATACAGGGCCTCAGGCCACCATCCTTCTTCGCCACAAAGAAGAAGCCCGCCACGAGGGGGGAAGACGATGGTCGAATTACACCCGAGGCTAGGGACTCGGCTATATAATTGCGCATCGCCTCCTTCTCCGGGACCGAGAGGTTGTAGAGACGACCCTTGGGAAGGGCTGCCCCGGGAAGGAGGTTGATGGGACAATCATACGGCCGGTGAGGAGGAAGTGAAAGGGCGCGGTCCTTACTAAATACCATGGCCAGGTCAAGATACGTAGAGGGGACACCAGTGAGGTCCGGGGGAGAGACTACGGGCCTGGGCTGGACGGAGAGAGGGCGGAGCGTAGGCAGTTGGCATGACAGGGGATGCTCCAGCCCAAAATCCGCCCAGTGGTCCAGGAGATGTGGGGATCGTGTCTCTCCAACCACGGCCTACCTAATACAAGGGGTGCAGTGGGGGCGTGGAGGACAAGAAAACGTGCCGTCTCGACGTGATTACCGGACATGGTGAGGGTGAGGGATTCAGTGCTGTGAGTGATCCTACCTAAGGGCCTACCATCGATGGCTTGGGGGAACAAGGCATGGTCGAGGGGAACGAGCGGGATGCCGGCCTGACGAGCGAGGGAGATGTCCATCAAGCACTCGTCGGCCCCGGAATCAATGAGGGCGCCGGCAGAAAAGGACTCCTCACCCCAGGAGAGGGTGGCTGGGAACAGCCGGTTGTGGTTCTTGATGGGTTGGGGGATCGAGGCACGGCTCACCAAAAACCCCTCCTTTAGTGAGCCGGGTCTTTTGGCCGCGCCGGGCAGGTTCGGAGGACGTGTCCGGGTCTTCCGCAATACAGGCACAGCCCGCCCCGCATTCTCTGCTCTCTCTCTTCCTGAGAGAGGCGGGACCGGCCGACCTGCATGGGCTCCTCCGCTGACTCGGAGGTGGATGGGGCTGGGGAGAGCATGGGAACCCGAGGGGGCAGGGCCGAGTGGGCGGCCGCAAAACGGGGGGAGAGAGGACGTGCGGCTGAGGACCAAGTGAGGGGGCCCCACGGCGCGTTGGCTGCGCTCCTGGCGGCGCTCCCGCAGGCGCTCATCCATTTGAAGGGACAAGGTGACCAGTTCTTGAAGGGAGCCTGGGCGGTCCCGGACGATAAGGTCCTTCACAGCCTCACTCAGACCCCGCCGGTAGGCGCAACGGAGCGCTATGTCTCCCCACCCACTGTCGGCGGCGAGGATCCGGAACTCTAGGGTGTAGTCCGCGACGGTCCTGGAGCCTTGCCGGAGTTCCAGCATCCTGGAGGCGGCGTCCGCGCCGTCAGAGGGGTGGTCAAATAAAAAGGAAAACTCCCGGCGGAACGCCTCGTAGTCCTGGGCAAGATGTGGGTCTCTGCCCACCACGGCTATGGCCCAGTCTAGAGCCTTGTCCACCAGGAGGGACATAACGAAGGCTACTTTAGCCTCTTCTGACCCATACTTGGATGGTTGGAAAGAAAAAAAAAGTTCACACTGGGTCAGGAACCCTCTGCCCAGATCAAAGTTCCCTCCAAAGGGTCGAGGGGTAACCAGGTTGGGCTCGGGTTGGGCGGGAGCTCGCCCTGGGGAGGCTGGAACCCCCGGTGAATCAGCAGGGGGAGCAGGGACTGCAGCTCCTCCAGGGAGCGTGTTCAGCCTCAGCTGGATGGAAGCCACCGCAGAGGCAAGAGTGCCCATCTGGACAGCAAGGGAGGTGAGAGCAGCTGAGGCGGAGGTGGACGACTCCTGGAGCTCAGCGATGTTACCCTGAACGGAGGGGAAAGCTTTACTCAACTCCGCCTGGAGGGACGCGAGCTCAACCGCGTGGGCGGAAACAAGCTCGTCAACAGAATGGGAAACTGGGTTGGGCTTAACTGCGGGCGTCTGCCCCGAGGTTCTGCCTTGACTCATTATGGCTTGATTATTCTGTTATGATGTAACTAAGAAAAGAGTCAAGTGTGGCAGAACCCCAGAACAGACGGACACAAGAGGCAAATGACAATAAAAGGATTTATTTAAGGATTTATTTAAAATGGACAAAATAATAAACCTACTCTAACGGGACCTAAGTGGGGGGAATGTGTGGATGCCGGAAAACTAGAAAATGTAAATGAGGTGTGAGTGGGACTGTACTCTATGTGTCTGAGTGTGAGTGTCTAGCGTGCAAGAGCTAGTGTGGTGTAGATATGCAGATGAGTGAAGTGTTGAAATATGTACGTGTACTAACCAGTCCAGAGCAGAGAGGGGGAATAGTCAGCAGGCAGGCAGGGGGGGGGTTAGGCAGGAGAGGATGTCGGCAGGCAGACGGGGGGGGGTTTGGCAGGGGGATTAGTCGGCAGGCAGGCTGGGGGTTAGGCAGGAGAAGTAGTCGGCAGGCAGGCTGGGGCATAGGCAGGAGACGTAGTCGATAGGCAGGCAGGGGTCTAGGCAGGGAAGGCAGGTTCCTTTGGGGAGCGAGGGTAAACAAAGAAAACAACAAGAGTTAACAAAATAACAAACAAACAAAACTCGACGTGAAAACTACTAGAACTAGAATCGACAACAGGGAGCGCCAAACAACTAACCACATGGGTCAAAATAATCAAGCGTCGGAGGAAGGTCTCTGGGGCTCTTTATAGGGCTGCCTCTTCCTGAGTTGATAGCCTGCTGTGGAAGGTCCAGCTGTCTCCACTTGAGCCTGATGAGGCTCAACGAGCGCCAACGAGGCAGGAGGGGGCGGAGCCGAAGAGGGATTCACAACACTCTACTTTCTAAATGCTTGATTTAGCAAAAGGTACAAACAACTGAGAGCAATATAACTAAAACCAAATGGTAGACTACATCAGGGGGAAGAACACCTTAACTGTCCCCGGTTGTGAAGAAAATAGCTTTAACATTTTGGAAATTAACCATGGCCGTCAACTATATGCTTATTAACAAAAATGTTAACTTATTTTCCATGAACAAAATCGGTTGACGATGATTTTGTGCTCCTGTCACTTCTCGAGAATAGAAAAATAAACAGCTATAACCATGCTGAATTATATACCTATGTGATGCATTGGCAGTCTGTGACAGTGTGTGACAGTGTGTGCACCTGCCTGGACCCTGCCCTTCTGCCTGAATTTGAGTATGATGCTACCCAAATGAATGTTATTGTTTAGTGCCGTACCCTTTCGTGGTATTATATTGTGTGAATTATCACCTGTATGTTGTTTTTCTTTCACTCGACTAACCGCCGAGATAATACTTGAGACATTAATTTGACGATGTGTCCCGCTATACCGGAGTGGTCAAACTCTCAAAAGGCTTTTGACGGACGAGAAAAACGCAGAAAATCGAACCTGTTCCGAAAAAAATTATGACGGAAGAATATTTTGGATTAGGTGTAAGCGTGATTGACACAACATTCTAATTTCTTTTTTAAACTGATGTAAAAAACGCATAGGTGTGCAAAAGGCCTTTACCCTCCTCATACAGTCATGGACAGTATTGGCACCCCTGCACTTCTCCCAGAAAACTGTTGCAAAAACTAATTCTTTGGTATTCACATGTTTATTTATTGTGTTTGCATTGGAACAACACCAAAAAATGCTGAGAAAAATAAGGCTAATCTTTCCACACAACTCTGTCCATGACTGTATCTTGCAAGTCATCCCTCCTCTCTCTCACCCATCCTACCTGTCAATCTCTACTGTCTTTATCACAATTAAGAAATGCCTTTTGCCCTTTGTCCCTGCGTCATTCAGCAGAATGACTTGGCATAACCTTTTGACATGAACTTGAAGAAAAGAATGTCAGAGCAGGGGGACAGGTTTTGTGAGTTAAGTACACAGTTATGTCACACCTTGAGTATAAAAATATGAACATGGACAGCAGGCCAACAGTTACTGTGCAGCTCGAGACAAGATGGACTCGCGGTGCAGACAGGCGTTGTGGAGAGTGGTAATGCTGGCCTTAATGGTCAAGGGTAAGCGTGACATTTTTTACACACTTTTACACACTTTTTTATTTTTAATATGACTGCTGGGGACAACAGTCTTTACTGTCTAAGTGTTTATGAATAACTTTAGAGTCTTATTAAAAAATGCTTAAGTGTATGTCCGTTTTCAAGCATTTTAATAATCAAGATTTATTACAACTGCAAGAATATGATGAATATGTAAGAGAATAACCATGCACCATTGCACCATAACCACCATTGCACCATATTGCCAAGTTAATATAGCTATTGTCCTTTCAAATGGATGATAAAGTGTTTTTATGTCATGACAGCAATCATCAAGTCAATTGGTGGATATATAGTTTTGTCGCTAAACTCTTCAATTGCTCTGATAATGTGCAGTTCATGTGGCAGTAACATTTTTACACATTTTCAGCCAAATTAGATATTTAGGTTAAGATTTCAATCATACACACTAACTATTTAGGTTAAGATTTCAATCCTAAACACTAACTATTTAGGTTAACATTTCAATCATACACACTAACTATTTAGGTTAACATTTCAATCCTAAACACTAACTATTTAGATTATAATTTCAATCATACACACTAACTGTTTAGGTTAACATTTCAATCATGTAAACCAACTGTGTGATATGTTTATAATCATTGTTATACTGTCGATGTCTCTGTGTGAATGCATAATACAGACACATTAAAGACACAAATAAAGACACACACAAATATATATATATATATTATTATATTATATATTATGAATATATTATTATAATATATTCCTACTGTATATTGTATTCTGTGATAGCAATTCGAGAATGAAAATAACAGTGATCGGTTTGAAGAAAAACACTGTCTGAGGATGGGGGTAGAGGTGGAAAAAAGCACTCCTTGTTCCATTATGTAATAGGGCATCCATAATTGTATGGTTTCAAATCACTCTTTTGTGTTGAGTATCTTGCTTTGTGCACCTTTGTTGTTTTGTTTGCAGGGGATGTGGGTGGGCCCTTTTGCCGGCCTTCTGTAGGTGTTTGGTTAGTCTCTAAGTTAGCTTGTTGATTTTCAAGTTTTCGTTACTTGGAATGAAAAGAAGCAGCATCCGCACACTCAAAACTGCAAAAGAAAAAGTCTACAACCCCTAGGTTTGAATTAAGATTTCGACATGCGTGTTGTTCTATGAATAAATTACCATAGATAGACCCTGTATGTTCTATGCTATATGATGGCTACTGCCTGATGTCTGCATGTTGTAGCATTTCTCTATTGTTTTTTGTTCTGTTATGTATATATATTATAAATATTTGATGTACAGTACAGGCCAAAAGTTTGGACACACCTTCTCATTCAATGTGTTTCCTTTATTTTCATGACTATTTACATTGTAGATTCTCACTGAAGGCATCAAAACTATGAATGAACACATGTGGAATGATGTACTTAACAAAAAAGTGTGAAATAACTCTAAATATGTCTTAGATTTTAGATTCCTCAAAGTAGCCACCCTTTGCTTTTTTGTTGTTAATAAAATAAAAATGTGTTGTTGTTAATAAAATATATAATAATAATATTATATATATATAATAACATATTATTATTAACACATATTATATTTAATATTATTATTATATATTTTATTAACAACAAAAAAGCAAAGGGTGGCTACTTTGAGGAATCTAAAATATAAGACATATTTAGAGTTATTTCACACTTTATTGTTAAATACATAATTCCTATGTGTTCATTCATAGTTTTGATGCCTTCAGTGAGAATCTACAATGTACCAAATAGTCATGAAAATAAAGGAAACGCATTGAATGAGAAGGTGTGTCCAAACTTTTGGCCTGTACTGTATTTTGGTGTTTTCTTGTCTCAGTGAACACTTGAACGCGTTTGTTGTCCACTAAACCTAGGACTACAATTCCCTTGATGTCTAGCCACTAGGTGGAATTCTTTGACACAGGTGTTTTTGTGCATTTGGGTAATCAAGTGATGTGGTTTGAACCGTATGCATTCACTTGTCACTGTTTTATGCCTGAAGAAGATCTATGAAAGACTGAAAGCTCACAATAGAACATAGATTTTTGCACAGTTTTGACTTTTGAGTGTGCGGATGCTGCTTCTTTTCATTCTATTTGATACTCAATATGGGGCGTTAAGAACTGCAATTGCACGTTCATGTTTTGCATAGGCTTTCATGTAACATAATATTTTTGTGGCTCAAAAACTGAATAAAAACGTACATTCAAAGTCAGGATCTCTTCATTACACATAATGAGTGTTATAAACTACCTATATATATTATTATTTTTTTAAAGTAATTGGGTCATAATCACTCCAGAAAACTGGGTCTGTTTATCTAAGGGTTAAATAAATGTATGTAACAACCGATCTTGCATAATATTACAAAACTACATTATTTTCCATTACAATAAAAGCATGTCGTTTTGTCCAGTGGAAAGTATGCAGACCCCTTCACTTTTTCCACATTTTGTTATAGACTAAATTTAAAATATAAATGTATTACATTTATTTTTGCCATCAATCCACACAGAATACCCCATAATGACAAAGTGATTTTCTATAAATGTTAGCAAATGCATTTAAGTACACAAATACCTTAAAAATGTCATAATTTTCTTTTGATCCTGCCAAACTCCCCAGTCCCTGCCAGTGACAAACATACCTATAATATGATGCAGCTACCACTCTTCTTCACACAAGGGATGGTGCAGAGACTGCTTTGCATGTGATTTGCACTATATTTAATGTTTTGGAGTAAAACCAAATAAACACAATTCCAGCCATTTTCTTTGCTGTATCACTTAAATTCATTGTTGCAAACACAATTATGGATGTGAGATTTTTCATGAAGGGATTCTTTTTGGCCACTTGGTCATGGACCAATTTTATGAAGTGACTGAGATTATGTTGTCCCATCGACTGTGCTTTTTCCTCTCCACCAAATCTTTGTTGATTTGTGTAAGTCTCCCCAGGCCTCAGGGTCGCATTCCTGAGCAGTTTTGTTCAACTCCATTTGTTCAGGTTGTAATAATAATAATAATAATTCATTACATTTATATAGCGCTTTTCCGAGGCTCAAAGACGCTGACAATATAGGGGATATGGGAAACACAAAAACAACAAGTATCATGGAACACAGAGTCAGCGAACGGGGAGGGGGGGGGGGGCCGAAGCCTTTGAGTTTTGAGGGTAGGACAGTGAGGGGAACAATGGATGAGGATCGGAGGGTACGGGTAGGGCGGTGGGGGAGAAGGAGGTCAGTCAGGTAAGGGGGGGCCAGGCTATGGAGGGCTTTGTATGTGAGGATGAGGATTTTGAATTGGATGCGTTCTTTGATGGGGAGCCAGTGGAGAGAGTGGAGGACAGGAGTGATGTGGTCACGGGAGCGGGTGTTTGAAAGGAGGCGTGCAGCAGAGTTTTGGACCATCTGGAGTCTATGGAGGGAGCGGGAGGTGATGCCGGTGAGTAGGGAGTTGCAGTAGTCAAGGCGGGAGGAGATGAAGGCGTGGATGAGGGATTCAGCAGCGGACGGGGAGAGGCAGTGTCTGATTTTTGCTATATTGCGGAGGTGGAAGTAGGAGGTCTTGACGATGGAGCTGACGTGGGGATCAAATGAGAGGGTGGGGTCCAGGATGAAGCCGAGGTTGCGAGCCAGGGGGGAGGGGGTGATGGTGGTGTCATCGATGGTGAGTGTGATGGGTCCGGTTTTATTGTAATGACAACCTGCTTCAAAAAGTATGTAATTCACGTTAAAATCACCTTAACTATTATCCTTGGATGAAGATGGACTCAATTCAACTTATTGAGTGACTTGTTGACGACAATTTGCATTAAGCTAATTTTAAGAGTGTCATGTTTTCGCCTAGTCATTGTGGGGTATTGTGTGTCGATTCAATGCAAACTATCTCTTTAATTGAGTCTATAACACAATCTCTTTAGTTGAGTCTATAACACAATCTCTTTAATTGAGTCTATAACACAACAACATGTGGAAAAAGTGAAGGGATCTGGATGTTTTCCAAAGCCACTGTACAAAGCCGCTACTAAACATTGCTTGAAGTTTCTCTGAGATGATTTTGGCATGTCATTTCAACAATGCTAAACTAGTTATCATCGGAATATAGGAGATGGCACTGTTAGCCTGTGCTGCAATAGCAAAGCAGATACCAGAGAACCAAATAATCTTTCACCTCTGACCTATGAGGACTTTGTTGTGTTTTCACCAATCAAAGTTGCAGTTTCTTAAGTAGCCACAGCAAAAATAGGCTTTGGGGTTTACTGTAGTTTTAAAGTCCTCTGTCTCTATCATAATCACACTCACAATGTGGGTTACTACATTTCCTTACTTACAGTAGCCCTCTCAGGTGGTTGTTATGTACAGTAGTTAATTGAAAACAGCAGGAAATGCAGCCAATGTAATACTGCTATATAAGCATTAGCAAACTGTTAATTGAAAACACCTTTAATGATGTCAACCAACTTTCCCTCCTCCAGATGGCCACTCACAGTTAGGTGGTA
The DNA here is from genome assembly GCF_963989245.1 of Nansenia antarctica. Taxonomy (NCBI): domain Eukaryota; kingdom Metazoa; phylum Chordata; class Actinopteri; order Argentiniformes; family Microstomatidae; genus Nansenia; species Nansenia antarctica. The sequence continues at coordinate 42,689,229 of NC_137675.1, read as the reverse complement.
AGTTAAAACGTTCAATCATTCCACAAACATTTATCCCACCCAATTCACTTAATCAGCTTTGAAGAGATTATATGGTTTTTGTTTAGTCTAGTATGTCTTGTTTTGGGTCCAGAGGGTCAATATATAGTTTGTACAAATCTAATCTTTAATGTGAATCACTGTTTTCTGTTGTGAGTCCCTCAGCACAGTCTTTCCACACTGTAAGCTTCAGTTATATAAATCATTCTCTAGCATCTCTTTAAATAATAGCCTTCTGGCCCTTTTTGACACAGAGAGGGATTGTGCTTTCTATTGTGAAGTATCTTTCTAACCTGTCCATCTCTATCTTCAGAGTGTGGTACTGCGCCTCTCAACAACAAGATCGTGGGGGGTCAGGATGCCCCTGAGGGGAGCTGGCCCTGGCAGGCTAGTCTCCAAAGATTTAGTCATTTCTGTGGAGGCTCCCTCATCAACAAAGAGTGGGTGCTCACTGCCGCTCATTGCTTCGGGTGAGTGGTCAAAGGATGCCATACTCGTATGCCAATAATTGTAACGATGAGGTGGGTGCAGGATGAAGGAATCACAGCAGGCAGCGGTTGGCACAACTAAGGACACTTTACTTAACAGACAGAAACCTGACATGAAAGCCACAGGAAGAATGCTGATTCTGGTTGGAGCAGGTTTTCAAACTGGGCCAAGAAAGCCTCTCAAGTAGTTCCAGTTCACTCTCAGGAAGGTTCAAACCCCGGCTGGCCATATATCGAGGTGTCCTTGGGCAAGACACTGAACCCCGAATTGCTCCCAATGAGCGGGCTGGAGGCCTTGCATGGTAGCTTGCCACCATCGGTGTGTGAATGTGTGCATTTCACATATTTTATCCAAATTAATTTGATGATCAAATCAAATGGCAGTATTACTGCCAGCAGCCCAGAGGTGGTACTCAAGGAATCATTGAACAAAATATATGTGACACGTTCTAATGCTTTGGTCCTCATATCAGGATCCGATATCATGATCAGACTTTTCTTTCAAAAAAAGTGTCACATATTTGTGGAAAAATAATCATTTTGACATAATATGTGACAGGGTCTGGTGAAAAAGTTTTTTTTTTTACAGATTATGAAAGTGCAGATTGTAAGCTTTCAAATGATGTGACTTACATTGAAATCTGAAGATATGCTTATTTTAATGTTGGTACACCTCAAACGGAGAATTGGAGAAAATTGCTTTGAATCAAAACACGCGTTGCAACCATTGCATTGGTAAATACCTAGCAGCTAAAAAGAAAGAATCACTGTCATTTACATTTATATTGTTGGCATTTATCAGACGCCTTATTCCAAATCGACTTACAATCAAAACATTTGACTAAGTAAGTGAATCATCAATTCACCAGTCGTAGCAGGAAGAGTAATCTAGCTCAGGCCAGGGCCATTGGCAGTTGTCATGATAGAAGAAGAAAGAAAGATTTTTAAATTTATAAACAATATTTTTTTTATAGACTTGGAGAAACAGTACAAGGGGGGGGGGGGGTAGAAAGCAGGAGGAGCAGTTAAGGTGTAGCCTGAAAAGATGGGTCTTTTCTGACAGCCATGGGAAGCTCATTCCACCACCGGGGAGTGAGTGTAGTGACGAGATGTAACCGGGCAACGTGACTGCCGCATTGGCGTAGAGGTGGTGGGGACAGTCGGCCAGCAGAGATGGAGGAGCGGAGTGAATGGGCTGAAGTTTGTGGGGTGACCATTGCTTGCAGGTAGGCAGGGGCTGTCCCTTTTGCTGCCTGGTAGGCAAGCACCAGGGTCTTGAATCTGATGCGAGCTGCTATCGGGAGCCAGTGGAGGGTGCGAAGGAGGGGAGTAACATGAGAAAAGTTGGGGAGGTTAACACCAGGTGGGCAGCATTCTGGATGAGCTGCAGGGGTCTGCTGGCGGAGGCGGGGAGCCCGGCCAGGAGTGCGTTGTAGTAGTCAAGGCGGGAGATGACCAGTGACTGGGTCATGTTGCGCTGCTCCTCTGGTGAGGAATGGACGTATCCTTCTGATGTTGTAAAGGAAGAATCTGCAGGAGCGTGCTGTTGCTGCGATGTTCTCCGCACAGGATAGGTAGTTGTCCAGGATCACTCCAAGGTTCTTGGCTGTCTGGGAGGAGGTTTCAGTAGAGTTCTCCACTGTGATGGAGAAGTCTTGGAGAGGGCAGGCTTTCCCAGAGATGAAGAATAGATTAGTCTTGTTAAGGTTGAGCTTGAGATGGTGGGCTGACATCCATGTAGATATGTCAGCAAGACATGCAGAGACACGTGTTGCCACATGTAGAGGGGGGGGAAAGACAGGAAATGTTGAGTGTCATCTGCGTAGCTGTAGTAGGAGAACCCGTGTGAGGAGATTACTGAGCCAAGAAACTTGGTATAGAGGGAGAACAATTGGGGCCCTAGGACAGAGCCTTGGGGTACCCCAGTGGTAAGGGTTCATGGAGAAGACAATGATTCTCTCCAAGTCACCTGGTAGGAGCACACCAGGAGTGTGAAGTGCCAGAGATGCCCATTTCTGAGAGGATGGAGAGAAGGATCTTGTGGTTTACTGTGTCGAAGGCAGCAGACAGGTCCAGGAGAATGAGAACAGGAGAATGAGAATGAGAGGAAGGAAGCGTGAACAATGTGGAGGGCCTCTGTGACAGCAAGGAGAGCAGTCTCAGTGGAGTGCCGAGCCTTGAAGCCGAATTGTTGGGGGATCCAGGTGTTCCATCTTAAGGAGATAGTCAGTCAGTTGTTTAGATGCAGCACGTTTAAGGGTTTTGGAAGGGAAGGAGAGAAGGGATACCTGTCTGTAGTTGTGGACAGAGGACGGGTCAAGGGTTGGTTTCTTGAGGAGAGGCTTGACTCTGGCTAACTTGAAGGCAGCCGGGACAGATCCTGTGGATAAGGAGTCGTCGTAAGGTAAGGAAGGATGATGGAGGGAAGGGATTGGAGAAGAGGGAAGGGGATGGGATCGAGAGGGCAGGTGGTTGCCTGCTTAGATGTGATCAGTGTGAGAATCTCATCAGGGGAGAGGGGGGGAAAAGATGATAAGCCAGAGATGGAGTGCATTTGCAGAGAGTCTGGAAGGTGTGTTAGCAGTGTTGGTAGGAGAAGAGGTCCTTTTCACCGGACCATGTCACATATATGATAGAATAAGGGAAAGTAGTCCTGTAATCTTACTGAATAAATTACTTGAAATTCTACACTATTTAGGACGTAGATTCCCTGGTATCTTACATATTGGATCACTGAAATATTTGTTGGAAGAGCTGATCTGATACATCAATAATGTGCAGTAACCGCTGTACATTGTCTGAAAACATCAACAAGTGGATTACAGCACAACAAAGTGACATTTGCAAAAAGTAACGAACAGGAGCCTACAGATGGGGATGTTTGGAGTTAGAGCATTACTACTTAAACTAGCACAACATGAGCTTCACCTCCTTTCTCCCTCCTTTCCCTTCATTCACAGCAACGAAAACAACACGGCCGGTCTCATCGTCTACCTGGGTCGGCAGACCCAGGAGAACATGAACCCCAACGAGGTGTCCCGAACAGTCTCCCAGGTCATCCGCCATCCCGGCTACGACAGTTTCACCAACGACAACGACATCGCTCTGCTGCAACTCTCCTCACCCGTCAACTTCACAGACTACATCCGGCCTGTGTGCCTGTCTGGAAATGGCAGCACCTACAACTCTGGCACAGTGACCTGGGTCACGGGTTGGGGCGATATCAATTCTGGAGGTGAGCTCTGGTGGTCCATTTGTTCAACCCCCTTATGCTTAACTCATTTATGACAGGGTCTGGTTAAAAAGTCCTCAAGTCCTCATTTGTCTTTTTTATTTTATTTATTATTATGAAAGTGCAGATTGTAAGCTTTCAAATTATGTCATCATACATTGAAATCAGTTGAAGTAATTGAAGAAGATATGCTTATTTGAATGTTGGTCCACCTCTAACCAAATAGTGGAGAAACGTGCTCTGAATCAACACAACAGGCAAAACAGCTGCTAATAGCTAGCTAATAGCTAATTTGCGCAACTTTAGAATTGCAGAGATGTGGCCCTTTTCACCAGACCTTGTCACATTTAGTGCTGAGGGTGAATAAAGTCATCCAAATTGTCAACATTCTGGAGTGCCAAGGCCAAGTTTATTCACCAAAAATGCATAAATTATGACGCTTCATTATGTAGCCAATCAAAGTATTGTTGCTAGGTAAATACCACATAAAACACTTGGCACTCTAGGTAGTGAGTGTTCTGGAATTCGTGGTGCGTAAGTGAGTTAAAAACAGTGTATTAGAGTGGTCTCTCTTCCGATTACAATCTGACAACAATGAGCCCGTCCCCCGGTTTCTGCCACCACCTGCCTCCCCTACTGTGAGGGGTTCGTAGCACAGAGGGAATTTAGTGTTTTGGGACACTGCCCATTTATTTACACACCCCAGAACGGAAACAAGCCTCAGTCACACCACTGCGGGTGTGCTGACATAAACAATAAAACATAGTTCAAAACAATAATAATAACAGACAGTAGCTCGGCAGTCTCGTTGCGCAGCAACGGTCCTCAGCCAACCCTTTCGGCTCTCTCAATGTGCTTGATACAGATTTGTATCTTTACATATCAGAAATGGACCCAACATTTGCATTTATTTATTCATATATTTATTTATTATAGTCTATGAGACACAGCAACATTTAAGACCGCATTATGGCCACATACACAACGACACAGTTTGTCACAGCACCTTTATCGAACAAGACATCACAGATGACGGTGGCCTTATTGTATTTCGTCCCAAATTCCTGACTTGTCAATCAGTCGATAGAGCCGCCATACCATGACCTGACCAGCAGATGTCTTTATGGAGCTGCTGTATCTAATGCATCGATAGATCGACACTTTAGACACGCATCAGCGGATGCCAGTCAGGCCCCCATTCATGCACACTCCACCAACAGTCCCACAGCCCCCTCTGCAGGCCAGACGCGGCATGCTCTCCACACTACTTACTCCTATAGATCTGACAGGATTGAACACTTACAACATTGAGGTCATAATATGACGGTCATATTCCAACTATCCTATCAGAAGGCTAGGTGGAGCCATGTGTCATGGTCATTACACCTATCCAATATTCTCACATCTACAGAGATGGCTAGGAGCTTGGGACCGATTGAGAATTCAGAAACACAAATAAACACTGCATGTATTTATCATTTTATAAAACATTATGAGCAACCATGTCAGAAAAGCTGACCTATCTCTCATTGGATAACTGTGTCTCTCCTCAGCATCCCTGCCCTCTCCCCAGACCCTGCAGGAAGTGGATGTGCCAGTAGTGGGGAACAGGAAGTGTAACTGCCTCTACGGCACTGGCAGCATCACAGACAACATGCTCTGTGCTGGTCTACTGGAGGGAGGAAAGGACTCCTGTCAGGTGAATCTATGCATCTGGTCACTAAGTCCACCTGGTTTACTTTACATTGTCATAATTAGCACTCCTATTTGTTGTTGTTTTATATAGTGTAATAATTGATACTTTCACTTAGTTACCACATTGTTTCCAAGTGAATTCTAGACAATAAGTGTTCACCATCTCTTTACGACTGGTGAAACTAGGTTTTCTAAGATTGTATTGTGACTGTGTTGTTCATCCTCCTGAAAAGGAAGTGATCAAAATCAAACATTGAAATGAATCACAAACTGAAAGCATGAGAACCTCTCCTGTTCATTGATCCTGCGGTTGAATCTAGGATAACATGTTCCATGTGTCGTTACAGGGAGACTCAGGGGGACCGATAGTGAGCAAACAGGGTCAGGTGTGGGTCCAGGCTGGTGTTGTGAGCTTTGGTCGAGGCTGTGCCCAAGCCAACTTCCCTGGTGTCTATGCCAGAGTGTCCCAGTACCAGACTTGGATCAACAGCTGGATCAGCAGTGACTGGCCTGGCTTCGTCACCGTCTTCTCCAGTGGGATGGACAGTGACCTCAGTGTCACCTGCACTGATCCGACAGATCCGACATATACGACATATCCGACATATCCGACATATCCGACAGATCCGACAGATGAGTCAATCCTGGACACTGGGAACACTCACCTCCTCTCCTTCTCTCTCACCCTCCTCCTTTCTCTCTCACCTATTCTCCTCTCTCTCTCTCTCTTCTCATAGGGGACACACTACATGGAGATACCAAGTCTGTTTACACCAATAGCAACTGAAAGGCACTGTAATGCTATGTTTACATGTACTTTTTATTTGTCACATATATCACATACAGTTGACAATTGACACAGTGAAATGTTTTGGGATCTTGCTCCACGCTCAACAACAGCAGACATCAACAGACAACAATTCAATAAAAAGTAATACAAAAATGACCATATGTGACAATAAGTGACAATAGTACTGGTGCAATAATGTCAGTGTGTAATAGATAACTCTTTTCTGATCAAGCAGTATGGTGATGTATTTTGGGATTAGAATGGATGTATGTTTATTTTAATATGTACTGGGATACAGGGGACTGTATGGCAAATCAATTAAATTCATACTCACAACAGAACTTCACTGTTATATGTGCCATTCTATCTATATTAATACTGTCAATCGATTAAAACATTTAAACAAGTTAATCACAATAATATTCTTAAATTAATCATGATTAATCACAAGTTTAAAATACTAGTATTAACTTGGATTTTGGGGGGGAGATAAAACAAAAACATGTGTGGTGTTGGAATAAAGAAATGCATGACAAACTGGTTAGTGAGTTGGTTTTTTTACTTTATTATAACATCTCTTAGTTTTGATGATTGCTGAATAAGATTAGAATCTCTGGATCGGGAAAAGTTACTCTGAAAGTCCCATAATTTTCCCCCATTCATTGTCATGGTGGATATTACTATAATGTATTTTATCTTCAACCACTGGTTGGTTTTGTGGCGCTGTTCTGATTTTCACTACAGTTCAGCAAGCGGAGAAATACATTAATGTTCATGTTCATTCATCTGACACAAAGGACACAACACTGTGTTAAGTTTTCCAAATTAACCGCGATCGTTAACACGTTAACATTGGCAGCCCTAATCTAGATAGTATACTTAACTTCATAAATGAAATATGTATGGACAAAATAAACAACACATATCATGTAAACAATGCATATCAACGACCTGGGAATAAAGTGTTATCAAAAAAAAGAAGTAAACAATGTTGCTTGACAGTCCTAATGTCTCAATTCCTGCCTTCACATCTTGTTGTTCCATATGATATGGAGTGGGTGCAACACAGTGGGGTATTCCATCAATGTCGCTAAAGGAAAATCCAGGCTTATTTAAGTCTCGCAAGAACAAAATAAGACCAGAAGTCTTGCAAGATTCATCAAAGGACAGGGACAACATAGTGAGAATGTATATGGCGTGAGAAGTTGCGTATGATACTTTTGAGAGAATGTTACTGGAGAGCTGCTGCTTAAACTTAACTTTAGTTTATATAGAGGACGTGAGTCAAAAGAGCTCAGTCAAGTGGTTGTTAAGATGGAGGACACAGAAAACTGAATGTGTTTGCATGTGTCAGGCAGGCAAGTTGCACTTTCTGACCACCATGCCGTCCTCTTCACTGTCCCGGTCTCCCTGCCCAGGCAGCATCCCAAACGCACCATCTCATTTAGGAATATCAAATCTGTGAGTGCACCGGCCCTATCCAACCTCATAGTGTCCCACATGGCCTCGGCTCCCCCCGACACCACGGTGGACAGCCTGGTAGCCCACTATAACGCTGCCCTATCCCTCAGCCTCAACTCCCTCGCCCCCCTCAAAACCCGGACCATCTCCTTCACCCGCCCTGCCCCCTGGTTCACCAACGAACTCCGCACCATGAAGGCCACTGGTCGCAAGCTGGAGAAGCTGTCCAAAAAAACTAGCCTCACAGTCCATCTCCTGGCTTACAGGGACCACGTGACTGCCTACAAGGATGCTCTCTCCCATACTAAGACCCTATATTACTCACGTCTCATTGGCTCCCAGCAAAACCCCAGAACACTATTCACCACCATCAACCGTCCCCCCCCCGACGCCCCCCACCCTCCTGGTGCTCCCGACCTCTGCTCCAAATTCCTGGACTTCTTCCACGCAAAGGTTGACTCCATCCACCAGCAGCTCCGGGCACCAGCCCCTCCCGCTTCTCCTGCACCCTAGCCACACGATGACGCCACCCCAGCGCTGTGCCCCCCCCAATGCTGATTTTCCTCCTTCTCTCCAGTGGACGCTGCCCAGGTCGCCAGGCTGGTCACTCTGGCCAAGACCTCAACCTGCTCACTGGACCCCATGCCCACAGCCCTGGCCAAGGACTGCTTACCCACCCTCTGCCCCTACATGGTGGATATTATTAATACCTCCCTGCTATCTGGCATAGTCCCCACCAGCTTCAAAACTGCCTCAGTCACCCCATCCTCAAGAAACCTGGTGTGGACCCTGATGACCTCCACAACCACCGGCCGATCTCGAACCTTCCCTTCCTGAGTAAAACCCTGGAAAGAGCAGCCGCCTGCCAATTCCATCAGTACATGTCCAACAATGAGCTCTATGAGCCCCTACAATCTGGCTTCAGATCACACCACAGCACGGAAACCGCCCTCATTAAAATCATCAATGATCTCCTACCTCATACCTCATACCTCTCAAGCAGGGAACAGTTTGTCTCCATCAACGGCTCAAGCTCCTCCCCAGCCCCAGTCAACCAAGGCGTCCCCCAAGGCGCTGTATTCAGACCCCTCCTCTTCACCATTTACATGCTCCCCCTCGGCCAGATCCTCCGTCGCCATGGCCTCAACTTTCACTGCTACGTTGACGATACCCAAATCTATCTCAGCTCCACCCCATCCTCTCCGCTCCCCCCCCAGTCCCTTATCAACTGCCCGCATGAAATAAAAACCTGGATGACATCTAACCTTCTCAAACTTAACACCAAGAAAACAGAGCTCATGGTTGTGGCACCCAAGGCGCTGCTTCGGAAGGTTGGCGACTTCATCCGTGAGGTCGACGTCTGCTCCATCTCCCCATCCTCCGAAGTCCGAAACCTGGGCGTCATCCTGGACTCCACCCTCTCACCTTTCCCTCACTGACTCTGTTGAAAAGGCTGTGGAGGACTGAGTGGTCAGAGCGGCCAATCACTGGCCAGCAGAGGGCGGGCTCTAAAAAACCCTAGAGCGAGAGAAGAAGACTGGCAGGTTGAGTGAGAATTACGATGGAGAAAGTTGCGAATACATATTAGTTTAGTTAACACATTAGAGTTCAGTTAAGATTGTTCAGTTAAGATTGTTACGAATTGTGAGTTGTGCGTCCATGATAAAGTGAGTAGAGTAAATATTATAGTAAAGATAATTAGAATTGTGTTAAGGTAATTAAGGATATATGGAAATGTATTAGATGTCGAATGTTTGTCGGTTGGTGAGATTGCTTGATGTTAGGATTGGCGCATGTGCACTACTGTCCATATGCTGTACGAGGTGTATATTTGATATGTATCTGTGTGTATGTATATCTATATGTATATCAGGGTTTCCGTTAACCGGTAATTACCGGTCTTTGTCCGGTAAATTGTGTTGAAGTCCGACAAATTGAAAACTCGTCGGACATAATGTCCGGTGAAAATAATTCCCTCTAAGCACAATTTGGCTTCGGGCCACCATTTTCAGCTGAGCACCAAACACACACACACACTCATACACGCACAACACTGCCCGAGAGAGAAGGACCCGCCCCCTTTAGTTAGCCTGCCCGAGAGAGAAGGACCCGCCCCCTTTAGTTAGCCTGCCCGAGAGAGAAGGACCCGCCCCCTTTAGTTAGCCTATAGCCTATAGGCTAACTAAAGGGGGCGGGTCCTTCTCTCTCGGGCAGTGTTGTGTGTGTGTGTTTGGTGCTCAGCTGAAAATGGTGTCCCGAAGCGGAGCGGATAACAAACGAAACGGACAACATTTACACTATGGAGACAAACTTCAGCGATATGATCTAACAGCCGGTCTTCAGGACGACATACAAAAACAGTTATGTTCTCCTCATTGTCATACTCCCGAGTCCGATTAAGTATGATTTGACAGGCAGCTAAACGAAATGCCTTCCCAACCAGCGAGACCTGGGGGGTATTCCATCAACGTCGCTAAAGGAAAATCCTGGCTTATTTTTGATAACTCTCGTGAGATTTATCGGAATATGCCTGTATATTTTTAGGAACCCTCGCGAGACTTTGTCAGACTAAACCTGGATTTTCTTTTAGCGATGTTGATGGAATACCCCCCTGGTTATAGAAATGACGTTGTTTTATTGATAAAAAAAAAGGGTAAAACTGGAAAGAGAAAATAGAAAACTCACATTAATCCCAAACAATTTAACAAACTTCAGTTAACGTAATGTGGAGTCCGTTCATTGATCGATGCTGTCTGTTCAGTTCCCAGTGAGGCGCCCGTTCAGCGCTGGACATAATGGCATAGCGCGCATGCGAATCATGTTATATTATTATATATTATATAGCTCGCATCTAATCGTATTGGATGAGAAATAGACATTAAATGGCATATATAGGCCGCTACACAACAGTAATCACCGCGCCAAACAGCTATATTAGATTTGGAGAAAAAAAATTATGATTTTGAAAAAAAAATGTTTTATTATATTTTAATATGATGACCGGAATATATCACGTTTGTCCGGTAATTCGAAATCTTCCCGGACACGATGTCCGGCGGCAAATTTTTCTAACGGAAACCCTGATGTATATATATATATATATATATATATATATATATGTGTTATAGTGTTGAATGAATGAATGAATGGTCTTTATTGTCATTGCTATAGTACAGGTACCAAACAACGAAATTTGGGAGGGGTGGCTCCCCTGGTGCTAGGAAAGAAAAAAAAACAAAAAAAACAAGAAGGGAAAGGAGCTGGTTTACATAAATAAAGGCTATGTACACTATCCACTATACAGTACTATACTGTACAGATAAAACGACTAGGGTTGTCATATTGCACATAGTGTTATTGCACATCCATTTAAAGTGTCGCAGTTTGCAGGCTTGAAATTTACACATTTGTGCCTCAGCACTACACCTGATTTTTCAATCCAGCAGCTGCCATCAATCCGTCCAGACTGTCCAGGGCCCAGAACCTAGGTCTTTGCTGTGTTCAGGGCCTGGATGGCCCTGGGGTAGAAGCTGAGCTTCAGTCTGTTTGTCCTTGCGGCCATGGTCCTGTACCGCCTTTTCGAGGGCAGCCGGGCAAAGTGTTCGTACCCAGGGTGGGATGGGTCTCTGGAGATCTTGGAGGCCTTCCTGAGGCAGCGTGTGTTGTACAGCTCTTCCAGAGAGGGGAGGGGGGCGCCGGTGATCTTCTGGGCTGTTCTCACGACTCTCTGTAGCGCATTTCTCTCTGCGGCTGTGCAGCTGGAGAACCAGTTGCAGATGCAGTAGGTGAGGATGCTCTCCACTGCGCAGCGGTAGAAGGCCACCAGTATCTCCTGCTTGTTGTGGTCCTTCCTGAGGACTCTCAGGAAGTAGAGCCGCTGTTGTGCCTTCTTGATGATGGCTGCTGTGTTGTTCTTCCAGGACAGGTCATCCTGTATGTGCACCCCCAGGAATCGGAGGGTTGAGACTCTCTCCACGCTCTCTCCGTCGATGAGCAGGGGCTGGACCTCAGATTTCTTCCTCCTGAAGTCCACGATGATTTCCTGGGTCTTTGACTGGTTCAGCAGCAGGTTGTTAACCTTGCACAGCTTGCTCAGCTGCTCTACCTCATCCCTGTACGCCGCCTCGTCCCCCCCCCGAGATGCAGCCCACCACGGTGGTGTCGTCTGCCAACTTTACGATGGAGTTGCTGGGGTGGACGGGGGTGAAGTCGTAGGTGTAGAGGTTGTAGAGGATGGGGCTTAGCACGCAGCCCTGGGGGGACCCAGTGCTGAGTCTGAGGGCTGTGGAGGTGTGGGAGCCCACCCGCACCCTCTGGGGGCGGTCGGACAGGAAGTCCTTGATCCATGCACATATAGAGTGTGATAGTCCCAGGTCTAGTAGTTTGGTCACTAGCCTGTCTGGAAGGATGGTGTTGAAGGCAGAGCTGAAGTCAACAAAGAGCAGTCTCGCGTAGCTGTTTCCCCTCTCCAGGTGGGATAGAGTGGAGTGGAGAGTCGTCGCGATGGCGTCCTCTGTGGACCTGTGGGCTCTGTAGGCGAACTGGTATGGATCCAGGTTGGGCGGGAGGCGTGTGACTATGTGGGCCCGGACTAGTTTCTCGAAGCACTTCATGATGATTGGTGTGAGTGCCACCGGGCGGTAGTCGTTTAGGCAGCTCACCGTGCTTTTCTTCGGGACTGGGATGATAGTTGAGGTTTTCAGGCAGGGTGGGATGGTGGCCTGGGACAGGGACTGGTTGAAGATGTTGGTGAAAACCCCGGCCAGCTGGTCGGCGCAGTCCCTCAGCACCCGTCCCAGGACGCCATCCGGCCCCGAGGCTTTCCTGGGGTCCACCGCTTTCAGCACGCGTCTCACTTCATGCTCTGTGAGGGTGAGGCTGCTGAGAGCTGGAGAGAGTGGTGTTTGTGTTGTGGTTACCTCCGTTCGCCCCTCGTCGAACCGGGCGTAAAAGGAGTTCAGCTTTTCCGCCAGCAGGGGGTCGTCCTCTGCGGCTGTGAGCCTGTTGGCTCTGAAGTTTGTCATGTGCTGAACCCCCTGCCACATCCGCCTGGAGTCGTTGCTCAGGAAGCATTCCTCAATCTTCTCTCTGTGGTCTGCCTTGGCCTCTCGGATGCCGCGCTTTAGGTTAGCCCTGGTGGTGCTGTACAGCAGTGTGCCCTTCCCTGCGAAGAAGGCGTTGTCCCTCTCATTGATCAGTTTTTGGACCTTCCTAGTCATCCATGGCTTCGTGTTGGGGTAGACCCGGACCCGTTTGTCCACGGTGACTGAGTTGGTGCAGTTCACTATGTGGTTCAGAACCGACGACGTGAACTGTTCCAGGTCCTCATGCTCATATTCCTGCCATGAGGTGTCATTTAGGCAGATCTGCAGTGGAGCGGACCCTTCTGGCCAGGTTCTAACAGTCTTAGTGGTGATGGGAGCACTTTTCCTCATGGTAGTGTAGGCTGGGATCAGGAGGATTGACATATGGTCAGACATGCCTAGATGAGCTAGCGGTCTAGCCTTGTAAGCAAGCTTGATGTTGGTGTATACCTTATCCAGTGTTTTTTCTCCTCTTGTTGCACATTTAACATGCTGATAGAACTTGGGTAGTACTGCCTTCAGGTCGGCATGATTAAAATCTCCGGCGATAATGTTGACTGCCTGTGGGTCTGCGCTCTGTTGACCACTGATGACGTCATATAGCCGCGCCAATGCTAAGCTACCATCTGCATTTGGTGCAATGTAAACGCTTGTAATATACACTGCATTGAATTCCCTCGGGAGGTAAGTGGGTCGGCATTTAACAGTCAAGTATTCCAGGTTTGGGGAACAGTGGCTACTTACAGTTTTCGTGTTTAAGCACCAGCTATCCTTCGTAGATATAATGAGCCCACCTCCGCGGGTCTTTCCGCTAAGCAAAGTCCGATCCGATCCACTGTGCGTACACATTTTTTTAAAGGATTTTTTTTTCTGTAATAAACGTGCTTAATAATTATATGTATTTTGTGTTGTGTTGAACTGGGTATATTTGCAACAGTGTTGCGGAAAATGAAGATTTCTGCCGAATGCTGCTAACACTGGAACCACGTTATGAAACACCAGTAGCAATCACGAGTTGTTCAACTGGTAGTGCTACATTGTTTTTGTCCATCTTGGTGGGTCTGACGTCTCGGAGCACCGGTAGCTCGGAAGTAGGGGAAGGTACCTATTCTCCTCGTCCTGATTGGTCAGCTGTCAGAAAGGCGCTTGACATCACACAGCGCCTTTCTGAAAAGTTAAAAGGCAGCTGCGCTTTTCTCACGCTTTTTAAAAGGCGGCCGCTTTTCCCCTTTTCCCATAGGGTTGTATGTAAAAAGGTGCTGAAGGCCACGCTTTTTTCTTAAAAAATAAGTCAAGTGTGAACATCCCCTAATAAACTCTTTCACGTTGCGTTCAGCCAATCACTTAGTTTGTTGTTTGTAAACATAAAGGCCAGGGGCGGACTGGGATAGAAAAACAGCCCTGGCATTTGCGACACAACAGCCCTATTTCCAAACCCAACACGCAACACGGATTGTTAACATATAAAGCTTGAGATAATCAGACTGACTAGAATCCAATGTAGACATTTGGAACACAAATGTAACACACACACGCACACGCAACTGACACACACTACAATCGCTGAAGAATTCAGAGTGCCGACAACAATCCACAGTGACTGACTTAACCTGAACTGTGGCATCTATCTTAGCCAAAAGGACCTTGAGGCCCAGTTAAGCCTAATAGCTTACGTTAATATAGACTCGGTGTAGCTAAATGAAGCTGCTCTGACACGGAATACAATAACATTAGCAAAAAAAAGCTACAGTTACATGAACCATGACATGTATGAGCCTAAACAATACACCAGCCACAGTGCATATTACATTTAGCTTCACCAAAGCAGAAAAAGAGCACTGCACAGCCACAGTGTAATAAATGTGTCTTACCTTCATGTAATTAGCAGACTACTAAGTAGCATACCTGTCAACATTGGGATTTGAAAATAAGGGATATTTTCCAAAAAATAAGGGAAAATAAGGGATATCCCCCCTGCGCACCCCCGGGTCATCCTCTCCCCCCCCCCCACCATCCACAAACCATACCCCTTACATTTAGACTGTACACACAGTCAATCCTAACATTACCACTAGACAATCATAGGATACCCCTTACATTTAGACAAGGGTACACAGTCAGTCCTAACATCACCACTAGACAACCATAGGATACCTCTTACATTTAGACAAGGGTACACACAGTCAATCCTAACATCACCACTAGACAACCATAGGATACCTCTTACATTTAGACAAGGGTACACAGTCAGTCCTAACATCACCACTAGACAACCATAGGATACCCCTTACATTTAGACAAGGGTACACACAGTCAATCCTAACATCACCACTAGACAACCATAGGATACCCCTTACATTTAGACAAGGGTACACACAGTCAGTCCTAACATCACCACTAGACAACCATAGGATACCCCTTACATTTAGACTGTAGACACAGTCAGTCCTAACATCCCCACTAGACAACCATAGGATACCCCTTACATTTAGACAAGGGTACAC
This sequence comes from Nansenia antarctica, assembly GCF_963989245.1. NCBI lineage: Eukaryota > Metazoa > Chordata > Actinopteri > Argentiniformes > Microstomatidae > Nansenia > Nansenia antarctica. Next base: position 42,673,957 of record NC_137675.1, on the reverse strand, counting down.
AGTCAGTCCTAACATCACCACTAGACAACCATAGGATACCTCTTACATTTAGACAAGGGTACACACAGTCAATCCTAACATCACCACTAGACAACCATAGGATATCATACCCCTTACATTTAGACAAGGGTACACACAGTCAGTCCTAACATCACCACTAGACAACCATAGGATACCCCTTACATTTAGACCAGGGTACACAGTCAGTCCTAACATCACCACTAGACAACCATAGGATACCCCTTACATTTAGACAAGGGGACACAGTCAATCAACCACCTGCTTCAGTGCAACAAGAATTAAGTAGTTCCTACATTAAGTAAGTGACTACAGGTGGTCAGAATCAGATACCTGGTTGAAAGTAAAATACTTTGAACATCCCTGCATACATGAAAACACAAAAGGGCATATAAATTCAGCACATTTATTTATACATTACTTGACACCATGATGTCAATGGGAAAAGAGCGGCGCAATGCTACCAGCAATCATTTCAAAACGGAGATAACCGAGGCTGCGTTCGTAAACACGCTCTGGAAATCTGATCAACACTCATGGAATGCCTCTTGTCCAATCAAATTACTTGGTCCCTTTATGACGTTGCACCTAGTGTGCGTTCCGGAACTCTCAGAGCAAAATTACGAACGCAGCCCTGCGCGGGGGCCGATATCAAATTACAAATATATATATATATTTTTAATATAATACATTCTGAGCGGCCCAGAGTCTCGCGGCCCTCCTGGCATTTGCCAGGCTTGCCCGGTGGCCAGTCCGCCACTGATAAAGGCCAATGATTGGTGCTTACGTCACTGTCATTTGATTTGACTTGTCACTCATTTCTGGCGCAAAAATGATTTTCAACTAGCTCAACTAGCTTCCTAATTAGCTGTCTAGTGTCTGATTTGATGTGAAAATGTCCAAAAGACAGTTGAGCCTTCTTCAGGCATTTGGGAGAGCACCAGCGAAGGCACCAGCAGCAGTCAGGTACACGGTGACGAGCCCCCTACGGTAGCTAGCTGTGTAGCTAGGCCGAGCCCCGAGGACACAGAGCAGCAGAGGTATGAGGTTGTATGTGCTGGCTCTGAAGATGACATTGGCTGTGTCATTGGTGAACTGAAAACGACATCAGACTCTGTAAAACTGAAAATGTTACAGACGAGATTCAAGCCTCCCAGAGGTTGGATACCCCCAAGTAGGGTAATATGTGGGAAGCAACGGAAAATACCGGAGGAGTTTTTTGATGAGAGAATTTACCCCATTCTGCGTTACAGTAAAAGCGTTGATGGCGTTTTTTGTGTAGCTTGCATGCTTTTCTCATCAGGAGACATTCTGAGAACGAAGCCACTTACTGACTGGAGTAATGCAAAGAAAATAGTTTCAAGACACTTGTCAACTCCAGCTCACATTAGTGCCCAACTGCGAGCAGGTGAATTTGTTGATGTTGCTTCGGGAAAGCAAGAAATTAGATCGCTCACACCAACAAGCAGTAGAGCGCAATAAACATGGACTGAAAGCAGTCATCGATCTAATTGCTGTTTGCGGACAGCAAAATATACCCATTCGAGGCCACACTGATGAGCGAAGTAATTTCCAGGCGCTTCTGAAATACCGTGCTGAAGGAGATGAGAATCTGAAAGAATATTTCGAAAATGCACCAAGTAACGCAAAGTACTTTAGTCATCAAATCCAGAACGAGTTGATTGAACTATGTGGGAAACAGATTCAAGACAAAATTCTCAACAAATGCAGGGATGCCAAGTGGTTCACCTTATTGGCTGATGAGACTGCTGATATAAGCAACGTTGAACAAGTAGCTCTTGTAGTAAGATACGTGCAGCGATGCCGGTAACGCGGTACTAAGTAACGCGTTACTCTAATCTGAATACTTTTTCTGTAACGAGTATTCTAACGCGATACTATTTCCAAATCAGTAATCGGATTAAAGTTACTTATTCAAGTGACTGTGCGTTACTATTGCGTTACTACCTCATAACTTAGGCTAAATGCAGTATTTCTTTGTAATGTTCGATAGCTTTTCTCGCGTCAGTGCTCACGTTTTCAACACGAGGTTACTATGGAAGGCCATGCCCGCAAAAAACGGCTCTCGACTATCGCGAGATTGCAGCAGAATCGCTCACGTGTATCACCACGCTGATTGCACAGTGTAAACAGAAGCGTAGCCTACACAATGGAGCGAGAACAGAGATATGCGTTAAATAGCTGGAAATATAAGGATTATTTTGAGTTTGTGTCAGCAAAGGATGACAAGAACATAAATGTTGATCATTGATAAACTCAGACTCACCCAGTTTAGGATTAGGATTATATTAGGATCATATCTGAATGGTCAGGGTAGGTTTTAGGTGTTGTGAAACCACTCCTTGCTAGTTACTGTTAAATAAAGATTATATTTATTTTATTGTTTAAAAACAAGTATTTATGTTGGGTGAGGCAAAGAAAGACTCTTTATTTTGTTGTTTTAAGTTATTGTTTAAAGTTTAATTATGTAATTTAAGTTACTGTTAAAATAAAGTGAGTTTTGGCAAAACCAGTTTTCATTTTTATGTTGCGGGGGGGGGGGGTCGGGTGCCTAGGCAGCTGCCAATAATAACTAAAAAAGTAACTAGTAATCTAACGTAGTTACTTTTAAAATCAAGTAATCAGTAAAGTAACTAGATTACTTTTTAAAGGAGTAATCAGTAATCAGTAATCAGAATACTTTTTCAAAGTAACTGTGGCAACACTGGATACGTGGACTGTTTTGATTGCAGCTACTCTGTGCGAGAGGATTTTTTGGGATTTTTTTCTACTGCTGACACAACAGGCGAGACCTTGACCCAACTTCTGTTAAACCGATTAAGAGAACTGGATCTGGATCCTGCTCGTATGGTTGGACAGGGGTATGACGGCGCTGGGAATGTCAGTGGGAAGGTGCGAGGCGTTCAGGCACGCATCAGAGTACAGTACCCTGCTGCCGTCTATGTGCACTGTAGAAATCATGCGCTAAACCTAGCGATTGTGCACTCAACGAAAATCCCTGTGGTCCGCAATACTCTGCAAACAAGTCAAGAGATAGTAACCTTCATCACAGCCTCCCCAAAGCGCTTACAGTGCTTACTGAGCAACAGTAGCAGCAAAAAACGCCTCCAAAAGTTCTCTGATACCCGCTGGTCTCAGCATGATATGTGCCTGTCTACTATAATCAAAAACTACGAGGACGTGTTAACCACACTGGCTGAGCTGAAAACAGACACTGACGCCAAATGCAGCTCCACAGCATCCTCCCTCACTCGGGCCATGGAGACCTTTGAATTCATCGTCTGTCTAATCATTACTCAGGAGCTTCTTCACTGCCTGACACCGCTGAGTAATGGCTTACAGAATCCAAAATGCGAGCTACCTATGGCCGCTCAAATGGCCACGGATCTTGTGAGTGTGCTTGAGCACAAAAGAGATGACTCCACATACAGCGATATATGGGGAAAAACATGCTCTCTGGCTGCGATTGTTGATGTTGTCCCTTCACTGCCTCGCATCGCCAAAAGACAAGCCCACAGGTCTAACACACCTGCAGAAAACCCACTAGAGTACTGGAAAAGAACCATTTTCTTTCCGTTCATCGACCACCTGACCACAGAGGTGAGAGACAGAGTATGCCTTGCACTGCCACGTCTTAAAGCCCAGTACCTTCTACCCGACAAATTGCCACTGTTGACGGACAGTTTATGGAGGGAGATCAAGGAGGAGTATGGTGCGCTGATGCCCAGTGTTGACACTGCAGATATGGAGCTTAATCTGTGGAGGGAGCGCAACAGGCCGCATGATACACCTGTCACCAGTGACATCCTCCAAGTTCTGAGACTAACCGCAGACTTCTACCCCAACCTGCATACTGTCATGAAGGTTCTCCTAACAATGCCCGTGTCCACTGCCAGCAGGGCTGGACTGGGACAAAAATTAGGCCCTGCCATGTGGCTCAGACCGGCCCAACACAATCGGTCCGACACCGCCGATCAACATGCTGGCAGTCTGTTGAATATACCATTTGTAAAAAAAAAACTATAGAGTGGAGTAAGTGACATGGACAGCAAGTATACCAATGCAAGTATACCAATGCAAGTGTGAACCAGTGTACTCACTCACTGTTGACGTACTCCACGGTGATGAGACATGGCTGCTGTATCTGTAGTAGGCCTAGCCCCCACAGTCGATCCAGAGAACATATCTGTCAGTTTCTGACATTTTGAGGCATCCTCTGCTAGCTTCTTACTTTTTTTCTCCCTAATTTTCTGGGCACCCCCTTTCACTATCTTATCTACGAACATGACACTGCACTTGGGTTGTCGGCCGAGGGATCAGAGTGGGGGAGGGGGCCGATGGACAGCAGGGTCTAAGCATGTGATTGGGCCAGCCCATGTGTTAGTATAAACGGGGGCCGCCGCTTGATTCAGCGCTAGTTGATGCCGCACTATTTTGGGCCGCGCTAGTTTGGGGTCGGCCGCAACCGGCCCAAAACTAGCGCGGCCCACCTGACTGCCAGTGCGGAGCGTTCATTCAGCTGTTTACGTCGCTTGAAGACATATCTCCGGAACAGCATGACAGACAAGAGACTGAGTGGACTTGCCCTTATGAATATACATCATGATATTCCTATTGATGCAGAGGCCATTCTGCTGGAGTTTGATGCAACGGGGAGGCGCAGACTTCACTTCAAATAGGTAGGAACATTTTATGATTTTATTGCCAGTCGGATTGGTTTGGTCTTGCTTTTATTGTTAAGTGGTGCAGCGGCTTCTGTCTGGGCTAGCCTATATTGTCACATATCTGGTCGTTGAAACGTGTATGCTGCTGTGTGTGTTGTAGGCCTAAAGTGAGTGCAAAACTCTCGTTTCGGTGCTAGCCTATGTATTGGTGCGCTGTCACAGTGTCACCAAGTAGGCCCTTTGTTTTCCCCATGTGTTAGGTGCGCATGCGCTGTCACCTGGGCTGTTTTCATCTGTGTTTCGAGGTCGTCACGGCATAAGGGGAACGCCCACCTGGCGGGCAAAACAAATCTTTCTTCCGCAGCCTGCCAGCTATTTTATCAGGTTTTTACCAAGTAATTAGTTGTTTGACAAAATGCTGGATAGTTGCTGTGCAATCGGGTGCACTAACCGACGAGGAGACGACCCTGGGTTGGCCTTCTACAGAATTCCGTCAGAAAAAGAAAAACTCAGAAGAGAAGATTAAGCTCAAGTAAACACTGATGATTTTAATTATTTACTTAGCCACTTTACTCGATTATACTGAGCCAATTACCACTATTGCACTATTGTCATTGTTCATATTGTATTCCACCCCTGTACATTGTACCGCACATTTCAAATCTTTTATCTAGTGTTTTTTGTATATATAGTTATTTTCTAATCTTGTGTTTGTACATATATTGGATTGACTGTACATATAATCCATGTCTGTACATATATTGGATTGACAATAAAGCTGACTTTGACTTTGACTAGCCTAGTTATTCTATTTTTAGTCATTATCTTTGCATAATCGTTCTGACATGGTTTGTTGTTGTGGATGCTACCAGCTTGGAGTTGGTTGTGTAGGTCCTTTAGCTAGCTAGCTAACATTAGCATTATTGACCCATCCAGATCTAACAGAATCATGAAACACGGGACGTGATGTTATACTGTCCATTGTGCCAATGGATGGTACGCACATGAGGTTTGCCTTGATGTTGAGAGTGGCATGGGAGCTGTATCTCAGACATGGGAAGGATGTTAAATTTCGGGACACATCGTCAGTAGAGTACCTTTGAATCATGGGGTGTTTCGGCCTTTTCAACACTAGACACCCTCATCTAAGGCGGCCAGCTACAGGGTGATCAAGCCTGAGCTTGTGTCCCATGCCCAATCATGAGAATTGCCTGGTTGTTTAAATGGCGCAACCCACGGGACTATGCAAGGCAGGGGTGTCCTCTTCCCTGAGTCAGGCCTAGAGCTGACCGCATACCTTGTTCACCCTCCTCCTGGAGGGCTCTGACCTGGGTTCTCAAGTGGGAGTGGGGGTAGGGGGGGATTAGTGAGCGGGTGATGTTGCTGTTCTTTGAGCCCAGCAAGGGTCCTTCCGCTTGATCCATATCCACTGGCTGCTTCTTTCGGCCGCTTCAGAGAGTGATCTAATTGTCTGTCGCAGAGCCTGTCCATGGATGCCAAGGTCTTTCAGCAGCCTAATGGTGGAAGAAGCCACGAAACCTCTGCATCCCACTTCACCCGGATAGACTTTTGCCTTCCATCCTCTTTGTTGAGCGTCTGCTGCCAGTTCTGTGTAGCGCAGTTTCTTGCGCTCATAGGCCTCTTCAGCTGAATTCTCCCACGGGACTGTGAGCTCTATGATGTAAACAGACTTCAGTGAAGGAGACCAGAGTACAAAGTCTGGTCTAAGGGTGGTGGCTGCAATCTCGGGTGGAAAGATTAGTTGCTGGCCAATATCGACTAGCATCTTCCAATCCCGGGCCATGGCTAGCTGTCCAGCTTCTGGTTTGGTTGGAGGATGGTTGGACTTTTTCTGTCCCTCTCGGATGAATGTTGGTGCCGTGATGGAATTGGTTGCTTTCAAGGGCAAGGAGTTGGTGGTATTCCTCTTGCTCTCAAGAGCTGCTGCCAGGCTCTTGAGGACCTGGTTGTGCCTCCAGGTGTAGCGGCCTTGTGTGAGGCTGGTCTTACAACCGGACAAGATGTGTTTGAGAGTCACTGGAGTTGGGCAGAGGGCACAGGTTGGGTCCTCACCATACCACTGGTGAAGGTTTTTTGGAGATGGGAGCACATCATAGGTAGCTCTGATGATGAAGCTGATGTTGCTTGCCTCCATTCCCCAGAGCTCCCTCCAGCTGAGCTTTCTCCTTTCCAGACCTTCCCACCTCATCCATTGTCCCTGCTTTGCAAGAGAGACGGCCTTCGCGCTTCTTTCAGCCTCCTCCTGACGGCGCACCTCCTCGACCACCATTTTCCTCCTCTCTGATGTTGAGGCCTTACGCCAAGTTGGTTTACTTGCTGCAAGGCCAAAGCCTCCTCTTCCCAGCTGGACATGCCCCACGATGTCATTGTGCCTCAGGGCTGACGTAGCATGCTGCACCGCGTCAGATGGTGTCCATTTCCGTCCTGTTATAAGGGGTGGTACAGCATTGCTGATGGTCTGGTCTCTGGAATCCTTCAACGTCATCTGGAAAGCTGAGGAAATTCAGGCTGCCGAGGTCCATGATGGTCCAGTTTTACACGGCCATCATAGAGTCCATCCTCACCCACTCCATCATCACCTGGTTCCCTGCTGCAACGACCAAGGACAAGGCCAAGTTGCAGCGGGTGTTACGTTCAGCAGAGAGGGTGATCGGCTGTCCCTTGCCCTCCCTCAACTCCTTGCATGACACCAGGGCTCTGAGGAGGGCAAGAAAGATCATGGCCGACCCCTTCCACCCCGGCCATGGCCTCCTCACCCTGCTTCCCTCTGGAAGAAGGTTGCGGCTGCCTAAGGCACTGAAGGCCCGCCACAGGCTCAGTTTCTTCCCCTCAGCCGCCAGGCTGCTAAATGACTCTGGCTTCCCCCTCCCCCCCGCCTCCAAGTCTGCCCAGGACTGAACATGCACTAGACCTTGTATAACTCTGCACTGCACTTTATTCACAGCACTATCCATGCACTGTCTGTCCTGTGTTGTCCTGTTTTTGCCTGTTTTTGCATTTGTATTGTACTTGTTTTGTTCATATATATGTGAAAAAGCATAAATGCACCTTCTGTAATGCCAAAGCAAATTCCTATATGTGTCAAGCATAATGGCAATAAACGTTATCTGAATCTGAATCTGAATCTGAATCTGAATCTGGAGTCTTACTTTAGAGCACTTGTACTTTTCGGTGAGGCTCGTGATGGGTAGTTCAAGGACCCCTTTTCCATAGAGGCCGATGTTGGTCAGACAGCGTGGGACACCGAGCCATTTCTTCACATATGAAGTTATGGTTCGCTCCATCTTCTCCCCAGTTGTTATTGGGACCTCGTAGATAGTGAGTGGCCACATTACCCGAGGGAGAAGTCCACATTGCAGGCACCAGAGCTTGAGCTTCCCTGGCAGTAGGGTCTTGTTGATGTTTTCCAGACTGTTGGTGATGTCCTGCCTTAGCTGCTGCACTTGGTCTTTGTCCCTGAGGCTTGCGTTGTACCATCTACCCAGGCTTTTTACAGGTTGCTCTAACACTGTTGGTATTGGGTCGTCCCCAATACAGAACTTCACGTTTTTAAGCTCTCCCTTGACTATAGAGATGCTTCGTGACATGCTCGGCTTGATTTTCATCCGGGCCCACTTGATGTTCTCCTGCAGTTTTCCAAGTAGCCGCCTGGTGCATGCTGCAGTAGTGGTCAGAGTGGTCATGTCATCCATGTATGCTCGGATAGGTGGAAGGCGGATTCCGTTCTTAGTTCGCTCACCCCCGACCACCCATCTTGAGGCCCTGATGATGACCTTCATGGCCATTGTGAAGGCTAGCGGTGAGATTGTACAGCCTGCAATGATGCCTACGTCTATGCGCTGCCATGATGTTGTGAAGTCGGCTGTTGTGAAGCACAGTTGCAGGTCTTCGAAGTAGGCTTTTACTAGGGTTGTGATGGATGATGGAACGTGGAAAAAGTCGAAGGATTCCCAGAGGAGGTTATGGGGAACTGAGCCAAAGGCATTGGCCAGGTCAAGGAAGATGACATGGAGGTCTCTTTTGTCCTTCTTTGCTGCTTGGATCTGGTGCCAGATCATACTGGTATGCTCCAAGCAACCAGAGAACCCAGGAATGCCGGCCTTCTGTACGGATGTATCGACGTACTTGTTCTTCACCAGGTAGGTGGACAGCCTCTGTGCTATTACGCTGAAAAAGATTTTCCCTTCAACGTTGAGAAGGCAGATTGGCCGGAATTGACTGATGTCTGTCGCATCCTTCTCCTTGGGAATTAGCACACCTCCCGCCCTTCGCCACGCCTTAGGTATTATTCCCTTCTGCCACACTATCCTCATGAGCCTCCAAATATAGCATAGAACATCTGGTGCGTTCTTGTAGAGCTTATACGGTACTCCATTCGGCCCAGGGGCTGATGCTGATCTTGCGCGCCGTACTGTATTCTCTACTTCCTTCCAATTTGGAGGGCCAGTCTCCAGGTTGACATCAGGAGGTTGAATAGGTGGGATGTCATGTGGGATGACTAGCTGTTCGTGCCTTTTCGTGTCCTGGTGGACCTTTTCCAGATGTTCTTCAAGTTCCTGCTTTGGAGTTTTCAGGATTCCGCTTTTTTCCTTAACGAAGAGATCTTTGACGAACTTGAAGGGGTTTTTATAAAACCGTGTTCTTGTGTGTTCCTTCCTCTTGCGAAGTTTCCTCAAGTTCTCCGCTCTTCGCAAGGTTGCCAACCGGCATTTGATGTCCCCCTGGAGTAGCATGAGACCTTCTCTCTCTGCATCAGAGGCCTTCTTCCACTGCTTTCTCAGCTGCCTTCTCTCTCTGACCAGTCTTTCGATCTCTTGCTGCCTCCTGGATTTGGCTGGCGCTGGTGTTGCTTTGTCACTTCTCCTAATGTTCACTCCAAAGTGCTCTTCTCCGTAGTGGTAGATGATATCGCCGATCCGGTCAAGCTTTCTCTCTGCTGTGCCCACTTGTTGCTCCAGGATTTTTATCAGGTCGTTGTTGACTGTTTCCCACTCTCTCTTTTCAACAGCTTTGGGCCACTTCACACTCAGTCTGTGCCCTTTGATCTTTTCCTCCTTGGGAGGTCTCTTTGGTTGGGTAGGTTCCTCCACCGGCATTTCTGTGCTTGTATTATCCTCCTCAGTGACAGGGGTGATGATGCTCTGCGAACTTTGGTTTTTGTCCCGTCGCTGTGCTTCAATCGACTGATTTGACTGGTTGCTTCGTAAGAAGTACTGGTCAATGCGAGGCCCTTGTCTCTGCTTTCTCAAGCACCCTTTCTTTCCTTGGTGGATCTTCAACCCCCTGGCTGATGTCATTTTTTCCCAACCACAGGTGCACACCTGAAGTGAGTGTCCTGCTGCTGCTGCGGTTGTCTCGTGTGCCGTGTTCGTGCTCGTAGTCGTGTCCGTTCCTGGGTCTGTAGCCGTGTTGTCAATCGTTGAGCCATCTTGCGCCCCCGCTCTCGCAGGCTCTAGGGGATGTTTCTTTGTTGACTTTCTGTAGCATTTGGCGGGTGTCTTCAACAAACTGAAACAGCGTCGGAGACTGCCGCCATGGGTAGCTAGCCCATGACAGCCCCAGTGGGGTCTATTCCCTCCAGTCAGCTGTCTCTCCAAGCCGTCACACAGACTTTCCTATGTTGTCAGCTGTCCTTTCACAGCGGTCACTGGACGAGTCCAGATACTCAGAATCATGAAACACGGGACGTGATGTTATACTGTCCATTGAGCCAATGGATGGTACGCACATGAGGTTTGCCTTGATGTTGAGAGTGGCATGGGAGCTGTATCTCAGACATTTACATTTACATTTACATTTTTGGCATTTAGCAGACGCCTTATTCCAAAGCGACTTACAATCAATACATTTGAATACTAAGCATGTGAATCAGCAGTCCACCATTCGTTGCAGGAAGAGTACTCTAGCTCGGGCCCGGGGCCACTGATAGAAGGAAAAACCTTCTCCCTATTATCGCCTTCTACTAAAACTTTTTTATTTATTTTTATTTTTTTATATTACTGGAGAAACTGAGAAACAGTACAAGGGGGGCAATAGAAGTTCTTAGGGACACAGTAGAGGGGAAAGCGGGTGTCTTTAGGAGACGTAGTGGTGAGGGTCAGAAGATGTCTCAGGAGGAGCAGTTAAGATGTAACCTGAAGAGATGGGTCTTCAGTCTACGACGGAAGATGGGTAGTGACTCTGCCGTTCTGACAGCCGTGGGGAGCTCATTCCACCAGCGGGGAGCCAGTGTTGTGAAGAGACGTGATCGGGCAGCCCAACTGCTGTGTAGAGGAGGTGGGGCCAGTCGGCCAGCCGAGGTGGAGGAGCGGAGTGAGCGGGCAGGGGTTTGGGGGGTTACCATTTCCTTCAGGTAGGCAGGGGCTGTCCCTTTAGCTGCCTGGTATGCAAGCACCAGGGTCTTGAATCTGATGCGAGCTGCTATCGGGAGCCAGTGCAGGGTGCGAAGGAGAGGGGTGACATGCAAGTATTTGGGGAGGTTGAATACCAGCCGGGCAGCAGCATTCTGGATGAGCTGCAGAGGTCTACAGATAACTGCAAACTGCAAATCTTGCAAACAGATAACTGTCTGTACTTTTGTACGCTTTCATCCTGGCGGCAGTGTGAGGGGAAGGATTCTCCACCAGATATACTGTATGTAGACATCACCGAACTGCAGCTCTGGCACCGACTTCGCTGTTTTTAGTGATTGAAATACTGCGGCGGGTGCTCTATATGGATCGCAAGTGCCCAAAATGTGTAGTTTGTTCACATATCTTTGTTTTTCTTCTTTTGAGAGGTGATCTAAATAATTGTTGCTTGAAACAGGTGGGAAATGACAGGTCAGTGCTGCAGTTCTACGGAGTTTCCACTATGTTTTGGCCGCCAGGGCTCTGTGCCAGTCACGTGACTGAAAACTATGAATAGGTGATACAATCATCCAACCTATGTATATTGTAGGCTAGTCTGCGCTATTTCTGCAAAGTTTTTTACGTTTCTGTGCGTACTATGAAATCGAATCCTGCCGGCGCCACTGAGTTGAGCAACACAGGTTTTCCCTTTTGTGTGTGTCTGGCGACTGATTTTATCCTTCCCCCTCCTGAACTATAGCGCGCACCGGACTGGACCAGCCGACCAGGCAGTGTGGAGATCGGCGAGAGACTAAACATACAACGCCCTCAAATCATCACAGCAAAGGGAAGTCTGACAACCATTGCTTGTGGGTGGTTTGAGCAACGCCAGTGTTTGTCTGTTTAGTACATGTGTCTGGCGGCTGATTCTGCCTCCCCCTCCCCTTACTCGCAGCACACCGGACCAGCCAACCATCGCCGAACACCGAGCGACGATTGAGAATTTCGGAACGACCAAACATCTATCGGCCGACGCCTATCACGAACGCCCCGCCCCCTGGACTTCCCCTGAGAGTCCCCAGGACTGAGCGACTAATACTGACGTCCTGGGATTCCCTCTCACTCTTCCCCCGATTGGACGAGACTGTGGGTTGGGCCTTGAGAGGGCGGCGTTATCCTTTTAAACTCTCCTCACCACCAGGTTCAGTAGTTTTTTTAGCTGTAATAGTATTTGCGGTTCGAAGCATAGTCTCGGCTGCCCGCTTGTAGATAATAGTGTAGTTTCAGGACCAGTAGAGCCAGCTGCAGTGTGTAGTTTTTCGCGTGCCTTATTGGGTATAGCCTACCCCATACTTGATTTTGCAGTGCTATGGTTGCAGTGTAGTTGCAGTGGTACGATTTTTGGCAGTGGGTTTACAGTGATACAGTGTGGTTGTTTATTGCGTGCCGTGTGCATTTAAAGCAGTACTATTCGGACTCTCCACCAGGGGGAGCCCAACTGGGCCTAGCTTATTGTTGTCCCACCAAAGTATGGTAGCTGTGACTAGTGCCGCCTGACCACTCTGCCTTAGAGATTGATTTTATACGTTTGATATTACTCATCCTGATCCTGGTGCATGTGCTTTTAAATAAATTGTTAATAAACTTATTGTTGAAATATATATCGCCTCCTCTTGCTGTGTACTCAAGGGTCCTAGTATAACCTGTACGGCTACACACATACTCTGGACAAACTGTTAGCTAACATACCATACTGCCTGGACACATATATTCCCCAGCAACGGAAATCAATGATGAGATGACTTACTGTACTCATTAGGATATGGTCTTCTCCCACGTCGACCAGTCTGTAGCCACTTCGAGATGTGAATGATGATCAATTCAAATTATCTGTCCTCTTCTGTGTAGCGAGCATCTGAATCAATAGCTCCAGTCAGCCCGTGTCGTTGGAATCAGAACGTTGTTTGTTGTAGCGGGAATATCAAAATGTTACCCAGATACAGCAATGCTATTATTTTCTGATTGGCTGTTCGGTAGCTATATTTTTTTATTTGATTAGCTGGTGCGTGGCCTTCTGAACTCTAGGGAAACCAGAGGGAACTCACTTGATTCTCTACCTGTTCTATTTTTAAAAATAGCGGCGCAACTTGGTGGGCGCCCCTGGTAATTTCTCTGCAAGAGAAATACAAGGTGTGGCGTGTGAGCGTGTGAGCGGGTTGAAATGCGTGTGTCTCACGCCCAATGCGTGAGACTTGAGAGCCCTGCTGTAACTCCAGCGCGGTAAACTACTTCACTGGTTAAAACTGCTAAAGCAGTATACTTTTCTCCACATTACGTATATTCCTCCAATATACATACGTTTTCAGCAGAAGAAAATGTAGTGTATCTGTCAATATCTTACACAAGACAATCAGCATAAAATCTGGTGATTCTCTCCTTACAGACAAGCTGGATGTGGCTAAGTGCTTAAACACTTTCTTTACAACCATAGCCACTAAATTAGTTAACAATCTACCACCCCACTCAGGGCGTTATGGTGTAGAGCACATCCGTGGGTTCTACAATAAACTGGGTGTACGCAATGATGATTTTAAACTCTCCATGGTGTCAAACGATGAGGTGTTTAAAAAGCTAGGCGCTCTACACTCAGAAAAGGCCACGGGCCATGACAATATTCCAGCCAGATTTCTAAAAGACTCAGCTGCCTCCATTACCCCAATCATCACCCACATAATAAACCTCTCCATCAAACAGGGACACGTCCCCCTTGACTTTAAAATAGCAAGGGTAACCCCACTGTATAAAAAAGGAAGCAAATTAGACCCAGGCAACTACCGACCTGTTTCTATTCTTAATTCCATCTCGAAACTTATGGAAAAAATAGTTTATGAACAGGTCGATAGGTACCTTACCGAAAAAAAGCTGATGTATGAATTTCAATCAGGATTCAGAACATCCCATTCCACTGACACATGCCTTCTCTATTTGAACGACCACATCAACCATGAGGTGGACTCGGGCAAGTACTGCGGCATGGTCATGCTGGACCTCCAGAAGGCCTTCGACACAGTAGATCACCACATATTGTTAGATAAACTGAAAGCAATTGGGTTCGATAGAACATCGGTGAGCTGGATGCAATCCTACTTAGAGGGGAGGGAACAGGTGGTTAGTGTGAACGGAACACTGTCCCCCCCCCTCCCAGTGACCTGCGGCGTTCCACAAGGAAGCATATTGGGACCTTTACTGTTCCTAATATATGTGAATGACATGTCATCAGCATGTAATTGCAATTTGTTCCTGTTCGCGGATGACTCGGCTCTGCTGGTCTCTGACAGGGACATATTGCAGGTGGAAAAAGCGCTAAGCACTGAACTGAGTAGAATCTGCATCTGGCTAGCTGACAATAAACTATCAATACACCTAGGTAAAACTGAAACCATCCTATACGGATCCCCATCTAAACTCAGAAAGGCTGAACATTTTAAAATAAAAGTGGGTAACATTAATATCACAAGAAAAGAGGATATTACATACCTGGGCTCCATCTTAGAGGCAAATCTTTCCGGAGATAAAATGGCAGCAAAAGTAATCAAAAAAGTGAACCATAAAACTAGATTCTTGTACAGGATATCCTCACTTGTCAGTAAAAACACACTGAGGACCCTATCAGGAGCTCTCATTCAATGTCACTTCGACTATGCCGTAACATCATGGTACTATAGAACCACAAAGGCCCATAAAACAAGACTCCAGACAGCCCAAAATAAACTGGTTAGGCTTCTGCTAGGCCTCAACCCTAGGACACATCTAACCGCTACTCATTTTTTGAGCCTTGATTGGCTACGAGTAGTTGACAGAGTGCAGCAGCTTGCACTGGGCCTAGTCTTCAAGATACGCTACACCACAAAGACACCCAAGTACCTGTCAACATACTTCCAAAAAGTGAACAACGTCCACACTTACAACACCAGAGGAAGCTCCACGAACCACGTTCAACCGCGTTGCACCACAAACAAGGGTTTAAACTCGTTTGCAAACTATGCAGTAAAGATGTGGAACGCCCTTCCTATAATCTTAAAGGAGTGCAAAACACTGCCCACCTTCAAAACCACTCTCAAAAAACATTTACAGGAGGCTGCAATCCGTAACTGGACCCTCTAAAACAAAAATCAGATTAAAAGACCTGAACTACCCACTGTACATACTTTGTGTTTTGTCCCCCGCCCCCACCTGTGGTGTATGTCCCCACCTGTCCTACCCGCTGTACATACCTTATGTTTTGTTGTATTGTTCTTCCCATGATGGATGTACGTTTATCTTGTAGATAGTAATAGTTATTTGTCTGTATTATCATGTAGATAGTACTAGTTCTTTTCTTATGTCTGTCTTACATGTAACGATGAATTGAAAATCAAGGACCCCAATTGAAATAAGCCAGTGGCTTTCTTGGGTTTTTATCCTCTTAGTTTGACCTTGTATGTAATATGTACTTTCATGTACCTACTTCTGCAAACATTCTAATAAAGTTTTCAATCAATCAATCAATCAAACAACATTTCGAACAGGAAGAAACAAAATCCCGAAAGAATGTTCCGTCAAGTGTCTTTTTGGACACATTAGGTGCGACCTAATGTGACAAACATTGATTTGTGACAAATGTGACAAAGCATGAATTCATGTTTTACTTAAATTCCAAAGAACGTATTAATGAAAATAAAATAAAAATTACCCCATTCACTGTCTTCAAAGGTGGAGAATCGAGGTCTGATCAACCTCTGTCGGGTCGCCTGGATGAGGGTGTCTGTTGTGAGACCCGAAACACCCTGTGACTCCAGAATACAACACTGATGATGTGTTCAAGTGTGTGCATCAGAAGATGTATCAAAACTATCCTGATATGTACAGTAGGCTACCAGTCAAAGGTTTGGACACGCTTTCCCATTTGCATTTCCCAATTGAATGGGAAAGTGTGTCCAAACTTTTGACTGGTACTGTATACAGTCTATAACGATATACTCCCTGTACATTGATCTATAAGCAGCACATTTCTCTCACTTTATTCCCAGGTCGTTGATATGCGTTGTTTACATGACAGGTGTTGTTTATTTTGTCCATACATATTTTATTTATGAAGCTAAGTATAGTATCTAAACCCCTCAAAAAAAGTTCGGAAACACTTTTTTGTTGATTATTCCTCCCCTTTAATAATACCAATTGGTATTGTATTTTATATTGTTGGAAAGCCTGATTAGTCACCTTTACAATGAGGTACAACTTGTAAGGATCATGCATTCGTGGAATGAGCAACACAGCTAAACGTGTGGGTAGCAGGCCCAAAAAATTTGCCAAAATCCCCTGCAATATTCTTCTGTTGGTATTCACTCTCGTTTTGAGCTTCAAGTGCTGGCAGGTGTATGTCAGTCAAAGGTGTGTGACTGGCACCTGAATGGCACCTAATTGACAGGAATGATATTCTGGGTCCAGTGGCAATCCCATATCTCCAGAATCTGGGACCTAACTCCATCCTTCATGATGACAACGCTCGCCCCCACAGAGCCAGGATCATCACAGAGCACCTCCAGTATTTGGGAGTGGAGAGGGTGGAATGGCCTGCCGTGAGTCCAGACCTCAACCCAATTGAACACTTGTGGGATCAGCTTGGGCGTGCTGTACGTGCCAGAGAGACCAACGCAACCATGTTGGCTGACTTGCGGCAAATCCTAGTTGAGGAATGGAATGCCGTCCCACAGCAGTGTGTGACCAGGCTGGTGACCAGCATG
This sequence comes from Nansenia antarctica, assembly GCF_963989245.1. Classification (NCBI taxonomy): domain Eukaryota; kingdom Metazoa; phylum Chordata; class Actinopteri; order Argentiniformes; family Microstomatidae; genus Nansenia; species Nansenia antarctica. The sequence goes on along the minus strand of NC_137675.1, from coordinate 42,657,121 downwards.
AGGAGGAGGTGCCAAGCTGTTGTGACTGCGTATGGATCTTCCACACACTACTGAGGTCCCTGACAATGTCAAATTAATAAAGTGTAAAAATTGCCAATATGTGTTGTTTTTTCCTTAGTACTGTGGGAGAGTGCAATCATCCAATCCACCAAGCAACTCAAAACGAGAGTGAATACCAACAGAAGAATATAGGGGATTTTGGCAAAAAAATGTTGGGCCGCTACCCACACGTTTAGCTCTGTTGCTCATTCCACGAATGCATGATCCTTACAAGTTGTACCTCATTGTAAAGGTGACTAATCAGGCTTTCCAACGATATAAAATACAATACCAATTGGTATTATTAACGGGGAGGAATAATCAACAAAAAAAGCGTTTCCGAACTTCTTTTGAGGGGTTTAGATAGAATGGCACATAACAGTCAAGTCGTGTTGTGAGTATGAATTTAATTGCTTTGCCATACACTCCCCTGTATCCCAGTACATATGAAAATAAACACATTTATTCTAATCCCAAAATACTCCGTCACCATAATGCTTGATCAGACAAAAGTTATCTATTACACACTGACATTATTGCACCAGTACTATTGTCACTTATTGTCACTTTTCGTCACTATTTATTACTTATTATTGAATTGTTGTCTGTTGACGTCGGCTGTTGTTGAGTGTGGAGCAAGATCCCAAAACATTTCACTGTGTCAATTACAACTGTCAACTGTCAATTACAACTGTATATATGTATGAAAATAAAATTTTATTTTTTGGATTTGATGAAGTATATGTAAACATATATATGTTATTAGGGTCTAATATGTAGGGTCTATATGTTATATACGTATTACAGTGCCTTTCAGTTGCTATTGGTGTAAACAGATTTAGTATCTACATGTAGTGTCCCCCCTATGAGAAGAGACAGAGAGAGAGGAGAAGGGGGGAGAGAGAAAGGAGGAGGGTGAGAGAGAAGGAGAAGAGATGAGTGGTCCCACTGTCCAGTGCTGTCAGACCAGTACAGGTGACACTGAGGTCACTGTTGATCCCACTGGAAGTAAAGGTGATGAAGCCAGGCTGGTCACTGCTGATCTGGCTGTTGATCCAAGTCTGGTACTGGGACACTCTGGCATAGACACCAGGGAAGTTGGCTTGGGCACAGCCTCGACCAAAGCTCACAACACCAGCCTGGACCCACACCTGACCCTGTTTGCTCACTATCGGTCCCCCTGAGTCTCCCTGTAACGACACATGGAACATGTTATCCTAGATTCAACCGCAGGATCAATGAACAGGAGAGGTTCTCATGCTTTCAGTTTGTGATTCATTTCAATGTTTGATTTTGATCACTTCCTTTTCAGGAGGATGAACAACACAAAGTCACAATACAATCGTAGAAGACCTAGTTTCACCTGTCGTAAAGAGATGGTGAACACTTATTGTCTAGAATTCACTTAGAAACAATGTGGTAACTAAGTGAAAGTATCAATTATTACACTATATAAAACAACAACAAATAGGAGTGCTAATATGACAATGTAAAGTAAAGCAGGTGGACTTAGTGACCAGATGCATAGATTCACCTGACAGGAGTCCTTTCCTCCCTCCAGTAGACCAGCACAGAGCATGTTGTCTGTGATGCTGCCCACGCCGTAGAGGCAGTTACACTTCCTGTTCCCCACTACTGGCACATCCACTTCCTGTAGGGTCTGGGGAGAGGGCAGGGATACTGAGGAGAGACACAGTTATCCAATGAGAGATAGGTCAGCTTTTCTGACATGGTTGCTCGTAATGTTTTATAAAAGGATAAATACATGCAGTGTTTATTTGTGTATCTGAATTCTCAATCGGTCTCAAGCTCCTAGCCATCTCTGTAGATGTGAGAATATTGGATAGGTGTAATGACCATGACACATGGCTCCACCTAGCCTTCTGATAGGCTAGTTGGAATATTGACCATATGACCTCTATGCTGTAAATGTCCAATACAGTCAGATCTATAGGAGTAAGTAGTGGAGGCAGGTGGAGGCTGTCTTTAACTCACTCACGCACCACAAATTCCAGAACACTCACCACTCAAGCGTTTTATGTGGTATTAACCTAGCAACCATACTTTGATTGGCTACAAAATGAAGCATCATACAGTAATTTATGAATTTTTGGTGAATACATTTACCCATGGCACTCCAGAATGTTAACAATATGGGTGACTTTATTCACCCTCAGCACTAAATGAGTGAAGCATGAACAAATCAGTACCACCAGAGCTCACCTCCAGAATTGATATCGCCCCAACCTGTGACCCAGGTCACTGTGCCAGAGTAGTAGGTGCTGCCAGCTGCAGACAGGCACACGGGCCGGATGTAGTCTGTGAAGTCAACGGCCGAGGAGAGTTGCAGCAGAGCGATGTCGTTGTCGCTGGTGTCACTGTTGTAGCTGGGATGGCGGATGACCTGGGAAACTGTTCGGGACACCTCATTGGGGTTCAGGTTCCCCTGGGTCTGCCGACCCAGGTAGACGATGAAACCAGATGTGCTGGAGCTGAGAATGAAGGGAAAGGAGATTTAACCACATTCTGTTGTAGTAATGCTCTAACTCCAAACATCCCCAACTGTAGGCTCCCATTCATTACTTTGTTGTGCTGTGATCCACTTGTTCATGTTTTCCGACACTGTACAATTTAATAGTTTTTTCAGCAATGGTTTTCTGTTGTTGGGGTCCTCTTCAGGGTGGTCCCTCTGTGACCTGACTGTACTGTCAATCACTCTTCCTGGCACAAAGTACCAGTTATCGTTGTAGAACATTTTATAAGAATGGCAGTTTACATGCAAAGGTCTAATCTAATATTGATAATCTGACTCTAATCTAATCTAATCTAATCTTATCACCATGTGCTAATAAATGTTGAGTTTGTGCTGATTCAGTGCAGGAATGGTCAAATAGAATGAATCAAATTATGCTTTAATAATATTGTATACTTATACAACGCAAATACTAAAGTTTACCATACGAACAACAGCTATCTCTGCTGGTAAAGTCTCGGCAATATAGCTGCTGCTCCATCAGTGCAGACACTTACGCAGCTGTCCCACTGAAGTCCTCCCCTGTTGTTCTTTTTATGCAATGTCTTGCAAAAAAGAAGTGATTGTGTCTCCATCCACAAAGAGTGCATTGGCCAAGAGTTGAGCCAAGACTCAAGTTGCAAAGCAAACTGCCCACTGCCACGTATCTTCTCCAAAACAAAATGTTCGATGTCTGCAGACATGTCATCAATGCGTCTGGCAATCGTCTTAATGAATGAATGAAACAATGTAGGTTGTTTTTATCATCTTGGGGTATGGACATACAATCGTTAGGTTTTTCAGTCACATACACACCCTCCTGTCAATCACCTAGAAGAGGCCGCTTTGCGGACGGCGATACGCTTTTCTCTGACTGTTACCATTCTTAAGCCGATCTTTTTGGGCTCGTCAACTTCTAACATTACACTCTGTCATATCATATTTCTTGGCTCCTCGACAGTTGTTTGATGCCTCTGCTTCATTGACCACCATGGTCTTAAAATTGGCATCGTAACTCCTCCTCTGTTGTTTGTTAACTTGACCAACCACTTGAGCCACTTTTTTCGAGCTGGTCCGAGTGTGTCTCTGCGGTGTCTCTCCGCGGGTGTGTGTGTGTGAGTGTGTCTCCATCTCTCCAGGCACCCGTCACAGGGGTGTGTGTGAGAGGGCGAAACAGGGTGGCTCGCGTGGGGAACAGTCTTTTGGTGCCATACGTTGTTGTGAATTAATATTGACGTGTAAAAGTCTAGGGCGCGAATATAAGACGATGCAACTTTTTCAGACTTTTTTCCGGGGAAAAAAACCTGTCTTATATTCGGGTCAATACGGTAAGTGGAATTTGATAATTTCCCATGGCACATCTGATGATCTCTCACGGGCACAGTGGTTGAAAAACACTGCCTTACCCAGTTGGAAGTTAAGTGCTGAGATTGATTTATGCTGAGAACTGTTGTTTGTATTGGCCTTGTGCTCTTTATTATTGAAGAAGACTCCTCAATGTCTGTTTATAATATTTATTTAGACAAAGGAGTCTTCTTCATGTCAACACCGTATAACAGGCAAACACGTCCTAACGAGAGAGGAGAAACACCGTGAATCCTCGGACCACCTGGCATCCACAATGGCCGCCACAACTTCTCCTAACTCTAACCTCTTAACAGAGAGTACTAAACACATAACCCGATACTATCGCCCCCTAGCGGTCGGGAGTACACTCCACCCTGCATCCCCCCCAGACCGGGGAGCCACGAATCCACGTGGGTCCACGGGCTCAAATCCATTGGCCAGACTCAGCTTCATATCGCTTAGGTGGCCTCCTAGCACGGGCCGGCCGGGCGGGCCGCAGTGGCGACGGCGCAGGAAGAGGTGTAGCGGGAGCCACACCAGCGGGAACTAGGGGCGCGGGGAGAGACGACGCCCCGCCTGAAGGCCCTAGCAGAGAGGGGCCCAGAACAGCAACACGGGGCCCATCCGTCCCCAGCCGGGCGTCACCCTGGGGCACCACTGGACCAGAGGGGGTAGCTAGGGGCAGATAGTCCAGGGAGGGAGGAGGCAGGGGAGGCGGCGACGGCAGCCGCTGGGTACATGGGGCGACTGGCGTGTAGCCACGGAGGAACCGCCGGTTGCGCAACGTCAGGCGTCCTGAGCCATCAACTCTCACCCGATACTGATCGTGGCCAAGCGACTCCACCACCACCCCAGACCTGTCCCACTTATTGGGGCTCGGGCCCTGCTGATTCTGGATAAACACCCTCTCACCGAGTGCCAGAGGGCGAAGTGGTCTTGAATGAACCCCCAGAGACTCGGTGGTACGGGACATCCGCGTACGAAGGGCATCCTCCTTCACAGCCCATGCCTGACGCCAGAGAGGACGGATATGCGGGTTCGAAAACTTCTCCAGCCTGTTAACGAAGGAGAGCGAACCTCGAAGGGGGTGACCGAAAATGATCTGTGCTGGTGAGAGGTTGCAGTCTGGGTCGGGTGTATTACGCAACTGTATCATCGCGCGCAAGAAGCGATCCTGGTCGAGACTGCCCGCCGGGCCACTGTTGGACATCAGAAGCCGCTTCGCAGTCTTAACAGCGACCTCCGCTCTCCCGTTAGACTGTGGGAAACTGACGGAGGACACACGATGCCTGATCTGCCATAGGCGGAGGAAGTCCTGAGTGTGGCTTGCCATAAATTCCGGGCCGCCATCGCTTGAAAGCTCCTCAGGCACCCCAAAGGTCCGAAAGAATGAGCGGAGGTGGCGAACAAGGCCAGCTGCGCCTCCAGCATCAGTCCCGGCCGCAGCGCCCAGGACCTCCACCCAGCCTGAGAGCCGATCCCCGACGACCAGGTAGTGGCGGCCCCCGTAATCAAAGAAGTCAGCAAACACTGCCTCGAACGGGGTGGACGGTGGCGGAGATGACAGAGGGGACGTAGCTGCCTGTGATGGAGCATTGCGGTTGCAGTCCGCGCACCCGGTCCTGACAGTGCGGATATCCCCAGACATCCCAGGCCAGTAGACTATGGCCCGGGCGTGCTGCTCCATCGCCGAAACCCCCTGGTGGGCAGCATGAAGGTGTCGAAGGACTCTCTCGCGGAGGGATAGGGGAATCACGACGCGATCCTGATACAGCAAGACCCCGTCCTGCGCATAGATGGAGTCACAGACCGGCGACAAACTCACCACGGCAGGGTCATGCGCGTCCACTCCGTCCCTGTGCTCAATCATGTCCAGCAGGCGGCCGAGGCATGCGTCAGCCGCTGTCTCTTGCGCGAGGAGGGGCCAGGAGACGGCGCCGAGCTCCTGAGCATCGATGCAGATGGAAGCCATGAGTGCCAACTCGACAGTGTCAGGCACGCCTGGCGGTTCCAGGGAGAGGCCGCTAGCCGAGCCCGAGGGGGAAGGGTGCCTTGAGGCAGCGTCAGCGGCATGGTTGCTCACGCCAGGGAGGTAAACAATCTCGAAACGCCATGGGAGGGTACGCTGTTTGAGCCTGAACAAGCGTGAGTTTGTGATCTCGTCGAGTGTGGGTCCCCGAAGATCTTCACCAGGGGCTTGTGGTCGGTGACCACGACGAGATCGTCGCATCCCTGCGTGAAGTATCGTGCCTGCTCCAGACCCCAGGCCACGGCCAGGGCCTCCCCTTCGATAGCCGCATAACGCTGCTCCGCGGAGGACAGGAAGCGAGACCCAGCGAGTGTGATTCTCCAACCTCCCGGGCAGCAATCCGGCACGCCCGAGGCACAGCTGCAATGCTGTTGGAGAAGGAAGTAGCCAATGCCTCGCCAGGACCAGTCGGGGCGGAGGCAGGTGCGCTTCTGCATGTCAAAGATCTCTACACCTTCGCGAATGGCCCCAATTATGGCATGCTTAGACGCCTAGAAGGCCTCCTCCAGCTCGGTTGACCATGCGAACTTGCAGCGTGGGCTGAGGAAGGGCTTGAAAGGAGCCATAGTATCGCGCAACTGGGCGTAGTTAGTCACTTGATTGACAAGGCCGAACCAGCTTCTGATATCTGTCGTGGAGACCGGGCTGGGGAAGTCCCGGATGGCGTCCAGGTATTTGGGAAGTGGCTCGATGGTAGCGTCCGACACCCTGAAGCCAGCGAAGTCCACGCTCCTCTGCGCAAACTGAAACTTGCCCGGGTTCAACACGACGCCTGACCGCCCGACACGTGTCAGGAAATCGATGGTCCTCCACCAGTGCTGCTCCAAGTCGGTGTCGTAGTGGACCGTGTCATCCACACACCGTTCCTTGCGTTCAAAGTCTGAGAGGATGGCGTCAAAACGGCGGTTGTAGCCATCACCCGACGAGAGGAAACCCTGTGGTGCCCTGGTGTAACGCCACCGGCCAAAGGGAGTGATGAAAGTTGTCAGATGACGGTCAGACTCGCGCAGTGGCACACTGTGATAACCATTCCAAGCGTCCGTGACTGTCTTCCAGGTGCCCTTCGGGACACGACGTGCGAGGTGGAATGGGGACTCAGTGGCGAACGTCTCACGCTGGCAGAACTTATTGAGAGGGGAAAGGTCCACGGTCCTGCGGGGGGACCCGTCGTGCTTCCGGGTAACCACCATCCGGTGGCACCATGTAACCGGTTCGCCGTACGGCACACGCTCGATGACACCAAGGGCCTCGTCCCGGAGAAGGTCGTCGTGGACCTTCTGCTGCCAGTGGAGAGGCACACCGGCTGCGGTGTGGCACGCTTTCGGCGCGGCAGCAGGGTCCACATGCATCTCGACGGGCGGCCCCTCCATGCAAGGCAATGCCCGATGGGGGCACGTGTTAAATGTAGATGAGGCATACCTCTCAATCAACCACCCCTTCATCCGGCTATTGTTCTCAGGCTCGCAAGAGAATGGCAGCGCCGCGGGGCGTGACGGAGGGACTGCACGCTGTGGACACGAGCACCTGGCGTCATGGGGGTCGCTCGGGCCGTTGCAGCCGCCGTTGGCGGACTTCAATGCATTAACAGACAAGGGCCGATCCGGCGAGGAAGGGGGGGCAGGATCGTGCGTGTCCCTGGGTCGCCCCGCACCACCTGTTGGGAAGTCCTTAGGCAGGAGGCTGAGGTTGAGCAGCGACTCATAGGAGAGGTACATTCCCCGGACCGAGCTGCTCACATACACCATTGAGCGGCAGGACGACACCTCGCCGCCGTTGGAGACCGCCGAGATTGTAGCAAAGAATGCGCCATCAATGGCTATGGGGGAGCGATTTGCAGCCGAGAGGCTGAGGCTAACAGGGCGCAGGTCGTCACGCGAGAATCCGCAGGACAGGTACTCCTCTAACGACCAAATGTCCGACTGCGCACCTGTGTCTGCGATGGCGGACACCTCCACCATGTTCCCCGAGGGCCGACAGCTGGCGCCGCCCCCCTGACCCACCGGATTGTCAATCGAGACGGAGATCAGTGCCCGGGGGTGTTCCCTCAGCCTGGCCCGCCTCCATTCGCCCTTGGAGAAGATATGGTGCTCGAGTCTGAGTGGTGCCGTTGTGCGGCGCCGACGATGGTTCCCGTAGTGTCGATCTGGGCGCGCCTCAGACTGAATGACCGAGAGCTGGGAGATTGGCTCCGACTCCAGGGCGGCCTGCTGACCGTTAGACGGCGTCCGCAACCACACCTCGGATCCCATGGTAGCCTGCTGACCGTCAAATGGTGGCAGCCGCCGCTTGCGTCGACGGGCCTTGAAGCAGTCGACACAGAGCTGGTGAGGCCTGATGTTCCATCCGCGAGACCCCTCTGTAAAGACATGGAACGTATTCTGACACCCTGGGCACACGGCTCGTTTTGCCACATCAGCTGGACTCGGGGCCAAGGAGGGGCTCCGCTGTGGGCTTGGCTGTGGGTCCTTCCTCAAGCGCTGGAATGAGGAGACAGCCGACAGGGCGGATGATGGAAGGGCGTTACGAGCCATCTCCTTGCCCTCGACGAGCGCGACCACATCATTAACGGGCTTCAGAAGAATGTCAGGCGTCCCTAACGCCTCGCGGCGTATGTCCGGGTCGTAGATCCCATTAACAAGGACATCGCGGATGATGTGATCAGTGTAGCTCACACTCTTGCCACACTCGCAGACAGCCACGTAAGAGCACGTCTCCGCCTTCCCACGCACTCTGGCAGTAAAGGCGCGGAATGTCTCATCGCGTTCCTGGCGCAGCTGAAGCAGCTCTGTGCGCAGGACGCATGTGGCGACCGGGACAACGGCCAGCAAGCGCATAGCAGCAAGTAGTTCCTCTAGAGTCCCAGAGGTGACGTCCGGGTCCGCTTTCAACAGGCTGTCTCCAAGTTCGATCCCCGCGCACTGAAACAGCTGGAACGGGGCCTGGGCCGCTCCAATGCCCGCCCCCGCCCGGAAGACCTCCCACCGCCGGACGAACACGTTCCACTCCTCCGTTGAGATGCCGGTGTCAACCCTAGGCCGCTCCATCCTCGGGCCTCGGGGAGCTGGGGTCTGAACCGCCGCACCTCGATGGAAATGTCCATGGTTTGTCAGCAAGACGATGGCGAGTGCTTCGGACACGTCTCTGGTCTCGAAGTCGCAGCCGGGGAAGGGGCATTCTACCTTCATGGTGTTGACATGATTTGACATGATTTGATTTTCTCACATGAAAATCTGAATCATGACCCGGAGCAAGTGGATGAGATTTATGCAACATTGTTGCATTAATGATTTCTCTGACTTGCGTTCTCACAGCCCTTTATGTAAATGAAGTAACATACGTCATCGAAGCAATCAAAGCACGCAATCGAAGCAACAGACGTAGTAGTTGTTTGGTCAGAAACATTTAGAGGGAATTCAACAGAGACACGAATGATGGACCCACAACAACGTATGGCGTTAACCCTACTGGCGCTTCTTTTTGGTTTTTGGTGCCAGATAATGGCAAATCAAGATCAATACGAGCATGAGCGGGAAATAGATCTTCACCACCTGCAAATTACTCGGCTTGCTAGGCAGATCTGCCCGTTCGTCCCGCTCTTATCCAGATCAACACACATGCGCTGTTGTTTTCCTATGGACAGCCTCGAGCAGCGTTCTCACGAAAAGCGAAGTGTTGCATGCATCGTTTCTAATCGGAGCAAAACCACCCTTTTCGGGCGGAGCATGTGTCGGTTGTTTGCTCTGGGAGTGACTTCGAATGCACGTTCTCACAGCTCCAAACGACGCAGAGCAAAGCTAATTTTATCCAAAACTCTGATTCCAAGTGAAGCAAATGTTCTAGTCAGAACACACCCTGAGTGTTTCGGTTGTTCTGTGATCCTGAATATTCCTCTAGTAAAAGAGTGACTTTATTTTTGATTCAACAACTTGCCTACGTCTCCTTTGTTTTGCTCTGCATCTGGGTCCAATGAACTATAGTAACTCATAACAGATAGAAAAATATGACATTCTAATAGAGAGAGAGAGGCTACAAGATCAACTGGGGTAAATCAGTGCTATAACCACTTAACAATACAACACAGGAGCTGTCTCTCCCACTAAAGATTCCAGTGATCCAATATGTAAGATACCTGGGAATCTACCCCACCCTGAATAGTGTAGAATTTCAAGAAATGTATTCAGTAAGATTACTGGACTACTTATTCTATGTCAAAAATATATTTATATATTTTCCACCTTTGGGTGGCTGGCAGTAATACTAATAATCATCAAATTAATTTGGAAAAGAAAAAGCCTCAAAGCAAAAGTTCCATTCTGAGAAATAAAACATTACATGGTAAAGTTGCTTTAATGTAAAAACATTTTTTAAAGCAAACTTCCTCTCGAGAAGATAACACCATTGAAATAGCTGAATTTGATGTGTGTTTTGGACATGTTTTTAGGACCATCTGAATTTAAATGCTATATATGCCATCCATGATCCATACCATTGAACATATCCCATCTACAGTATCACTCTTGAAACATCACTAGTTGTATCATTACGTTTCACCTTCCTGACTGTGAACTGGAACTACTTGAGAGGCTTTCTTGGCCCAACTTGAAAACCTGCTCCAACCACAATCAGCATTCTTTTAGAAACTACAGTAAAAACATGTGTGTCAAATCGTTGAAGAATTGGTAATGGATAATACCAATCAGGTTATATTATTTGTTACAGTTGGAGTCACCATTTCCTTGGCAGCTCCTTGGTACCTCCCTCTGGCGGCCCCTGGTGGTCCTGGGACATTATTACTCCCTCTGTTCCTCTCCTCATTATGGACTTGATGCATGTCACCTGTGTGTGTTTGGCACCTGTCTATTTATGTCTTCACTTCCCAGCACTCCCTACTGGGTGATCTCTTTGGCTGTGTTCGAAATGGTATACTAGCATACTGCATACTAGCATACTCAATGAGTATATACTGCATACTGCCTACTAGATTCATAATAAGTATAATACCAGCCGACCGTTTGAATGAATGAATGGTCTTTATTGTCATTGCTACAGTACAGGTACCAAACAACGAAATTTAGGAGGGGTGGCTCCCCTGGTGTTAGGAAAGAAGAAAAAAAAACTTTAAAAAAAAAACACACAAGAAGGGAAGGAGCTGGTTTACATAAATAAAGGCTATGTACACTATCCACTATACTATACTGTACAGATAGACGACTAGGGTTGTCATATTGCACATAGTGTTATTGCACATATCAACACACATGCATACTGCATACTGCATCCCAGAATGCATTTGGCACCGGCCGGGAGCGGGGATTTTAAATCCTCCATTTTAAACCTCCATTGGCTAAAAGCTGTAATTTTGGCTCTACAAGTGTTAACGTGTCATTTTATGAAATTTGAATATGTTTTCAGGCAAGAAAGTAACCATATATTCCCAAAATGTGTCCAGTTTATCAAAATAACCCATTTATATATCTGATCTGACGTTTTTTTCCCACTTCTGTTCGCTAGCTACATTACGTTGCTTAGATTGGATTTCATGGATTTCAAGTGGCATCTTTGTAATCACGATGTAGTCATGTCTAAGAATGCATTTCACCATGTAAATTCCCAATATAGTGAAAATACAACCGCTCATCCGTGATCAGACTTAGCTGGGGTGCTGCAGCTGAAGAGTATCAAATAGAGTGCAAAAAAGCAGCATCTGTGCAAAAAAATATGTTTATTGCGAGCTTTCGGTCTCCAGGCTATTGGACAATGTAAACAACAGCTGTATGACGCAGTTTGACGAGACTGAAGAGACACGCAATGCATTTTGGGGATTTAGTACCTCAGTAGTGTTCAGTCATGGCATACTCAAAGATTCTGCAAAATCTAGTATACATACTAGATTTCTCGCATACTCAAATTTCGTATACTGTACAGTGTGAACGCACTCGCATACTCAAAACTACATCATATCTAGTATGAGTAGTATGCCATTTCGAACACAGCCGTTGTCAGTTCTTTGTAAGTGTGTGTTCCTGGTTTGTTATTTTGTCTGCCTTGCACAGGGAGTTGTGAGCTGCTCTAGACGGTGGTTCTGTGTAGAACCTGGTGTCAGTCCGGTCTACAGTATACACACCGGTTTTGAGCAGCTTTCTCCCTGTGGGGCTTCTGTTTTGCTTAGCACAGGCGGTCAAAGGCGGTTTCTTCCTGTGGCTTTCATGTCAGGTTTCTGTCTGTTAAGAGTCCTTAGTTGTGCCAACCGCTGCCTGCTGTGATTCCTTCATCCTGCACCCACCTCATCATTACAATTTTTGGCATACGAGTATGGCATCCTTTGACCACTCACCTGCTGAAGCAATGAGCGGCAGTGAGCACCCACTGTTTGTTGATGAGGGAGCCTCCACAGAAATGAGCGTTATTAGAGTTATGGAGACTAGCCTGCCAGGGCCAGCTCCCCTCAGGGGCATCTTGACCCCCCACGATCTTGGTGTTGAGAGACGCAGTACCACACACTGAGGATAGAGAATGGACAGGTTAGAAAGATACTTCACAATAGAAAGCACAAACCCTCACCGTGTCAAAAAGAGCCAGAAGGCTATTATTTAAAGAGATGCTAGAGAATGATTTATATAATAAGCTTACAGTGTGGAAAAACTGTGCTGATTAACGAGGGACTCACAACAGAAAACAGTGATTCACATTAAAGATTAGATTTGTAAAAACTATATATTGACCCTCTGGACCCAAAACAAGACATACTAGACTAAACAAAAACCATATAATCTCTTTAAAGCTGATTAAGTGAATTGGGTGGGATAAATGGGTGTGGAGTGATTGAACGTTTTAACTTACCACCTAACTGTGAGTGGCCATCTGGAGGAGGGAAAGTTGGTTGACATCATTAAAGGTGTTTTCAATTAACAGTTTGCTAATGCTTATATAGTCTAATTACATTGTTATATAGTAGATTTTGATTGTTATATCGTAGTATTACATTGTTATATAGTAGTATTACACTGGCTACAGTATGTAGTTCTCACAGAGAGGTCAATCAGTCACCTCTCTCAACTAAGAGAATGGAAGAACCACCTGGGAGGATAGAGAACTACTGTACATAACAACCACCTGAGAGGGCTACCAGTGGCGGCTGGTGATAAGCATTTTGGGTGGGGCACAGGTTATGGGGGCATGCTCCACGGGGAAGAATATCAACTTTAAAATCTGGATTTACAGTCGATTTTAGCATGAGAATATATATATAACTTAATTATTTTTATATATAACTTATTAAAGGGCAAACTGCAAACACAACAAAAATATAATGCACAACAACTGACAAATCAACTGGAATAGTCTTTGTTAGCAGAGTAGACCTAATGTTAACAGAATGGACTTATACCCTTTGTCTATCTGTGCAGCGGTAAGGTGAATAATTCTAGCAGTACTGTCCAGACAGTTGTCTTGTTTAGCCATTCAACTAGGCATTATTTATTCAATGGAGAAAGACATGGAACACAATGCAATTGTGATAATAAATGTGTTCTTTGTTACTTCTTTAATTAAATTAAAGTGTACCTTTCTCTGTCATACTGAACTGTTTGTTATCATCCTGAACTATCTCTGTTGCTCACCTCACCTCAGTTCTGTCTCTATTGCTCTCCTCTCCTGTTGTCTGTCTCTCTGTTGCTCTCCTCTCCTGTTGTCTGTCCGAATATCGGTTGTTAAGTCGCGACGTGTTTCCGGGTCCAAAGTTGGCTGAGGCGCTGTCTTCGAAATGCCGCAATAATAATAATAATTAATTATATTTATATAGCGCTTTTCCGAGGCTCAAATACCCTGACAATATGGGGAAAACGGGAAAGTGCTGTGTCCCTTGTTGTATGAATAGATCCGAGTCTAAAAAACGATTAAACTGTCATTCTACCGCTGTAGTACACTGGTATTCTGGTGCGGAAAATTTCTGGTTTGGACCCGGAAATTGCAAAACGTCACGTTTGACGTCAGACTTAACAACCGGATATTCAGGGCTCTCAAGTCTCACGCATTTTCTTCTTTTTACTACCCCTAGTGGTAGTGGCCCTAGGCTGCAGCCTAGGTAAGCCTATAATCTGCGCAGGCTCGGGGCGCATTTTTTGCACCCCGACCGAGAAATAGGAGACAGCCAATTGGAGCGCTGCTACAGCTCACGTGTAAGCCAAAAGTATTTGGACTGCCATAGACTGCCATTCGGCCGGCGTCCCATACTCCTCCCCTATGTATTTTCACAGTGAATTTCACACACACACAGATAAAATGTTTATTGTATTGGAGGATTTTTAATGAATGCTGATAGGCGCCGACAGAATATCAGCCGCATTTTATGAATAAACAATGTTTATTTAAAAAAATATTTTACAAGTAGCAACTAGGAAGTGGGGCTGCGTTGGAAGGTGGGGGCGGCGCCCTAGCGCCCTCTATTGGCCAGCCGCCACTGAGGGCTACTGTACATAAAGAAATGCAGTAACCCACATTGTGAATGTGGTTATGATGGAGACAGGGGACTTTAAAGCTACAGTAAACCCCAAAGCCTATTTTTGCTGTGCCTAGTTAGGACTACAACTTTAGCTGGTCAAAACACAACAAAAGTACTTCACCACATTATAAATGTAATGTTAAGTCCAGTTCTCGCAAATGCTTAAATGGAAGGTTCAGCCTGTTTTCATGTTCAGGTGAAATATCATCTTACCCTGAGTTGTCCTCATAGGTCAGAGGTGAAAGATTATTTGGTTCTCTGTTATCTGCTTTGCTATTGCAGCACAGGCTAACAGTGCCATCTCCTATAGACAGGATTCCGATGATAACTAGTTTAGCATTGTTGAAATGACATGCCAAAATCGTCTCAGAGAAACTTCAAGCAATGTTTAGTAGCGGCTTTGTACAGTGGCTTTGGAAAACATCCAGATCCCTTCACTTTTTCCACATGTTGTTGTGTTATAGACTCAATTAAAGAGATTGTGTTATAGACTCAATTAAAGAGATTGTGTTATAGACTCAATTAAGGAGATTGTTTGCCATCAATCGACACACAATACCCCACAATGACTAGGCGAAAACACAGTTTTAGACCCGTTGCTATGACACTCTTAAAATTAGCTTAATGCAGAATGTCGTCAACAAGTCATTCAATAAATTGAATTGAGTCCATCTTCATGCAAGGATAATAGTTACGGTGCTTTTGTAATTCATATGTTTGTTTTCATAGGGTCTCTGATTTGCATAGGAATCAATTACATACTGTTTTAATCAGGTTGTCATTACAAACTGAGCAAATGGAGAGGAACAAAACTGTTTAGGAATGCGACCCTGAAGCCTGGGGAGACTTACAAACATCTACAAAGTTGAATGGTGGAGAGGAAAAAGCACAGTCGATGGGAAAACATAATCTCAGTCACTTCATAAAATTGGTCCATGACCAAGTGGCCAAAAAGAATCCCTTCATGAAAAATCTCACATCCATAATTGTGATGCAACAATGAATTTAAGTGATACAGAAAAGAAAGTGGCTGGAATTGTGTTTATTTGGTTTTACTCCAGAACATTAAATATAGTGCAAATCACATGCAAAGCAGTCTCTGCACCATCCCTTGTGTTTAAGAGTCGAATAGCAAAGGGTCTGAATCCTTATGTAAATGACGCATTTCTGTATTTAAATCTTAATACATTGCTAACATTTCAAAAAACTTGTTTCCACTTTGTCATTATGGGGTATTCTGTGTGAATTAATGGCAAAAAATACATTTAATATATTTCAAATTGAGTCAAAATGTGGAAAGAGTGAAGGGGTCTGAATACTTTCCACTAGACAAAACAATATACATGCTTTCATTGTAATGGCAAACAATATAAATTAGTTTAGCAACTTTTTTGCAATGTTGTTATTATATTATTATAATCATATATAATATAGCCATTTCTTGTATGCTTTCTTCTGACTCTATTTTGTTTCTCATAACCATTTCTCAATTGATTTGTAAGTGAAAACTTGAAAATCAACAACCCAAGAGACTAACCAAACCCTACAAAAGGCTGGTGACAATGACCTCACCCCCCCAGAGAATGACTGCACCCTATCTGGAGAATGACCCCACTCAACATCACACCCCTTCCACAACCATAGCTGACAACCATAGTTTGCAGACAACCAGACATAGTTAGTTGACAACCATTGTTAGTTGACAACCCATAGTTGACAGCTCCTGTAATTCCATTGTTCAACTCTGGTGGCCCACCATTGTGTCACTGATCCAAGTCATTCTAAGTTCTACGGGCATTTTTGCAATGCAGAAACAAACTGACATTTCCAGAATTTCATGTTTGAACCCTCCTAGAAATGATCCTGTCTCATTGTCATCTAAAGTGACATGGGTGAAATGTTCCAGTGTGACAAGAGTGAAATGTGGGCTGGGTAATGCAGGT
The DNA here is from genome assembly GCF_963989245.1 of Nansenia antarctica. Taxonomy (NCBI): domain Eukaryota; kingdom Metazoa; phylum Chordata; class Actinopteri; order Argentiniformes; family Microstomatidae; genus Nansenia; species Nansenia antarctica. The sequence continues at coordinate 42,640,751 of NC_137675.1, read as the reverse complement.
AAACATAGAAATAACAAAGGCTCACAGAACTCAAGTGTACTTTGAAACCATACAATTATGTATTACATAATGGAACAAGGAGTGTTTTTTCCAGCTCTTCCCCCCACCCTTTAAAAGACTATACTGTATAAGACTATATATATATATATATATATATATATATATATATATATATATATATATATATATATATATATATATATATATACATAGAACTAACTATTTAGTTTAACATTTAAATCATACACACGAACTATTTAGAGACAAATATATGTGTGTGTGTGTGTGTGTGTGTGTGTGTGTGTGTGTGTGTGTGTGTGTGTGTGTGTGTGTGTGTCTTGATTTGTCTCTAAATAGTTAGTTTGTATGATTGAAATGTTAAACTAAATAGCTAATGTGTATGATTGAAATGTTAAACTAAATAGGTAATGTGTATGATTGAAATGTTAAACTAAATAGGTAATGTGTATGATTGAAATGTTAAACTAAATAGTTAGTGTGTATGATTGAAATGTTAAACTAAACAGCTAATTTGGCTGAAAATTAGTAAAAATGTGTTCTGTTAATAATTGGAAAAAAACTGTTGAAGAGATAAAAGAAATGGAAAGAATTACTTATAAAGTGGGAAACCGTGAAGAGCAATTCACTATGAACTGGAGTAAATGGACCGAATGAATGAGTAGGAAGAACCCCCCCCCCCCTCACCGATCCCACCCCCCTCCTTTTATCTCTTACTTTTCTATCTCTATCCTTATAATTTCTCTCTTCTTTTTTCTCTAATCTTTATTCTTTATCTTTTTATTTTTTGTTCTCTTTAAAAAAAATAAAAAAAAATAAAAAATGATGCAGGATGAACTTAGACAAGTGAAGAAAACTTGTAAAGTGTATGAAATGAATTTGAAATGTAATGTACAACCCTGCAATAAAGTATAAAAAAAAATATATATATAGTAAAAATGTGACTGTCACATGAACTGCGCTTTATCAGAGCAATTGAAGAATTTAGCTACAAAACTATATATCCACCAATTGACTTGATGATTGCTGTCATGACATAAAAACACTTTATCATCCATTTGAAAGGACAGTAGCTATATTAACTTAAGCAATGGTGGTTATTCTCTTACATATTCATCATATTCTTGCAGTTGTAATAAATCTTGTAATTAAAATGTTTGAAAATGGACATACACTTTAGCGTCTTGGAATAAGACTCTAAAGTTATTTATAAACACTTAGACAGTAAAGACTGTTGTCCCCAGTAGTCATATCAAACATATTATGAACTTACAGTAATTTCAGTAAACTCATCTTTTCTAAACATGTCAATATTAGTCCTTAATGTTTGTGGTGAGCCTAGTAGTGTTCTTTGATTTATTTTCCCTTATCAATGTGGGAACTAGCCCAATTTCTGAGACTTTATTTTCATTCCATTATCTAGCAACAAAAATATTTATCGACGTATACATTTGGTGAGGCTTTTGTTAAAGTGTGTAGAAAATGTCACGCTTACCCTTGACCATTAAGGCCAGCATTACCACTGTCCTCAACACCTGTCTGCACCACCAGTCCATCTTGTCTCGAGCTGTACAGTTGGCCTGTCTGCTGTGCAGCTTTAACCTCAACAATTTGTTCATAGTTTTTATACTCAAGGTGTGACACAACTGTGTACTTACCTCACAAAACCTGTCCCCCTGCTCTGACATTCTTTTCTTCAAGTTCATGTCAAAGGTTATGTCATCCGGGTGAATATTCTGCAATGGCAGAGTCAATCACCTGATCTCAACCCGGCAAAAAGACCCGTGAACAAACAACAACTGAAGACAGCTGCAGTAAAGGCCTGGCAAAGCATCACAAAGGAGGAAACCCAGCCTTTGGTGATGTCCGTGGGTTCCAGACGTCAGGCAGTCTCTGCCTGCAAAGGATTCTCAACAAAAGTATTAAAAATGAACATATTCTTTATGATTAAGTTAATTTGTCCAATTACATTTGAGCTCCTGAAAATAGGGGACTGTGTATAAAATCGGAATTCCTAAACATTTCATACAATATTTTTGTTCAACCCCTTGAATTAAAGCTGAAAGTCTGGACCTGAATTACTGTACATCTTGATTGTTTAATTTCAAATCCATTGTGGTGGCACACAGAGCCAAACTTATGGAAATTGTGTCACTGTCCAAATATTTCCAGACCTAACTATAAGTATATAATATAATGTTTGCTGGAAAGAATGACACATTGGCTGATGTCATAACTCAGGGCATAGTTGATTACTAATGAAGTAAAGTTGAAAATAATGAAATAATGCAAAGAAAATCGGGGCGCTTTTGCATAAAAATTCTAGATCATTTGGAAAGGGTTTGTAAGTGTATTTCTCAAAATAAACACAGTGTGCTGCATATCTGGGATGCATGTATTGACAGCCTACCAACCTTCAGAGGATTTTAACATAATTCACATTTTTCGGTCAAAAAATAAAGGGTGCTTATACCAAAATAATTCGCAAGGTTTCCGGCAGAGCATACCACTCATGCAGTGGACCTTAATGTCCAAATGAATAGAAAAAACACAAACAAAAAGTATAGCATGCCGTGTCAGGTTCTCTCAAATGTTGGTGACTGGATCCCTGACTATGTGTACACACCTCACAAAACCTGTCCCCCTGCTCTGACATTCCTCTCCAAGTTCATGTCACAGGTCATTACCCTCACTTCATGTGTTTGTACACACTGTCATGCTGATGAATGAGGTCGGAGAAGGGACACAAACATGCATGTACTGTATGTGACATGGAATCATGTGATGGCGGATGGCGTCCTGGGACGGGTGCTGAGGGACTGCGCCGACCAGCTGGCCGGGGTTTTCACCAACATCTTCAACCAGTCCCTGTCCCAGGCCACCATCCCACCCTGCCTGAAAACCTCAACTATCATCCCAGTCCCGAAGAAAAGCACGGTGAGCTGCCTAAACGACTACCGCCCGGTGGCACTCACACCAATCATCATGAAGTGCTTCGAGAAACTAGTCCGGGCCCACATAGTCACACGCCTCCCGCCCAACCTGGATCCATACCAGTTCGCCTACAGAGCCCACAGGTCCACAGAGGACGGCATCGCGACGACTCTCCACTCCACTCTATCCCACCTGGAGAGGGGAAACAGCTACGCGAGACTGCTCTTTGTGGACTTCAGCTCTGCCTTCAACACCATCCTTCCAGACAGGCTAGTGACCAAACTACTAGACCTGGGACTATCACACTATATATGTGCATGGATCAAGGACTTCCTGTCCGACCGCCCCCAGAGGGTGCGGGTGGGCTCCCACACCTCCACAGCCCTCAGACTCAGCACTGGGTCCCCCCAGGGCTGCGTGCTAAGCCCCATCCTCTACAACCTCTACACCTACGACTTCACCCCCGTCCACCCCAGCAACTCCATCGTAAAGTTTGCAGACGACACCACCGTGGTGGGCTGCATCTCGGGGGGGGACGAGGCGGCGTACAGGGATGAGGTAGAGCAGCTGAGCAAGCTGTGCAAGGTTAACAACCTGCTGCTGAACCAGTCAAAGACCCAGGAAATCATCGTGGACTTCAGGAGGAAAAAATCTGAGGTCCAGCCCCTGCTCATCGACGGAGAGAGCGTGGAGAGAGTCTCAACCCTCCGATTCCTGGGGGTGCACATACAGGATGACCTGTCCTGGAAGAACAACACAGCAGCCATCATCAAGAAGGCACAACAGCGGCTCTTCTTCCTGAGAGTCCTCAGGAAGGACCACAACAAGCAGGAGATACTGGTGGCCTTCTACCGCTGCGCAGTGGAGAGCATCCTCACCTACTGCATCTGCAACTGGTTCTCCAGCTGCACAGCCGCAGAGAGAAATGCGCTACAGAGAGTCGTGAGAACAGCCCAGAAGATCACCGGCGCCCCCCTCCCCTCTCTGGAAGAGCTGTACAACACACGCTGCCTCAGGAAGGCCTCCAAGATCTCCAGAGACCCATCCCACCCTGGGTACGAACACTTTGCCCGGCTGCCCTCGAACAGGCGGTACAGGACCATGGCCGCAAGGACAAACAGACTGAAGCTTAGCTTCTACCCCAGGGCCATCCAGGCCCTGAACACAGCAAAGACCTAGGTTCTGGGCCCTGGACAGTCTGGACGGATTGATGGCAGCTGCTGGATTGAAAAATCAGGTGTAGTGCTGAGGCACAAATGTGTACATTTCAAGCCTGCAAACTGCGACACTTTAAATGAATGTGCAATAACACTATGTGCAATATGACAACCCTAGGGTACATAAGGTTGCAGAGAAATAGGAAATGTTAGAATAGGTGTAGCATAGCATAGAGTACAGCACAGTGTTTTATCTGTACAGGATAGTATAGTGGATAGTGTACATAGCCTTTATTTATGTAAGCCAGCTCCTTTCCCTTCTTTTTTTTTCTTCTTTTTTTTTCTTTCCTAGCACCAGGGGAGCCACCCCTCCCAAATGTCGTTGTTTGGTACCTGTACTATAGCAATGACAATAAAGACCATTCATTCATTCATTCATTCATTCATTCATTCATTCATTCATGTGATGAGATCTGTATGTGACATGGAATCACGTGATGAGGTCTGTATGTGACATGGAATCATGTGATGAGGTCTGTATGTGACATGGAATCACGTGATGAGGTCTGTATGTGACATGGAATCACGTGATGAGGTCTGTGTGTGACATGGAATCACGTGATGAGGTCTGTATGTGACATGGAATCACGTGATGAGGTCTGTATGTGACATGGAATCATGTGATGAGGTCTGTATGTGACATGGAATCATGTGATGAGGTCTGTATGTGACATGGAATCATGTGATGAGGTCTGTATGTGACATGGAATCATGTGATGAGGTCTGTATGTGACATGGAATCACGTGATGAGGTCTGTATGTGACATGGAATCACGTGATGAGGTCTGTATGTGACATGGAATCACGTGATGAGGTCTGTATGTGACATGGAATCACGTGATGAGGTCTGTATGTGACATGGAATCATGTGATGAGGTCTGTATGTGACATGGAATCATGTGATGAGGTCTGTATGTGACATAGAATCATGTGATGAGGTCGGTAATGACATTGATGGCGGTGATGATCATGATGACAATGATCCTTTCTTTTTATATGATTATGATGACAATACAACTTATATTGTGAAAAATGCCAACAGGTCTGATTGGGGAGAGCTGCCATGGTCTTCCAGCTTTTTTCAATTGCTAACACACATTTTTTAAAACGGCTCATTTTCTCAAAGCACTTAACACAATTCACAAAACCACACACCCGAAGTGCAAAACACCTCATAGTATCCTGCAAAATTACAGTTTTTCTCTATCGCTTTAACACTAACATCGGAACCTCAAACACAATGACCAAAACCTGAAACTGGTGTATTTTATCTCACACCAATTCTTCACAATGACAAACACATTTCTTGCTTATCACTCATTTTGCAGCTCTAAGCCACACAGTTAACAAAACACTAAACACAATTCTCTACATTTGGCACACTCTTCCTTGATAAAATCTCTTGTTTTCACATGGAAAACACTACCATTCAGAATGATCAACTCAAACCGACAGTGACATCTATGACGAATTTTTCTGCCCAGATATGAATCATATAAATTCGAATATTGTAAAATTATCATGTGAATACTACTCTGATGATCAGTTCAACAATCTTACTCATACCCTATCATCTGGAAAACACAAAGCCTTTTCTACCCTGCACTTAAATATCCGCAGTCTGCCCAAAAACTTTGACCACCTAACAGCATACTTATCAACTCTAACTCATTATTTCTCAGTTATAGCGCTCTCTGAAACATGGCTAAATGATGATATCACTGGTCTCTACCCTTTGTCGGAATATAATGTTGTTCACTCCTGTAGAAAGAACAAAGTTGGAGGAGGAGTCTATATGTATCTAACAATTTTCATTTCATCCCCAGAAAGGATCTGAGTATTCACTTAGAAATGTCTCTAGGTGAATCTGTGTTTATTGAAATTCCGTCTTGCCCGTCTTTCAACGGGAAAAGCATTATAATTGGATGTATGTATAGACCACCTGACTCTGACATAAGTACCTTTAATGATGCCCTGTATTCCACTCTGGAAATGATAACCAATGAACGTAAGATATGTGTTCTACTTGGTGATTTCAACATCAATCTTCTTAAGAGTGAATCCCCAACCACGGCAGATTTTCTTAACACACTCTATTCTACTTATTTTTATCCTCTGATTCATAAGCCTTCCCGAATTACTAGTTCATCAGCCTCTCTTATTGATAACATCTTATTCAACTCTCTGGATTTTGAAATCACCTCAGGTCTATTGATGTCTGACATTTCTGATCATCTCCCGGTGTTCCAGATTATTCACCCATCAGAGAATGTAAATGCTAAATGTAATAACCCTGCCCACAACCAGAGATCATATCGTAAATATACCAGAAAGAATATGGAGTCATTCAAGTCTGCTATTAGTGCTATGTCATGGGATGTGGTTCTTAAGCTCCATGATGTAAATGAAGCCTACCATTCATTCTTAACCCTTTTCAATTCTGCTTTGGCTACATGCTTTCCTTTGACCACCTCAAAAAACAAGATAAATTCCTCCAAAGGGAAACCTTGGATTACCAAAGAGCTATTAAAATGCTCTCGTAAAAAAAAAAAACTATATAAGAAAGCTCTTATGAACCCCACTCCTACAAATATTGAAACCTATAAGAAATTAAAAAACAAATTTACCGCCTCACTAAGGAAAACAAAAAAAATGTACTATGCAGATCAATTTAGTCAAGCTTCGAACGACATCAAGTCAACCTGGAACATCATTAACCAATTACTAAATCGCACCAAATCTCCACCTGCTGCACCTGTTGAGATGCTAGGGAAGGACGGGACCCTCCATACTCCAAAAGATATAGCTGATGGTTTTAATGAATTCTTTGTTAATGTTGGCACGTCTTTAGCATCTAGTATTAAGGCCTCTGATGTGCACCCTTGTAGCCTAATCAAAGGCCAATTTTCTTCACTCTCAACTTTGGATCCCCCCACTAACAATGAAGTACATGATATAATAATGAACCTAAAGAATTCTGCCCATGGTCACGATGGTATCAAAACCAGTCTTATTAAAGAAACTGTTGAATATATTATCCATCCCCTAACTCATATCCTTTCTTTATCCCTACAAACTGGCATCGTCCCTCAGGAATTCAAAATCGCCAAAGTTATACCAATCTATAAATCAGGCGACTCAAAGGACTTCGGCAACTACCGTCCTATATCTGTTCTGCCCTGTTTATCAAAAATCCTGGAGAAACTGGTCTACACAAGAATCTCTAAGCACCTAACAGTGAACAACATCCTGTACAACCATCAGTATGGATTCCGTAAGAAATACTCCACTGAGCATGCACTACTGCAACTTGTCAACACTATTTCTACAGCACTGGATGATAAAAAATTTGCTCTTGGTGTCTTTCTAGACTTAAGCAAAGCCTTTGATACTGTTAACCACAACATTCTTATCTCCAAGCTTAATAGATATGGTGTGCAAGGTACTGCTCTTAAATGGTTTACCAACTATCTGGATAATAGAGAACAATGTGTTTCCTCTAACGGCTGCTCATCGAAGAAATCAAGAATTCTTTCTGGGGTTCCACAAGGTTCCATCTTGGGCCCGTTACTATTCTTACTTTACATCAATGACTTGTCTACGTCTTGCAAAAACCTTCTCCCCTTATTATTCGCTGACGATACCAACCTAATAGCTGTACATGAAGACTTCAAATCTTTGATTGAATGTGTTAATGAAGAATTATCAATTGCCTCTAACTGGTTCCAACTGAATAAATTAACCCTCAATGTAAAAAAATGTAATTTCATTATCTTTTGCAACAAAAACAAGTGCTACTCCAAAGATGACGCTAAAATATCAATCAATGGAACCATCATTATTCAAGTTCAACATACCAAATTCCTAGGTGTCATTGTTGATGAAGGTTTAAACTGGAATATTCACATCGATCAGGTCTGCAAGACATCCATGAAGATGCTTGGTATAATGAGAAGGGTCTGCCCCCTGATCCACTCCTCTGCTCATTTAACCTTGTACTATAGCTTCTTATTTCCTTACATCAACTACTGTAATATAGTCTGGGCTGCTACTTATCCTTCATACCTCAACAAATTACTTGTTATCCAGAAGAGGTTCCTTAGGATGATCTCTCACTCTAACAGATTCGAACCGTCTGCACCACTATTTAGGAAATATTCATTATTACCCACCAATAAACTGAATATTTTGCAAACATGCTTATTCATACACAAATTCATCAACAACAAGCAAGATCTTCCTTCTACTTTCCATAGTTTCTTTATTTTCTCATCTGACATCCACTCTTATCCAACAAGATTCAATAATGACCTCCACTTACCTTTCTGTCGAACTTCTAGCCACCAATTTAACATTTGTTATAGAGGTCCGAAAATCTGGAACACCTTGAGCTCGCCACTGAGATCAACACCTCGATCGGCTTTCAAAAAGCAGTTGAAAAAATATTTAATCTCGTTATAAGCTGTTTATTTTATATTGTAGTGCTTTTCCCGTTGAAAGGTGGGCTAGATGGAAATCTATGTTTATTTTTTTACTAATCTCACTATCCTTGTATCTATTTTCAGTTATTTTTGTTTGTTTTGTTTTTGTCTTGTGTGTTTGTATGTGCTATCCTCCCTTTCTGCCCGATGGATATGATTTTGTTTGTGGTTTCTTTTCTCCTATTGACGTGCAGTAAGTGTCCCTTGATTTTCATTTGAAACAATGATATGGACGTGGAGTGGAACTCTGTACAAGCCTTCTGGGCTTCGTTCCCTCCTTGCACAATTTCTTGTGTGCTAAATAAATAAACTAAACTAAACTAAACCACCAATCACACAATCACACTCCTCATATGGGCAAACACCTATTGCATTTGAATTAGCAATCATAGCTTTAGCAATAAAAGGGCCAAGGGTGAGCTCTCCTGTGTTTAAATATATCAGGGTATATCAGGGCTGGATTCATCATGCCAGGCGAAACCTTCCCCTCCGTTTGGCCAGGGAGAACATTGCCTGTGATGTTGACAAGGTCTTGTGGCCTTTGTGTAGAGTATGCATATTTTCTTTCTTCTATTGTTTGTTCTGTATGAAGAACACTTTACAAATCCAACTGTCATTGCTGAGATGTGTACATACATGAATTAAAAAAACGTTCTATTCTTGCATTTGTGTGTTTTATATTTGAATATGAAAATAATAACAGTTTATAATGGGCTACTGTATGTATGTAGGGTAACACTAAAAATGCAAAAGGCCTACTGATAATGTTATCATAGTACTGTTCTCCGCTGATCATAGTGTTTTCCATTGTGCACATCAATGTTCAATTGGTTGTTACAAGTGTCTATTCATTTGATGGTGTGTGTGTGTGTCATTTGACGACAACATTTCATTTTGAGAAGACATAACATTATTTTGAATGCAGTGTTTGCTTTTGCAAGAGATTTGTGGAGTATGTTTTTTTCCATGTGAACACAAGAGATTTTATCAATGAAGATTGTGCCAAATGTAGAGAATGTTGCATAGTGTTTTGAAAAAAGTGTGGTTTAAAACTGCAAAATGAGTGAAAAGCGTGTTTGTATTTGTGCAGAATTTTCTTCCTCCCAGGTAGTTTTTCCTTGCCACTGTACTTTGTGTTTTTTGCTTGCCTTGCCTTTTTGGGGTCTTTTGGCAAACACATCATCGAGACAACTTCTGCTTCTTTCTCTCCTTATCATGGATCTGACACGACTGGATAGGTGAAAGCAATATGGCAGAACCTTAGCGGAGCTATACACTCTAGAACTAGCAGCTCTATATGGAACCAAAAATGGTTCCATGCTTTTATACATATAAGGCACCCCTAAAAGTGCAACATTTTACATGCTTCTTACGAAAGAACCATATGGGGTTTTCTAAATGGTCCTGAAGAGATGGTGCCATTCATCATGGTATAGAACCTTTTTTATTATAATAATCAAACATTTTTTTGTATGTCTAATGAACTTTAAATGTTTCTATTTAGTAGTCTAACAAACTTTAAATGTTTCTATTTAGTAGTCTAACAAACTTTAAATGGTTCTATTTTATAGTCTAACAAACTTTAAATGGTTCTATTTTGTCGGTATACATTTTTTTAACTAGTTGAAGTAATAGCTTAAATTCAGGAATCCAGGCGTTTCCATATTGGCAGACCACAACATACCTCAAAGATGAAAACGATTTTCATTGTAAGAAGACTAATAGACTTGCACACACTCGGGCCGGACTAGCCACCCGAAAAAACTGCATTAACAAAGTTGTTTCCTGCAAATGTTGCAGCTCAAAGTGCTCCAATCATTATTTAATCATAATTTAATGATTTAGTCATTTAAAGGCAATATTAAAAAGATGGGCTTTTAGTCTTGACTTGAACATATTTGCTGAGGTTGCATCCCTAATGTAAACTGGCAGTGCATTCCACAATTTGGGTGCATAAAATGAGAATGCAGCCTCACCAAATCCAAAGAATGGAAGTAGGAGGTAATGTAGCTAGCATGCTGGGGAATTGTGAATTTTCGGTGCAAAGAGCTAGCTTAGCTTATACCTACTCGGTCAACTCTGATGTTGTCCCGGAGCAGAGAAAGAAGATAGAGGGAAGAAGGAAGGGGACTTGTTCTGAACAGTATCTCTCAACAGGCCACAGCTGACAACAGCAAACCATGAGCTGGCCTGACTTATTATACCAAAAGATGCTGCTGTTATCTCCTATGCTTTGTTTTACAATACACCCACGTCAGTCCACATACCGACCCTTGTTATAACGCTAGCTGATTGGCTTACATAACGTGATGTGTGAGTCTGGGTTGAACCGAGCGTACCCCATTACCGTGGGCATTCCAGCTTTGCATTGTTGACAGAACGGGCCTTCCGGTCAGGCTGACGCAGCCGTGGCGTAGAAGGTGCCGTGTGTGTACGGGCCGTTCAGGGGTCTCCCATGGAAACCAGGTCAGTGGTCATGAATGAGCAGCCTAGGTCTCTAAACAGGGCAGAAGAGGGGGTTTGACTGAGCCTGGAATGCAATTGTTTGGCAATTGTGTGTGTGTGTGTGTGTGTGTGTGTGTGTGTGTGTGTGTGTGTGTGTGTGTGTGTGTGTGTGTGTGTGGGCAAACGTTGGTGACCGGACACACCATCCTGCTTAATTCTTTGATGAATCCCAATTCACCCCTCCGGCTCTGTTTTCACCGCTTCGGCTCCGTTTTGCGCGTTCACGTGTAGGGGTATTGGCGTCCCAATTCATCTTTCATGGAGGGCTAGGGGTAGGGGGAGGGCTATCCACGACTCCATTTGGAGAAATTCGGGACCCACGTTCCATTCGGAGCCATGGGACTCCGGGACTTCCGGCATGCATTGCGAATCATCTACAGAAATGTCATTTTCGCTCTCGTAAATACGGAAGCTAGCCTGAAATGTCATTTACTTTTTCTGTAATTACTTAAATAAAGATTTGAAAAATTATGATAACCATCTTATTATCTTAGTTTAATGTCATTTCAATGCGTTATAGACCTTTTCTTTATAACAAGCATAACAAAAAAAACGCTTTTATGTCGAGGTGCTGTGTCTAACGTTACAGGCTGATTTGTGGACGACAGTCGCGCATATGACATATTTCCATATCTGATGGCATATGACACCTAATGTCATTTCAATGCATTATAGACATTTTCTTTACAACAAGCATAACAAAAAAATCGCTGTTATGCCGAGGTGCTGTGCCTATGCTTAACATAGAAAGTTCCACAGTCCAGCGCACTCGGGTTTAGCAGTAGAGGACTGGTACCTGATCACTTCCATTAGACTACCAAAGCAGGACACCGGAGCACTCATATCTGCGCGTTTGTCACAGGGTGACAGACACCCTGTTCCTCTGCCCCGACGTCAGTCCAATGGAAAGCGTCAAGCACAGCCTTCCCCATAGAAATACATCGGTGCGCGATTCACATTTCAGAGATGTACAATCATGTTTATTTAGAAATAAATTATTACCTGTGGTGTTTGACAGCGGATGATGGTAGACATATTTAATGTAAAGTTATCTATCTAAAGTTAGGCTGATATGTGCATGATAGGTGCAAATTTCCACCCCTTGGTGGTATATGACGCTATAGTTGTATTGCGGCACCTATTATACCAAAACAACCCGCAATCTAATCCGAGCAGTTGTTATTATGTAATATTATCGATGGATGTGCCATTTTTGATGGAGGGCAGTGAGCGGGAGACTCATCAAGGACATGTAGTTAACTACCGGTAATGCAGTGGACAGCGGCTGTTTCTCCAGCGTTCCTGTCACATCGGATTTCCGAACGTCATAAAAATAAATCTGTAAGTCATGCATTTTTCCATGTTTCCCTTTGATGGCATAAGACGCCGTAGATTTAACTAAAGTTCAGCCACGAAGTTGTTGCACTGTTGTCCTATATCAGTGCAGACTGGCAGGGTAGCAGCACAGGTTTCATACAGGTTAGAGCTTATTCTGTCATGGTCTGATAATTAAGCATTGTTCTTTTTTATTTGATGACTTGTTCGATCGATTGATAGCGTAAAACTTAAGTTGTGAATGAATCGCGAGCGTCAATGCTTTACGATACTACTGATGACGTATCAGTCTTGAAGGGTTGTCCCATTTCATAGGGGAACCACTACGGAGTGGCACTCCAAAACGAGCCGAAGTGGTAGAAAAGGGAATCGGGATTGGCCATGGACTGCACTTCTGTCAGATAATGCACCACTTCTCCCAGAAATGTTTTGCAATTACAAAGGCTTTGGTATTCACGTTAGTATTAACTAACGTAGCACAGAAATCAATCGATTCCTGTAACCATGAATGAGTTTCTTACACCACTCTACTGGCATTTTGGACCACTCTTCTTTTGCCATCTGCTCCAGGTCTCTCACATTTGAAGGGTGCCTTCTCCCAGCTGCTGTTTTGAGATTGCGCCATGGGTGTTCTATGGGATTTAGATCTGGACTCATTGCGGCCCACTTCAGAACTCTCCAGTGCTTTGTCTTAAACCATTTCTGGGTGATTTGTGAAGTGTGCTTTGGGTCATTGTCATGCTGGAAGATCCATGACCTCTCACGGAGACCCAGCTTTCTGACACTGGGCCCTACATTGCTTTGGTAGTCTTCAGATTTCATGATGCCATGCATCCGGTGCCAGTAGCAGCAAAACAACCCCAAAACATCTGTGAACCTCCACCATGTCTGACTGTGGTGTTTGAATGTTCTTTTCTTTGAAGGCCTCATTTTGTTTTCTGTAAACAGTACAATGATGTGCTTTACCGAAAAGCTCTATTTTGGTCTCATCTGTCCACAGGACATTCTCCCAGAATGATTTTGGCTTCCCCAGGTACGTTTTGGCAAACTCCAGTCCGGCTTTTATATGTCTCTGTGTCAGCAGTGGGGTCCTCCTGGGTCTCCTACCATAGCTTCCCATTTCATTCAGATGGCGACGGATAGTGCGAGCTGACACTGTTGTACCCTGTGTCTGCAGGTCAGCTTGAATTTGTTTGGAAGTTGATCTAGGTTTTTTATCCACCATTCGAACAATCCTTTGTTGCAATCTTTCATAAATGTTTCTCTTCTGTCCACGTGCAGCGAGGTTAGCAACAGTTCTTGATGACATTGCGCACAGTGGACACAGGAACATTAAGATCTCTGGAGATGGACTTGTAGCCTTGAGATTGCCCATGCTTTTCCACAATTATTTGTTCTTTTCTCAACTTTTCTACATTTTAACAAGTGTGATTTCTATATTGCCAGCACTTGTGACTTGCCACAGGTGAGTTTAAATACAAATTAAAGGAGAATTACATGCTTAAAAACTATTTAGGATTTTGAAAAGGTGCCAATAATTTTGTCCAGTCCATTTGTTTTGTTCTAGGTTCTTTTTTTCTCCGTTTTTTTGTGTTGTTCCAATGCAAACAAAAGAAATAAACATGTGAATACCAAAGCATTTGTAATTGCAACAATTTTCTGGGAAAAGTGGTTTATTATCTGACAGAAGTGCAATATTTGTGTCCATGACTGTATTCATTCATTAATTCAAAATATTTCCATTGCAGCTATTCACATGACATTTAGACCAGACATTGGTATTAACGTTAACTGAAATGTTAACCATACTTGGTGGAGAAGCCTTTGTTTCCAATGACAGCTTCAAGACAGCTGTATGAACAAACTAATCTCTCACAGTAATCAGGTGGGATTTTGGCCTATTCTTCAACACAAACCCTAACCCTAACCCTGACGGGTGTCTTTAAATCTTGAAGATTACAAATGTGTGCAAATCATATTGTGTGTGTGTGTGTGTGTGTGTGTGTGTGTGTATGTGTGTGTGTGTGTGTGTGTGTGTGTGTGTTTGGGGGTGGGGGGTATATACTTTTGAATGTATGTTATTATTTTGTGTGTTGTTTTTCAGTTTAACTTTTTGCGTTAGTAAAAACAGTTCATTGAAAACATATGCTGACTGGAGCCTGAAAACCATAAAGAAAAGCACAAAAAAACATAACGAGGTGATACTAAGAACCACCCCACCACCTTTCAACCCCCCCCCCCCCCCCCCCCCCCCCCCCCATGTGCACTGACCTGGAACCCTGTCAAAGACATAAGCACTTTGTCGTTTTCTTGCAAAAAAAATAGGGAGGATGGAAGAGAGGATTGGAGAGAGGGAGTGAAGAAGGAGGCTCTGTGTCTCTTTCAGGGGCCCAGACAAAGCCTAGCCGCTCTCCTCCCCTCCCACCCCTCCTCTGCCCCCATCCCCCCCTTCCTCTCCTCTCTCACTCTCTCTTTCCCTCTCTGCCAGCTAAAAATACCTCTATTCAGGCCTGCGCGTGGCGGCCTTTGATGTGCCGGCCACTGTGGGTGCCGTGCGTCAGAACTGACGTCAATCCAGCTGGAGAGAGAGTGAGAGATGGCTGGCTGGCTGGCTTCTAGGGGGAGGAGCTGCGCATGGGCGGCCTAGCCTCTGAGCCTACCCTGCTAGTGCTTAGCCTAGCATGGCACACGGTATGAATGAAACAGCAGGGCAGGGGAGGGGGGGGGGGGGGGGGGTGAAGCAGTGGGAAGAGAAAAGGGAAAGCGTAAAGAGAGGGTGAAGAGGGAGAAGCAGTAGAGAGCAAGAGACTGGAGAGACAGCTGGAGGAGATGGGGAGAGTCAGATGAAGACAAAGCATACAGTATATGTGTATGTAGTAAGTATAAGGCTAGTGTGAGGCTAGTCATATGATACTTAGCTACAGTCTGAGCCAGGCAATATATAATAGAAAAGAAGAACATAATTGTCCACACTAGGGCTGTCCCTAACGACTATTTTTCTAACGATTAATCTAGCGATTATTTTTTCGGTTAGTCGATTACTCTAACGACTAATTTACAGATTAGTCTAACGATTATTATTTTTTACTGTTCGATTAATGTATCACTTAATTTTCCCCAAATAAATGTCAAAAACTTATCTTATTAACATTTCAGTATTGTATTCAATTATTCTTGTACAAATATATAAATTAGGCTTCTACACTGCAGGGCAATATTCCACAACAAAAAATATCCTCTCTTTCTTACAGTCCAACATAAAATATAATATTATAAAATATAAAAGTTCTCACATTCATAACATTCTCCCCCTCTCTCTGCTCTCCCCCTCCCACGCTCCTCTCTCCCCCCCCTCCTCTCTCCCCCCGCCTGCCTCCTGGT
This sequence comes from Nansenia antarctica, assembly GCF_963989245.1. NCBI lineage: Eukaryota > Metazoa > Chordata > Actinopteri > Argentiniformes > Microstomatidae > Nansenia > Nansenia antarctica. Next base: position 42,624,880 of record NC_137675.1, on the reverse strand, counting down.
TATTATTATTATTATAGGTCAGTATTTCTCAAAGTGTGGGGCGGGCGCGTCGCAAGAGACAGTTAGGAGGTCAACAAGTTACAGTATCTTAGCTGTTCATAATGATGGCATGTCTAACAGGGACACTGACAGGGAAAAGAAAAACGACAGAAAATCACAATACTTGAGAGTAGGGATGCACCGAATGATCGGCCAGGTTCAGAGGGATAAGCCTTAACCGCGCCATTGATGTACGACTGTGTCGGAGATCTCCGGTCGATAAAAGCTCGCATGATTATACTACTATCTAGTATACTAGTATACATACTGTAGCGAACGGGAATCTTCTAGTGTAACTCGCCCCATGCGGGAGTCGAACCCCGATCTCCCGCATAACCGACGGCCGCGCTAACCATTAGACCAAGAGAGTTAACTCCCTTGGTGGAGCTGTTAACGGGCCCCATACAGGGTCGTTACACTATCCTCACCGTTCGGGAGAGCGTGCCCTCACGCTTCACTATGTCAAGTCCCTCACGTGGGACACGGCTCTCCGATGGCCTTCCTTCCATCCCAACTTTCTGACACCAGTGTAGCGAACGGGAATCTTCTAGTGTAACTCGCCCCATGCGGGAGTCGAACCCCGATCTCCCGCATAACCGACGGCCGCGCTAACCATTAGACCAAGAGAGTTAACTCCCTTGGTGGAGCTGTTAACGGGCCCCATACAGGATCGTTACAATACTATCGCATGTGCGGAGTCCATACTCCACCCACTTTACAGCACAGTCGGAGTTCGGCCATTCCGTGTTCCGTGTGAATGTTCGCCAATTGTGAGACGTTAATTTTTTATGACGCGATCAAACAGTGCAAGCAACCCATGCTGTTCTGTAAATGACACGAGCATTGAGTGATGACTACCTACTGCCAAGTAATATAATTATAGCAAACATGTCGGCAGTTTGGTATCTGTTCTCTGACTCTGAAAGACAACAAGAGGCACATTCTGATATTATAGACTTCCGGTTTCGTTTTCGCGTCTTCAAAATAAAAGCGCGAGTTAAGCGTTGTTGAAAATCAATGACACATCGCTCGTAACTGGTCGCAGCCATGTTGTTTATTTGCGACGCACCGACGCACATTACGCAAGTCGACGTATTGACGTAGTAGATTACGTCGACGTAGTCGACGCGTCGTCCCAGCCCTAGTCCACACATGGTAGAATGAACCCCCAGGGCAGCAGTGGATGGAGGTACTTAAAAGCCAGGAGGAAGAGAGGACCAGTACAATAACATAGAGACCAGTACAATAACATAGAGACCAGTACAATAACATAGACCACCTGACTGTTCAGCAGGTTCACAGAGACTTATATGTTATGATATTATATGACACAGTGGCGGGCGGTGCATTTCACACCTAGGCCTTCAGTGATGTCCTACCTGAATTATTCCACCTCTTAATACCATCATTATGACACGCCATGGCTCTAGAAACTATACATTTAGACAGAAACGCAGTATAACCGGGCGTTGCCATTGTTATTATAGCGGCACCTTGTCTGGGTGTATTCAATTCATTGCATGAAAACGAAAGAGTCAGTTATTTCCCGAACTTTGCGGTCTGTCGATCTCGATAGGAGAACCGTATCGAGGTTCCATTTAAGGCCGGTTATCTTCCTCGTGTTCATACGGTCACGGGGGTGTGTCGTTTTCCATGGTAGCAGCCCGGGAAGTGGTTAGAAGATCGCATTGAAGCCCCACTTACTCACACAGCTGAGCCAGGCAACACAACACACTATCTGTATCTACGGACCCCAGGGTCGCTCAGTACATCTCTTGCAGAAAACATTAAATGCTTTGTACTCACCAAAACAACTGATTATTTGAACACAAAATCCATCCTCCTTTCTTTCCTCAAGAAGACTTCAATGACTCTGTTGTACAGTTGATCAGTTCCACCAATAAGTCCTTTTACATGGATAGCGTCGCTAACGTCGGGGTTGGCCGTTCTCTTCTGATTATGTCTAGCTTTTCTTAGAAGGTTCTTCTTTGTTGTTATAATATCTGCCACCAAATCTACCTCTTCTCCTCCTTCAGCCATTGTGGCTGCTTGTAGAACAACAGCTTAAATCTACACAAATTAGCGAGATCAAGTTCAGTGTGCTAGCTCCGCCTCCCAATAGTTTGTATCCAATCAAAAGACGTGCAGGTGCTGATCAGGTGCTCCGCCATCCAGAAGGCCCCTTCGTCGGATTTGCTTGGATTTGCTCGCCAACTCGAGATCTGACCATGGTACGCCACAGCTCTTTTCTCGCTCACTTTAAATTACAATCTGTACTCGCGCCACTGTTGAATCTGCAGGCGGGCAGATTTCTTGGTACCCTGGCAACACATTATGGCTGAAATTGATTGGATAAAAGCTAAAGGCCAGCCCTCCAAATGTCTGGAAGCAGCGCAACCAAGAGGAAAGCTATGAAATGAAGAGAATAGACTACGGGAATAATTTAATACATATTTGTAGAAAAAATATATAAAAATTAAATGTATATTCTGATGATGTTTAGGCCAGCAGAGAAGGCCTTGCTGGCCCTGACGGCCCACCACTGATATGACATCATTGTCATGTGACTACAAAAGTCCTAAACAACCCATTCAAACAGAAACTGAAGCTTACAAATAGTAACCCGGGTTCTCTGAAGGAGATGAGGGAGACCCCTCACTAAAGCCCAATTTATACTTCTGCGTCGAATTTACGCGGGGCTACGCCGTAGCCTACGCAAGGGCTCTCCCAATTTATAGTTCTGCGTTGGTCGGTCTGCGTCGCGTTGGTCGGTGTACTCATAGCGGCATAATAGCGATTTTTTTGTTATGCTTGTCTGGGTGGATCAAAATGTCTATAATGCATTGAAATGACATTAAACTAAGATAATAAGATGGTTATCATAATTTTTCGAATCTTTATTAATAAGTAATTACAGAAAAAGTAAATGACATTTCTGTCATGGCTTCCGCATTTAGGCCTACGAGAGAGTCGGAATCATGTCGGAATCATGTGCTACCAAGAGGACCAATCACAGTTCTTACGGTCTGCGTAGGTATGCCGCGTAGTTACATTTTTGGAGAGGTGCGCGTAAAGCGACGGCGTAGGCTACGGCATAGGCTCCGGGCCTACGCAGGCTACGGCATAGATTTTACGCAGACGTATAAATTGGGCTTTAGGGACACGCACTATTGTGTACCTTTCGCAAGTGCACCATTTTGTTCAACAAACTGCTCTTCACAAGCTCAGTGCTAGAGGGGCAACAGGGTGAGGGGTTTCCCGCTTCTCCTTCAGAGAACCTGGGTTACATTTGTTACCTTTGGTCCCCTTATGTCAATCCCTCTCAATGGGACCCTGCAAACCGATGGCCTTGTCTGAACTGGATCACCCTGAATAGAGCCAATGTGTGTACCTTCTGTACCATCGGCATAGAGCCTTGGGAATCACTCGGATCACGCCTTTGGGCAACAGAGGTTGTTTTTTTTCCCTCCTGAAGGATCTTGGTCGCGTCCCTGTGTCCCCTCTGGACCAACAAGCTGCAATCTGCAGCCCTGAGACACCGTGCAGTGGACCCAGGGGGAGACCGAGCACCACACCACTGCTCCAAAAGGAGTGACAGAGACGCCTCTCCTGAACAAGGGAATAAAGTGCAGGTGTCAGTCAAACCCATCCCAGCCGGGACACATTGGGGGATCTGAGCAGTGTTGGTCATGGGGAGACCTTCTAGTGTTAGCCTGCTAGCTCAGAGAGTGAACAGGTGCTAGCTCAGAGAGTGAACAGGTGCTAGCTGAGAGAGTGAACAGGTGCTAGTTGAGAGAGTGAACAGGTGCTAGCTGAGAGAGTGAACAGGTGCTAGTTGAGAGAGTGAACAGGTGCTAGTTGAGAGAGTGAACAGGTGCTAGCTGAGAGAGTGAACAGGTGCTAGTTGAGAGAGTGAACAGGTGCTAGCTCAGAGAGTGAACAGGTGCTAGCTGAGAGAGTGAACAGGTGCTCACAGGATCAAAATCGTGGAACTTGGCATACCTTCTTTTGAATGTCGAGCTGAACCGATTCCAGTCAAGACAACCTAACACCCTGGGAGAATCATAGGATTCTCAGTGGAACAGTTAAGCTAAGTTGTGGCTAGCTACAAGAATAAAATTGCAGTACATCAGACAGTCACTGAGTGATGAGTGGAAAGGATGGAACTTTATTGGCACGGGTGACAGGCTATCACTGGCCTTTACCAGGCTATCACTACCAGGCTATCACTGGCCTTTACCAGGCTATCACTACCAGGCTATCACTGGCCCTAACCCTAACCCTATCACTGGCCTTTACCAGGCTATCACTGGCCCTAACCCGAACCCTATCACTGGCCTTTACCAGGCTATCACTGGCCTTTACCAGGCTATCACTGGCCTTTACCAGGCATGATTGAATAGGGGTTTTCAGCGAAAGGTACATACAAGTGTGTGTCCCTTAGTGAGGGGTTGAACTGAGTGGAATGAAAGTGATTTGGTGGGAGAATGTGCAGTCATCCACGGACACTCTGACCCATGCTTACTCACTTAAACTGGAGAAATTAGCAACTGCGATGGCAGAAGGATGAAACTCAAGAAGCGCTTTGAAATTGATACCACTGTGTAAAATAAATCGAAATCTTACCTCTCACGTATTTTATATGAAGAGTTCCCTGGAGTGCTCACAAAAAACATGATTTAGGATAATAAATACAAACGGAGATATCTGTAATTGCAAAAGAACCCCTCAAATATTTTGTACAATTTAATCAGGCATCATATTTAATTGGATCTATAATTATTAAACTATTTTAATACTTGCATGTTATGAAATGTATTCTCATAAATAATAAGGTGAACAGTAAGACAAATTACATTTAAACTAATGCCATTTGCGATGCCTCAGTCTGGCAGATACACATGCACAGTTTCATGTTATTACTTATTTGTTGTGAATTTGACTGGTTGAAATTTATTTTTTTAGCCTTTCCATCAGGATTTGCCTTCATTGTCGTCATGCAGTCAGATGAATATTAATTAGGGCCGTTTCACTGACTATTTATAGGCAACTATGGGTGTTAAAAGGGTGGATCAAGACGCTCGCTCATGTGCGCAAAATTTAGAGTTGATTAGAGTTGATTTATAAAGGGAAACTGGTATGGGACGTGTGTACGCACTGTGTTATAAATCAGAATATTTTTGTGTGTAAACACTTTCTGTGTTTCATCCATACACAACCTTTTAAGAGAGAGAGAGTGAGAGAGACAGAGAGTGAGTGAGAGAGTTATGCAGTCCTCTCCTGTCTACAATGCTGGGTAGAGGCAGATGCCATGATAGCCTCTGTTTGGACAGTGTACTCCAGGGGAAGACAGGGATAAATATAGGGAGAATGAGTGAGTGAGTGAGTGAGTGAGTGAAAGGAGGAGGTAGAAGATAGGGAGTCAGAGTGACATTTTAGGGCTCTATTTTTGGTCAAATATGAGCTCTATATCTGGCTATATTATTTACATAGTTGCAAGAATTCATACGCAATGGCGACTGTGTTAACCTGAGACTGAAAGCTACTGGGATGAAGAGAACACATGTCACGACGAGTGTTTGTTTTCTGCTCTAGTTCGACAGCTCTTAGAATCTTAAAAACTGCTATCTATACCGAGCTCTATTGAGAAAGCATTTTTTGTAAATTAATAGCTTTCCTATCCTATATAACATCGGGACCTCGTTCCTCCGAATCCGACGCCGGGAGGCTGAGTCGGGATTACCAGCGTTATAAGCTAGCTACCGCGGCTAACCAGCTAGCCACCTTTACACTTTTTAAACGGGCGTTTTTTATCGGGATACCTCCCCGAATTACTAACAACCTTATATACTCTTATATCACATATTTCCGTAATACTCCTAGCTCACCATAATCAAATTGTTTTTCCATAATCAAATTGTTTTTCTCTCTCTCTGCAAATAACACTACTTTTCTCTTTCATGGCTTGCCGGCGTTGCCTGGAGCTTAGCCTCCAGGTTGAGGAGATGAAGGGACGAATCACAACTCTCCACCAGATCAGACAAGGGGAGTCGCTTCTTAATTCATTTTTTGACACATTACATGAAACAATAATTACAGACACAGAAAGCACACAGACCACAACATCAACATCAAAGCCTCCACCTCCACCTGTAAGCCCCATCCTAGGTGAAACTCACTCTGTCCCTACATCACTAGGGACTTGGACCACCGTCAGGAAGAGGAGTCGTACCTTCGACTCCTCTGGCACCAACCCCCCTGAGGCCCTCCTGCTGCGGAACAGCTTCGGGGCGCTGCAGAGCCACCAGTCCACACCGAAGGCGAAGAGAGCCAGGGCCTGCACCCCCCCCCCCCCCCCATCCCTCTCTCTCTCCCCCTCTCCCACCCTGTGCCTCCTACCGGTCCATCACGCCGCCAGCAGAGGAAACTACAGTTCGTGTCTCCTCCCCCCCCCCCGCTCTTCTCCCCCCCCCCCCCCCCTCTGTGCTTGTAATAGGCTCGTCCATGGTCCGCCATGTTGCAGTCCCGAAGGCCAGAACCCTCTGCATCCCAGGTGCCAAGGTGAGGGACGTCGCCGCGGTCGTCCCGATGATGGTGGAAGAAGACCCCCAGGCCACCTCCGTCATCATCCACGTGGGTGCCAACGACATCGGACGGGAGAGGTCGGAGGAGCTGAAGGACGACTTCCGAGCCCTCATCACCACCGTCAAAGACACAGGTAAGACCTGCATCATCTCGGGCCCCTTCCGAGTCCCAGGTATGGCGACACCAAATACAGTAGAATTCAAAGTCTTCACCTTTGGCTACAGGGATACTGCTGTCGTATGCAAATCCCATTTATAGACAATTTCACCACATTCTTTAACCGTAGAGATCTTTTTGCGAGAGATAGGTTTCACCCAAACAGGTGTGGTGCCTGCCTGCTGTCCCTGTCCATGGACCTCGCTGTACAGCCCTGGACCTGGCCGGTGCCCAGTCGAACCTGATGTGGGATGAGTCCGATCCATTCCTCTAACACCAAACATGCCATCCAGACTATTGTCTCCCACCGGACTCCCACCACCACAAATAAGGTAATACATGGCGCAAATATGAGAAACGTATTACCCATTTCATTAAGTATTCCCTCGAGTCAGTCCCAGTGTCAAAATGACATCTCCATGGCAATTTTGAATATCAGGTCCCTATCGAACAAAAAAACTTTTATCATAAATGAGCTCATTTGTGATAGAAAACTCGACTGTATGCTACTCACAGAAACCTGGCTAGATACAAATGGAGCAGCAGCCCTTATTGAGGCATCTCCCCCCAACTACAGTTTTTTCCAATCAATCAGAAATTGAAAAAAGGGGGGAGGAACAGCTACCATAGCTTCAAATAATCTAAACTGCAAGAGCATATCCTTTGATATATTCTCCTCCTTTGAATATCATCACAGTTATGGCATGCCAACCACCTATTCTAACGGTAACTGTATACAGGCCGCCGAAACCAGCCCCTACCTTCCTATCTGACTTCTCTGAGTTCCTATCCATTATCCATCCCAACTATGATAGGATTATTATCACTGGAGATTTTAATTTTCATGTTGATAATGAGGCTGACTTGAGGGCTAGGGATTTTATTGACCTCTTGAAATCTATGGATTTTATCCAACATGTCAATGAACCCACTCACAATCATGGCCATACCCTTGATCTTGTGATTACAAAGGGTCTTGAGGTCTCAATATCAGGTATCAGCGACCTGGCCCTCTCTGACGATTTCTGTATTTTCTTTACCATTGTAACACATAAAGCTGAAAGCAATGCTGAACGTGTTGTTAAAAAACATTATCTCACCCCTGCAGTGGCTGAGAATTTCAAAGCTTTAATGTACAGTAATCACACAACTCCCACGTTATATGAAAACGACTTAGTAATTACCTTTAACAATAAAGTAAAAATGGCCCTAGACTCCCTGGCACCTACCAAACTAAAAAAGGTTGGAGCCAAGAGGAGAGCACCATGGCGTAACAGTGAAATACATCTCCTAAAGAGAACATGTAGGAAAGCTGAGCGCAGATGGAGAAAGAGCAAATTACAGGTTGATCAGAATATTTTTAAAGAACATCTATCTGCCTTTAACTTGGCAATGCAAAATGCTAGGAAAAATCACTTCTCAAATATAATATCTACAAACAAGAATAACCCCAGGGTCTTGTTCTCGACAATTGATTGCCTTGTAAACCCTGCTCCTAGAACACTAGACGGCGCAGCCTCTGTCACCAAATGCGAGGAATTTGCAGCCCACTTCAGGGATAAGATAACAAATATTAGAATGTGTATTACTCAGGAAAGACTAGGTTTGTGTAACACTGTAGATCCGCCACCACAGAACATGACTATGAGCATGTTCACCATGATTAGTACTGAAACATTAGGTAAAATTGTGTCACAGCTTAAACCGTCTACGTGTCCTCTTGACCCTATTCCTACCACCTTTTTTAAGGACATTTTTGAATCTGTGTCTGATGACATACTAGGCATTGTAAATCACTCCCTACTTAAAGGGAATATTTCCAGCGGCGCTTAAAACTGCCCTGGTTAGACCCACCCTGAAGAAAAGTAACCTAGATCCTTCTGATCCAAAAAAACTGTAGACCTATATCCAATCTCACTTTTCTAAGCAACATTAGATAGAAAAGGCAGCGTATAAACAGCTTCATGAATTCTTAGTCTTAAATAATAGGTATGACCCACTTCAGTCAGGTTTCCGATCATACCACAGCACAGAAACCGCTTTGCTTAAGGTAACTAATGACCTTAGGATAAATGCAGACTCGAAAAAACTCTTGATTCTTGTACTCTTAGACTTAAGTGCAGCCTTTGATACGGTAGACCATTCCATACTTATTGAGAGACTTGAAAACTGGGTTGGCCTCTCAGGTCCGGTCTTAAACTGGTTCAGGACTTACCTGGCTGACCGAGACTACTTTGTAGCCCTTGGTGACCATAAGTTAAAAAAAAATAGCGCAACCTGTGGAGTTCCCCAGGGGTCCATTTTAGGACCGTTGCTTTTTAGCCTATACATGCTACCCCTCAGTTCTGTTATCAAGAGGCATAGCGTTAACTACCACAGCTATGCTGACGACACTCAGCTTTATATCTCAGTAACTCCCAACGACTACAAGATGATCGACCACCTGATAGATTGTATTGCTGATATTAATATTTGGATGACACAACATTTTCTCCAACTCAATCAAGAAAAAACAGAGGTATTGATCATTGGCGAGAAAACTGGGGGAGAGAAATTATCTGCACACTTGAAAACACTAGCTCTTAACACTAAGTGTCAGGCTAGGAATCTTGGTGTCATAATTGACCCAGATCTACATTTTGAAACTCATATTAATAATACTATTAAAACATCCTTCTACCATCTAAGAAACATCACTAAGGTACAATCATTTCTCTCCCAGGCAGACACAGAAAAATTAATGCATGCGTTTGTTACTAGTAGGCTAGATTACTCTAATGCTCTCCTGACAGGTCTCCCCCAAAAAATTATTAATAGACTACAAATGGTTCAGAATGCTGCTGCTCGTGTCCTTACTAGGACCAAACGAAGAGCGCACATCACACCTGTCTTGAGATCACTACACTGGCTCCCTGTCAGTTATAGAATAGACTTTAAGATCCTTTTACTAGTCTATAAATCACTCCACTGCGATGCGCCCAATTACATGGTGGACATGCTCATAAGATACATACCAGCTAGACCCCTAAGGTCTAGTGGCACGGAACTTTTAATAGTGCCAGAGGCTAGGACAAAGAGATTTGGAGGATCAGCTTTTAGCATACATGTATATGCTCCTAGATTGTGGAACACCCTACCTGAGGGCCTGAGGTTGTCTAAAACTCAGGAAATGTTTAAGCGAGACCTCAAAACCTACTTATTCAATGTCGCCTTTTACTACTAAGGGAGACATTGGACATTATAGAACTAGGATCACTAGGCCATTACACCATACTCGTGTTTTGAGATTTGTGTTGACAGGAAAAAGGACCTGGGTGCTGATGAGGCACTGTCAGCTCCCAGTAGCACCTAGAGCAGTACTGGATAGTAGTCGCTCTATGTGTAGAGGGCTGCAAGGGAATTTTCCTGGCTACATAGTGTACAGGTTTTTACTTTTGCCTGCTTGCGGCTCTGTCAGTATTGATTGATTGATTGACTGAGAATGTTCATTATGTGAAGCGCATTGAGTTGCATCTTGTAAGAAATGCGCTATACAAATAAAATTTGATTTGATTTTGATTTGAAGTGTGAAGAAAGTGAGAACCCCCAATCGTTTGAACACATTTACTAAAACTATAGCTCAATTTCTCAAAACTCTAAACTATAGCTCAATTATACTATACTAAACTATAGCTCAAAACAGCCTCGAGTCCCATTTGTACTAAACAACTACAGACCCATATCAAACCTTCCCTGTACAGGAAAAAATATTGAAATGGTTGCCCACGAACAGGCTTTCGCCCCCTACATAGCACTGAAACAGCCCTTATTAAGGTCCTTAATGACATTCGCGTAAACACAGACTCCAGAAAAAAAGCGCTGCCTTTGACACTGTAGACCACAGTGTAAAAACCTGGGTAGGACTTTCGGGCACTGCCCTAAACTGGTTTAGATCCTACCTACAGGACAGAAGCTACTATGTCTCCATTGGCAACTTTGTATCCGTTAAAATTAAAATGACATGTGGGGTTCCCCAAGGGTCAATCCTTGGCCCCCTTCTATTCAATCTCTATAGGCTTCCATTGGGACACATCATAAAAAAGAACAACATTGCCTACCACAACTATGCGGATGACACTCAAATCTACATAGCCCTCTCACCGAACGACTATAGTCCCATTGACAATCTCTGTAATTGCATTGAGAAAATAAATGCCTGGATGACACAAAACTTCCTCCAACTAAACAAGGACAAAACAGAGATAAGGTTCGGTGCACCTAACAAAAGATCGAAAGTCAGTGCAAAACTTGATTCTCTCTCTCTTCGATCTAAAAAACAGGTCAGAAATCTTGGTGTAATTCTAGACTCTGATCTAAACATCAACAGCCACATAAACTCTAACTAAATCAGCCTACTATCACCTGAAAAACATAACAAGAATGAGAGGTTTCATCTCCAAGCAAGACCTTGAAAAACTCATCCATGCATTTGTTTCGAGTAGACTTGATTATTGTAATGGTCTACTAACAGGCCTACTCTTCTTATCCACCTCATTTTTCTGGTTTTCTGCTCGAAATGACATGCCCACAGTGAATATAGAATATCTCCACAATCACAAGGGCCTTCATAATGATCTTGTTATCAAATGAAAGCTAACACCTGTGGGGTGGCTGTAGAAGTGTCAGAATCAAAATCTATGTTACTGTGTCAGAGTAAATAGAGCTAGAACATTATAAAACATCTCAAATTCAGTCTCCGCCTAAAAAAACAACAGCTTTTACAGTGAATATCACCTTGGAAACCTGATGACCAAGCCCAAATCATCTAGGAATCAGTACTCCAGGGTCTTATTAGTACTTGTGCCAAAGTCGATGCTAGTAATGTGAGCAAATGCAACTTTGTGCCTGTTTTAGTACAGGTATGTTTAGGCGGACACCTATATGTTTAGGCCATTTGGAGATATTTTGGCACCATCTTTGACCTTTGACCTTTCTCATGTATCATATTTATTTTTTACATTTTTTGTGGAATTTTTTGGGTTGGCCGACCAATGGTATGGAAATTCGGCGTTGAAACCGGACATGACACATTCTCCAGTTGGAGAAAACTGGAAGTGACTTCGGCCGTGTTTACCGTCTCGGAAACAAAATGGTTGCATCGTATAGCATGCAAAGTTGTGAAAAAAATGTGATATCGATGAAGAGAATTGATCGAGGTAAGCTCTTTATATCACTTCGGATCCACCTGTGGGTCCGTTGGATCAGAAAAGGCTAAATTGCACCTCATCCAAAATGCCGCTGCTAGAGTCCTAACAAAAACAAAGACATTTGAACACATTACACCAATCCTGAGATCCCTGCACTGGCTACCAGTCTCTCAGAGAATTGAATTCAAAGTCCTCCTAATTACATACAAATGACAAAATGGTCTTGGACCAAAATACATATCAGATCTCCTCCCACCCTATATTCCCACAAGGTCCCTAAGGTCAGCTGAGGCTAATCAGCTAATCATTCCAAGGGTAAAAACAAAACACAGTGCAGCAGCTTTCAGTCACGCTGCTGCATGCTCCTGGAACAAACTCCCTGAAGAAATCAAACAGGCCCAAACCCTTATTTTTTTTTAATCTAAGCTAAAAACCTTGCAGCAGTTATGATTAAATACAAACACTTCTATCAATGTCTTTTTTATTACTATTGTCTTATTAAATGTTTTATCTATTTACTTCTTATATTTGCTTTTATTCATTGTAACTTTTATTTTCTTACTATGCTGCTCTTGCTGTATTTTTAAATAATGTATGTAAAGCACTTTGAATTGCCCCTGTTGTATGAAATGTGCTATACAAATAAACGTACCTTGCCTTGCCAAAATTGAAAAGAGTTAACCATTTTTGGCCAAATGAAACACTGCACTCAAAACCATGTTCTCTCTTCTGAAAACGGATTATTTTCACCAAAACGACACAGCTATCATATGAATATCTCTTACAGAGCATCAATTTTAAACACAAAAGGAATTTATGTTTTGGCTTTTTTTTGGGTCCCAATAGGTTGCAATTTTATGGTACATTCAGTAAAGATTAGATTAGATTCACTTTATTGTCATTACATAGTACAAGACAATGCAACAAAATGATTGTGCGTCTATAATTTTGTTGCATTGTCTTGTACTATGTAATGACAATAAAGTGAATCTAATCTAATCTAATCTAATTCCTTCCTTCGGAGCCTTCCACCTCCGGAGAGGTATGACGGACGCACCGAAGGATGCAGGGAGTTCATCACGCTGTGCTCCCTGGTCTTCTGCCTGCAGCCTGCGTCCTTCCCCATCGAGCATTCCCAGGTAGCCTACATGACCACCTTGCTGACAGGACGCGCTCTGTCCTGGGCTACAGCAGAGTGGGAGAGGCAGACGCAGCTCTGCTCCAATTCCCAACTGTTCATTCGGGAGCTAAAAAAAAGTATTTGATACCACCCGGGTCCTGTCAGGATACGAGGCAGATCTGTAGGCAATGAGATCGCCTGTTGGCGGATTATGCAGTGGAGTTTCGCACCTTGGCTAGGGAGACAGGGTCCTGTCCATTCGCCACCAATCTCTGCGCCTCCGTCAGCCTAACCCTAACCTTAACCCTCAGTCCTTTCCATCCTCAATCGAATGGGAAGACAGAGCGCGTCAACCAGGACCTGGAGGGGGTGTTGAGGTGCTACGTCTCCAGCAATCCGGCGACATGGAGTCGGCGGCTGGCATGGGCTGAATACGGCCACAACACCCTCCTCTGCTCCTCCACTGGTCTCTTTCCGTTCCAGTGCCAGTACGGGTATCAGCCTCCCCTATTCCCTGAGCAGGAGGAGGTGGAGTCATTACTGACTTTCACGACTGTTGCCGTTCGTCGGTGGCATTTTGACGACTCCCTCCAATTCTGCACTCAATATGGACTTAATTACTGATGTGTGTCAGCAGTGAGTGTTTTGTATGTTGCTATTTAAGTGTTCCAATTCTCTGTTTCCCTTGTCGGTTGATCGCTTTGTCGATCGATTCTAGTATTACCAGTGGTCTATTTCCTGGAACCGCAAACCTATTATCCGTTACTCTGTGATACTATGATACTGCCTGCCGGAAGATCCCAGGTACCTTATTGAATTTTGTTTTGTTTATTTCTTGTTTTTGACTGCATAGCCTGTTTTCGGAGACTGAATTTCTCCCCTTTATTTTTGAAGTCAAGTCGGTATTTGTTTGATCCTGCCTTACCATCTCAGTAAAGAGAGAAACTTTATTTTTACACACGTTCCCATATCATTCATTCTGATCTGGAGGCCGTTCCTACAAAGGCAATTACATCTGATCCAGGTTTAAATCAGATCTGGGCGCTAATTTCAGCTTGCATTCGGTTCCATCAATGTGGCTCAAATAATTCGCTCTCCAATCCTTCAGAACAAACGTGGTAGTGACCAAGTTTACAGGCTGGTTTGCGAATTTGCGAAACCTAGGATGGTAGAGGAAGGCAGGGCAATACCGCTACCTGATTGGTTGGCGAAGCACTCGTGATGAGCCCCCTCATTGGCTGGCGAGTCTACCATCTAATTAGCCAGACTCCTTGCTATAATGCTAATCTAGCAATATTGGGCTAACGAGAGAAGTTAGAAGTCATAAGGAAACATGTTTATTGACTGGGCAACACAGTGTAAATACAGTACTAGCCTGACCTTGGTCATGTGAACCAGCTTCATAAAATAAACCAGAAACACTCATTCTGCAGTCTGCACGTTTTATTCTGATATTAATGTGGCATACAGACATTTTAGATACCTAGTCGTAACACAGTAATAACTGTTTGACAACGCCACCCTCACACTGTAGGGGTGAGGGACCCTCAAGTTCGTTAAGGCTAAGTTCCCCACTAGGACGGGTCCGGAATTAACTGAACCAGAGGCTGGTGTACCCAAAATACAATTAGTTTATTACAAGATTATAACAATAAACCAAGGCACAATAATCACTCTCAAATGGTGAAGGCCTATAAAAACAGGGCTACTAAAAAGGGGAAGGGGGGGGGGACCTGTGGGTGGACTCTATCCTTAAAGGCAGACAAACGTGAACCGTTGCTTAAAAGGTGCATGCAAACACAGCAAATAGTGTAGGCTAGGAATTCTTAGTGGGCAATACACGGCACACAGTGAGTTCAAAAGACAACCATAAAATGAGGGCTCTAAGTATCACGGCACACAAGCAACCTTTAGTATAAAAGCACAGCAAACTGGGAAAAGTAGATAAGGGACAGTGGTGTGCCGTCAGGGCCAGCAAGGCCTTCTCTGCTGGCCTAAACATCATCAGAATATACATTTAATTTTTATATATTTTTTCTACAAATATGTATTAAATTATTCCCGTAGTCTATTCTCTTCATTTCATAGCTTTCCTCTTGGTTGCGCTGCTTCCAGACATTTGGAGGGCTGGCCTTTAGCTTTTATCCAATCAATTTCAGCCATAATGTGTTGCCAGGGTACCAAGAAATCTGCCCGCCTGCAGATTCAACACTGGCGCAAGTACAGATTGTAATTTAAAGTGAGCGAGAAAAGAGCTGTGGCGTACCGTGGTCAGATCTCGAGTTGGTGAGCAAATCCAAGCAAATCCGACGAAGAGGCCTTCTGGATGGCGGAGCACCTGATCAGCACCTGCACGTCTTTTGATTGGATACAAACTATTGGGAGGCGGAGCTAGCACACTGAACTTGATCTGCTAATTTGTGTAGTTGTTCTACAAGCAGCCACAATGGCTGAAGGAGGAGAAGAGGTAGATTTGGTGGCAGATATTATAACAACAAAGAAGAAGCTAGACATAATCAGAAGAGAACGGCCAACCCCGACGTTAGCGACGCTATCCATGTAAAAGGACTTATTGGTGGAACTGATCAACTGTACAACAGAGTCATTGAAGTCTTCTTGAGGAAAGAAAGGAGGATGGATTTTGTGTTCAAATAATCAGTTGTTTTGGTGAGTACAAAGCATTTAATGTTTTCTGCAAGAGATAGTGTGATACAGATAGTGTGTTGTGTTGCCTGGCTCAGCTGTGTGAGTAAGTGGGGCTTCAATGCGATCTTCTAACCACTTCCCGGGCTGCTACCATGGAAAACGACACACCCCCGTGACCGTATGAACACGAGGAAGATAACCGGCCTTAAATGGAACCTCGATACGGTTCTCCTATCGAGATCGACAGACCGCAAAGTTCGGGAAATAACTGACGCTTTCGTTTTCATGCAATGAATTGAATACACCCAGACAAGGTGCCGCTATAATAACAATGGCAACGCCCGGTTATACTGCGTTTCTGTCTAAATGTATAGTTTCTAGAGCCATGGCGTGTCATAATGATGGTATTAAGAGGTGGAATAATTCAGGTAGGACATCACTGAAGGCCTAGGTGTGAAATGCACCGCCCGCCACTGATAAGGGAACACGTCCGCTCTACACTCCAACGGGTCAGGGATAGTTCAATATCAAACTGCTCTAAAACCACTGCAAGACTAAAAACATAATGGCACAAGGGTAGGAAAAAAACAATGGATAGGACAAGGTAGCGTGGACCTCCTATAGAAAGCATAATCTTACATTAGTCACATTAGTTAAACCAACAGAATATTACAATAACAATGGACTATAAATATACCTTTGAATTTAAACATACCTTGATACTCTGAGGCTCTATGCCTGAAGCATCAATAAAAGTTTGGCTGAGTGACCATGTGGCTTCCAAACAAATGGGTGCAGAGAATCCTTCCTCACCAACCACGACTAGGTCTGTGGGAAATACATTAGCACTTTAGACAGGATTCCTCCTCTAGTCATCAAACATTGTGTGAAAGGTTTGGATTAAAACATACTGCAATAATCTGGAAACAATGCTTGAAGCAGTGACCATGTGGTACTGGCTTCCAAACAACAGGTGCAGAGAATGAGTCTGAGGTACCCACCCCCCTATATCTCCTTCCAGTCACCACTGGTGCTGGGTCCTAGTGCTATACCTGTCACATTAACCAGCTTGTTAACATTCAATTTGTCACATTGTATACCCACAAACCTCTGCGGACCCCCGGTTGAAGACCACTGCTCTAGAGCCAACACTATTATACTGTTTCCTGATACCTATATAATTATTTGTTTAAAAAAAGAAGTAATAAATGGCTAATCTATATACTTAACATTTAGGTGTTGGTATGATACATGTGGTTCACATTGTAAAAGGAATAAAAGAAACAATTGAATTGCAATCGATGTATTATGTTTAATTAAAGACAAAAACAGACTTTTACATTTGGGTGTTCTTTTTCTACGTTGTGTGTGTGTGTACACATCCAATAATGCTTTGTGTCATGAAGAGTCCGGAGGGAGCATGACTATGGGAAAGTGAAAGAGGGGAGCGGTGCACAGCAGAAAATGAACACACTCCCCTGAAGTTGCGTCAACACACACTGTAGCTGACCTAGTAATTGAATTACTTTTCCTCAGATTGCCAGAACCTGCTAACGCAGCTGAACGTGGAGACGCAGCTGAACGTGGAGATGTTTGCCAGTAGCTGAAGATCGGCTTGAATATAATCTAAGAGAGTTCAAGTCCCAGTCACCAAGGGTGTCCCTCAAGGTTCCATACTTGGTCCCACTCTGTTCTCTGTATACATCAACAATATCCCCCTGGCTGCTGGAAATTCACTCATTCACTTATATGCTGACGACACTATTCTCTATGCCACTGGTCCCTCCCCTGACTCTGTACTAACAACTCTCCAGGATAGCTTCCTCCAGATCCAACAGGCCTTCACCCACCTCAAACTGTCCCTTAACACTTCCAAGACCAAGTTCATGTGGTTCAACCGTAAAGGCACCACACCCCCCCCCCCAGCCACCATCATTACCACCTGTGAGGGAGCTATCCTGGAGCAGGTCACGGTGTATAAATACCTGGGAATTAGGTTAGACAGCTCACTATCTTTCTCAGACCACATCTCAAAACTACAGACCAAGATTAAGGCCAAACTTGGCTTTCTCTATAGAAACCGTCACTCCTTCACTTCATCCGCTAAACGCACCCTCATTCAAATGACCATTATCCCCATGCTCGACTACGGCGACACAATCTACAGGTCTGCATGCAAAGCTACACTCTCCACGCTCGACACACTGTATCACTCCGCCATCCGGTTCGCCACTAACACCCCCTACAGTACCCACCACTGCACTCTTTACTCCCTGGTCAACTGGCCCTCCCTTCACACCCGCCGTCACATGCACTGGCTCACCCTCATCTATAAAACCCTCCTCCACCTATCACCCCCCTATCTGTGTCTCCTGCTTCACCCTCTGCCTGTCTCTCGCAACACCCGATCCTCACTCCACATCCAACTAAAAATTCCCAAATCCACCACTTCCCTTGGCCGTGCATCATTCCAGTTTGCTGCCCCCTCTGACTGGAATGCTCTGCAAAAAACCCTCAAACTGGATAAACTCATCTCCCTCTCTGCCTTCAGACTCACTATTTCAGACACCCTCACTGATTCCTGCACATGCTTCTCTTCTCTGTAGGGCAGCACTTGTATTCATTCCCTTTACACACACCCCTGTCCACCTGCACTTGTTTTTATGCCCCCATACGCTCATGTCTGCTCATTCTCTGCTTTTAAGCTTTTCTGTGTTAATGTTAATACGGTTTTCTAATGTTTGTTGGCCTGTTTCGCAAGTGCTTATTGCTGTTGTTGTACGTATTTGGTGGCTGTGTCTCAGTGGTTATTGTTGTACCGTATTTATGTTTGCTTGACGGTGTCTCAGTGTGTATCGTTGTATTGGTTTGTTTACTGGCTGTCTTAGTGTCCATGTTGTATCGCTGTGTTGATTGGTTGTGTCCCAGCGCTTATTGTTGTATTATTGTCTTTCCTGACTGTGTATCAGTGCTTACTGCTGTATTGTTGTGTTTGCTTGGCTGTGTCCCAGTGCGTTTTGTTGTATTGTATTGTGTTGCCTGTCTGCTTTTTGTGCTTACTGTTGTATTCTATTCTTGATGTCCGTTAGTGCTTTTGTTGTATTGTTTGTGTTACATGCCTGTGTTTAATGCTTATTGTGTTTTTTTGTGTGTTTTTTTTGGTATGATTTATAGTTTTTATTATTTTCAATAAACAGACAATGAACAGACATACATCACAAGTAACAGTTGACGTTGGACAATAAATTAAAAAGACAAATAATAGACACAACAAAACATGAAGGTGATGTACAGCAATATAAATCTACAGCATAACAATCCTACTTATAGCAGTTTACTTTCACGTTTTACATTTGGGATATTGCTATTTATACATAAATGAAAGTAAATTTAAAAATTAAAAACTATTGCTATTTACATGAGCTGGAATTGCCATTATTTCTCAATATATGAGTGATACTGCCCCCATTTCAAGCGGTAATCCTCCACCTTCTCTAGCAGCCTATATGAGAATTGTTCTAAGGCTGCCAGCTGCCCAAGAGAAATGTGCCACAGAGACGGTGCTGGTGCTGATGAGGCCTTCCACTCTTTAACCAATAGTTTCCGTCCTAGCATTAACGCAGTCTGGATCCAATTGGCGAGTGGTGGAGTCACCTCACTTAATGCTTTGGGGTCACCCAAAATAAAAAGACTGGGGGTGAACGGAATGTCAAGGCCAACAATTTTTTCCAGAAAACCATGTATGGCTAGCCAAAACTCCTGGGTTTTTGGACATCCCCAAAGCATATGCACTAGAGTACCATTCCTGTCACTACACCTCCAGCACTCCGAGCTGTCAACCAGACCCACTCTATGTAGCCTGGATGGTGTCCAGTAGATTCTATTAATAATCTTGAATTGGATCAATCTCGTTCGGAGTTCCCTTGACATTTTTTTCCCATTCTTGAGAATTCTTCCCCATTCTGCCTCTGTAAATGATACCTTTAAATCTGTTTCCCATGCTAGTTTAAGGGACCATATGTTTGGGTCTGAGGCCACTAGGATCCTCGAGTAGTAAGCAGAGGCTTCATGACCTAGTCCAAAAATGTTCAAAAACCATTCAAGTGTATCACCACTAGGAGGGGCAATTGTGGGGGAGCCAAATGTTTGCACCATTAAGTGTCTTAGCTGTAGATACTTCCAAAATTGATTGTATGGTAAATCAAATTCCCTTCTAAGAGCCTCAAAAGATTTTAGCGTTCCATCCTGATATAGGTCTCCTAGAACTTCGATACCTTTTTGAAACCAGGGCTTCCAAAAGAAGGGCGATTTATCTATACACAACTTAGGGTTCAGCCAGATCCCAGCAGACTGGTGAAGATAGGGGTCAAATTTAAAGATGTAAGCGACTCTCTTCCAAACCCATTGTATATGGGACAAAATAGGGTGCGATCGATTCTCTTGGGCTAGTCTGGCCATAATACAGCACCTGAGTGCCAGAGGGGTGCAGATGGTACTTTCAATATGGAACCACGGGGGGGCTCTCTCTGGAGGCAGAGTCCAGTGTGCCATGTGCCTGAGAGTGAAAGCATAATGGTAATATAACAGGTTAGGAACACCAAGACCTCCTCGGTCTACAGGCCTCTGCAGTTTCCGCAGGCTCATTCTAGGACGTTTGTTGTTCCATAAGAATTTATTACAAATTTGATCAAATTGTTTAAAATAGTGTAGTGGGATTCGGACTGGGAGAGCTTGTAACAGGTAGTTAAATTTAGGAACACAGGTCATCTTAATTATATTTACTTTGCCCCACATGGAGAGAAATAGTGGAGACCACCGCTCTACATCTGCCCGCAGTTTATCCAATAGGGGAACAAAGTTTATTTTAACTAAGTCAGCCAGTAAGGGGGGGAATGTTAGGCCAAGATATCTAATGCCTTTCTTAGGCCAAGAAAAGGTGCCTGCTTGAAAGAGGGATTTGGGACAATATGGCGAGAGAGGAAGAGCCTCCGACTTTGTCCAGTTCACTTTATAACCTGAAATAGATGAAAACTTGTCAATGATTCTAAATAGGGAGGAAAGAGAGCGTTCTGGATCTGAGACAAATAAAAGAATGTCATCCGCATATAGCATCAGTTTATGACATCTATCACCGATTTGAATACCTGGAAACGTGGGTTCTCTCCGGATAGCCATTGCTAACGGTTCAAGAGCAACAGCGAAGAGCAGGGGGGAGAGGGGGTCCCCCTGTCTCGTACCCCTACCCAGCTCAAAGGGAGATGACATAATGCCATTGGTAAGCACTGATGCCGTAGGGTTAGTATATATAAGATTAATCCACTCTATAAACTTCTTGCTGAAACTAAAGCATTCCAGGGCGGAGAGCAAGTATTGCCACTCCACCCTGTCGAACGCCTTCTCAGCGTCCAACGAGATGGCGGCCATGGGAGAGGCATTGTCCCGAGTGGCCCACATAATATCAACAAATCTCCTAACATTGTCTGCAGAGGAACGGGAGCGTATAAAACCAACCTGGTCGGGGTGAATCAGAGAGTTTATCACCTTGTCAAGGCGGTTAGCCAGAATTTTTGATAATATCTTACTATCGCAGGAGGTTAAACTGATAGGTCTAAAATTCTTACAATCTAAAGGGTCCTTCCCTTCCTTCAAAATAAGGGTAATAATGGCCTCCGATAGAGTAGGAGGAAGTTTTCCCTTTTCCAGGGCTTCATTATAGGTGTTTAGTAGTAATGGAGCAAGTTCTTTGGAGTAGGCCTTGTAGAACTCGGCCGTGAAGCCATCTACACCTGGCGCTTTACTTGAAGGTAGGTGCTTAATAACGTCAACTATCTCCTCAATAGTAATATGTGAGTCAAGACTCTCGAGCTGGTCCTCAGATAACGACGGAAGATTGAGAGTTGATAAAAAAGAAGTGATGTCTGTTTTGTTCACCTTTGACTCAGAGGTGTATAGGTTTACATAGAAGTCTCGGAATGCACCATTTATTTCTTTGGGGTCATAAAGAAGATGCCCATCACTCCCCCTAATGGCTGGAATAGTGCTCCGTGCTTCTCTTTGTTTAATATATCTGGCGAGTAGTCTACCGGCCTTATCTCCCTCCTCAAAATATTTTTGTCTAGCCCGAAAGAGACAGAATTCAGCCTTTTTGGTCATAATTGAATTAAATTCAAATTTTAGTTTAGTCAACCTGGTAAGATTGACAGATGATGTATTTTTTTTTTACTCTGACTCTGCGACTTTGATCTGTTTCTCTAGTTCCTGTAGTTTAGCATAGTGTTCCTTCTTTTTAAACGAAGAATGTTGAATTATATGACCTCTCGAAACAGCTTTCAAGGCTTCCCAGGCTATCCCTGCAGATGGGGCTGTTGGTAAATTTGTTTCTATATAGAGCTCGATTTGTGATCTAAGTGATTCCTTAAAAGTCTCATCCAGTAAAAGACTAGAATTTAGTCTCCATCTAGTCGACCTATTCTGCCTATTAACGGACAGTATATGGAGAAATATTGGACTATGATCCGACAAGATTATACTGCCGATGTCACTCGATGCTACAGCGGACAACAATGACTGAGAAACCAGAAAGAAGTCTATCCTAGAGAAAGGACGGTGTGGGGAAGAGAAGAA